>NW_028318246.1:0-600000 GCF_062004578.1 Staurois parvus | reverse complement strand
AACGTGTAAAATTTACTTCCAATCTGCTCATCTGATCTTAATTGTTATGGAGGTGTCAGTCAGTGCCGCTGAACCCCTTAAACATGTCACTGCCATTACCTGCCTCTGGTCTTAGGAAGGCCTTCAGGCTGGGAGATATTGGAAGCATGTGATATTGATTACTAGTCTAGATAGTGCTGATCCCTGCGGAGGTTAGAGGTCACACTTGTCCCCCATTAGAAGTCCCTTCTCCACAGGGATGCCCCTGCTGAGTCCCATACTGCAATCTTCCTAATGGCTGCCTTCCAGAATTCGCACATAATATTTCAGATTTACGGGCTGTTACAGACGCTGTCAGCCGGTAGCATTTCCGCTCACACTAAAGTATTTCAGATTGCAAATATAAATCAGGCAGTTCAGGGGAAAACGGGAGAAAATCAAAATAACAGTACAGAAACGAGTAAAAGAGTATTTTTAGCCTTGTATTTGAAAGTGGAATTTAGGAAATTGTTCTGGCAAAACATTGTTTTAGGCTTCGGTTTTGGTGGTGCTGGAGGTGTTTTACATGTAGAGCAAAACTGTTGTTATTGATTGATTTATGTTACACAAGTTTGTACTGAAATTTGGGATAATAAAAAACAATATTCACAGAGTACCAAAAAATAAACATATCTATTTTTATAATTGCAAAACTGAAGGGAATTCCCCTTTCAGACATTTGTCACTGGAAACATCTTCATTGGAATATTTACCCTCACTTGTTCTGGTGACAACTATAAAATGTTGGCATTTCCATCACTTTCTTGCTCCATAACAGTGGTCACAGGACAAAGAGAGAAGGTGAATCAACCTAGCAGTCACATAGGCAACCATAACTCCACTAGTTGAAATATAAAATCTGCTGGAGGTCACTACACACTGTCCAGGGAGCATCTGGCCAGCCCCATCTTAGCAAAGTGGTCATCAGTAAATAAGCAGCTAGTAGAAGAGGTACTCACAGGTCCTAAACAGGAATATGTGTGGAGTTACAGTAATTCTGTCCAGCATTTTGATGGATTGCAGCCCATCCTTGTTAAGTTGAAATTGTTTGCATGGGAGACGTATTACCTAATAAAGGATTTGTCTGTCCACAGCCAAACAGGTTACCTGACATTTCTCTGCTGTAGTTTGCTCACCTCCTTGCCCCCAATCTGTGATTAGATAGTGAAGGAAAAACAGCACTGTCAGAATAATTAACAATACATGTGAATACAGGATCATGATTGTCCTAAAAAAAATCTACACTCAGTACCCCATAATGACAAAGTGAAAAGTAGAAATGTTTGCAAATGTTTGAAAAAGGAATAACTGAAATATCACATTGGCATAAGTATTCATACCCTTTGCAACTGAAACTTATCTCAGGTGCCTCCCATTTCTCTTGATGGTAGCTGAGATGTTTCTACACCTTGATTGGAGTCCACCTGTGGTAAATTAAATAGATTGTACATGGTTTGGAAAGGCACACACCTCTCAATAAAATGCCTCACAGCTGACAGTGCATACTGTATCAAAGAAAAATCAATTGAGGTCCAAGAAACTGCCTGCAGAGCTCAGAGACAGGATTGTTGCAGGGCACAGATCTGGGGAAGACTACAAAACATTCTGCTGTACTGAAGGTTCCCAAAAGCACAGTGGCCTTCATAATTCTCAAATGGCAGAAGTGTGGCTCAACCAGGATTCTTCCATGGGCTGGCCACCTTGCCAAACTTTCCAACAACCCGATGATCACTCTAACTGAGCTCCAGAGATCCTGTATGGTGATTGGAGAAGGTTCTAGGAGGACAACCATCACTGCAGGCCTCCACCGATGTGGGCTTAATGGCAGAGTGGCTAAACTAGTGGTCTAATGTAACGGAACCAGACCCAGACTACACTTGGGTATTTCGCTAGACTCCAGGTTCCCTGTCTGAACACAGATCCACGGACACCACCGCTGACCAAACAGGACGAGACAGCACCAGACTTGTATGAAAGACAGGAAATAGACTGCTTTATTTTAACATAGATACAAGGTATATACATAGGGCGGGGAAATACACACCCAGACAGGAAACACATCAGCAGACCGTCCCATCAGGAGGAAGGGCTGTCAGAAACATTACATCCTATAATAGTTTGCTCCCAAGCAAGACACACAATAGAACAATGGGATGCACCACGTGGCAGTGAACAATGAACAACCCCCACACCAATACACAAACATTACATCCCATAATAGTTTGTTAGAACAATGGGATGCAGCAGCATGGCAGAGAACAATGAACAACCCCCACACCAATATTAGAACATTTCACCCTGTACCCCTAACAGGCACAGGGTGACTTACACATAATTGGGATATGGGGAGCTGAGACAGGGGTCTCCCCACCTCTCCAAAGGGGGCTGTGTTCCATGGGCCCCCCACCCGAAGTGACTTCCATCACATATCTCCCCGTTCGGCAGGAGTCTAATGCAGGAGTAAATCTCAGACGGATGGACTCCGAAGTTTGTACTTCCAGTCCCCCAATGCCAGCACCCACACAGTACCCCAAACAAATTGTCCCACACAAAGCATTACTCACCCAGCCAACCTCTGCCTCTCTCATAGAACATACCCGCTGCTGGGGAGAAGTACGGACTGGTTCTTCTCCCTGAAGTCCTCTCAGCCGCTGGAGAGAAGACAGGGTGGCTGGGCCGGCTCCATCATGCTGTGGGGGATCTGGGCCGACTGCCCAGCATCCCTGGGGTAGCCAGGTGTGGGGACTGTAGTTTCATCTACTTTGACTTGATTGATCCCCCACTGTTTGCAAAGCAAGGCTGACATCCTCTTGTCCCAATGCCAGACCCTTTTCTGGGGTTGTGTCAGTGGAGACCGAAGTCCCATCCAAGGACATCAGCTCAAGCTGCTGTTGTGAGGTGCGGATTGCATCCTCTTCCTGTAGCTCCTGCGGTGCTGATTGTTGTGGGTAGAGGTCAACCACGCCTTATCCTGGGGCCAGCTCTTCTGCTGGAGGCATGCTGGCTGGTTCCTCCTCAGCAGAAAAGTCAATCAAATCCCCAGTCTGTGGAACTGGTGTCTGGGGATAGGGGTTCACCATCTCCTGTGTGTGGAACTCAGAAGATGTTACCAGTGCTGGGCAGAGTTCACTAATGTTTGGTCCTGTTGCCATTTCTTCTGCTGGAGGCTTACCAGGTTGTTTTTCCTCAGCAGAGAAGTCTATCAAATCCCAGTCTCTGGAATTTCCACTGCCGATTCTTGGGCATGCTGCCGAACATGTTTTAGCAGTTGCTGTATGCCCTTTCCAGATGCAGTTCTTTCTTCAGCAGGTATTCCAGATCTGTTTCAAGCTCTGAGACCCCTCTGAGACCGAACATAGCCTCTCTGTCTTCTCGCAGGTCCTCAAGGGTAGGTTCTCCTTCATCGCCAAACACAAAATGATCTGTAAGGCTCTCCCACAGCAATCCAGGGCCACCAAAGTCATATCCCTCTGGAGAGCATTCTGTTGTCACCCCTAAATATTCCTGCTCTACGTACCATTGAAGAGCCCGATATCTGTTGCCCAGCTCTATCTTCTGCTGGACCAGCCTGCCCAACTCAGTCACCCATTGCTCCTGGGGTCGCTCTCCCAGGAATGGCATCCGTAACTTCCGATGGTCCCTGGCCCGTTCCCCTGGGGTTAAATAGCACTTGCCCTTGTTCATACCAGCAACGAGGAGGGCTCCTCTCCAAAGCACCCCCCAAATCTGCTGCCTGAGCTCCAGGTACTGATCCGTAGACACAGTCCTGGGGTATGTTGCAAGAGCAGCCCTGGGAACTCTGATGCCAGGTCCATATCTCCACTGGGGTGACCGACGTCTCCTTTCCTGATCTTGAATCTCGGTGGTGGTTTGGATGTGTTCACAGCTTGGAAGCACAATCCCACTGCTTGCCACCAATGTAACGTAACCGGACCCAGACTGCACTTGGGTGTTTCCGTTAGACTCCAGCTTCCCTGTCCGAACACAGATCCACAGACACCACTGCTGACCAAACAGGACAAGACAGCACCAGACTTGTATGAAAGGCAGGAAATAGACTGCTTTATTTTAACATAGATACAAGATATATACACAGGGCGGGGAAATGCACACCCAGACAGGAAACACATCGGCGGGCCATCCCATCAGGGGGAAGGGCTGCCAGAAACCATACATCCTATAATAGTTTGCTCCCAAGCAAGACACACAATAGAACAATGGGATGCACCTCATGGCAGTGAACAATGAACAGCCCCCACACCAATACACAAACATTACATCCCATAATAGTTTGCTAGAACAATGGGATGCAACAGCATGGCAGAGAACAATGAACAACCCCCGCACCAATATTAGAACATTTCACCTTGTACCCCTAACAGGCACAGGGTGACATGGGGGATAATGGGGATATGGGGTGCTGAGACAGGGGTCTCCCCACCTCTCCAAAGGGGGCTGTGTTCCATGGGCCCCCCACCCAAAGTGATTCCCGTCACAGTCTCCAAACTGCAGGCCGGGGGCCAGATTCAGCCCTTTTCTTGCATTTATCTGGCCCTTGGAGCACTATTCCTCCCCATAATACCCAATGTGGTTTACCCCTAGTGATGCCAGAAAAATTTAAGTCCACTCTCATGGGCCCTTTGTTTAGAGAGTTTGGAGACCCCTGGGCTAGACGGAAGCCTCTCCTCAGTGCAAAACACATGAAAGCCTACTTGGAGTTTGTGTCACTAGTCATTGTGTTCTGCTGCCAGTTAAGGCTCTGGCAGAACACAATTGTGCTGTGGGAGGGATTGCCCCAGCAACACCGAATTTGTTGTTGGGAAAAACTAGCAATCTTCTTTCATCTCACACACAGCATTTCTACCAATACCCCATCTGCTGTTCACTCACAGAAGACTTTGAATTTTGTGAATGAGTTCACATAATACAAAGCACTCTGTGATTGGGTAGGAGGAGGGAAGGGACAAGCACAGCGACTGCATCGTTAGTCTGGCTGAAATAAGACAAACGTCCATCCAGTTCAACCATTAAAAAAAAAAAAAAATTCCTTCCTGATCCCTCGAGAGGCAACTGAATATTTCCTGGATCAACTTTACCTATAAATGTTAGTTATATTTTGTGTATCTAGGAAAGAATCCAGGCCTTTAAAGCTCCCACTGTGAAGAAACCTTCCCGTATTTGGAGATTACATTTCTTTTCCTTCAGACGTAAAGAGTGCCCCCTTGTCCTCTGTGATGACCTCAGGGTGAATAACTCTACAACGAGTTCACTATTCGAACCACTGATGTATTTATACATGTTGATCATATCCCCCTTAATCTCCTCTTCTCAAGAGAGAATAAATCTAGTTCCTCTAATCTTTCCTCATAGCTGAGCTTCTCCATGCCTCTTATCAGTTTGGTTTCCCTTCTCTGTACTTTCTCCAGTTCCCCAATGTTCTTTTTGTGAATTGGTGCCCAAAACTGAACTGCATATTCCAGATGAGGTAATACTAATGATTTGTACAGGGTTAAAATGATATCGGTCTCTCTGGAGTCTATACCTCTTTTAATGCAAGAGAGGATTTTGCTCGCTTTAGAAATTGCAGCAATTCTGTAGCTACTAAGACCACAACGTCCTATGTTCCGGTGCTGAAAGTATAGCTATAGCTGTGCTCAGCAAAAATGTCAATTGTAAGTTAGAGATCGGTCCACAAGATGACATGCACCTTGTTGGACTTAACTCGTGAATCAAAGGCTATTTTTCAGCTCAAGTAGGCAGGGCCAGGGAACTGGCATAACACACTGCACAGTATACAGAGGAGAGCTAAGTGTAATCTGAGACCTGAGTGGAGGGAATGGACACGCCCCCTCTCTACACAGTCTCATAGGGAAGCTTGCAGAGCAGAGGCTGCCAGTCATCTTCTGTGTGCTGGATAGTGGGGGTGGTGTCCGCTTAGCCTGTCAGAAGTGAGTCATACAGATAGCGGAGGAATGACAGAGCAGACAGAAATAAAATTAGATGCATTTGATTGAGGCAAGTACACACTATTGAGGGATATGCTCTGTTCATTTTTCATTTCAGAGGTTTACAACTACCTCAAAGTAGAATTTCAGCCTAAACCTAACTAGTCTTAAAAATGCCCGTCCCCCTCTTATATCTATTTTAACTAATCTGCGTAAGAAAAAAAGTGTGTATACTTGTCTATTCTCACCTGCTCTGGTGCTGTCATGTATTTCCATGTGTCAGCCATTGGTGGCTGAGAAGGAGAGGAAAGCGCATTTGACAATGGCTAGGAATGCCTAAGAGTGTTGACATCACCCATATGCTCCCGTGTCCTCGTTTTTGGCGCTTCCTCCTCTCCCCTGCAACTGCCACTGGCTGACACAGAGGAGGCTTATCACATGACTGGACCAGAGCAGACTGAAAGTAGGAAAGTATATACATAACACAGGTCAGTATAGATGTTAGTAGAGAGGAGGGGACATTTTAATACTATTTAGGTTGGGGCTGGAATTCTACTTTGTTTTGAAGTTTTCAGAAAAGAACAAGTGAAAATGTAAGCAGCAATTTTTAAATATTTTTGTTGTTCTATGTGAATGTGAACAAATGTAAAGCAGGCGTTATTCCAGTTTGGCTGCAAAAGTGGAAATACACTTAATGTAGTTTTTAACATACGAAACCAGCTTTTTGGTTATTTTTTCTTTTCTCTTTCTTTTCACTTTTCAGACTCAGTCACTTAACCCCAAAAAATGCTGCTTGACAGTTGTGGTTCTGAGAATACTTTGGTCTAGTGACTAGAATATATTTCTTAAGTGGATTCTGTAAAAATGTCTGTTAAATATTATTCATATAGGGTATATTGTATGTATATCTTACACTCGTGAAGCTTTACAGACAAAAGATTTCCCAGCACACTTACCAGCCAGCCTGCAAAACAACTACATTGACCCTGTCTAACAATTTACATTAAATACAGAGGGTTTTGTTTGCACACATTTTCAAATATATGTGTAAGCCACAGTGCCCACATATGCTCCTCTATATACTGCAGTCCTAACTCTGTCATTTTTAGAGTCTCCCAAGTTGGAGCACATATATCAGTGGATAGATTAGGGACAGGTGTCCCTGGAGGGAGCCCATTCCTCCTTAAAGGCACATTGAATCATGTGGTGTTCTGTAAGAGCACAATGACGGCTGAAAGCATCCAGTACGTCCCGGCACCTAATTCAACCAACAGTACAAAAAAGTGGCAACACCCCAAGCTATAACTAGCCCTTGCCTTAAGGTGCATATAGAAGGGCAACACACATCACAGACAAAAGGTTTCCCAGCACACTTACCAGCCAGCTTGCAAAACAACCAAATTGTCCCTGTCTAACAATTTACGTTAAAAACAGAGGGTTTTGTTTGCACACTTTTGCAAATATATGCGTAAGCCGCAGTGCCCACATCAGAGTTTCTCTGTATACTGCAGTCCTATAATTTTCAGTCTCTCCCAAGTTGGAGCACTTATAGCAGTGGATAGATTAAGGGCAAGTGTGCTGGATTGAGCCCACCCCTCCTTAAAGGCACAGGGACACACGTGACTCCCAGCAGGCGCACAGTGACCACTGAGGGCATCCAGTGCGTCCCCAAACCCAATTCAACCAGCTGTACAAAAACACAGACTTTACTTTAATTTCAGTTTTAGTTTACTGTTTTGTTCAAAATGACATTTACATTTTCTTATTTCTTCTTAAAGCAGTACTAAACTACAAAATACTCACCCCCAAATTCCAGAGATATGACAGTTAATTCCTGCGCCTGCTGCTGTCCTCTTCTCACCAGGCTTTTGGCCTCTTGATTGGCCGGTGGGGAATGCGCACAGGTGTTAGTCGTTCCAACAGAGCCAGAGTGCCCTGAAAATGCACACTTTTCTACTGAGAACATCAAAAATTTTTTTAGAAAGCTGGCCAAAGACAGGCAAGCATATTAACCATGAACCAGATTTGGAGAAACATCTGCTTATTTTCCTCAGCGTTCACCATTGTGCAACCGGGTAAACTGACTAATGTAGTGAGCTAGCAATTATCCTCCTTAACGCCGAACACCAGTCAAAACATTTTATTTTGTTTTAGATAACATGAGTGGGGTACACCCTCCGTTATATTTTTATTACCATCTGTGGCTTTTTGGGAGGAATTTTCATGCAAATTCCTGCCAGAACAGTAAGTGATGGTAACTCTCTGCAGTAAGAACACATAGATAAAAACACATTTTGGAAAAAGAAAGGGTTAGAATTTTTTAAATCAATAGAATCACACAGACCTATAGCCTGGAACCTAGCCTACAAAGAGGTACTCCCCAGCTTCTCCCTTCCCCAAGCTAACAGACTGGCTCAAGACTGCTCTGTACACTGTTACATCTTTCCTGTAAAGACCAGATGTTCAGGGAAGCAGTATTGAGAGTGCAGGAACCAAAATGCTGGAGTAAGGATTTTAACAAATAGTTTACTTTGGAGTGTTATTTAAGCATATATAAAACCAAGCACAAATGTGCAATATGTTGCATCATTCTGGTCCTTAGATGGGGTGACTTTGTTTTTCTTTTTTCCAGGCTCTTAATTTCCTTTTTCACCTGGTAATACTGCCAGTAACACATGGCAGAAAGTGTTTATTACTACAGAACACATTCCCATCTTCTCCACAGTGTAGTCTTCAGAGAATATAATCTGCAGAGACAGGGAGCACATGAAGTTATCAGCTCACTAGATTTCTGGCAGGGTCATCAGGCACTTTTTTTGCATGTTGACCAGATATAACAAAGCACTAAAACAAAGAAAAGGTGTAAGACAACAAACACAGTAATGAATGTTACCATAAAATGGTCAAAAGCTTTACTTCTTTAACATATCACACAGGCCCTTCTCCGTTTTTGCACTGGGCATGCTCACAGATATGTTGTAGAACTCAGAATGAGAGAGTGATTAGCACGGCTTAGCTGTCAGTTGCAAAATTGAAGCAAGCAGTATAAGAGACCCGGCAATGATCCTGGGACCTAATTTCTCATTGCCCTCTTGTTTGTGGATCCAGACATTGTTGCCCGGGGCAGAAGAACTCAAACAAGAAACATTCCAGGAAATAACTGAGTTTTCTGTATTTCTATACAGAAATGTCCAAACATTATTGACACAACATAAATTCTGTATGTGCCCAGCTTTTCTGTGGAACTGTAGATTTAGTTATCATCAGTACAAATTTCCAATGTAATATTAAACTAGTTGTGGTTATCAAATCTAAAATCATAGCTGGTATTTATGCGGTACTGATTTTGAGTACATCTTCACTGATAATGTATCACGTCATTCTCTCTTGCCAAAGGATTTGTGTGTGTGTGTTTTGATTCTTTTTAAGATTCTGACTTCTTTTTTTTTTACTAGCAACTATGTTTCCTTTATCTGTAGACAACTCTCACTTTTTGCATGTGCATGGTTTGTCTCTAAAACATGCCATAGATGATATGATTTCCTTTCCTGTGGTTGCAGAAAAAAATCGCTTGATTACCCCATCTACACAATGTGTTGATTCCCGCAGCAGTATTGTGTAGTGTCGGCAAGGAGCCTCTTCCCTGCTGGAGGAACACAATGATTACTGCTGGTGGCTATAACCACCGGCAGGAATTGTGTGCAAAAAATACGACAGGCTGGTTGTACTAAAGTCAGTTGATGAATCCACATCAGTTCAACCAGCCTGCCCATAGATGGATCAAATATCAGCCAGTCCCTGCTGAACTGGCCAAGATTCGGTCCAGCTATGGCCAGCCTAACGTTCTTTAGCTGGGTGAAAACCTGACAGGTTGACGCAGTGCATTATGAATTATATAAATGACCTGATGGCTCTTTACTGGATGTGGGAGGGCGCATTCACTCACACACTTATTTCTGTGTTCTTCAGATGTAGCGGATCGCAGATCAGGGTACAGGGCCAATCAAACTGAATGCTTCCTACAGTGATCAGCGCTGTACGAAGTATTCAGCGGGTGGAAAAAAAAAATCACAGTCCAGGAGCAGTGCAGTGTCACTATGGTGACCCTGGGACTGGTGTAGCCAGTGGACAGGGAAACTGTCTGGCTCCTGTGATGGCACTGTATGGCAGTGCAGCCAGTCGGTGTCCCTGATCACTAGCCACACCAGTCCCAGTGTCACCAGACCAGTGCAGTCAATCAGGCCTTGCTTACACATGGCATACTACAGCAAACAGATGTTCTCTGCAACCCTGTGAAGGTAAGCACAGCCTCTGCTTGGGCATATGTGATAGTATGCTCTATGTGAATGTCTCACAATGTCCGTGATTACCGCCACACCAGTACAGTGTTCCTGATCGCATCCCCACCAGTGCAGTATAGCGAGAAACAGTGTTCCTGATCACTGCTTCCTGGGGGTGGGAGTGTGTATTAAAACATTCTCCCACTCTCTGCACCGTGCACTGATGATTGCTGAGTCCTTCAGGCACAGTGGGTTACAGATGGAAGTATAGAGCCAATGAGCCATATCAGAGTAGTGCAAGCCAAAAACAATGCTCCTGGTTGCTGCAACACCAGCCCCCAGTCCCCAGACCTGTGTAAGCCTGCTACTGTGATTCTGATTGCTGTCATATCAGAGCCAATGTCATCACAGCCAGTGCAGCCAGCAACAGTGTTCTTGATCACTATTCGAGATGAGCACAGATATGTTTGGACATGAGTTCCAACCAACCTGCGCTACCTTGCCGGGAAGCTGTCAACGCCAACAGCCAATCATAGGCAGAATAGGTATTCCCTACCCCGCGGCACGCCCCTTGTGTACATGTGGCAGTGGGGTGGGGAATGCCTCCGCTCCCTATGATCGTCTGCTTTCACTGCTTCACGGCAGGGAACATGCCTGAGTTCATCCCTAATCACCACCACACCAGTCCCAAGTTTCACCAGACCAGTGTAAGCCATCAACATTGTTCTTGATGGCTGCCACACTAACGACATCATCACCAGACCAGTGCAGCCAGTGACAATGTTCCAGATCACCAACCGCACCAGGTCAGTGTCACCAGAGCCAGTGCAGCTATGAACAGCATCCCTGATCGCCATCAAACCAGAACACTGTCACCAGTGCAACCAACAACAGTGTTCCTGATCACTGTCGCAACAGTGCAGTGTTGCCTCTGCCTGCCACCTGTATTGACCATGACCTATTACCATGTTTCTGGCTGCCACCTAGAACAAACCTTTGCATTTTATTTGACCATGTCTTTGTCTGCCAACTGAACTGACCCATCTGCACATCCCACTGACTTTGTTCCTGTGAGACACCAGTACTAGTCATTACCTGCGGACAACTGCACTCCTGGAATCACGGGAACTCTTTTGTTTGCCCTTTGTTCAGCCTCCTGTACTTCTTGGACAGTGAACATGGCGTTCCTGGGATTAGCCACTTACTAATAGGAAATAGGCTAGGCTTGCTAGGATTATAGGAACGGAGACTGCTATAGGTGACGCTTCACTAAGCTAAATTCCCTGACCATATGTGCAGAGTTGAGTAATACAGTACATTGTTTTTGAAACAGTGTTGTTTGATTTTTGTGAAACACAATACAATGTCTGGTATTTGATCAGTCCAAACATTGAAAATCTCACACGTGTGGTATCCCGATACTCAGGAGGAGTAGCAAAATGTGAAAAAAAAGCCCTTTTCATTTTCTTTCAGCATTTCACTGAAAACTTGTTACAAAAACTGAACTCTTTAAAACCTCTTAAACATACCTCTTAAACACTTCCCGCCCGCAATGTACTGCGGACGGGTGGCAGCTACAGGTATAGGGACGTACTGGTACGTTGGTCTGGCTGTACTAACCAGCAGGCGCACAGCACTCCCCACCCATGACTGCTGTGTCCGGCGGACAGAACGAAATGAAGATCCTGGTGAACAGGACCCACAATTGTTAGCAAAGCTGTTATGAATTAATCTGATTCATAACAGCTCTGCTTCTCTTCCTAGTGAGCTGTGATTGGCCCACAGCTGTCACATGATACATGGGGCCAATCACAGCACCCTGTACCATGTAACCAGATCCAGCCAATCACAGATCACCATCTTGAGCTGTCAAAAACCCAACTCATTCATGACAGCAAGCTTTGCATTGCAGGAGAAATTATCTTTATTTCTCCTACAAAGCAAAGTGTAAAAAATAACCCTGATCACTCCCCCCAGTACTACAATGTTACTCTGGTAACGTTCTATTCTGATAAAAGTATTTAAATAAAAAAGTAAAAAAAATAAATACCGTATTGAGAGTTTTTAACCACTTCCCGACTGGCCGTTGTATATAAACGGCCGGACGGTGGCACTGCAGGGTCTGGTGGCCGTCTATAAACAGCCTCCCCGTACCCTGCTTGTGCGCGCTCCCTGGGAGCGCACAGCACCACGATCCGGTGCCCGCTGTGTCCTCTGGACACAGTGAAACACCGATCGTCGGACGGGACCTCTGTACGAGGTCCCGATCATGTGATCACTGATTGGCCAATCAGTGATCACATGCAAAGTAGTAAGCAAGATGTCACTTGTGACATCATTGCTTACTACGTGTGAAATCTGTGAATGATCACAGAGGTCACATGGTACAAGCCTATTCACAACAGGCTTGTACCATGTGACAAGCTGTCACCAATCACAGCTCAGTCAGTACTTCTCAATGAGTGCATGAATGCACACAGAGAGAAAGAGAAATGATTGCTTTTACATTCTATATGGGTGTAAAAGCAATGTGTAAAAAAAAAAAAAAAATCTTCATCACCCCCCACAAGTAGTACAGTGTCACCATGGTGACACTGTACTGCTAGGGTGACAGTATGTAAAAAAAAACTAAAAAATAATATAAAAAAATAAAATAAAAATGTAAAAAAAAAGTTTAAAAATTATAATTTTTGTTATAAACTAATTTGGATTTTTCTTTTACTAAAAAGATAACGGAATAAATTTTGGCAAAGATTTATGATGAAATATTATTTATTTGCAAAATTTTATAAAAAAAAACTTTTTTTCAAAGCGGTGAATAAATACCACCAAAATAAAGCTTTATCTGTTTCAAAAAAATGGTAAAAAATTCATTTGGGTACAGCGTTGCATGACCGCGTAATTGTCATTCAAAGCGTGATAGCGCTGAAAGCTGAAAATTGCCCTGGTCAGGAAGGGGGTAAAAGTGTCCGGTCTTTTGAAGTGGTTAAAAGAAATTTTGTAAGGTTTTTTTTTTTTTTTTTTTTTAACTACTTGCCGCCCACTTACCCGCATTTTGCGGGTGTACAGTGGCTGTGAGAAAAGCGGCGTAGTCTTGAGTCACTTTCTATTTCAGGGTGTGAATGCACCTGCACCCCCGGAAGATTTGTACCAATTGACTGTGGACCAAGGCAATTTACACGCACGACAATTCATCCAAATTCAGCTCTTGCCAGACAATTCGCATGGACACCTATCATAGTTTCTGAATGCAAAACTTTTTTGGGCCTAACCCTCATCATGGGCATACAAAAAATAATGAATTGCGGTCATATTGGTCCACAGAGCTGACTCATCATATGCCCATGTTCTCTGCTGTTACATATATGCCCAACATGGACTAGCAATGTACTGGTATGTTGCTGGACTTTGGTTATAATGCAGCTGCAGGCATCATCCTGGTATCTCTTTTTTCAGCTGGCGGTCAGCTTTTATGTAAAAGCAATCCTAGTGGCCAATTAGCTGCTGAATCATTTTTACAAGCAGCAGGAAGGGACATCTCCCCCCTCCTGCTGCCTTGAACAGTTTTCCTGGGCTCTCCTTTCCCACAGGGGAATCCAAGAATTCAGCTGGCAGTTCCACTGGCTGAACATAGAGCTGATCAGAGACCAGAATGGCTCCAGCCATCTCTATGGTCTTAGAGACCGAAACCTACGAGCATTTCATCATTTCCGTTTCGCTTGATATTAACAGTGCCATTTTAAAACTGGGAAAGCATCTGATCACACTTTAGAGGCAGAAGAGATCTCTAGAGTCTAACAGACCGCAGATTTCTCAGAAAAGAATACCTGTCACAGCCTAGTGCTATCATGGGATATTTACATTCCCTGTGATAATAATAAGTGATCAAAAAAA
Source organism: Staurois parvus (assembly GCF_062004578.1). NCBI lineage: Eukaryota > Metazoa > Chordata > Amphibia > Anura > Ranidae > Staurois > Staurois parvus. The sequence goes on along the minus strand of NW_028318246.1, from coordinate 585,863 downwards.
AAAAAAAACGCAAGTGCTGGTCCAATGTCGGTATGTAAACAGAGTTTGCACCATGCATGTGAGGTATCGCCGCAAATGTCAGATCGAGGCCAGTAATTCTAGCACTAGACTTCCTGTGTAAATATAAATTGGTGACCAGTAAAGGCTGTTAAAGTGCTGCATATCAATAATAAAAATGCATGTCATTTGTCCCCATTGCACTGGCATGTGCAATTTTAAAGCATATCATGTTTGGTATCCATTTACTCGGCGTAACATCATCGTTTATATGTTATCAAACAATTGGGCAATATATTGTGTTTTTGTGCATAATAATTCGAAAAATTTTATTTTTCCGAAAATATTTGCGTTTGAAAAATCACTGCATAAATACTGTGTGATGTAAAAAATTTCAACACTCACCATTTTATTCTCTAGGGCCTCTGCTTTAAAAAAAAAATTATATATAATATTTGGGGGGTTCAAAGTAATTTGAGCAAAAAGTGTCAGAAAAGGCTTGGTCTTCAAGAATGGGTGATGTGTGGCATAAGCTTCTAATGTTGGCCCTGAAATGCCAGGATAGTAGAAACACCCCCTCCAAATGACCCCTTTTTGGAAGAGGCATGGTGAGTATTTGGCAGATCTCATTTGTTGCCACATGGTTTTGGAAAACGAAGAAAGAAAAAAAAAAAAGGATTTTTTCTTTTCTTTTTCAAAACCCTGTGACAAAAGTATTATTTGTAAAATATTCACCATGCCTCTTATCAAATTCCTTGGGGTGTCTACTTTCCAAAAAGGGGTCATTTGGGGGGGGGAGGGTGTTTGTACAATCTTGGCATTTTAGGTCTTCCAAAACTGTGATAGGTAGTAGGGAAGTGATATGAGGAAATATGCCCTTTGAAAACCTGGAATTGGTCATTGGATTTTCTCGGGAGAAGGTGTTTCGGGGTGTTATTCTACATATACCCATGGCATGCATGAGCAATATATCATTTAAGTGACAACGTTGTGTACAAAAAAATAAATAATCATTTTTGACACATTTGTGGCAAAAGATAAAATGTATCATGGGCTCAAAATGCCTCTGCAAAATCCTTGGGGTGTCTACTTTCCAAAAAGGGGTCATTGAGGGAGGGAGGGGGGGGGGTTGTACTTGCCTGGCATTTTAGCACCTCAAGAACTGTGATAGGCAGTCAGAAAGTAAAAGCTGCGTAAATTCCAATATATATACCATGGTTTGTAGACGCTATAACTTTCACACAAACCAATTGAAGAAATTGCCCAAAAATAGGTATGCCATCTTGTAGCATCATACTCAAAATGACTTAATAGGTGCTAAAAGTTGCTTCAACGAAGTATTGAGCAAAGGCTGTGAATACTTATGTACATATGTTTTTTTTTTTTGTTTTTTTATTTTTAATAAATTGCAAAGTTTTCATAATGAACTTCTTTCACGTTGTCATTATGGGGTATTGTTTGTAGAATGTTGAGGGGAAAAAATTAATTTAATCCATTTTGAAATAAGGCTGTAACTTAACAAAATGTGGCAAAAGTTAAGTGCTGTGAATATTTTCTGGATGCACTGTGTGTGTGTGTGTGTGTGTGTGTGTGTGTATGTCATAGTTTGTAGACTCTATAACTTTCACACAAACTAAATGATATGCGTTGTACACTGATTTGGATTATTTTTACTAAAGAAATGTAGCAGAATACATGCTGGCCTAAATTTATGATGAAAGATTAATATATTTGCAAAGTTTTCTAGCAGAAACTAAGGAAACGTTTGTTTTTTCATAATGTTTGGTGTTTTTTCCTTTAGGGATCGTTCACACCATGGTGCAGAGACGTCCGTTTTTCTGCATGCGTTCTACAAGGGAGCACCAAAGTCAATTGTTCTATGTGTGTCTCGTTCACACCACAATACTGGTATCATGTGCAGATTTTTTCTTTCACAGTATAAAACTCACTGAAGCACACATTAAAATTGATGTAAATGGATGTCTCTGCATGTGAAACTTGCGCGTCAGTTTCCATCAGTTTTTCTGCATGTATGGTGTGAGGCCTTGTAGTTTACAAAATGAAAAACCCAGTTGTGGTTAGTCATCAACAGAAATCTCTGTATGTTTCCAAAATTATATACATCTATTTGGGTATAGTGCTGCATGCCTGTGTACTCAAAGAATTACAACAATGAAAACTGAAAAATCGCCTGGACAGGAAGGGGGTTTAACATGCTGTGGTAACATCAAGTGGTTAATAGAAAGTTGGATGTTATTTTCAAAATCCATGTCCTGTTTAAGATACATGCTTTGAATTCATGTTGACATCAGTTTCCAGCTGGTAGCTACTACAGCACCCATTTACTCCAGGAATGTGTATGATGGGGAAATAAATGAGATGCTATGTGGATTCCGTGGTTATTGTAATTTGCTCATTGCACTGCATGCAGTGGGTAAAATAAGTACACGTCACCATTTTTCTAGGTAAATATATTTCTAAAGGTGCTATTGACATGAAATTTTCACCACATGTCGGTAACAACACATGCAATCCATACGTACAAAGACACCAAAACAAATAAGTTCAGATATTAAGTTATGTATATTAAAATAAAATGACACATAGAAAAAATATTGAACACGCTAACTGAAATGTATTTAACACTTTGAACAAAATCCAGCTTCAAGACACCTCATGTATGGCAAAACTAGTCGCATGCATTGCTCAGATGTGATTTTGGCCTGTTCTTCCACACAGTCTTCAAATCTTGAAGGTTCTGTGTGCCTCCTCTATGAACTTTTTAGTTCTTTCCATAGATTTTCTATTGGATACAAGTCAGGTGATGGGCCATTCTAGTAGCTTTATTTTCTTTCTTTGAAACCAATTGAGAGTTTCCATGGCTTTGTGTTTGGGATCATTATCTTGTTGAAATGTCCATTCTTGTTTCATCTACATCATCCTGGTAGTTGGCAGAAGATTTTTGTTAAGAATGTCGGTACATTTTTTCATTCATCCTCCCTTCAATGATATGAAGTTTGCCAGTTCCGTATGCTGAGAAACAGCCCCACACTATGATGTTCCCACCTCCAAACTTGTTGGTAGGTATTATTGCATCCAAAGAGTTCAACTTTGGTCTCATCTGACCAGACTATATTCTCCCACTATTTCACAGCAGTGTCTAAATGATGTGCAGCAAACTTTAAACCAGCTGCAACATGCTTTTTCTTCAGTAATAGAGTCTTGCATGGTGAGCGTGCATACAGACCATGGCGGTTGAGTGCATTAAGTATTGTTTTCTTTGACGCAATTGTACCTGCTAATTCCAGCTCTCTTTGAAGCTGTCCACAAGTGGTCCTTGGCTCTTGGACAACTCTTCTGATAATTCTTTTCACTCCTTTGTCCAAAATCTTGCGAGGAGCACCTGGTCATGGCCGGTTTGAAAAATGACGAAATTATGTTCTTTCCACTTCAGTACTCACTGGAACATTCAGAAGTTTAAAAATCCTTCTGTAACCAATGCCATCAGTATGTTTGCAACAATAAGGTTGCGAAGGTCTTGAGAGAGCTCTTTACCCATCGTGAGATGTTTCTTGTGTTACACCTTGGTAATGAGACACCTTTTTATAGACCATCAGTTGAGACTGAACCACCTGATATTAATTTGCAGACAAGTGGCAGGATAGCTTTCTAATTACTGATAGATTTCAGCTGGTGTCTTGGCATTCCAAGCCTTTTTGCGCCTCCCTTTCTTCATATGTTCAACACTTTTTCCCTGTGTTATTCCATTTTATTACACACAACTTAATTTCTGAACTTATTTGTTTTGGTTTCTTTGTATGTATGGCATGCATGAGTTGTTACTGACATGTGAAAATTTCATGTCAATAGCACCTTTAGAAATCTGTTTACTGAGAAAAATGGTGACGTGTTCAATACTTATTTTACCCACTGGTATATAGATTTGTTTTTGTCAGGTGTGAAAATAAACTATATAAGGAAAGGTGAAAGAGTACTTGTATAGGCCATAATCTTTCTGTGTTTTTTTTTTCTGGATAGTTTATGGAAGCTTATGAGAAGCATTAGGATGCATTCACACCTAAGCAGAACCATTTTCAGACATTTTTAGGCATCTGAACAGCCACCACTGAAATACATGGGATTTTAGGATGTTAAGAGCTTTAAGCTAGAAGACGCTCTGATGTGAATGGGGTCTAAAGCTGGGTATACACTAGTAGAATTTCAAATGAAAATTCTTAGGAAATTTTGTAAGAAAATTCTGAGAACATCTGAATATTGTTTGGAACTTCAATATTTCCTTTGCTTTTAACATTCTATTTTGGAATGAATGGACTTTACCAAATGAAAATCTCATACACCGTTAGAAATTTTTACATTCGGGAAAAATGTTCCTTCCCGCTTCTTCGAATGTTCTCATTGCTGTAGTTGAAAACAGTTGTTAATTTGACCCCACTATTGATTAGAAAAACAAACCAACATTTCCACAACTAAAATTGTTGAATGAAATTCTACTAGTGTATACTGAGCTTTAGATTGGATTCACACTGTTCCGTTGGCATTGAGGGTAATGTAAACCAGTAGGTGTAAATGGGTACATATAGTTTTTATTGAGCAAAATGCATGCGTTTGGCTGCATCAGATTGGAGAAGTGTGAATAGATTCTCAAAAATAACCTGCCAGGAAAGCAATCTAGAAGTTGCTTTTGTTGTTTTTGGGCAGTGTCCCTGTTTCTTGCTCTACAGTTTGGTGAGTCCATGACCCAGAACAAGCATGTTCCAGACCACTGACTCACATTGTAATTAAGGAATTGAAATAAAAGCATGTATTATTGCTTTGCAGTCCTCGCCTTTAACAACAAATAAGACATGGCAGTCTGTGTGTTGTTGTCTGGATAGTTTCATTTATAGGCATTGTTTTCTTTAGGGCCTGTTCACACAAGATGCGTTTTACTATACTTGATAGTCCCAATGCACTAACAAGGCAAAAAAGCCTCATTTCATATCATGGCAATTCACATCACTGCCCTACGGGGGTATGCACTAAAAACTGTGAGGCAGGGGTCTCCAAACTTTCTAAACAAATGGCTAGTTTGCTGTCCTTCACACTTTAGGGGGCCAGACTGTGGCCATCGGTAGTAGAAAATGTCCCGGGATCAGTTGGAGTAAACAATGCCCCATCGTTGGTGTCATTGGTAGGAGTTGTTCCCCATTATTGGTAGGAATTGTGCCCCAACATTGGTGTCATTGGGCACCATTGTTGGTGTCAATGTGAGGAATTGTGCCGCATCACTGGAGTCATTGGAAAGAATGTGCCCCGTCTCTGATGTTATTGGGCCCCATTGTTTGTGTCATTGGGAGGAACTGTGCCCCATCATTGGTGTCAATGGGAGGAATTGTGTCCCATCATTAGTGTCATTGGGAGGAATTGTGCCCCTTTGTTGGTGTCAGTAAATGAAGTAGTGCTCCAAGGGCCAGATAAAAGCAAGCAAAGGGTCACAGGTTGGAGACCACTACCCTAAGGCATGCAGTACTTTTTCAGTGCAGAATGGTGCACCACAATCCACAGCATCACACCATGAACCATGTGGCCTGTATATCTGAATAAAATTTTATTTTGTGATATTGTAACAAAGTTGTAACAATAAAAAAACGGGGGAAAAAAAGGTTGCAGCGTGATATGCTGTTTCCAACGCATCAGCACCACTGCTTTCACATCACACATCAGCAATTTTGTAGTATTGCCTGCTGCTTTTGTGAACACACCTTTAATGTGCCGTTATTGAATTGTAAGGAATGATGGATGTTCTGCTCTGTCTCATATAGCCAGTGCTAAAGGATGTACATCACCAGATTCTCTCATAAACAATTTTATTTCTCTTGACAGTTCTCTATTCATAATGTTTTGCTACAGCTAAGGCTACATGGGCTACTTAGAAGCCTTTTCTTCAGCAGTATAGGAGCAAACACATTCCATACTAAACTGTAATAAAAAGATTTTCAAACATTGCCAGACTGATGCTTTGATGATGGTGTCCCATCCTTAATGTCAGTTGAAGGAACAGGGCTCCATTGGTGTCAGTGATAGGAATAGTGCCCCATCGTTGGTGTTAAGAGGAGTAATAGTGTTCCATTGTTTGTTTCAGAGGGAAGGATAGTGCCACATCATTGGTGTCAGTGGAAAGAATAGGACCCCATCATTGAGAGGCATAGTGACATGTTTTTGGTGTTATTGGAAGGAATTGTGCATGTTCAATTGTATATTGTAAGTAATTTTGCCCCATAATTTGTGGGAGAAGTTGGAATGGTGCCCCAAGAGCCAGTTAAAGGCAAGTAAATGGCTGCAATTTGGGGTCCACTGGCTTCTTGGTTTTATCAAGTAAGGGTGCGCACAAATACCATTTTTGTACAGGCTGCTGGGGCAGTGACAGCTAAATGGATCTGTATTGAAAGTGTAATCTTTTAACCTCTATTCATACCTGAATGTTTTGCACCTTGAAGCTCAAAGCTCCAAAATGTTCAACGAGCCAATTCTGTGTTTTTAAATTGCCTCCATTTACATCTGAGAATTCAGGTGCTTGTAGCGCAATGCTCCAAAAGTTACATGATCAGAATTTGAAATAATGGGAATGCACAAAATAACACAAAATCATGATAAGTATGGTTTTCAGACTCTTCCATAATAAAAGTCAATGGGGCCAAAAATGGGCAATCCTGCCCCGATGAAGCTCCTGTACTGCACGTCACTCCTAAAAAAGAAAAAATCTACATTTGCTGCACTTCACCCAAAAGGAGAAGTTCCACTTATTTGCACACCCCCCCCCCCCCTCCACTGCCACATTTGACCCTTTTTTTTTGGGAGGGAGGGGGAAGCGTGTACCTGGTTTTGACAGGTACCCACTCTCACTTCCGGTCAGATGCATAATGGCGATCTGAGCAGAAGTTCGGCTCCCCCTTCCCCCCAATTTTTTGGGACAAATCACAGGTCGCAGAAGACTGCGGGACCATTCAGAAAACGCAGCAGGAAACCATATGTGAAGAATCGGTTCAGGTGAGGACACCACTAGATCCCTGGACAGATAAGTGTCCTTATATTAAAAGTCAGCAGCTATAGTTTTTGTAACTGCTGACTTTTAATCTTTTGGGGGGAGACTGGAGCTGGAGGGAGACTGGAGCTCCTCTTTAAGTCAGATTTGAAAACAGCATGGCCATGCGGGGCTCTTCCCACACGACTGTGTTGCTCAATCACAGTGTTCTGTGAATGAGTGGCTACAAGTCCCGACAGTTTTAGCGGCTGTCGGCTTGTAGTTTTCACTGAACTTCCTGGTAGTTCATTGAAACTTCCTGTCAGTATATCTGCTTGACCGTACATCCCATACAGCAAGCAAATATACTGACAGGTCTGCAGGAGACCTGCATGGCATCAGCAATCTACTGATTACTGGTGCAATACTTTCCTGGCTCCTTTGGAGAAAAATAATAAATGCACATTTTTTTACCTGCAAAAAAATGTGCATTTATTTTTTTTTTCCAAAAGATGAACTTATCCTTTAAAGTGATATTAATCCATCAGTTTCTAACTACTTCTGGCAGCTGATTTAATCACTTACTCAGTATTTAGCTTCTTTATCTTTTAATTCTTGCCTATGTTCCAATTTAAGCTGGTGCCATGACCACTGCTCCAGGTTTTCTGTTGTATCCCATGATGCATGCCGGAACTAGAGTTTTGTCTCCTCTATATAGAGGTATATTAATCGAAACTAACAAACAATGATACTCGCCTAGACCGATCCCAGCTGCAGCTGTCCCCTGCTGACTCTACACTGAGAACTAAGCGATCAAAGACCACCGATCGTTCAGTCTTCGCTAACTGCAACACACTGAGAGGCACCTGAGTTTATTCTGACTTTAAAGTCGTGATCTCTCCAGAGCCTGGACCAGCTGAGTGACATCCGACGACAGTGGACTTGAGCCTGCTGTTGGCTGAAAACAGGTCTCAGAAGTGCCGAACTAAGTGCACTCCTGTGACCCACAAGAGAAGTAGAGACAAAAGAGCCTTTGCTCTACTACTTCTTTAAGTTGCCAGCCCATAGTCAACTTTTTAGGTTTTGCACCTCCAGCACTCGCTTAATTGGGCACACACACTTTCCCATCTTGACATGCAGTGGATATAAAAAGTCTACACGCCCCTGTTAAAATGTCAGGTTTCTGTGATGTAAAAAAATGAGATAAAGATAAATAATTTCAGAACTTTTTTCACCTTTTAATGTAACCTATAAACTGTACAACTCAGTTGAACAACAAACTGAGGTGGAGGGAAGTAAAAATAAAAAACTAAAATAATATGGTTGCAAGTGTGCACACCCTTAAACTAATACTTTGTTGAAGCACCTTTTGATTTTGTTACAGTACTCAGTCTTTTTGGGTATGAGTCTATCAGCATGGCACATCTTGACTTGGCAATATTTGCCCACTCTTCCTTGCAAAAACACTACAAATCTGTCAGATTGCCAGGGCATCTCCTGTGCACAGCCCTCTTAAGATCACCCCACAGATTTTCAATTGGATTCAGGTCTGGGCTCTGGCTAGGCCATTCTAAAACTAATCTTCTAGTTAAGCCATTCATTTGTTGATTTGGATGTATGCTTTGGGTTGTTGTGATGCTGAAAGATGAAGTTCCTCTTCATGTTCAGGTTTCTAGCAGAAGCCTGAAGGTTTTGTGCCATAATTGACTAGTATTTGGAACTGTTCATAATTCCCTCTACCTTGACTAAGGCCCCAGTTCCAGCTGAAGAAAAACAGCCCCAAAGCATGATGCTGCCACCACCATGCTTCACTGTGGGTATTTTGTTCTTTTGTTGATGTGCAGTGTTGTTTTCTTCTGGTCTTCATCAATTTTGGAGGGACGTCCAGTTCTTGTTAATGTCACTGTTGCGCCATTATTTTTCCACTTGATGAGGACTGTCTTCACTGTGTTCCATGGTATATAACGCCTTGGAAATTCTTTTGTACCCTTTTCCTGACTGATACCTTTAAACAATGAGATCCCTCTAATGCTTTTGAAGCTCTCTGCGGACCATGGCTTTTGCTGTAGGATGTGACTAAGGAAATATGAGGAAAGACCTACTAGAACAGTTGAACTTTATTTGAGGTTAATCAGAGGCACGTTAAATGATGGCAGGTGTGTACTGACTCCTATTTAACATAATTTTGAATGTGATTGCTTAATTGTGAACACAGCTACATCCCCAGTTTTGAGGATGTGTACACTTATGCAACCACATTATTTTAGTTTCTTATGTTTACTCCTCCCCCCCCCCCCCAAAGATTTCAGTTTGTTTTTCAATTGAGTTGTACAGTTTATAGGTCACATTGAAGGTGGAAAAATTTCTGAAATTATTTATCTTTGCCTCATTTTTGTTAAGTCACAGAAACCTGACATTTGAAAAGGGGTGTGTAGACATTGTATATCCACTGTATACATTGTATATCCACATGAGTTCTGTAACAAGGGGCTGCCTATGACTTCACAAATCAGAATTTTTAAAATGTCTGTAGTCCTGTCTGTGGGAGCGTGGGGGTGGGGGTAAAATATGACAATCCCCTATCTCTTAAAAGTTCTTGCTTTAGTGATCTGTTGATCCCCACAAGTTTTCTCTAACATCCAAGCATGTACATGTTGATTTTAATACAGCCCTGTGATATAATGTTTCAGATGACAGAGATCGTTTTAGACATATAAAGTATAAAAACAAGTAACAGGAACTGTGTCCAGGTACAGGCAGTCCACTGGCGTCAAAGATTAACAGAGCAATAAAGAAGAGGTGTCAATTAATTTTATATACATTCCCAGAGAAGAGTGTTAATGCAATGCAAGTATACACCCACTATTACAATGCAGTACATTTTTTCTTTTTGTATCGGTTTTATTCATAGTTTGATGAGTGCCAAGGTTCAGGCGTGCTGTTTGTAGTCTGTTTCTGAGCTGCATACTACATTGCTTTATCCAGCCCTGCAGAAAGTCTTGGACCTTTATAAACAAGGTGATGATATCATTAAACAAAGCATGCAAGTATGAATACCTTGATACTTTCTACATAGCTGAACACCCCCCCTCCACACATGCACACACAAACACCTTCTTCAAACTCTATGATAATTATACCCAGTGGGGCATAATCTTTCCTTTGATGTGCTCAAGTGGGAAGACTGAACTGTACAGAATGTCACCCATGCTGGTGCCCTCCTCACCCACAGCGAGGTCCTATGCTTTAATTTTACTCTCCAAAGCCTCACTCTGCCCTTGTTAGCAGCCTACAGGGATCACACGTTAATAAATTTGACTCTTCCATTATGATCATTAAGGGGGGCTTACTTACAGTTGTATAGATGTTCGTCTCATTTCTGTAGTAAACCAGTGAATTATATGTTTGTAAAGTTAAAAGAAAATGTGTCTCTCTTGTAATATTTTAGTAGAAAAAATATTGACCGCATAACATTTACGATGAAGAAGCAGAAGAGCACACAGCTGACACAAAAAATGTGGAGTGTTTTTCATGCCAGAGTATTTGCAGTTCTGTTCAGGATGCTTTGTGATCAGGGGCGGACTGACCATTCGAGCACTCGGGCACTGCCCGGGGTCAGTAGGGGGCCCCATGAGATGCCCCTGGTACCTTTTTCATAGGCTTTTTTGAGTGTGGGCAAGGACACGGGCCCCATGATCCCCTATTGCCCAGGGGCCCCATGAGTTGTCAGTCCGCCCCTGTTTGTGATTCAAGCATAGTATCCACACAGTAGAATACAGATGGGTCAAGACTCTGCTCTCTTTCCTGTCAGCATATGTATACGGAAGAAAAGTCTGGCTACTAGTGCTGGCTGCTTTGTTCCCAGTATGGGTTGACTTTGTAGGGAATAGCACAAACCCGACAGACATTATTAGGTACTTACACTAACTGCATTAAAAAGTTTACTTATACCTAACAAATCCGTAACCAGTATTTACGGATAGTTTTTTTTTTTGTTTGTTTTTTTTTAGGCAGTTGCATCAGCCATTCTGCTTGGTTTGTTGGAACTACTGAAAATCCAACTGATGGTTCTGCAGTCTGCTTTTATGGTACACAGCACACATTTACACATCACGTTATTTTTTTTACAAATTAAAAGTATGATGGAATGGATATTTTCTACTTTCATATGTATGCATTTTTTTCTTTTATAAATAAAACGGTGTAAAAATATAAGTGAAAGAAGACGTTGCAGTGATCAGTCTGAAATGGTTGTATCCCCCTGGGCAGGTGTCAAATCAGTAACTGCCATCACTTACTACACTTTACACTTCACTGGTCTGATTCTTTACATCTTTAGCAGATACCCAATTGTACCATTTTCTCTTTCTCGAAGAGAGTTACCGTAGTAAAGAGACTGACTCATTGGGGGAAAAGACTTCAGAGACTACCAGATTAGAGATAGGGTGTAGAGAGGGGGATAGATTGCTTACGTAACAGTTTCTCCAAGATAGTGCCCATAGAGAGACTGGCTTATGTAAAGGATTTCCCACACAGACTGCCAGAGGATAGCCTTGTTCATATAGACTGACAAAGAAATCACTATATACATAAAAACTGTCAAAAAATGCAGAGCTATCTATCTCTTACTGATAATATACATACTTATGTGGATTGTTTAAAAAGCATCATAGTCAAATATGAATGCAAAAGAATGAAAATGAGCAGAGTGACACTTAAGCTGGCCATATACTGAAAGAATTTTATTTATGTTTTCGATTTAGGAACATTTGTTCAATTTTCTAATCGTTGGTAAGGACAAGCTGACATTCATTTTGACTGCTATGAAAATCTACTAGTCTATGGCGAGCTTTATTCATGTATCCCTTGTCTTTGATGTCCAAAGACCCATCATCTATGTAAATGGTTCAAAAATGTGGATATTATGCTTCAGATATCCATGACAGAACAGATCCTAATGTGAATTTTGTAGCTTTGTTATTTTAGGGAATATACTGTACATTGGCAACAGGCAACGTAAATTTTATTATCCAATAAGCGACGCGTTAAAAGCCTTTACAGGTTACCACTTTAGATTTACAGAGGAGGTCTGGTGCTATAATTACTGCCAATGATCTGACGGTGATGTCTCACATATGTGGAACGATCGCTGTTTGCGCATGTGCATGCCTGGCGCATATGTTCGCCTTTGTACGCAAGCATGTGAGGGGGACTTTTTTTTTTTTTTTTACATTGTTGCTATAAAGAAAAAAAATGTTTGTGATCACTTTTATTGCTGTGACAAAGAATGTGAACATCCCTTGTGACAGCAATAGGCCTGTGACAGGTACACTTTCTGGAAGAATCTGAGGTCACTAAGACCCAAGATCCCTCCTCTGCTCTTAAATGTATTAAATCACACCAAGCTTTTATTTTTTTTAAAATGGACCCGTGTATTTCCAAGTAAACCAGAAGTTATGTCAACTATTTATTGGAGCTGAACAAAGCCGAGCTGGTCTTTGTTCGGCTTTGTGACCAGCCGGTGGTAGCGCTGGCTGGTCCATTGGGACTCCTAGTGGGACAGCAGATCCTGTTAAAGCCATGGGAGGGGAATATGTACATGTGTTCATGGGTTTTGACATGCTTTGATAAATGTTTGTACCCAATTTGATGTAGAGTGAAAAGTGCACTGCAATCCATGTTAAAACACTGACAAATGTTTTCATGCATTTCTGTTTTATTTGCTGGGAATTTACAAGAGCATTATTTTCCCTGTAACTGTAAAATATTGGTTTGGGTTTTGTGTACTGCAACAGAACTGTGTCCCCATTAAGGATATTTCAGTAGCACTAAGTGTATTTGGTACATAAGCATTGTGGTTAACCTGTATGCTGAAGGAAAGGTTAGCTGCCCCACAGCACAGTGGATGCTTCAGCTTGGTTTCTCTTTCCGGAGAATGATGGATAAAGAGGTCAAAGTTCCCTCCACAAATGATTAAAGTGAAGGACCACATATAATAAGAGGTTTATGTGGAAGGTTGAGAGAGAAGGAAGTAAGAGATTGTTTTCTCACCTTGGGGTGCCCCCACCTCCCTTTCCATTAACAGTTCAGCAGGTGTAATATACATTTTTGCAAAGGGCTCTGAGATTTGGGCTGACCCTGTGGGGATGAGGCCCAAGCCACTGGATACTTTTCACCTCTCGCCAGGTCAATTTCATAGGTGCTAATTCACTTTGTCTCCCACTCCCCCTCATGTCATTTTCTTCTGCCTTGTAACTCCCATCCTCTACTTTTCCTTTTGCACTTACAAATACATTTCTTCTTGTAAATCTACTGTATTTTTTCTTTTACTGTCATTCTCCTTCTTGTGTCTAAAACCCATCTTCAAGAATGTAAATGATAAACCTTTATATATACATGTGTATACCTGTCTTCTCAATACTCCACCCTACATGCTTGTTTATTTTCTTTTAACTTTCTGTAATCGCTCCTGTATTCTTTATGTGGACCAGGTCTCAACCTTGAAAAGCAAGTTGAAGAAGCAGTCTACATCTACAGGAGATGGGGTATCTCGAGCTTTTCTGAGAGCCCAGGCCGCCCTTTTTGGTTCCTACAGGGATTCTCTCCGATACAAACCTGTAAGATATCTAATTTTATTTATCATCCCCTGTGCCCTGTCTAAGTCTCTTTGTATTTATTTCAGACTGGTTTATTAAAAGACCACAGCACAAAACCTAATACATTCTAAAACGTACTTTATGTTAATGACCTACTTCTAACATTGAGTGTGTAAATGTACAAACACCTACTCCAGATATTGAGGTATATAAACAGGGCTCTTTTTCAGCGGGAACTCGGGGGAACGCAGTTCCAGCACCTCCACCACTGAATGTATCTAATGGCAAGGGGTGTGCTAGATGATCTATTGATTCTGGCTGCTGGAGGATCTATTGTTACTGGTGGGATCTGTTTTGTGTGAGAATGCATTGTTGCTGGTGTGGTTGCTATTGTTGCCAGGGGTCTTATGTTGCTGGTAGAGATCTACTGTTGAGGGAGAGGTTGCTGGCTGTTGGGCAATCTCTTGTTGCTGCTGGGGAATATAATGTTTCTGGTGTGGATCTTTTATTTCTGGGGGGGACATTTTGTTGTGGATGGTATATTGTTGCAGTGTGAGGGGGTCTGTTGTGCTGGGGTCTGTTGTTGCTGCAGGAGATCTATTGTTGCTGAAGAGGGGTCTATTGTTGGGGGACCTTGTGTTGCTGTGGTATGGTTTATTGTTGCTGGGGGATCTATTGTTGTTGGCTGCACAGGATCTATTTTACTTCTTTTCTTATTATTAACACATTTAAGCTTTAACGAGCAGGACCCTCTGTTTCCTATTGTACCAAATTATATTGTAACTGTAATGTCTACCTTTATTTTGTAAAGCGCTGCCCAAATTGTTGGCGCTATATAAATCCTGTATAATAATAAAGAAATGACTTACAAATTATTCAGCACCACAAAATGATACTTGGTTCTGTATTCCTTAAAAGGAGCAGTATTGGAAGGTGGGTACGGGTGGAAGCAAGGGATGGTACTCAGAGGAGGGTAGGGGTGGAGACAATGGGGGTTTCAGAAAAGGGGAGTTCCTGCACCTATACTTTGATTAAAAAAAAAAATCTCTGTATATAATTATATGTAAACTCAGTCATAAAAAATTCTAATTTGGGCTTTAACATGTTAATGGAAGTTTAAAAGGACACTTTCAATATTTTTAAAATGGCAACTTTCATTAAAAAATGTCTGGTGATCCTGCCATGAAGGTTATTGTTTAGACATTTCCTGTTATAGGCAACACTCTGTACCTGTCTCCCAATTGTGCTTTTGATTTGTCACATGGGATTTAGATAGACTCCTTTCAACGCACTTTTTACAGGCATAGTTTGTCTCTTAAAAGAAATCTGCCCTGAGAAATGTCATACAACCATCACTGAACTGCATGCACGTAGACATAAAATGGCTGCATGGGATTCAGAATCTTGAATATGCCCAATCCTGACTGCTACCTTTTAATTTTAGGACCACATTAAATTTCTTGTGTTGTTTTAATGCACATTTACCACATGTACTGCCATGGGTGCACTGCAGTCCCTTTCAGCACCACGATACGGTACATCACTATACCTGCTTTCTAGTGCATCACACCAGTCTGCTGTGTGTTTTTGGATAATGCATTGAAAAAATTAGAGCAAATGCAATATTGACTTTGGTTTGGTGCATTGGCTGCCCATTCACTTGAATGGGCTGCTGCAGCTTGTGGTAATATGTGTTAATGAAATGCAATGCAGGATGTACAGTGCTCAGCATAAATGAGTACACCCCAATATATTTGTCAGAAAACCTCCACTTTCCTTTCAGAATCAACATTTTATATGTGACGACATACTACAAAATACTCCCACTAATGCGGGCCATTGATTGCAAGCAAGATTTGTTAATTTGCACACACACACACAATGTTTTTTCCTAACAAATTCATACAAGACCATGTTGCAAAAATGAATACACCCCAATGAAAGCTAAATTTTAGACAATATCCTAATTAACAAGAATTAAACTACAGGTGAGTCTAATTATTCATTAAACAGGTGCCTATCAGACAGGTGATTATAAAAGGGCGTTATTTTACAAAGAAAATCCCTTCCATTTCATGCTGTCAGCAATGGCGCCACATGGAAGAAAAATGTCACAAGGCCTGAGAGAGAAAATAATTTCTATATACAAGAAAGGTGAAAACTACAAGAAGATCAGCAAAGCTTTACTTATCAGTCAGATTACTGTAGCAAAATTGATACAAAAATGTAACAAAGATGGAACTGCAACCATCTCATAGAGACAACCAGGCCATGCACGGAAGTTAACACCTCGACAGGAGCGGCTTCTGATGAGATGGGTTGAAGAAAATTGCCATGCAGTTAGCTAAAGAAGTAGAAAGCTAAACTGGGGTGATTGTTTCCCGTGACACAATACGGCGTACACTGCAGAGGAGTGGCATGCATGGGTGTCATCCACAAAGGATGCCTCTCATAAAGCCTAAGCACAAAAAAGCCCACCTAGAATTTGCCAGAGCCAATGCTGAAAAAGAAGACAACTGCTGGGACTCTGTATGTAACATATCTGGTGGTGGAACCTAAAGTGCAGAGTATGGCCTTTCTGACAGCTCTGGCTCAGGAGCCCTGGTAAGGTAACAGGGAACGCCGGGGCACGAGTGCCTGGTAAGACTTCTGCTGATGGATGCTGATGTGCACCTGGGATGTAGGAGACACGGCTGGAGGCATGCTGGCAGAAGTGCAGGAGCAGATAGCATGAAACATGGTGGTGGCAGTGTCCTCCTGTGGGGCTGCATGAGTGCTGCCGATGTCAGGTAGCTGCATTTCATTGATGGTATCAGGAATTCACAGATGTACTGCTCTATATTGAAAGAGAAGATGCTACCATCACTCTGTGCCCTTGGTTGTCGTGCACTTTTCCAAAATGACAATGTTCCCAAATACACATCTAAGGACACTGTTGCATTTCTGAAGAAACACAGGGTGAAAGTGCTTCAGTGGCCAAGTATGTCTCCTGATTTGAACCCAATCAAACACCTCTGGGGAATTCTGAAGAGACAAGTTGAGCATCACACTCCATCCAGCTTCCAGACTCTAAAAGAGGTCGTTCTTGAAGAATGGAAAAAGATAGATGTTGCAATATGTTGCCAACTTGGTCATTCCATGCCTAGAAAACTTGGTGCTGCCCTTACAAATCATGGAAGTCATACAAAATACTAGATGTAGTAGTTTTTTGTTGTGGGATGTATTCATTTTTGCACCAACTAATTTGAGTAAAACTGAATATTTTGTAATCTAAGTTATATTATTAACCCTACTTTTATGTAATGAGCTAAACAAATGTTCTATAAAACTCAGTTTTGTCAAAATTTTGGAAATTATTCTTGTGTTCAGAGATATTGATTAAAATCTTACTTTTCAAAAGGAAAAAGGGGTGTACTCATTTATGCTGAGCACTGTATATATAAATATAGGAATTGGCCCAAAATATCCAAATTATATTCCTTTCTGATGACCTTGCCAAAGCATTTACATATTCATTTTTGAAGGTTACTAAAACTGTTTTACCTAAACCAGTTAATGAAAGTGATGTGTTTAACTGTTTATTCCTGGCCCATCTACTCTGATCTATTTAGGGGGAACCAATTACCTTTTCAGAAGAGAGCTTTATAGCACACCGCTCCAGCACCATGAAGCAGTTTTTAGAAACAGCTGTCAACCTACAGCTCTTCAAACAGGTACATGCTTAATCAGCCATTACGATTTCCTGTATTCAAACACATATTTAACAGCATGACACAAAGTACTGGTTATAGATTATCTCTTCCAGAAATGTTTTTACTGTAGAATATTTGCTTTTAATATCACATAAACATTCCTCACTATAGGATACCACTGATAATTTCCACCACTATGTAATTTATGGGACACGGGGAATCTATTTGCCTGTCAACATATGAGGATCTCACCACTTGGTTCAAAGAAAACTTCTGTCTGTGCACTGTCCATGAACCTAGCTCAGAATGTTTGTACTCTAAATTCTGCTTTATTAATCTGTGGGGATGTACAAGGGGAGAAATGTTTCATAATCAATGGTGAAGGATTGTGCTTGATTTATCATCTAAAAATGTGTATAGTAGAGTCTTATCAGTAGCCACTGGATTACCATACAATATTCTGCTGTCTTCTTACAAATCAGTTTATTGATGGACGGTTGGAGAAACTGAACTCAGGCCACAGCTTCTCTGACATATTTGAGGAAGAAATCACATCAGGTGAATTGTATTTGTTATTATACTAACTGTGTAGTTTGGAAACTTGCGTAGTGCGTTGCATTTACCATTATGATTTTTATTGCAGGAAATGCTCGGTCATACCAACAGTGGATGCACACCATGAAGGTACAGCATGGAAGCAATTTTAAAATATCCATTTAATCCATCACCTTGCCTTAATCTTAATGTAACACTTAAAAATATCCCCTAATTCATAAAGATTGACTAAACCCAGAAATCGGTTTAATGATAATCAAAAATGATTTGTGGTTTTAGACTGCTTTTACCTCTTACCTGTTAGTGGCTCCCTCTTATCTTGCAAATCAGATGGGTGAACCAATTTTACTGTTTTTCACATTATAGGCTTGAAGATTTGGAAAAGGTCACTAAACTTTAAGGGCTCAAGCATATGGACATTTTTATTGGCACACGGGAGGCGCAGGTTTCGCAGCAGCCCTGTTTACAATCAATGACAGGCTGAAATACAAACACAGTTTTTACACTATATGGGCAAATGTACCTGCGTGTGTGAAAAATCAATATTAGTACATACAAGCACAACAAACAAAATAACTGCTTAGAGGAGAAGTACAGCCAAAGCTTTTTTGGCTGTACTTCTCCTGTGAATCGCAGGAGTGCAGTTCGTTCTGCACTCCTGTGACCCATTTTTGCACTCCAGTCAGTGCTGGGGGGGTGGAGGGGGAGGCAGAGCCGACAGTGGTGACTGGCAGGGAAAACTGAGCGATCAGTGGGGACTGATCGCTCAGTTCTCACCCTTAGAGACGGTGGGGGACAGATGCAACATCGGATCAAGGTTGCATCCACCGAGTTAAGTGTGATATTAAAAAAAAAAAAAAAAACATATTCCCATACTTTTAATGTGGAAGATAAAGCTTCACTGAGTAAATAAGTAACAAAATCTTGTGTTTCATAAAAGTTTTGCAAGATCATTGCAAAGGATTCTACAATCATAACCACAACCTTTAAAGTGGTTGTAAACCCTTACCTATACCCAAGGAAGTGACTGGCCTCAGGTGATACGCAGAGAGGAAACAAATCCTCCTACATAACTCGTACCTGTTTATTTACAGCCATTTGTCCTGTACATCCTTGTAAAACTCAGTGATGAAAAGTATTTTTCACAGACTCACAAAAAGGGGGCAGAGAGTTGCAGTTGCACAATATACAAGTTGGAAAGAAGGGACCCCCCCCTTCACACAGCAACAGAGTTAAGGCTGTCAATCACATCCCCTGTCACTTTTTTTTCTCTTGGTGTCAGGAAAACGTGTCAAAAGTGACTTGTGATGATGGAAGAAGTACCAGACAGTAGAGAGAAACTACACTTTTACACTATAGAAATATGTGCTTTCTTCAGATTATGTCTGAGGTTGACAACCACTTTAAGGCACAAGACTCCTTTGACAAAAGCATTTAACTTCATACCTCCTATATGCATATAAAAAAATTATGTAAAATCCTAATAAAACTCTTTATTGATAACAGTTCTATATGCAGTGACATTGGAAAACTGTAATCCATGAAAAACCTTAAAGTGTTACTAAACCCACAACAGTAAAATCAGTCTGTATATGCAGCAAGCATGCTTGTTATACTCACTGTGGAATCTAAGGGATTAACCCTCTGAATTGTGTAAAAAAGGCTGTTTGATCCTTTCTTCTCTGTTCCTCCCCTTTTTCAAGCGACTTATCTCCAGACTAAACTGTAGGCATGCACATGCTCAGTTTGGTGTGCATTGCTAGAGAGATTTTTTTTTTCTTCGGAGAGTGCATGTGATCAGCACAGGGCCAATCAGCAGTGTCCACACAGAGGTCAGGGGATTTCCATCCTAAAACAGAAAGAAAACTCCTCCTACAAGCTTTAGCTAGTGGTAGGCTGGATACAGAAGTTACAAGACTGTTCTAACTGATGATGTGAAAGGGTATTTAGCAGTTTATATTTACTAAAATAATTGCACTTCCATGCTGTATGTACTGTGGGAGACCAGATATAGTGAATGCAGTGTACTGGGTTTTGTAACACTTAATATGTACATGGTTACTATTAGTAATCTATTCACAGAAAGGAGGAGCACTGATTAATACAGCGGTGACCAAAGCCAGCCCAGTTATGAAGAATGCCTATATGTATGTAAGTATCCTGCAGCAACCATGAATTGTTTAAATTTACTCTACTGGTCTTTGTTATGCAAGTAGCTACGTAAATCCAGGTCATCATCAGATAAGATAATCCATTCATTATGCTGTATTTTTAGCTGAATTGCTAAATCTATTAATTTTAGAAAGCGGTTTTAATTTTGTTGTGGAGTCAAGGGAGTACCTACTGCATGGGTTCTCAACCTGTGGCCCTCCAGTTGTTGTGGAACTACAAGTCCCATAATGTCTCTGCCTTTCGAAGTCATACTTTTAACTCTCAGCCTTGCAATGCCTCATGGGACTTGTAGTTCTGCAATAGCTGAAGGACCACAGGTTGAGCACTAATGACCTACAGTTGTGTAGCAAGACCTATATAGTCATAGATGGTGAGGACATAAGAATCCGAGTCTGGTCTAGAAAATCTATTACTGTTTATTCACATGTGGATGGCAGCATGCTAGCTAAAAATGTCTCCGCAGAAGTACTTTTTCAACAGACAATGTTGTGACAGTTCATTTTCCTTTAAATCTACAAGCAAACCATAAAAATATGCATTTGAAAAACATATATAATTACTGTTTTACCCTTCCAAAGGATTTATTTTTTTATACAATTAATCTTGTGACATGTTTTCTACACTATACAACTAATCAGGTGAGACACAACCGAAAAATTAAAACAATTCATTGTCCTGGTTCAGAAATTCTGCTTTCTATGTCCATTTTCTGTCTCAAGCCACCTCATAGAACAGTAAATAAGTGTCATCAGCACTGTTCAGTGAATAGGCATTAACCTAGGAAGCAGTAACATTTACCATGTTCTGGGCAGACATTGTACTCCAGGAAACTCACTTCAAATCCCTACCCCAAGTAGCATTACTTTTTGCTTAGCTAGGCTAGGTTCACATCTGTGCAGAAATGCGTGTAATCGCACGTATTCCTGAAGCTGCACAGACTCTTAATGGCACCCCCACGCACTGAAATCCACCATGCTATTCCTATGCAGATGCATTTTTAAAAAGGTTCAGGGACTTTTTCCCTGCAGGACATGCAGGCATAGCAGCATGTTCACAGAGCCACATACATGTAAACCTAGGAATTCAGGCACACTATGATTTTGGTCAAAGGATGTGCTTGTCACCTTCTGAGCTTATCTCTATTATTTATATCTGACAAGCTTATGGCTCTACCAAGAATACACTCAGGGCTGTGACGGGAAACAAGCACATAGAGCAGCTACACCTGCCCCAACTCCCCAATGCTCATTCACAAAACCCTTTTGTATTTTGTGAATATGTTCACATAATACAAAGGCTTCTGTGATTGGGCAGGATGAGTGGTGGGCATAGCAGCGACTCTACTCTTGCAGATGCTGATACCAGAGGGTCCAGCGTCTAGCTTCCAGAACTCCAGCAGTAGCTGTTTTCTGGGAGTTCTGTAAATCTGTCAGATGTAAATAACAGAGATAAGTCCAGGAGGTGTCTCACACCTCGTTGGACTTAAAGCATTTGTATACACCCTATAAAAAAATAAATAAATATCTGCAAGTTAAGTGCGTAATGTGCTAGTTTGCATTGCATACTAGCAAACTAGGAAATACCTTAAAACGAAGTACTCCAGCGGCACGCTTCTACCTTCACCCAGTCTTCCTTCCAGGTTCATGGGCTCCAGCTGTTTGAATGGCCGAGCCATGATGACGTCAACACCGCGCATACCTACATGTAAGTTTTATTATAAGCTTACTTGTAAGTGTCCCAGCGGTGTTTACTACCACTTTAAATCATAGTACACCTTCACTTTTATAAAGCTGAATTCCTGGAGCTTTAATTCTTCATAAAAGAAAAAGGGAGTCACTATTTGTTTTTTAAAAATATTTTCTCTTTCCATGACAAATGTGATTTGTGATGCTTTGATCCAAAAAATTAATTTGATCAGAAAACAAATCAAATAATAAAGCTTATAAACAAGACATAGCCTAAAGCTGGCCACACATATACATATTTCTCCATCCGCATTAAATAAAGGTTGAATCTCCCACTGCGGCTATTGTATTCTGAAAGGTAATTGGATTCAGGTGCTGTTCAAAAAACACTTTTTCACCCAGCTCCTTCACTTTTTCAGTTTAAGAAGTTTGGGTGGAGTGGTGCCAATAGAATTAAATTCACTCAGTGTTTGGCTTGCTTGACCACTTTTGTTGTGGAGCAATTTTTTCATTTTTCACATACATGTTAAAATCTGCATTTATGGCTATAAAATTACCAAAAAGAAGTAGGGCTTTTTTTTCCTGTTTATACTTACATAGGTGGATACAGCATCGGTCCGATGCTGCATGTGTTCCCTACTGGCTCTGAGGGTGAGAAATCTGTGATCATATGACCGCTGATCGCCCAGTTCTCCTCTCTACTCTGAGCAGAAAGAGTGGGACTGTCAGTCGCCGCTGTCTGCACAGCCCCCCAGTGCTCACTGGAGCATTGGGCTGTGGAGGGGGAGAGGGACAGGCTCTCAGCAGCTTGTTTTGGGAACATGTTACATGGTCCACCCGTTTTTTTTAGCCACTGAAGGGTTGGCCTTTGCCTTTTTTTTTCTTTTCTTTGGATCAATGTCATGTTAGAAAGTTGAACTGTTTACCATGCAAGACTTGCAGGTGATGAATACAAATTTTACTCCAGTAGTTTCTAATAATATGCTGAATTTATCTTGTCAGTAACTTTTACTGAATTCCTTGTTCCACTGTAGCTCACATACCTCAAAACAGCACAGATCCATAATATGCTTCATGGTAGAGATGGTGAGCTTTTTTACGCAGGCCTTGCGGACTCCACTCCAAACATTGATTTAGTAAAGGCAAAGAGACTGTTCACTTTGTAGGGGAGTTTGCACTTTACAAGGGGCTTTTCTCCAACGCTTAGTGAATGAGTTGAAACGCTGCTGACTTCCATTATTCAATCATGTGCAAACAAAAATACTTTTTTTCATTGTACATGATTGGTAGTTCTTTTCAAATTGAAATTTCACCACATTCACAAAGCTTTAGAGAAAATTCCCTTGCAAAGTGAACATCCTTGCAAAGTGAACATCCTGCTTGTGTTAATAAATCAACCCAATAGTGTTTATGGTTGAGGCTTTAAAGAATAAGTTCACCTTTTGGAACATGTTCCGCCCGATTTTAGGGTAGAACGTGTAACATGTTCCCACTCCTGCAGTCGCTCCACGATCTGCTGCTTCTAGTGACAGCAAGCTGGAGATCTTCTCCCTGAATACGCTGTCACAATTTTAAAACACATTCATTCATGAAGTTCTGTGAATGGGAAAACTACAACTACTGTCCGCATTTGTGACTGACGGACTTAAGTTTCCAATTAACAGAGCACTGGTGAGCACTCTAGGCAATTCATTGATGGTTCCTATTGTGTAACTGCCTGCCCGTAGGAGGTACAAGCAGACATTTAGACTTACAGCCTGCAAGAGCCTTGCATTGCACCCGCAATCTGCTGATCGTGGGTTTGGTGCAGCACAAATGACTAACATTTTACAAATTCTGCCAGGGTTATGTAAACGTTTGAGCCCAACTGTATCTCAGAATATAGAACCCACATTCTGCAGCCTCTCACCTTTATTTTAATATATGGGGCATGTCAAGTCCAAAACTGAAATTGACCACTCTCCAAAGATTCATGGAGAAAGAAGGAATGGCCCTTTCAGATACTTTGTTTTACTATCCAGTGAGACAATTAAAGCTCTTGGTCACATAGGTCTTTCCAACAACACTTCCCAACTCTGAAGCTAATCTAGCGTCTGTTGTCGATATACCTCAGTTATTAACCTTCCCATGCAGACTTATTAACCTTGTGCAGGTAGACTTGTAACATTGCTATTAGGTCAATTTTAAAGATTTAAGCAATGTAGAGTGGGAGGGTGGCATGAAAGATCATGTGCACTGGTGTCCGTTCAAACTTTCAGCATATCTGTTTATACTATCAAATGTGGAAGGTCATGCATTGCAGTAAGATTATACAAAATCATTATTTTGCTAACAGGTGTTATCACTCCAAGCTAATGAGTAGATATTGCACTTAAATTGGGCACAATCCACTTATATGATCAGTGTTGTAACAATCGATGTTTCCGATTAAAGTAATTCTATTTTACTGCTAATATTTCATTACCAGGCCAAACAAGGTATCAAGGAAGTAAAGAGCAAGCTAAAGAATAAGGTACCATTTTTTTTTGTTTAATTTAAATGTCAGTACTTATGTTTGTTTTTTAATGTACATTTGCATTAACTGTATAGATCGCCCGACATTAAATATGCAGTAAAAGGAATATTCATAGCTAGTGATAGTGTTGAATTTCTATATAGTATATGTTTTTATTGCACAAAAACTAGGAAATTCTTAAAATGACATTCACCTGGCTTCTGAATCTTGTCTTCTTAAGAAGACCCATTTGTATCTGCTGCTCTAGTAAGTGTTTAATTAGAAGATTTGTAGCATATTTTATACTCCCAAATGCTGTAGCCAGAAACCTTGATGTGGACAACACAGTACTTTGCACTTACAGCATTTTCAAGTTTAGTTCCTGCATGCACAGAGAAAGTGGTTGTAAACCCTTACATACTGTATACCTAGTGAATAAACTTGCCTCAGGTGATACACATACATGAAACAAATCCTCCTTTATAAGTTGTACCTGTCTATCTGCAGCCTTCACTTCTCTACATTGTTCAAGGCCCAGAATTTATAAAGCTTGTCTGAGAGTTCAGAAAAAGGGGATAGAGAGCTGAAATTACATTCTGCAGAGCTCATTGAGGAGAGTGCTGAAAGCTAATGGAAGGGAAAAGAAACACTCCACTCCACACAGCTCACAGAAACAGAGCTGAGGCTGTTAGTTTGCTGGAGATCCCTCCCCTGTCACCATTTTTCTTTTGGTGTCAGGAAAACTTGTCAGAAGTGATTCATGCTGATAGCAAAGGAACAAAGCAGCAGACAGAAATTACACTTAGTGCTAATAATTAAGACAAGTACACTCTATAGAGGGTATGCTTCACTCAGGTTTACAAGCACTTTAAAAATGATTTGAATGCCTTGTTGCATTCTGGGTATTTAGTCCTTTCCTTTGAATAGGAGAGTAAGTCAGGATACTATTGCTCTAAGACATACCTGCACCAAAAATTATTATTTATGTGCCTGTTGTATGCAAATATAATGTTTCCCGCCCATTTCAGTGCTATTAAAAGTGGAGCAAAGCAACTGTGTAAAAGATGTAGAACATAGCCACCAACCTGGCTTGTCTTCTGTTCACAAGAGAAATGAAACAAGGAATCATTCCTAGATTAGAACTTTTGAAAGAGGAGAAATGATGAACCTTAAATAGTCTAATTTTAGTTGCAATTTTGCTCTAAAAGATTGGATGGATATGGATTATCCATAGTTTATACTTTCAAATTCACAGCTATTGTCACTTTACCTTACCAGCAAGAATTTTAAGATATATAAACTTTGATCAGCTCACAGAATATATATAAAAAAAAGAATTAAAGTGTCACTAAAGCCAAAACTTTTTTTATAAATTTGGATAGAGCATAAAGGGATTAGAACACCTGTCTGTGCCCCCCAGAGGGAGATTAACGCTTTCTATTTATCCTGTTTACCATCATCATCGAAAGAGAAAGTAAAAGAAAATCCCAAATGTTGGGTTGACTTCAGCACACTAATAGAGGGGAAATTCCTCCACTACTGACTCCCTGGGATTCCCTCACTTTGGAAGAACTTCCACTCCCTGTTTTGGTTAGAGGACAAGAAGTGAAGGAAAATCTCCCTAAAGCGACAGATGGAAAAAAAAGACTGGGTTTATTAAATTCCCATATGCTATCCAAATTGAAATAAATACATTTTGCCTTTAGTTCTACTTTAAAGTAAAATTCAGAACAGATGAGAGTTCACGCAAAAATCAGTCAAGTGAAGAATTCAGTTCTGGGAGGAATGAATAGGGCCCATTCACGGCCTCACATTAGGTTTGTTGTGTGCTGATGCAAATTGTGTAAAGACAGCTCATTCTTTTGAACAAGCACCACTTTCTGTGACAGAACGCATGGTAGTGCTCTGCAATTCAGGTGCATTGTAAAAGTGCGTTGGGGTGCCTTTCTAATTGAATGGCATCGCAGCACACCAATGCGCGTACTGTTTGTTACAGCAAAGCAATGGTTTAAACAGGCCCAAAATAACCCTTTTTTTAAAGCTCAACACCTGCCAAAGGAGTTGTATTCCTGTCCATACAGTCTCAAAATTTCCATAATATGCTTCGCAGCACAGCCCTGTCTTAACAAGGGAGGGGACTTGATCTTTCTTTCCTGCAGTTTCACTTTTTCGTACAATTCCCCTTACCTTTTGACTGGACAGTGAAAGGAGAAACAGCACTTTGATGAGCCCATCTTTCTTTAACTCACCTCTTTCCTATTATTATCCTTGCACTGCAGTACACCTGATGGTTCCTTGTTCTGCTTCTCCCTCCCTGTTTCTGAGCGCTGCTGAACAGACTATAGAGTAGGCTGCAAGAGGCTGAAACAAGATCAAATTCATTAACTTGTATGATGTATTACTGATTACATAGCTGCAATTTGTTTCTTTTATACCTGCATGGACCTTAAAATGGGTGCGCTCTTTTTTCAGAAAAATATATTTTCCTTACTGTTCTGCTTACCCACTGGATTCATTTCGAGTCACTGTCCTTGTACAAGCATGAATTCAGGAACATCAAAGTGATGTCCTTATCTGAATACTTGTTTTGGGTTAGTGAAAATATTAAAGAGTAGGTCAACCCAACATTTCATATTCCTGATAGGTGCCTGCTGTACCATGTACTTGTATGAAAAAGTTTCCTGTACTCTTTGTATTGCTGTCTTTGTGTGAAATCCTTGGTGTTCCTGCCAATCCCTCTGCTTTCCTGTTTCAACCTGACCATGCTAGGCATGAGAGCACAGCACGGTCAGTTTTCTGGCTTTACTTATAACTCACATATAACTCAGCCTGCTCTCCTCCAAAGACACACACACACTTCTTTCTCTGGGAAGATCAGTGTATTGCTGATTCTCCTCCCCCAGCTATCTAAGATGTTTATGCATTGCTTCAAAAAATGCCTGGATTCTTTCTTAGATACACAGAATGTAACTGGATACTGGATTTATAGGTAAATTTGATCCAGGGAATATCAGATTGCCTCTCAGGAAGGAATTTGTTTCCCAGCAGGTGCAAATTGGATTGTGCTTTGCTTTGTTTTTTTTGCCTTCCTCTGGATGAATTGTAAGTGTAGGATTATAACTTTTTTTTTTCTCTGTGGTTGAATTGGATGGACTTTTTTCAGCCAGGCTAACTATGTAGCTGAGAACAGATATATATTATAAAAAAATGGAAAACGTAGTTCTAATGTTTTATTATATCTATACATTAAGGTTTTTCCATTCATTTCTATTTTAAACTGAATGGGTTGTTTTACAAGGTGAGGGTTCACATTTACGATTCAGCATAACAGCTAGGCATTTAGTATTTTCAAAATGAGAAGTCAGCCTGTTTTTTTCAGAAAAGTGTTCCTTTAAAATCTGACACTGTCCTGAAAGGGATACTTGATGTTCATGGGTAGTTTGTAGTTGATTGTGTATGCAGCAAGCTTATTTTGAGGAGGGTGAAACTTAGGGCTGAAACAACTGATCGACATAATCGATTATGAAAATAGTTGTAAATTATGTTCATAATTGATTAGTTGGTCACCCAATTAGCTGGCTTGCATACAGAATGCCTTATTTGTTTACATGTCAGTATACACAGTGAAGCACACATACAGCTCAGTACACCATTCATACATGTCAGAAAGTGAATGAGAAACTGTGAATATGAAGGTGTAAGGAGCAATGCCTCATGGAACATGTGGTCCTGGACAGAGGAAGGAAGTAATAAAGGCAGACATTTTTTTTTACCTTGATATATGGTCACTCTATACTTTGCAAAAAAGTCTTAGCCTTTAGTACTACTTTAACCACTTCAAGTCCGGACACTTTTACCCCCTTCCTGTCCAGACCAATTTTCAGTTTTCAGTGCTATCACACTGTGAATGACAATTGCGCGGTCATGCAACACTGTACCCATATGAATTTTTTAGCATTTTTTTTAGACCGATAAAGCTTTATTTTGGTGGTATTTATTCACCACTGGGATTTTTATTTTTTTTTACTACGTAAATTAAATAGTCCAAAAATGTAATTTCATTTCATCATAAATCTTGGCCAAAATGTATTCCGTTATCTTTTTAGTAAAAAAAAAATAACCCAAATTAGTTTATAACCAAAAATTATAATTTTTAAACTTTTTTTTTACATTTTTATTTTTTTTTATATAGTTATTTATTTTTCTACCTACTGTCACCCTAGCACAGGCATGTCCAAAGTCCGGCCCGCGGGCCATTTATGGCCCGAGGGTCGGTTTAATACGGCCCTCCATGTCAGTGTGTCAGTGTGTCTTATGGAGCGAATATGGAGCGGCCGGTCCGGTATTTCCACCGCGGCCGTGTCAGAATACCGGGCCGGCCGCTCAGCTCTGCAGCGGGACCTTACCTGTTCCTCTATCCAGCGGCGCGCTGTCTTCCCGGCTTCTGTAGTGTGGGCGCTGGGCATGACAGCCGGGTGCCAAGTGCGCATGCGCAAGAAGCGGTGCTTTTTGTGAATGGTAAGGCGGTACCTGGGACACATGACAGATCCCAGAAGCCGCCGGACCAATCACAAAGCGCAAGTGCTTCTCGCTCATGCGCACTGGGCACCCGGCTGTCATGCCGAGCGCCATTACAGAAGCCGGGAAGACAGCGCGCGGCTGGATCGAGGAACAGGTAAGATCAAAGAACAACTGCGGAAGTAAGAGCGGGTACCTGTCAAATTCAGGTACCCGCTCCCCACCTCCCCAAAGGTCAGCAGTCATCTGTACTGTCCGCAGTCTCTGGTCATCCCTGTGCTGTCCGCAGTCTCTGGTCATCCCTGTGCTGTCCGCAGTCTCTGGTCAACCCTGTGCTGTCCGCAGTCTCTGGTCATCCCTGTGCTGTCCGCAGTCTCTGGTCATCCCTGTGCTGTCCGCAGTCTCTGGTCATCCCTGTGCTGTCCGCAGTCTCTGGTCATCCCTGTGCTGTCCGCAGTCTCTGGTCATCCCTGTGCTGTCCGCAGTCTCTGGTCATCCCCGTGCTGTCCGCAGTCTCTGGTCATCCCCGTGCTGTCCGCAGTCTCTGGTCATCCCCGTGCTGTCCGCAGTCTCTGGTCATCCCCGTGCTGTCCGCAGTCTCTGGTCATCCCCGTGCTGTCCGCAGTCTCTGGTCATCCCCGTGCTGTCCGCAGTCTCTGGTCATCCCCGTGCTGTCCGCAGTCTCTGGTCATCCCCGTGCTGTCCGCAGTCTCTGGTCATCCCCGTGCTGTCCGCAGTCTCTGGTCATCCCCGTGCTGTCCGCAGTCTCTGGTCATCCCCGTGCTGTCCGCAGTCTCTGGTCATCCCCGTGCTGTCCGCAGTCTCTGGTCATCCCCGTGCTGTCCGCAGTCTCTGGTCATCCCCGTGCTGTCCGCAGTCTCTGGTCATCCCCGTGCTGTCCGCAGTCTCTGGTCATCCCTGTGCTGTCCGCAGTCTCTGGTCATCTCCTGTACTGTGTCTGCAGTCCATTAGTTCAGAATTTTTTTTTTCCTGTTTTCTGCCTCTAAAACCTAGGTGCGTCTTATGGTCAGGTGCGTCTTATACGGCGAAAAATACGGTAACTTGGCATAAAATAATTTATTTGCATTTAATTGTAATGGTTCAAAGAATGTTTGGAAAAATGTTCGGCCCTCCACCATGTTCACTTCATCCAATCTGGCCCTCTTTGAAAAAAGTTTGGACACCCCTGCCCTAGCAGCACAGTATCGCCATGGTGACACTGTACTACTTGTGGGGAGTGATGAAGATTTTTTTTTTTTTAACACTGATTGCTTTTACACCCATAAAGGCTGTAAAAGCAATAATTTCTCCTTCTCTCTGGCTGCATTCTTGCAGCCATTGAGAACTACTGTGTGAGCTGTGATTGGTCACAGCTTGTCACATGGTACAAGGCTGTTGTGAATACCCTTGTACCATGTGACCTCTGTGATCATTCACAGATTTCACACGTAGTAAGCAATGATGTCAGAAGTGACATCTTGCTTGCTACTCTGCATGTGATCACTGATTGGCCAATCCGTGATCACATGATCGGGACCTCGCACAGAGGTCCCGTCCGACGATCGGCGGTCCACTATGTCCGGTGCTGTGCGCTCTCAGGGAGAGCGCACAAGCAGGGTGAGGGGAGGCTGTTTATAAACATCCACCCGACCCTGCACTGCCACTGTCTGGCCGTTTATATACAACGGCCGGACGGGAGGTGGTTAATATGAAAATATAAAAGATTTATATCACTCCTCCACCCTTCATGTCTTCATATACTGTACCCTGTATATCCTACTTCTGGGTATATTATAAATATATTACTTTCACTGTTTCACAGTATAAATTAACCCCTTATAGTAGTGATTATCTGCTGTTTATGTACCATAAAGAGATAATTTTTCTGTTAACCCCATCATGACAGGTGATTAAAAAAACGCATGATGCTACTTCTAAATGTCTTATACTAGCCATATTGATTTTCAGACGGGATTATTATACATATTATACTATTCGTACGAAAATTCTTTGTACATTTAATGAATGGATTAATGTCGTTCAAATATTTCATTTGCTTTTAGCATTCAGTGTTAAAATTAATGTAATTTCTGAAAGAAAACCACATACACTGTCCAAAAATTGGTTCAAAAGTTCTCTGTTCTACTCCTTCGAATTTCCGCGTGACTATGGTAGAAAACAGTCGATTTGACCCCACTAACGATTAGAGAATTAAATGAACGGTTTAAAAATGAAAATTTTCAAATGCACAATTCATTTGTGTATGGCCATCATAACTACCTGCCTATGACAAGGGATTCTGTCATGCATAATATTATATTGCAATCCTGTCTGAAAATCTGCAAAACAGCATTTTAGGTCTTTTATAAATGTTTTTTCTTTCAATACAAATTTGAATCTCGGATTCTGATATGTACCAGATTCAGCCTTAAATAGTATATACAGTGTATCTCTCTATTATTCTCAGAGTAGATTAGATATTTTGTTCCCTAACCATAAAGCTGGTTATTTGTATTTACCACTGCACATAGATATTCAAGAATAAATTGTCTTTTTTTTAAACAGTACATATTAATTAAATGATATACACATTTTTTGAGGTTTTTATCTGATTAATCGATTATGAAAATAGTCGTTAATTGCAGCCCTACTCGCCACCATTGCCAAATCGCAAAAGCCGCTAGCACACATTACCGGTTTATCTGATAGTGAACGACATGCGGTAACCTCCCACAAAGATTCTTGTGTGAAATATGCTTGTGAGCCACTGAAGGATACAAATATCCGTGTATATATAAACAATATGTCGCAGGCGTCCTTGCTCACCCTCACGTGGTGTGCGTCAGTAAGATAGCAAAAAATGTGTTGGGTGCCGCGCTCTATTTATAGTTTTAAAATTAAAAAATTATTATTTAAACCAATGTGTGTTAATCTCTCTTAATTATCACCATGAATAAACATTTGTGCACCTTGTGCCAATAAAAAAATAATAATAATAATAATTATAAATACAAATGATAAAAATAATGATAATAATAGTGATTACAAAATATTTTTTTTAAAAAAAACCAAACTATAATTTGAGGATGAATAGTCCCATATGCACTGAGATGATATCACATTCCTTATAAGTTCAGCAGAAGAATGAATGCAGTATACTCTCCTTTTTACTGGCATATACTGTATAGCTGCAGTGGTTAACAATAGAAGCTGCACTGTGAATCACTGTGGTAAACGAAGTCTCTCCTTCTCCAGCACTCTCCTTAATCCAGTTCTCCTCCCATGGATCATAAGGGGAACAAAAAGAGGTACATAGTGTCTTATCCGGGGTAAAAAGCTTTAATGTGCGCTAGTAATACACTCACATGAAATTAAAATGGAATGCGCTTTTCATATATATAACCGCGGGTAGCGGTGAGACCAGCCTTATTGGTGTGCCTGCGCACACTGTCAATACTCGCCGTGTCTGAATGCGGATGCATGGTGACGTCACTGCCCCTCCCCTACGCGTTACGCTACAAGGACTCGTAGCTTCCTCTGGGGGATGTAGTTCTCCCCCAAAGATTACTGTTGGTTTTTGAAGGTTCTATATGGACCTCTATAATAGCACAGTCTCGTACGAGAAGGATGCTCTTTAGCAATGCTTAAGTTCAAACTTTCTTCTTGCGAATGCTGAAGGAGATCAATTCCTTTTAGACTATCCCATCACAATAGTGGAATTGCAGTCAGTTTTGTCTGCCAACCCCAATAACAAAGCTCCAGGAGTAGATGACCTAGCAGTGTAACTTTATCAAACCTATGGGGATTTTCTGTATCTGGAGTTTTTAATGAGACCTTTGAGGAGGGTACTCTTCCCCAGTCCAGAATGAAGCAATGAAGATGTTGTGGTCCTTCTGAAATATGACAAAGATCCTCTATTACCTGAATCCTACCGTTCAATATCATTGCTTACATCTGACATAACACTCCTTGCTATTTGCTAATAGAGCTACAGTAACTTTTGCCTCCTATTCAAACAAGCAATGCTAGCATAAAGGGGACTGATTCAAGAGATTAAAAGATATCCATATACCAGTTGACAAAGCAGGAAACAATATT
Organism: Staurois parvus; assembly: GCF_062004578.1. NCBI lineage: Eukaryota > Metazoa > Chordata > Amphibia > Anura > Ranidae > Staurois > Staurois parvus. Next base: position 553,035 of record NW_028318246.1, on the reverse strand, counting down.
CAATACCATTCTCTGATAGAACGAATGGGTAAATAAAGCTGGTTTCAAATCCCACTGCCAACTGAAGCAAAGACAACCAATGCAGCTTTTGCCACACTCTGATTTCCTGTGCAGTAATCCATTAGATTAAAACTACCACCTGTTGTTCAATGTTTCATTTATTTCCAATGTTAGGTTACATGTAGCAAAAGTGTGCACAACTAAATCCCAAAAATGTAAAGTATCTACATTTCTGTACAGGTATTGCAACATTATACAGTACTGTACATACTATAGCTGTATTGCAATCATGCTTTTTCATTATATGGATATAAAGTTATTTTTTGTTTTTGTTTTGGCAAGTAGTGCCAAAAGTCATGTTTCGTAAAACAAATGTATTTGTACCACAGTGTATTTTGTTTCTTCTGCCCTGTCATGTGCTAACTGGTAACCTTTGCTCAGCAGAGTCTTTTGGATTGTTGTTAGTTCCTGTAAAAATTGTATGCATAAACTCGTTGAAGCCACCTTCCCTTTTTTATCTAGCTAACTTTGATCTTTCATTTTCCTTTTTCCACCACTCTCAACAGGGGGCAGTAAAACCCATAACACAAAGGGGAATTTATCAAAACTGGAGCAGACAGAATCTGAAGCAGCTGTGCATGGCAACCAATCAGTTTCTATCTTAAAGTGAAATAAAAGAGTAACTTTATCTTTTCTTACACATGTTACCTCCTACCTATCCTGCCTAACCTGTATAAAACAAAAATCTGTATACTTGCCTATTTTTAATCTGTTCGGTCCAGTCACATTATCCTGCAGCTCTGTGTAAGGGAGCAGTGACGTGACCCATAGGCATTCATAGCCCCGCTGTTTGTTTGTTGGCACTCTTTCCTCTCCCCTGCAACAGCCTCTCACTGACATAGGGAAGCCAGAGCTGCAAGATCATGTGACAGGACCAGACCAGTTTAACAATAGTTAAGTATCCAGATCTTCAGATTAGGCAGGATAAGTAGGAGGAGGGGAAAATACCAATTTTAAGAATAGATATAGTTAGGTTTTCCTTCCACTTTAACTGAACTAGCTGAAGATAGAAGCTGATTGATTTCCTGTTTTGTTTGCGTCTTTAAGGTTCTGTGTGGTATAAGCAAGGAAGCTTAGAAACCTCTGTAGTGTATTAATGTGCTTTTACTGAACAGAAATGCTGTACACACAAACTATTACAAATATAGGAATACAATACAAGACTGACAGATATACAACAAGCAAAACGCTACCTAATTTCCTAGTGAATAAGCAACTATGAATGAACTATTGTCTGTAAACAATAGAAATACGCTAAAATGTTATTTTGCTCAGGTTATAGCAGCATTATGATTTCTGTATACAACCAGGATCCTGGGCTTCTTTTACGGAAGTTTTAGAAAATCAGACGAAAGCGCCATCAGGTGACGTTTCTATCGGCACAGACCTTCCTTGGTGTTTTATGCCATTATAGAGTCCTCCTTGAGCTCAAGTTGTTGGTCTTTTGATTTAGAAAGTTTAGGTAGACAGTCACACATGGGCATATCCTTTCTCATTAATTAGTTTGAATTGGAGGAACATTTCCCAATTCAACTTCTAGATGGCACTGTATTAGCATACATGCCATATATATCAAAAGGTCAAGCTATGTTGACCTTTCGTTACCTGAATACATCATCTAAACAGAATACAATGGAACATTTAACTGCCAACTGACAAATGCCCAGCATGTAACAATAGAATTTGTGTTCTCATTGTTTTAAAGGACAGTTTGTGTAAACATTTCCAAGGCATTTGTTTGAGAAGAAACACTTCTCACACAGAAACACTAGAAGAAAACAAGGAAACCTGAATAAACAACAAACAGATTAATGTTATATACAAGACTGAAAAAAATCACAAATTATATTTATATGGCCAAAAATATTGGCACCCCTGCATTTCTGTCAGATAATGCACCACTTCGCCCAGAAAATTGTAATGCAGGGTTTTCAGAAAACACACGCGCACGGACACACACACACACGCGCGCGCGCACACACACACACACACACACACACACACACACACACACACACACACACACACACACACACACACACACACACACACACACACACACACACACCCCCCCCCCCCCCCCCCCCCCCAAAAGTATTGGGACACCCCTCCAAATCCTTGGATTCAGATGTTCCAATCACCTCTATGGCACCACAGGTATTAAATCAAGCACCTAGGCATGCAGACTGCTTCTGCAAATATTTGTGAAAGAATTGGTCGCTCTCAGGAGCTCAGTAAATTCAAGCGTGGTACCGTGATAGGTTGCCACCTGTGCAATAAATATATCCATGAAATTTCCTTGCTACTAAATATTCCATGGTCAGCTGTTACTGGTGTTATAACAAAGTGGAAGCAACTGGGAACAACAGCAACTCAGCCATGAAATACTAGGCCATATAAAATGACAGAGCAGGGTCAGCGCATGCTGAAGCTTAGTGAGCTTAAATCGCCAACTGCCTGCAGAGTCAATAACTAAAGACTTCCAAACTTTGTGTGGCCTTCAGATTAGCACAGCTACAGTGCATAGAGAGCTTCGTGGAATGGGTTTCCGAGCAGCTGCATCCAAGCCTTACATCACCAAGTGCAATGCAAAGCGTCAAATGCAGTGGTGTAAAGCACGCCACCACTGGACTGTAGAGCAATGGAGACGTGTTCCCTGAAGTGACGAATCATGCTTCTCTGTCTGGCAATCCGATGGACGTGTCTGGGTTTGGTGGTTGCCAGGAGAATGGTACTTGACTGACTGCATTGTGCCAAGTGTAAAGTTTGGTGGAGGGGTGATTATGGTGTGGGGTTGTTTTACAGGGGTGTTGGGCTTGGCCCCTAATTCCAGTGAAGGGTTCTCTTAAGGCATCAGCATACCAAGACATTTTGGACAATTTCATGCTTCCAACTTTGTGGGAACAGTTTGGGGATGGCCCCTTCCTTTTCCAACATGGCTGTGCACCAGTGCACAAAGCAAGGTCTGTAAAGATATGGATGAGCGAGTTTGGGGTGGAGGAACTTGACTGGCCTGCACAGAGTCCTGACCTCATCCTGATAGAAAACCTTTGGAATGAATTAGAGCTGAGACTGTGAGCCAGGCCTTCTCGCCTGACATCAGTGCCTGACCTCACAAATGTGCTTCTGGAAGAATGGTCAAATATTCCCATAGACACACTCCTAAATCTTGCGGACAGTGTTCTCAGAAGAGTTGAAGCTGTTATAGCTGCAAAGTGTGGGCCAACTCAATATTGAACCCTATGGACTAAGACTGGAATGCCATTAAAGTTCATGTGTGTGTAAAGGCAGACATCCCAATATTGTTGGCAATATAGTGTATATTTCAAACGCAACACATTGCCATGCACAGCTGCTCCAGGTTTCGTCTGCTCCAGTTTTGGTAAACTTCTCCAGATCTCTCTCCCTTTGTATTTTTTGCCTTAATGACCATTAAAACCTTTTAAACTGATAAGGATAATCTAATAAATCTAAGGAAAATCATAGTATGTGACAAATTATTACCTAAAATTGTTTGTTTTCAAGGGAGGCAGTGACAGTTCTCATTGAGATGATTTGAGCTCTGTTATTGTCTTGTACTGCACTGCCTTGATGTGCGTTTAGAATCTTTAATGATAATACACAGCTCAAATAAATTAAAGGAACACTTTTTAATCAGAGTATAGCATCAAGTCAATTAAACTCCTGGGATATTGATCTGGTCAGTTAAGTAGCAGAGGGGGTTGTTAATCCGTATCAGCTGTTTTGGTGTTAATTAAATTAGCAACAGGTGCACTAGATGAGCAGCAATGAGACAACCCCGAAAACAGGAATGGTTTTACAGGTAGAGGCCACTGACATTTTTTTCTCTACCAATCTTTTCTGACTGTTTTTCACTAGTTTTGCATTTGGCTAAGGTCAGTGTCACTACTGGTAGCATGGGCGATACCTGGACCCTACAGAGGTTGCACAGGCAGTCCAACTCCTCCAGGATGGCACATCAATATGTACTATTGCCAGAAGGTTTGCTGTGTCTCCCAGCACAGTCTCAAGAGCATGGGGGAGATTCCAGAAGACAGGCAGTTACTTTAGGAGAGCTGGACAAGGCCATAGAAAGTCTTTAACCCATTAGCAGGAGCGGTATCTGCTCCTTTATGCAAGGAGGAACATGATGAGCACTGCCAGAGCCCTACAGTGTGAATGTCTCTGACCAAACAATCAGAAACAGACTTCATGAGGGTGGCCTGAGGGCTCGACGTCCTCTTGTGGGCCCTGTGCTCACTGCCCAGCACCCAGCAGAATTGGCAGGTTCGCCACTGGCACCCTGTGCTTTTCACACATGAGAGCAGGTTTACCCTGAGCACATGTGACAGACGTGAAAGTGTCTGGAGAAGCCGTGGAGAATGTTATGCTGCCTGTAACATCGTTCAGCATGACTGTTTTGGTGGTGGGTCAGTGATGGTCTGGGGAGGTATATCCATGGAGGGACGCACAGACCTCTACAGGCTAGAAAATTGCACCCTGACTGCCATTCGGTGTCGGGATGAAATTCTTGGACCCACTGTAAGCCTATGCTGGTGCAGGGAGTCCTGGGTTCCTCCTGCTGCACGACAATGCCCGGCCTCATGTGGCGAGAGTGCGCAGGCAGTTCCTGGATGATGAAGGAATTGATACCATTGAATGGCCCCTATGCTCGTCTGACATAAATCCAATAGATCACCTGCATTTACAGCATATAGATAGGCTGTATGTAAATGTTTACATGTGGTATTTACAATGTAACCTGTGTCTGCTCTCTAAGACCACACTTCCTCTCCATCATATTTTATAAGCTAGACCAATATGTTACCCAATTCTTCTAGAAATCAGACCTTGGAGAGACTTGACAAAGCAGGTGCTGTGGAAATTCCAATCTTAGTAAATCTTGGCAATATTTGGTTATTATTGGTATTCATGCTGGTATATTCAGCTGTATGATACACAGGCCCTGTCAGTTGCATTTTTGAAATGAGGTTAAAGTGATACTAAAGGAATTAAAAAAAAAAAAAAAAAGTCATAGTATACTTACCTGTTCTGTGCAAATGTTTTCCACTAACAACTTTACAGGTAAGTAGTATGACAATGCAACTGGAAGATCATCACCACCACCTTTTACCTCCTCTATATAGAAGTCCAAATTAGGACTAGGTTCACACTTGTCCACAGTCTGTAGGCTGGTTATTGGTGAAGCAATCACACCTGTTTCCACCCCACACAACCACCTACAGCCAAACTGTGCTGCTCTTACAAGATGCGCAGGGCTGCCATTTATTCTGAATGGCATCTCATCCCGCAGCTGGTTTGGGGGTGCGGGAACCGGAGGGAAACCACATAATCAAAGATCATGCGTTTTCAGTGAGGCCGCCTTTTTCAAATCTGCAGGATACGCGGGCACAGCAGCCCATTCAAATGAATAGATTGCTGTACCCGAGCAAATGTGGGCCGCATGGCAGTGTGAGCCTAAGGTTAATGCAAGCCTGTTTAACATGCAGACTGTATAAACAATAGTTTCCGGCATGCCTTGCTCTTTATCACTGGATAAAACATATGGCATGCTTAAAACCATTCTTTGTTTGTCCTGCATGTTGAATAAACTAATGAAATGTGCTCCGATTATTCACCTGAATTTAGTACGATAGATAGATAATGCAAAGGTTTAACACAGTTTTTCGCACTGCATTTCTATGTGACTTTTTATTTGTTTTATATGTTAACCTGTTTTTAACCGCATGTGACCTGCATGCTGCATGCTTGTTTGATGATTTTGTTACAGGAAATTGAAGAGGAAAATTTGGAGGCCATAAACTCTAATACCTTCCCGTTAAGCAGCGCACAGCGTCCTATCTCTGAGAGAAAGAAACTCTCCCAGGTGAGGAATGCAGCTATAACCCTTATTTAATAAGGTGAAGAGCAGTGTGTAAAGCAGGGATGTGTAATTTGTGAGCCAGGGCCTTTAATAATGTCTCAGTCCAGTAATTAGTTTTTGGGGTGTTCAGCACATCATTAATTCTGTTGGTTATTAGCGTGTAGCCCAAAACAACAAGCTGACATGACTTATCACATTTATAATTGGGGTTGCATTCTAAAATATATTGTAGACAACTGGTTTAGGGAATATAAACTATACTAAACATTTCATTCAGCTTCCTTTGTTCTGCTTTCTCTAAACTGATAAAAGTTGAATTCTGATTGATTACTGCATAGTGCTGCTCTTCATATTATTTTATTACACAAAAACGATTCTTTTTCTTTTAAAGAACTCTGCGAGGCTAAATGTACATCTAAATTGGGTGTATAGCACCACAACTGAATTATAGTAATACATCAGCCTTTTCTTTAGCAGTTACATTTGTGTCATTTATGATCATGCAGTGCTTAAGCCGGAGCAGACACTGCATGGCTTGTCTCTCAATGACTTTAAAGCAGGATACATGCAAGTAACTAGGGAGAATAATGTATTTGCTTGTTGCAATAGGTAGGTTATTTGCATTCTTCATTGCAGCCACCCTTTCTTTAGGGACAAAAGGCAGGAGTTAGGGACTTGCTAATAGGTTAGATTTTTAGAGATCTTAGCAGTTCTGCAATTAGAAACAATAAAATGTTTGACTAGAGCTCTTTTTAGCATGGCTGACACCTTTTTCTAGATATGTACAACACTGATGCACCTGATGGTTTTATGAAAGTATATCTATAGATGAAAAGAATCCTCAGCTTAGGGCAACATTTTCTTTGCATCATGCTCCATTGTCAAATCAATGGTTTACGTTCTATAGTAACAATAACATTATTGTTAACCTACTTGTCCAGTGCTTTGTGATAATAAAAGGCCTTTCAACTTTTTTTTTTTAGTTCCCACAAAAGTTTATAGCTTAACAACTGAGGCCTTTGGGGATTTATGGCCATTGTTGTTCTAGTTCTTGGAACATTAGGAGATAGATTATTCTGGAAGTGATTTCTTTCCAAATAAAATAAGATTACTTCGTGGTCTAGGGATTCAGATGCCATGGTTTGACGACTGCAGTGCTGCGAAGCTGTATATTTGCATGAACTGAAATGCTCATTCAGCTTTTATTTATTGTCCTACAGAACACCTAAATGAACATCGGTCCCAGCCCAGAAAAATAAAGATTCCTACCAGTGCATGTTGTTAATATGAATTGCTTATGTAGACTTGAACAGTTCTGATTTTCTAAACATTTACAAAAACAGTAATTTATTTCTAGAAAGGGTATATCATAACTCATAGTGAATATTAAAGTACTTTTCCACTTTCTGCCCCCCACCCTATCCCTTCAGAGATCAGCAAGACTGTTGTGCTTGAAACCCTTGTCAATCAGCTCCTTTAACAAATCTGCAGAGAAGCTCCAAGGATCCCACTGCTCTGATCTGCTGGGCATTGTTTGGTCACCTTCAGTAACCCATTGCCTTTCCAAGACTAGGCTGCACCTGCACAGCATATCCTTCCTGGAAAATCATTTTTCCTGAGGCCGAATATATTGCATGAGAAAAGCCAAGCATTGCTGGAAAGGGTTGGTAGCCCGGAGTTTCTCAGCAGTGTTGGTAACACAATTGATTAGCAGTGGTTCCAAGCTGGGCACCCCTCTCGATCAGCAGCAGGATAACAGCTGTAGAGGTTTTCCATTTGGTCTCAGAATGTATTTATTTTCCTCATTAATGGAGCACCTTCATCGTCCTTAGTTGTTTTTCTTCTATTTGCAAACTGTAATAAAAACTGCATCCATCAATCCTCTAAACCAGATAGGAAAACTGGATTCCTGAAAGTTCTTTTTAAAAGACCCGAGTCAGTAACAATTTGTATCACTAACAGCCCCATGATATACAATCCCACCACTAGTTAACAGTGCTCGATTCAAGTTGTTTTCCATCAGCTGACACAGTTCCCCATAATCTTCTCTCCTCTCCTCTGTGCTTCTCTAATTAGCAATGGTGACTTCCTCGTTAGCCTGGCAGGGCTTGTGAAAATGTCAACATTCCGCTCAAAAAAATTCTCCAATTAGATCTGGAGAAAAATCCTAGTATCAATTCTGCTGCTCTTCAGCAGCCACAGGGAAATGTGCAACATAGAAAGTAACCCCTTCGCACCTTAAACATGTTATACTGGCTCAAATGAAATATAGATGGTAGGAAAATAAAAATGCTATGGTTCTTTTATTATTATTATTTATAGTCATTATTCTTGGCTGTTTGTAAATCTAGATATCATAGGAATATACTTAAAAAATGTTTATTATTACAATGCAATCTAATTGGTCACATACAGAGGGCTGTACATACACCAAACACTAATTGCTCACAACTGTATACTACATACCGCGCAGTTAATTTTCCAAAGAGGAAATGACAAAAAAGTATCTGTCTGATTGACTGAAATCAGTGTTAAATCTTTGTTCTTGTTTGGTCTAATACGCAAATTCCATCTTTTACCTTTATATCGTCAACCATTTCTTGAAAGATGGTTCTTTGTGTTAAAATATATTTTTACTGACATAAAAATGGTTTTAGACGCCAGTGTTTATGCCAAAAACATTGCCTGTCATGCTGGTTTTGAGGGTTAAATCATGACCTGTCTCTGGCTATGATTTAATAATCCCTAGTGCTGCAGTTTTTAATCCAGCCATTGTGATTAAAGTGAAATATGTTGCTGCTCACATAATGATTGGTTTTGTTGATGTTTTTGCTATGCTCAGACAATTAATCCTGGATTTAAAGTATCTGATAGCATATTATAATTATGCCATGTTAAAGATCCAGCTTCTGAGCTGTGTGTCCATATCAGAGCAACTGTGAAAATATCATGGATTATTGAAAACCAAGGTGGCGTTACTGCCCTCTGCTGGCAAAGACATACAAAATATATATTACTAGTTGGTCACTAGCCTCTTACTTTCTTTATCTGTATATTTTTTGTATGTTATTTGTTTTGCATAGATTTTGTGGTCTTTCCTTGCTTACATTTTGTTTTCTTTTTGACGTTTTGTTAGCTGCTATTTTGCACTTCTTGTATGTATGTATGTTTGTGTGTGAGTGTGTGTGTGTGTATATATATATATATATATATATATATATATATATATATATATATATATATATATATATACACACACTAATATGATTGCCACATCCCCTTTTACATACATAAATCCACCTAGCTATATATTTTTTCTGCAGACACGAATGAATCGGCGCCTGACGGCAGACCACAACTCTGGACTGGAAGATTCAGATGTAGCTGACAGTGCTAGCAAGTGAGTATCTATATGACACAGGTCTTATCCTGAATTCATATGGAATATTCCCAGAGGCCCTGCTGAGCTTGGAAAAACAACTATTATGAGAAGTTTTAAAATCATAAGAATCTTTTATTGCAAACAGTGCAGAGTATTCTGACAGAGCAGTGCTGTGTTTTTCCTGATCAACATAAATGCATGTGCTCTTTTACTGCTAGAACTGAATGAAAGCATGAGACTGAAAAAGACACTCTTACCACCTGCTGCCATATTCAGGCCTCATGTACACTGGGCATTTTAAAAACGACGGTAGCGTTAGCTGTATAAAGTCGCAAAAAAAACCCCTGCAGATTTCCCCTTGTTTTTGCATTAGCGTTTTGCCATGTTTTTTAGCACAATAAAAGATAAAATAAATGTTGGTTCAAAAACATCAGTAGGCAGCGGTTTGCTGGATTTACCAGCGTTAGAGATTTTTAGGGCTAAAAACGTCTCTTGAAAAACACTAGTTCTGGAGGTTTTTTTCCAGCCAGAAAATACCCCTGCCAAAAATCACTGATTAAAGCTTCTGTGTGTATGGACACATAGGATATCATCTGGGGGCTTTACTGGCTGTAGAAAAAAAAATGCCAGAAGCCAAAAACAGCAGCTGTAAAAACGTCCAGTGTGTATGAGGCTTTAAATTTAAAGGCCATTTAAAAGGTCTTCTTTTTATTAATCAAGTTGGCTTTTTTCGCTCAATAAATGTTTTATTTTAATTTTACTTTTAACCAGATTGAAGTAAAAAAAAATAAGGAAAAGGTTAGACATACAAGTCATAAGGAAAATAACTTACAATACACAACTTGTTACATTATTATAACAAAGTATTCTAGAAAAGATAACGTAAAAAATGAAAAGAAACCATAGAAAATGGTGAAAAAGTAGAAAATAAATATGAATATCAAAGGATAAGTTTACCTTTCGTAACATGTTACACCCACATTCAGGGTTACTGTAATCTGGGAATCTACTCGCTGTCACAATTTTTAGAAAGCGACCATGATGGACTCCGCACGCCCAGCTGCGCCATTCATGTACAGAGTTCTGTGAATGGGAAACTCCAAGTGCCAACAGTCTGCAGCTGTCAGCTTGTAGTACTCAATGAACTACCACAGTGCTGTTGAGCACTCTAGATAGTTAATTGATTTTTCTTGTCAGTGTGAAACTACTTGCCTGTATGAGATACGAGTAGGCAGCTTATGGTGACAGTCTGTGTAGGAGTCCTGCATGGAACCTGCGATCTGCTGATCACAGGCGCAATGCTTTCCAGGTCCCTAAAAAAAAAAAAAAAAAATCGTAAATGCACATTTTTTTTACCTGCAAAATAATGTGCATTTATTATCTTTTAAAAAGTGAAATTATGGTTTAAGGTGAAATTTGTGTGCTAGGAAACCTTAGGAATTACTACCATTTTATTCTCCAGGACTCCTGCTATGAAATTGGCATTTACCTTTTTGCGGTATGAAGTTGCAGGCTCTTCTAAAAATGAGCCGCATTTTTTACTTATTTTTGTTTATCTTGCACAATCCTGCTCCAAAAGAATAGTGGGCATGATAGGGGGATTTCAGTGCATGTACACCATTTTCCTGTGGCATAAAAGCTATTGCAGAAGCTACAACTCCCACAACCATTGGAGCCACAAAGCATATGCTACCAGTGTTAAAGACAAAAGGTGATGCTAGGTAGAGTCAGCCTTTGAGTGACAAGATAGAGGCTTGTGAATCAGTGGTAACACTGCTGATAGCCTTGCCCATTAAAACATCACTATGTCCCTCAAGAAAAAGGGTGCTTCAAGACTGACTGCTCATACTGCAGAAGACTCTTAAAGTTTAGACAACATTTCCACATGTGGACTTTTTTATTCCTCTCCATTTTATACAAACTCATTCTGTAAAACAGATGTTCTGTATATTTGACTGAGGATTTCTTATTCTGCAACTTCTCCTATTTGAAGTTTCAAACACTCCCCTCAAATAGCGTAATTAATGTGTAAAATTGGTATGCTGTATGTTAAAATCAGTGCTAGTCTTTTGAATTCTAAGCCTGAACATATACAATATGACATGGCATTCACAATAAAATAACTTACCTTATGCCCCTATGCCCTAACCACAAACCGATCCTGTGTGGAAAAAAGGCAGATCTACAAATGCATGAGGTTACATTGGTCTACTTTGAAGATGGATATGACATGTCACATTTATTCTACATGCAGTACTACTAATTGTTCTCGTCTTTCATCCTATGAGATGGATAGTATCCTTTCCCATCAGATCCTGCCCCTTTTCTCTTTGTTAACTTTGCTGTCTTAACATTAATACTCTAAATCAGTGGTAATCAACCAAAAAATGAATGAGGGCATCAAGTGCGGCCCCCGACACTTCCAGAAGGCCTGACAGTAGCAACTTGTGTTCATGTGTTGGGCAGCATTGCTTCGAGGTAGACAGCCTATTCAAATGGAATGGGCTTTAATGCCTCTCATCATCCAAAAATGGAATCCCCACTTGTAGTGTACTTCAGTGCTCACTAAAGAGAAAGTTGGAGCCATCACTGGTGTCAGTGATTACAATAATATCCTCCAGCATTGGTTGTCAGTGGCTGCAATCATCCATATTATTGGTGGCAGTGGCCAATAACCTCCAACATTTGTGGCACAGATGCTTAGTAGCAGTGCTATTCAACCCAGCCCCTCTATTGGTCATTAGTGGCAGTGGTTTTAGTTATTCTCCCCCCCCCCCCATTGTCAGTGAAGTTTACCCCCCCTCTCTTCCTTTCCAGCATTGATGGTCACTAATGCAGAAGGTGGCAGTGAAACTTAACCCTTTCCCCAGCATTGATGGTCAGTGCAGTCAGTGGCACCTGGTGGGCACCACTGCACTACCAAATCATTTTGATTTATTATCATCTTTAGTCCTTGCTCCCAGATGAACCCCAGTTCCTCCTCCTTTTCTCATCACAGAATTAACGTGACACTAAACAATGTTCTTATTTGACAAAAATAATCCATACAGATCCACTACTAAACCCTTTTGCAGCCAGTCGTTTTTGTGGGGTTTTTTTGTACACGTTTAAATAATTAATTTTATTCCTGAAGATTGCAAAAAAACCCAAACTATATATATTTTCTGAAAGCGAACACGCTAGAGAATAATATAGTGGTAGTTCCAATTTTTTTATGTTACACAATATCAGCGCAGAGATCTAGGAAATGATTAATTTCAGTAAAAAATACACTAAAGGTAAATCTAGGGCACACAAATGCAGTAAATGACCCAATTTTTTCGTAAAATATAAAAGTTAAGGTTGCACCGAGTAAATAGATACCTAACTTGCCAAACCTTAAAATTGCGTTTTCACATGAAATGGCGACAAAATTCAGTTCCCCATCTGCCATTTAACCAGAACACAGAGCCCAGAATGCATGGGGAAGGGGGTGTAGCGGTCTTTACAGAAGGGGGGTTGGAAGCAATTGCTTTTTCTGGTGGCTGTCGGTTGGCTTGTCAGAAGCACTCACAGATAACCCCCCCCCCCTTCATATTCCCTAGTCCATAATACATACTTGCATAGAATAATTTCTTTTTAAAGTTTAGTATCGCACAGTACAAGAGCTCTGTCTTCCATTTTTCAATCATTGTATATGTCTTCTCAGATTCTCATCGGAAGACAGTGAAGAAGCATCTGGATACTTGTATGACAGTGACGCATCGTATGATGATGTAAGCCTTTCCTCGCGTCCAGGGGGAGAGATGGATCTCCTGGGAGAAATTCTGGACTCGTTGAGCACCCACAGTTCTGACCCTGGTGGAGCCCGGCTCACAGCTGCTAAGAGTCTGGACTTTTTTCGCTCTGTTGAGGATTTAGACTACAAAGTTATGGTATGTTTTGTTGCTGTTTTTTTTAACCATAATGTTCCTTTAGCCCTGGTTCACATATATGCGTTCCTGCGAGCCACATTTGTGCGGGCACGAGAATCTATTAATTTGAATGGACTTCCGTGCCCCGGGACACGTAAGCAAGAAGTCCCTGCACTTCTTTGGAAACCGCAGCCCACACAGGAACCTCGCTTCCCAAGGCGGTTGCGATTTCCAGTGCGGGGTGCGTGCCACTAGAATTAATGGCACCTGCCGCGGGTCTGCATTCTTCTGTGCGGGTGCTGCACAGATTTTTGTGCGGATCCACTGCGGCATCACCTGCACAGATGTGAACCTAGCCTTATTGAGAACTTTGGCATCGGTATAGATCAAGGTAAAACCATATTTGACAGTAATACAGGCGAAAGTCATTAGGATATGGTACAGAATACAGACGTAGAATCAACTTACAATACATAAAGTTATGGTATGTTGATAAACTTTTAAGTACATATTTTGATGTGAAAGTAGATTTCTAAGATATCTTGCTACTGTAAATGCTTTCTCCCAAAGCTTTCCCATGTAAATGACAAGCTAAAGCCAAAGTTAAGCCAACCTTTTTAATTTTGGATAGAGAATGAAAGGGTTAGAATCTGACAGCATTTTATTATAGTCTGTGTCCAAATAACGCTTATTTTATCTCAGTTCCTGTCCCAGGGACAGAAAGTATTGGGAAAACTCTTCAGTGGGAACAGGCACAGCAACAAAAATGCACATTTTAGTATAGCTGGGAAAAGTTAAGCTGGCCATACATAGATCAAAGCTCGGTTCAGCAGGGACTGACTGAGATTCAATCAATGTATGGGCAGGCTGGCTGAAGTCAATCCATCAATCGACTTCACTACAACCAGCATGTCAGGTTTTTCGATGCAATTAAAGCTGCCAGCAGTGATCATTGTGTTCTGCTGGCAGTGGTTCCCCCCTGGCATAACACAGTAGCTCCACGGGAGGGATTCCCCCCATTAACACTGACTTTGTTTTGGTGGAGGAATCAAGTAATTTTTCTTTCCTTGGAAAGAAAATTGCATCAATCTATGGCTGGTCTTAGGACCTTGGTCAGGTTTTCATTGTGTAACTTTCTCAGTGATCCTGTTTCCCAATTTCTTGTGCTGGTGTCAAACGGTAAAGGTAAACATCCCCGTGGATTTACAGACTGCAGTGAGGCTCTAGAGGAATTTTAAAGATAAATTCACTTTATGTAACTAAAAAGTGTAAAATAACCTATAACTATCTGTATTGCAAACAGAAACCTTTCTCTGGTGGACAGTACATACTTCCATCATCAGTGATAGGCAATCATTGTACAATCTTATTGGTCATATCTTAAAGTGGTACTAAGGACTAAAGGTTTTTTTACCTTCTTACCTTTTACCTAAAAAAAAACCTTCAGTGTGCAGCAACGCCCACCTTAGCCCCCCCCCCCTTATACTCACCTGAGCCCCCCCCTTATACTCACCTGAGCCCGATCCAGCGATGTGCACAAGAGCAGAAGCTCTTCAGGGCCTCTCTCTGCCAGGGGCGGACTGACAACTCATGGGACCCCTGGGCAATAGGGGATCATGGGGCCCCTGTGTCCTTGCCCAAACTCAAAAAAGCCTGTGAAAAAGGTACTAGGGGCATCTCATGGGGCCCCCTACTGACTCCAGGCCCTTGGCAGTGCCTGGGTTTCCAAATGGTCAGTCTGCCCCTGCTCTCTGCTCAATAGCTGAGACACTGAAGCAGGAGCCATTGCCTGCTGTTAGTCACTGCCAGTGAGGAGGGGACGGGGCCAAGCCATTCTCTGTGTATCTCATTGACACACAGAGGGCAGCTCGGGAGGCAGCTTGTTCTAGGTGCTCTCAGCAGGGGCGAGGGACCAGAAGCATCAGTTGGGGACCCAAGAAAGGGAGGACTGGGCTGCTCTGTGAAAAACCATTGCACAAAGCAGGTAAGTATAACATGTTTGTTATTTTTTTTTTTAAATATCTTAACCTTTACAATTACTCTAAGCCAGGTACGCACAGTCTGAGTATTGGCCAGTTCAGTATGACCCGGCCAACATTCAGCTGTCTTTCCATGCTGAAGGGACATGCTGGGAAACCAACATTCGATCAGTGCTTGTGGCCAATGGCTACAAGTGCTGATTAGTGTGTTCTGTTGGGAACACACATCAGAACACAAGGACACAGCAGGAGAGATCGCTGTACTAACATCCTCATCATACTGGCTTGCTTTGGTTTGTTTGTAAATGGGTTGTAAAAGCATCACACAAGTGCTGCAAGTTGGCCAAATCACATGGGCTTCTGCACAAGGAAATACATGTGTGTGAGATCACAAATAACGTGCTTTGTCTCTCTGACTGGTCTCCAGTGGTAAACATGTCTATTAGGAGTAAAGGCCCATGATATAAAGGGTGATTCACTTCCAATAAGCCTGGAGTGTGGACTGTCATGCTCAGTTACACGATTACGCAAGTTGTCATTGCACATGTAGGCAAAATGCTATTTTTTGTGTTTGCACCTCTGTGTCGATTAACTTCCCCCTCCATAATTAATATTAATAGGTAGGCTGTCTGGTTAAAGTAAACAGATCAGTAAAGACAAGTGATTGCCTTTCTGCAGAATGGAAACCTGTCCTACAGCACAATTATAGTGGAGAGTATGACATCTCCATCTACTCTTATCACAATACTATACAATATAGCATACTGGAGCTTTTGGAATGGTCTACAAAACAAGCAAAAACATGTTTTGTGTTTAGTTACTTATTTCCAGAATTATTCCTTCTCACTCTTTCTGATTATCAATGCTGCATTGATGTTTTTTTCTGCATTCAATCTTTGGATTGTGATGTCAGCCAGCGCAGTCTGAATCAATGAGTATGGACGAAAAAATCTATACCAAAGGTAGGCAACCCAAAGCTCCCCCTTCATTCATTCCTACTATTCCCAGCATGCCCAGTCAGTCCTCAGTGCAATAGACTTTTTTGTGAATATTTGTGTGATATTTTCGGATGTTAACTCTGAAAAACATATCAATAGTCTTCATTTGAATCTATTTGTTAAGGTGGTAAGATTTCTGCATTGATAATAGATAGAATGTTTTTTTTTTTCTTTTCTTTTCGCAAAGTGTAAACATGGTCACCAAAAATTTCACTACACAAATTGCATAAAAGCTGAATATGATTTAAATCAAAAAGATAAGTGTGATACTAACTAATTAGCAAATAAACTACTTGTGTGTTAGATTGCTGAAGTATGAACTTTTGCAGAATGAATCTAAACTTGCTTACAGTAAACAATGTTCTTAAAAATCATTTCAGAATAATTGCTATTTAGATGCAGAGAATACATACCCACAGGGATACATTCTGACAACATGGGGAGCATATTATATTGCCAGAATCCAAAATAAAAATATAAAAGCAAAGCTTTTTATGACATAAATATATGTATTCAAATAATATCCCACTGGAATGAAGTACAGTCTTTTTTTTTTTTTTTACATTGTACTGGGATTTCTCCAGTTGGAAATCTTTTCCTATATTTTTGTCTGTACTACTTCATAGATTATCCTTGTAGCCCAGCATTCACCTTGATAAAACAAGGGTTAAAATACATTTATACTCAGATAGTAACCAAAATCTATGACCACAGTTTTTCTGGGGTGGATAAATAGTTACAGAAGAACTGTGATGCATTTCTAGCACAAATGGTGCTCAAAGCTTTCCCCAGTGCTTGCTGCTTGATTAGGGGTATAGGCCATAGTGCATTGATAATATTATCTCCCCACTACAAGTACAAGGCAGTCTAGAAGACACGACACATTGAATGTTTTTGAGTGTAAGAGTTGGGAAATGTGATTCTTTTTTTTTTTTATATTTTTTTATTTTAAACATATAAAAACATACAGACAACAGACGCCCACGCAGGGGCA
Organism: Staurois parvus; assembly: GCF_062004578.1. Taxonomy (NCBI): domain Eukaryota; kingdom Metazoa; phylum Chordata; class Amphibia; order Anura; family Ranidae; genus Staurois; species Staurois parvus. Next base: position 535,845 of record NW_028318246.1, on the reverse strand, counting down.
GGGTCAAAGCCCAACAGAGTGTACATAAAACAACCCAAGGGAGAAAAACAAAAAGAAGGGGGGGGGGGGGGCACACATAACATTCAAGGCCTAATCATTTATAGACAATATAACAGGACCATAACATATAGGAGGAACGGAAATGTGTTTCTTTATTTGCCTTTCATAGAAGCCCAAGGAACTATACTGAACTTAAAGCTGTATTAAACCCTGAAGCAAACATTTATTATATTGTAGCCTACCAATTCTTAGATGTGATGGCTGTATTTTTTTTCTTTTTTGGCTTTCTTTCCTTGATTTTCATCAAGTATGTTGTTTTCATTAGAGCAAGCTGTTCTGCAAATGTATCAGTTGAGACAAACCATTTACGCCAGATAGGTGGGCTTACAATGATCAGCTTTTATTTATTTATATAAAACCTTTATCCCAAGAGAGGCTTTAACTGGTTGTATCACTGCAGTGTGAGCTGAAGTTTGGCTTCAGTTTGTTAGTGTATCTAAATCTGTTAGCACATCTAACATTCCCCTACTGCTCAGATTAACAATGCTAATGTTCAAAGGTGCCCCTGCGAACCTCTATCCACTCTAATACAGGAAGTGTGCTACTGGCCAGATCACCAGGGGAAAACAGATGGAAAAAAACCTAAATAAAGAAAATGAATGCAGCCAATACATCTAAGGATTGATAAACTGCATTATATTACATTTTTGGTTTTGGGTTTCGTACTGCTTTAACTGGAGGCTACTATTGCTAATATTACCTTCTGAAAATGCTAGTTACCTACTTTTCTTGCTGATTCAATGGCTTTAGTTTTTTTCTGAGGAACTGACCTGAAACAAGTGTGAAGTTTAAATATTTTTTAAAAAGTGCAGCGCTAATTAAACCAAAATGATATACGAGTCTATAATTGTACATTTGCTTTTATGAAGTCCCAAAGTAAAAAAAGTAAATATCTTCATCCAAAAAGATATATAATTCTTCCTCCTTGATTTAATCACCTCAGTGATCTACCACCACAAGTTCTATCAAACGTGCTTACCAGAATATATTGACTCTGGAGTAGAAGAGTAAAAAATGCACTTGTATCTATAGAATCTCGCACAGGATAGCGTGACCCTCCTCTTGTCTGGTTATCCCATCAGCAATCATCATCATCCAAGTTCCCAGGCTCCACCATATTACAGGGAAAGAACCAAATGAACCATGTAGTGTAAGTGCTGGCTCACATATATGTGGATTGGATGCGAATTGAACCGCATACAATCTGCATGACATCTGAAATAACATTGCTTCCTATGGTGCCTTTTCACATATGTCTGGTGCACTGGCAGTCATATCCGATTTCTGAGCAGTGCGGTCCGGATCAGGTTAGGATTACACGCTATTGACTTTATGGTAACCGTTTCTAAACTGCATATGTATAAACAGGATAATCCTGAGAGCTCATCCTGTCCTGAACTTGATGTAAACCTGACATGAACCGGTGAACAATGACTGTATCAGTTAGCTGTAAAATCTGAGCTTCAATCCGTACCGCACATGTCTGAATCAGCTCTGTAACTGCTATATGAAAATTTTATTAAAACATACCAAATACACAAGGTTCAAAAGATAAGCACTTATAGTATGATACAGCCGGTCCTAGGGCACAGGCGGTCCGCTTCCGGGTATCAGGATACGTGATGACTTTTTGATTGTCGGCTCTACCCTACGCATTCCATGACATCTGACATCATCTGAGGTGTGGAATCCGCACTCAGCCATCAATCTTAATTTATCCGAAACAAACTGGAGGAAACCAGAAACAAAGCCAAAGCTGTTACTAGTCCAAGTGAGGCTTGGACTAGTAACTTTGGGACTTTATAATTGTACATTTGCTTTTGTAATTTTGGTGTTATGGTTATTTTATTTCATTAGCTCTTCACTTTTTGGAAAGATTTATAATTGTCTATTTGTATTAGTTGATCTGCAAGCAGCTTTATTATTCCTCATAGCACGATTCCTTCTACTATTTAAGTGTGAAGTTTAGGAGCTCTGTCTCATGGTTTGCATGTTTTTTTTCTGATTCAGCATCTCAGAAACTATTAAAGCCAAAGAAAGACCAACAACAGAGTACTCCATCAAGGCAGCATCCATATTCTTACCACTGCAGGTTTCTCTTCCTGTTGGTCAAATGCACCTGCCAATAAGTTCTGAATTGACTTCAAATGCAAGCAGATTGCACCTAAAGCATGGTGCTTATGCAAACTGACACAAGCTCAAAGCCCTTCAACACAAATCCTAAGTGTTGTTTAGTGGTTATCAGGATAGCAAAAAATATCTGTCCATGCATCCCTTCACAAGCTCAGTTCTCCTGCACTCTATATATAACAGGTTCTGCATATGACCATAAATTCTTTGTTTTGTATAAGATGCTACCTCATTTAACAAATTGTTGATGTTTGTATAGTGTTGCATGAAAATGAGAGAAGCTATAAATTATAGTAAGGACTGAAATGGCCACCTATTTGCTGGTGTTTGTGTTCTGTCCTCTTCATATCTAATTTTTTTTTTTTTTTTTTGTAATGGTGAAGCTTCTGCAGTATCCATAGGAGCTTCTGATTATCCTTTAAGAACATTTGTTCTGTTTGTCCATTGCAACCAGGTTCTCTTTCATGTCTCTTCTAATCACAGGAACAATTTGATTGCTGGTGGCAAAAAAGAGCTCATCCTCATGAAACTTTTGATCATGAGTCCCAATGTTCAATGGCTTAAAATTGGCATCACTTTGTACTTACAAGTTTGTTTATACTGTATTTTTGTATCTCCACCAGAAGAAACCCAGTACCCCCAGCGAGGACAACTTGAGTTCACGGAGTGCAGACGCTAGTGAAAACTGGAACTTTGGCCAAGATGATAGTGTCCTTTACAGAAAACATCTCTTGCCACCCCGTAAGCATAGCAGGGAAGAGGCATCTTTTAAAGACTATGACAGACGCAGGTCAGAATTTCCCACATTTCTTCTTACTGGTGTTCCAGAACCTGATACACCTGGACGCCCAACTTCTCTCTTTTGCCATCGAAAGGTAGAAACAGGATACGTTGTTGGTATCCCTTATGATGAGCTTCCACAGAAGAGCCTGACTGGACAGGTGCAATGGGAAAAGGAGAGCCAACTGCAAGATGTACAAAACAGGAACCCACCTTAATCATGCTCACGTATATGTTCATGCTGTCTGTTGCTTCCAACTCAAGATTCAGGCATTCCAGAAGCTAGCAGAACAGCAAAACTGAAAACTAAAGAGTTTAAAATCAATTTAACTACTGAATCACTAAATGTCCTGCTATTTCATGCATTTCTGCCACCCATATCATGCAGGATTCTACATATTTTCCTTTTATTGAAGTGTTTTATTCTCATTCATGTATTTTAACACATCTAGGAAGAATTTTTTTTAAACAATGTACCTAAACGTTGCCAGCAGGTGGTGGATGTGAACATGGAAGCAACTACAATTTGAAGATTTAAGGATTTCAGTCATAGTCTGCAGTGGTTTGTGGGCGAGCTAACCATTCTATGGTTATATTAAGTATTTGTTGAGCGTTTGATGTGTTTTAAAGGCTTTTCCACTGAACTTAAAATGTTAACACCTTCAGACCCTAAATATACTAATGCAGAAGGGTTAAGTTCACCCATAATCCTCTGGTAAGCAATATCTGGACCCTTCGTAGCACTGTTGTTTTACAATATGTCTGCAAACTAAGGCACACCAGTCACATATACTGATGAATGGTCCAGCCGCTAGACCTGTTCTAGTGCTGGTCAAACATTCAGGGAAACCTCTTTGTGCATGGAACTGTCACTATTCAAGTAAAGCGGAGAAAAGCTCAATTTTTATTTTCATGTTATTGTGTTGTTTTCTGCCAGTAAAGATGTTGTACTGAAATGTGATTATGCTTTAATGCTCACTGGAGCTTTTTTCCTACAACAGTTTAACAACACTCTAACCCCAATTATTATGTTATTTAGGTACCCATTGGACCATGTCAAAATTCTGAATACTTTTTTACCCCATAAGCAGAATTTTTTTAATATGATAATTAAAATCCATTTACATAGAAAAGCTGCCCCTACAATCATGGGCCTTACCAAAGATTGATATAGCCACAAAGTGAAATGTTAATTTCCTAATATATTTTTCTGTGAAGACTTGGAAAACAAGACATGAAAATTAACAAGTTGATATACTGCCCGCCTTTTTTTTTTTGCTGTTTGTGACTTCGGTCTATATGGTCTTTCCACAAATCTGGGCATGCCTGCTTTAGGATTTATGAATCCGTTCCAAGAATGGAAAGGTCAAGAATGTACTTGTTTTTCCATTGGCTTAACGCATTTATAATATGGATTACTTTACATTCAATTGGCAAAATCTCTATTTTGCATATTATTTTCAGTTCATACCTTCATTTATTGGTGGCCCCTGTATATGGCGGAGCTGTCTAAAGTAGATGTAAACCTCAAACTATATGACGTTTTATTTGTGAAACCATTGTTTATCATAAATTACTTTTTATCCTCTTGCATATCAGAATTGCTTGATCCCCTCTTTGTAGCCACCTTCTGCGCATGCATTCCAGTGATGGCTGCATGACATTTCCACTGGTAGGTTTTCTGTTGGTGGCACAGCTGCTTCTAGTCTATATTGGGGGAGAGCTTGTGACAACACAGGAGAAAAATTGGGAGACAGGGACAGAGCATTGTCACCCTATAACAGGAAGTGCCTGGATGAGAATAGTGGTATCAACAGGTACCATTTTAATGAAAGTTGCAGATTTAAATATATTTAAAATAGTTTTTGATGCTTCTGTTAAAAATGTATATGAGTGATTGGGTTTACATATAATTTAATAAGCAACAAGCGTATAATTTGCCCCAATTTATTTATATAGAAACAGAAAAAAACAGATTTACAGTGCCTTTTTTCTATTTCCAATATTCACTGTTCTAAAGTTGAATATAGATTTCATTCTGTCTGCTGCAAACCTATAGCTTCCTTTGTGTTTAAGAATTTTCATCAGCTTCATGGCCAGAATAGCCTACTTCACAATGATTCTACTTGCAGGAATGTTACCTGGCATGATTTATCGGATACAATCAGAATTTGGTAGATCACTGGACGGTCTTTTAGTGCAATAAGTTACCACAACAGGTAGACCATACATAAAGGATGTCATGAGTGTTATTTCACAACAAAATCAATAATACTTTACTCTGTTTCTTAAAACTATGCAACGTTCGGTACATAATTTATCATACAACATTGTAGCATAAATGGTACGCTAAACACTTGAAATATTGTTAGTTTTACCACAGTAACCATTTTTTGGCTATAAATGGTACGGAATTTCTTTATTGTGTCTTAAAATGATTTGGAAAATGTTTTATGGGACAGATGTAAATATTCAAAAAAGGACTACTTATAAATAGGTATTGTAGCTTATATTTTGTAACACTTGCAATGCCAGTGCACTGTGATATTATGAAGATTTACATATGCAGAATATGTTTGGGAGATGAAAGCATGTATTTATTTGCATATCAGAGTCTGCTCCAGGCTGGAGTGTTTTTACACTAGGTATATCAGCATTCTGCATCTCAAAGGGAGGAAAAGTGGTATGGGAAACAGTAGGATGTTGGATAATTGTTAGAGAGATACTGAGTGTTCCATTTTTTTGCTATTTTTTTTTTTACAACTTTTAATGAGGAAAAATCCTATGCTCCATTTTTTGTTTGTTGTTTAAGTAGAAGTGTTTTTACTACCTATGCTTTAAACCCATTTCTTTTAATATGGGACATTTGCACATCTTTCAGTATTCAAAATCATTTTTGACCTGTCCTAACCCTGCCCTTTGGAGCTTTAATTATGCAAAACCACACCCACTCTGGGAGAAAAATAGAATTGTTCTGCAAAACAAGGGACAGTTAGGTGTTTCTGTATATGGCTGGTACATCGCTGCCACCATAGGAAAAACATACCATTGAATCTACAGTGACACTGTTACAATTCTTATTTTTGCAGCGAAAAATGAAATGTATTGAAAAACCTGTGATGTTCTAGATTAACATAAGAATGATCATTTCTGTTCAATGTGTTTGTAGACTGAATATAATTTAAAATGGCATATATCTGATTCTGGGCGCAACAAAATGTGGGGATGAACCAACTTTTTTATAACAATATGCACAGTAACTCACCGTTAGCATGGCTGTATATACAATTTAGCCAAATATGTAAACAACCACTTTGCTGTTGTGCAGGCACCATGATGTGGAGGGAAGTAAAAAATAATGTGTTGCATGTATCGGTATATATCGGAAGGTGTCTGTGTTACCCAGGCAACCAGTCTGAGCCAGAAAAATGATAGATGGAATTTGATTATTGTGGGCAACATACTGAATTCTATTTTTCCAGGTTCTGTAGGTTTTCCCCTTCATGTACAGAGTTAGTAACTTATTGTTGCCAAAAATCTCTTGTTTTTTTCTTAGGTGTGTTCATTCCCAGATCCATTTCTGCATTCTTTTTTATGTTCGTACAGCGCACAAAACTTGACTCTTAATTATTGTAGTAAAACACTGTAGACCAGTTTTAGGCAGACTTATTTTGAAAGTACAAACAAATCAGAAATGAGACCTTACTTCTGGATTTAGCGGGTACCATTTGCATATATTATTTGGTCATGGCAAAACTGATCAGAGTTCTCTTATTAGGATAATTCTGTATCCGGTTTCCCTGTGCATCTTAGTGTATTCAGTACAAACATTTTCTTTATTGTAATTTTTATAATTTGTTCTATAAGCAGATGGTATAAAGTAAACCAATAATTATTTAGTTACTTAGAAAAAAATCTAAACATGGTAAACCCTGTATTACTATGATTTGAAGCTCATTCACTTACAACCTCTTATGGGACTGGGCTCTGCCCAAAAACAGGACTTCAGCAGTGCCATTTTGTCCTCCTTTCGTAATTTCATCTTTCCCCAACTTCCAGCGTTACATTACATGTAATTCTGCTTTATATAGGGTTGATTCTTAGTAATGATTTGGGCACATGTAAGGGCTTGTTCACTCCAAGTGGTTTGAGCTGTGTTTCTCTAGTTGATCAACACAAGGACACAGCAGAAACAATTGCTGTCCATGTGCTCTTTCCACACCACACCAGTGTGATGGTGTGTGGTGGAAAGATGTAGCCATGCTGCATTTTTTTTTATGAAGCACAATGCACAAAACTATGTGCCAATGCATGTCAATACAGTATGATTCAATACATCTATCAAGAATTTAAAAAAATAAAACTCTTGCGTTGAAAAGGCACATATCCAGGTGCATGCATTTTCTGTGAAGTGCAATATAAACGAGCCCTAAAAAGGAACTCCGCACTCAGTCCTGCTACTTGTTCATGTCTAGAATTTTGCTAGAGATCAAGGAGTAGAGTTTAGTTAAAGCTTAATCTTAGGATAAAGCAAAAAGTGAATGACATGTAACAAACTATCTGGGCATACTGTAGAGCAGCCTTCCTCAACCTCGTTATCACAGAGGAACCCCTAAAATACATTTCTAGTCTCAGAAAGCCCCTGCTAGTAATGACTTTATCTACAGCTCATGGTAAATACTGAATGAGGAAAGAACATAAATACTGTAATAGTCATTAGGAAGAATCCCCTCTACAGGTATATAAAAAAAAAACCTCATAGCTTTCAGTGGATACTTCTCTAGAAATCCTGTTGGTCACCGCTCAACTGCTTAAAGTGGATTGAACTCTTATTAGTAAAACAGTTCCTTACAACCTTCACAAATAAGAATCACAAAAATGGCTACCCTGTATACATGAATATCCACAGACTACACAGAAGAAAGGTCCCAACATGACCAGATATTTACAAAACAATTCACTGCTTGGGTCACATTCACACATAGATCTGAATTTCTTTAGACAGTAAATTCCATCATATAGGTTGCTTTATATCCCAGGTACCCCAGAGATAATTCTCTGCTTGAAATGGATGGTAAATATACACTACTGTCTGGTATCTCTGTTCCTGGTAGAAGCATAGTGTTCTCCTCCATCTTCCCCTCTGTCCCTAACTCCAGCTTTGCCTGTGTCCCAATTGGTCACCTCTCCCCAACAGCTTGTAGCTAGGCTATCACACCACTTGTTGGACATTGGAATATCCCATACTTAGCACCCTGAAGCCTGGCAGTATAAAAGGCTGGTGACTTACAGCTTGGAGTTCTGATTGGTTAATGCCAAAGTATAGACATTTAAACTTCAGCACATTGTTTGCTGGCTGGTTTACTATCCACATTTACCACCAAAGTAGGGGCATAGCCAGGTGGTGCTCTACGTGGCCCTGCCACACTATGTATTACAAATTATAAGCATAATGTGTCTAAAAATGGCAAAACCCATTTATAAATAAGTATCTATGCTAGATACAAAGCAGTAATGAGGTACTTATGTGATGTTACATATGATGCAAAGAGTTGACTTTTGTTAGCCATTACAGCCAATTTCTACTTTCAGCTGATTAGTGTGGTCAGGACAATGAAAGCTGGCTTCTAATTGGATGATTCTTCACTTTTCCTACTGCACACACAATCAATAACATTATTAATCTGCATAACTTTTTTATGTGGAGTCAATTTGCTCTCCTAATTTGCAATGTAAACACCATGGTTACAGAATGATGCATTATAAACAACACTTATTTTTACATCAGTACTCTTCAAAGTAAATGGGCAAAAGTGATAAAAAAAACCCCCAAAAAACTTAATTTACAAAAATTTAAAAAGTCTGCGTTTTTGTACCATGTTGTCATTCTTTACTGGCTTCATAAATATTTGCTGTTGTGTTAAAGCATGTTTTGCTGCACTATGTACTCAGTCACTGAAAATCAACACTATTGTCCCATGACTGATTGCAGCCTCTGCAAAAACATGAATGTGACCCCCTTGTATTTTAGAAACATCTGCCTAATAGTGAAAACTGAGTGAGCCCTTTATGAGATCCTCCCATACATGTCTAATATTACTGGGAGCATTCATTATGGTATGCAGGTGATGCAAACCTGTCTACATTTATCAATAGACTGGCTTCACAATGCATGAATTTGTGTGTTGTGTTGACACCGTGACTTGAGTGACAAGATGAAGCACACTCAATATGCAGCATGCAGGATTTTTTTTGTGTACTGCATAACAATACTTGGTGGAAAAGGTCCCAACTAAAAACAATGGGGGACATTTATCATCGCAGACAAATTAATTTCAACCACTAACCCATCACAACTCACCATTCTGTGTCAAAACGCAACAGATTTATTATTCTGTGCTGTTTACATTATTTCTCAAGAATAAACTGTCTCAAAATTTGCAACAGGTACAATGGCTGACCGCTCCATCAGGCATTCCACCTTTTTATTGCACACAGCGACATAGTTAAAGCAGACTTGCCTGCCGTTAACTGATCTGGCATTTCTGAGAAATGTTTTACTGCCAGAGGAATGGGAAAGGAGTAGGTTTTTAATAGCGCATAGGACACATCGAGCATTAAAATTTATGAGGGGGGAGACTCGGCCATGGGAGAAGTTTTATAAGACTGGGGGAAAGACAGCCATGAAAAGAAGATTTATCAGAGGGGAAGACACAGCCGGGAATGGTGATTTGTGGGAGTGAAGCACAATGGCTTGTGACATTTGCACTATATTAGGAAGTCCTCAAGCTTACTTCTTAACATTGCGACTGTTCTGTTTATAATTTGTAGATGCAAAAACTCTGTGACAGGTTGAAAGAAAGTGGGTAAATGATGTGCCTTGTGGTTATTTATACACAGTGGGTCACAAATAATAACTGTCGCAGTGGTGTAGGAAGCGTGACGCAAAAGTGGTAAAAGTCAGTTGAGTTCATTAGCATCATTTCTCAAGATGCGACTGCAAGGAAAATGTTGCAAACACTTAACAAATGTCTCCCAATAATGGCTCTTTTCCCTTCCTGGAAGATGTAGCCAAGTGCATGTGGCAATTTTCAACAATTTCAACCACTTTTGAATCACCGCAGCTACAATCAAAACTGTGCCCCAGAAATTAAGCAATCTGCCACTTACAAATTTTTACCAAGCACCAGAATTCAGTTGACCGTGAAGTCAAAAGTGGGCTTAGATCAATCAAGTGTGCGTTTTGATGTTCAAAATTTTAATTTTTTTTAATGTTTATTTCAGTTAGCATCAATATTTTGTCCACACGGTTGGAATTACAATTTTAATACATTTAAAGAAAAATTATACTGAAATAGAACTGAAATGAGAAAAAAATAAGGCAATCTTATAGAAAGAGACCAGATTTTTCCAGGAAGTCTTATTCCATCTATTTGAAGTTGATTGTAACCACCATATTATGTCTTAAAGGATAGGTTCACCTTTAGTAACATGTTACACCCGTACTTTTGTACACTTAAAATAAAGTTGAGTGAGGGGAAAAAAAGGGAGGCGTGTGTGTGCTGAATTGCACACCACACCACCCTCACCCAGACCAGACAGCTGCTTGAGAGGGAACTGCTGTGGTTTACCTCTCTGGCAGCTGTACTCTGTGTCTTACCAGCCCTTAACATTTGCTAGTCATACATATCTTATCTGTGAATATAACAGAAATATTTTTGTATGTTGAATGACATATTATCATTACTTTGTGGGCTGAAGACGCTCATATTCAGTATATATAATTTCTCCACAGAATAGAATTTTTATTTTTCAGTTAGAGCATATGATGGCAGATGTATATTTTTGTAGAACACCATCCAGTAGATGTGTTCAAATGAAGAGGTATGCTTTATTATAGATAGTAGGCAAATAATAGGAGATTAGGATACTTGGTTATCAAATGATTATATCTGATATCACAGGATGTCCCATCTCTTCTTCATGATTGTTTTTCAGATCTGACTGTTAGATGCCAAAGCTCAATGTTCTAATCACAGAGTCTGTAAAACAAGAATACTTTTAAGACCCATTCACACTTGTTGCTACACAGTTGTAGCAATGTGCACTAAAACACACACATTTACTTACATTGCCACAACACATGGTAACACACCTGCTCTGTGTGGTGTGTTGTGGTGATATTCATTGTGAATTATACCAAACACATTGTACAGAGAACAAATCTCACAGCACACTAAAGGCATACGTGTATTGTAGTGTACTGCATTGTTTAAAAGAGGTAATGCAAGTTTATTTTGTCCATTGTGTGTGCATTTCAGCCCATTCACTATAAATAGGCTACCTTACTGCAATGCACGTTACCCCATGCCTTCATGCATGTGCAATGCCACATCACAACAGGGTACTTAAAGCCTAGGTTTTGCTACCAGACCAGTACAAAATAGGCACAAGGGATATTGCTTTCCTTCAGTCCTCATGCACACTGGACATTTTTACAGCTGCTGTTTTTGGCTTTTGGCTTTTTTTTTTTTTTTTTTACAGCCAGTAAACCCCGCAGCATGTTATCCTATGTGTTTGTGCGCACACAGACTGTAATCAACGTTTTTTGGCTGGAAAAAAAAACAGGACTAGTGGGTGTCTAGAGGAGTTTTTAGCTGTAATGATGAAAAACACGGTAAATTGCAGAAAACCAGCGTTTTTGGAGTTTTTTTGACCAAGAAAAATATTTTTTGGTAAAAAAAAAACTGCTAAAAACCGCAAACGTGAAAAAACACTGCAAAAATTCTGAAAAATTCACGTTTTTAACATGACATAACACAGCTAACCTTACCAGCGTTATTAAAACGCCCAGTGTGCATGGAGCCTCAGTGTGATGTGTCCCTTGTTATTTTCTCTTTTAATTTAGTAGATATATTCTGTCCTCAGATGTCCCCACCCTGTCACTATAATCGTCCGGTGCTACAGCTTCAATGATTAAAAGGATCTATGAATGGAGAGTGCTGTTGATTGAAAGGTCTGCCCCCTCCATTCATAGATCCTTCATAGAAGCATTAGTATGGCTTCTGTGAATTGAGCTGAGTGGAAAGGGGGTGGGCATAGCTGTGTACTCTTTAACCTCCACTGCATTGGAAGATTGGGGAGGGGGGGGGTGCATCGGAGGAGGAAGATTTCTACTGAACTAGAAGGCAGAAGCACAAGGGACACTTTTTTTTTTTTTCGTTTGTAGGTAAGCTTAGGCTTTAAGTGTAACTGGGCCCTCAGTGGCCCTGTTCCCTAACAGAAGCTCTCAATCTAAATCTGCAATGAATATCTTGTCACTATCTAGTTGTCTATCAGATATTGGTTGCCATCTGTCATTATTTTCTCCCCAGAGAGCAACTGTTTCCCTCTATCCATGTTCTAGTAACAACTCATAATTTTGGATTTCTTATCATTCTTTGCATCAAAGACTAGTTGCGTGTTTTCTCAGTTTTTATTCTGGTCTGCAGGGTAGAGGGGCTGTATACATTTACAGGAACAGATTACTAAAAGCTGAACTCAGCTCAGTTCAGCTATAAGGTTGTATAGTGACTACTTACAGAAAATGTGCATAAATACCTACGATTGTTAATTATCCAAAAAGATAAAGGCACTAAAACTGTGCAGGTTCTTGAAAATAGGACACAAGAATTGTGTGACAACTTTCCACACTATTCTTTACAAATCTTCCCCACAGGTGGTCAAATTGGCAACACCTTTTACAATCTAATTGGACAATCTCCTTTAGATTTTGACTATAATTGTAGCAAGAGGGTCTACCTGATGACATTGAATGGACTAAACTGTATGGGCAAGAGATTGTACTTCATTGATATTAAATCTAAAGGAGATTTTACAGAGATTGTATAGTCAGGTTGACCAACTGTCTGCTGGAATAATGTAATTCATTATAATGAAACCTAACTTTTAATTTTCCAGTTTGAGAGAGTATTTGGTGCAGTCATGGTAACTGTTCCATACAATATTACATAGTTTAGCCAAAAAGTGCATGTACGTTATTGTGTAGTATAATTATTTTTAACAAAGAAAAAACATATATTTTCTCTTTTTTGAGCATTAATGACATTTACAGTATCATGAGAAATATATTTAAAGATGTTTTTGAAGATGGAGGAAAAAAAATTGTTTTTTTGGTTTTTTTTTCTTTCTTATGACTAAATCCAAATGGGAGCCATTGTTAATACGTTAAGAGGATGGAGATTAGACTGATTCATAAATGTCATAAAACTTAAATACAGCAATCTAAAAATTAGAAAAATTATCCTTGTCGCTATGAAGCAGGTCCACTTTGTTTCCTGGTCATACTTGCACACTGTTGGGCCCATCCATATGACAGAGATCAGGCCTGTTGATTGGCTATTTAGGCACTTGAAAATATCACCTGTAAGTATCCGTGCTGATTCACACTTTAGTGAAAATTGCTGTGTTAACACACAATACTTTGTGCTATGAATGGGATGCCAGTGCACTAAAATGGAACAAAAATTTGTATGACACTTTTCTTTTTTTGTTGCCCTCTACTCTACAGTGCCTTAGGGTGGCATTCAAAATGAATTGCAGTGCACCACTTTGCATATATAGCAGGTAAGTTGTTGTGCATTGTGGGAATACTTGCTAATGCATGTGTTTTACCGTGCATTGCCATGATTGAGCCCTCAAGCTATTCAATGGGGCTGCAGAACTGATCAGAACAGCACATGGGAGCCTTAAGCAAAGCATCAGAGAGTGCGATACACCTATAAAGGAGAGGAAGAGCCATTGGGTTAGCAAGTACTCTCAAGCAATGTTCTAAGATGTAATATTCAAAAACACAATACGACGGTAAGAATCATATTCATTAAGGCCTGTTGCACATGGAGGTAAAAAATGCCAAGTTTTTTACTGATCTGAAATGAGATGCATTGTTGTCTATGGGACATTGCACACAACTGAGTAAAGATTAGTAATACAGTGTTGAGTACAGAGCAGTAAAACAAAAATAGAACATGTTTATCATTTGAGTGCAGTAATCTACTAGTGTGTTTACTCGTTTCGGCCTTTTGCACATGAGCTTCATAATTTACTGATGTTTTCTCGGGAACCTTTTGACGCCCGTGTGCAAGGGCCACAATACTGGCAATGTAGAATATTACTTGTTTATACTCATCTATACACTCACACACCTTTACTCACCTATATAGACTCATCATTACTCAGGTCGATACACACAGTTTTTGGCCCCTCGCACACAGGTGTCACATGTTCCTGAGTAAACCTCAGTATATTATGACACCCATGTGCAAGGGGCCTAAGAGGCCTCTTTAGCTTGTCTAACTTCTATCACAGCTCAATGGATTAAAACCATTGTCAGTTACCTCAGGATAATGGACTTGTAAGGAACTAAGGGAAACTTTTGCTTATTTTCTTTGTGTGTACTTGCAGCTAAGAAAAAAAGAAAAAGGCTATATAGATATTTATGAACAAAGACTAGAAAAAAGATTATATGCAAAAATAACTTAAATATTTATGTAAAGCAATAAATGCAGACTGGTAATATGTAGGTAATGGGATATCTCATTGATCCTTTGTAGCAATGTCAGGTCGGCTCTGCCCCGGATGAAAAGGGATCCAGTGCTTGTTTTTCTAACTTGTTTGGTCAGTGAAAGTTGTCGCTTTAATTGCACATAACCTGGAAAGTTACTGTATTTATAGAAACTGCACTGTAATAAATCTGTAAATTCTCAGAGATGTTGTAAATGCTGCCCACACTGTGTTGTATTAATAAAGTAAAAATCTACTTTAAAAGCCTTTGATGTGGTAATTTTATGCATTACAAATGTGCAGAAGATTCTTTGCTTTTACCAGAATAAAAAATACATACTTCTGCAGATACCCATTTAGGACTGTAGTGAAGATCTAACCCAAAATCTACTTGAGTCTCTTATTTTCTGTGACCCCATTTGAGAATTAACCCTATGCTTATTCCCACTATGCCAAATAAAGCATAGCTGGAAACAAATTGAAGTAAAATATGTTGCACTGTCTATAATAAAATAAAATAAAGCAGGTACCGTGATATGTGTTCAAAAACACCTACCAAAGAAGTATATTTAACAAGAATCAAGTACAGACCCCTCTACCAAAAGTTTTGGGATGCCTGCCTTTACACACACATGAACTTTAATGGCATCCCAGTCTTAGTCAGTAGGGTTCCATATTGAGTTGGCACACCCTTTGCAGCTATAAAAGCTTCAACTCTTCTGGGAAGATTGTCCACAAGGTTTAGGAGTGTGTCTATGGGAATATTTGATCATTCTTCCAGAAGCACATTTGCGAGATCAGGTACTTACAGTCAGGTCCATAAATATTGGGACATTGACACAATTCTAACATTTTTGGCTCTATACACCACCACAATGGATTTGAAATGAAACGAACAAGATGTGATTTAACTGCAGACTGTCAGCTTTAATTTGAGGGTATTTACATCCAAATCAGGTGAACGGTGTAGGAATTACAACAGTTTGCATATGTACCTCCCACTTGTTAAGGGACCAAAAGTAATGGGACAATTGGCTTCTCAGCTGTTCCATGGCCAGGTGTGTGTTATTCCCTCATTATCCCAATTACAACGAGCAGATAAAAGGTCCAGAGTTCATTTAAAGTGTGCTATTTGCATTTGGAATCTGTTGCTGTCAACTCTCAAGATGAGATCCAAAGAGCTGTCACTATCAGTGAAGCAAGCCATCATTAGGCTGAAAAAACAAAACCCATCAGAGAGAGAGCAAAAACATTAGGCGTGGCCAAAACAACTGTTTGGAACATTCTTAAAAAGAAGGAATGCTCCGGTGAGCTCAGCAACACCAAAAGACCCGGAAGACCACAGAAAACTGTGGCGGATGACCGAAGAATTCTTTCCCTCGTGAAGAAAACACCCTTCACAACAGCTGGCCAGATCAAGAACACTCTCCAGGAGGTAGGTGTATGTGTGTCAAAGTCAACAATCAAGAGAAGACTTCACCAGAGTGAATACAGAGGGTTCACCACAAGATGGAAACCATTGGTGAGTCTCAAAAACAGGAAGGCCAGATTAGAGTTTGCCAAACGACATCTAAAAAAGCCTTCACAGTTCTGGAATAACATCCTATGGACAGATGAGACCAAGATCAACTTGTACCAGAGTGATGGGAAGAGAAGAGTATGGAGAAGGAAAGGAACTGCTCATGATTCTAAGCATACCACCTCATCAGTGAAGCATGGTGGTGGTAGTGTCATGGCGTGGGCATGCATGGCTGCCAATGGAACTGGTTCTCTTGTATTTATTGATGATGTGACTGCTGACAAAAGCAGCAGGATGAATTCTGAAGTGTTTCGGGCAATATTATCTGCTCATATTCAGCCAAATGCTTCAGAATTCATTGGACGCCGCTTCACAGTGCAGATGGACAATGACCCAAAGCATACTGCAAAAGCAACCAAAAAGAAGTGGAATGTTATGCAATGGCCAAGTCAATCACCTGACCTGAATCCGATTGAGCATGCATTTCACTTGCTGAAGACAAAACTGAAGGGAAAATGCCCCAAGAACAAGCAGGAACTGAAGACAGTTGCAGTAGAGGCCTGGCAGAGCATCACCAGGGATGAAACCCAGGGTGTGTTGATGTCTATGCGTTCCAGACTTCAGGCTGTAATTGACTGCAAAGGATTTGCAACCAAGTATTAAAAAGTGAAAGTTTGATTTATGATTATTATTCTGTCCCATTACTTTTGGTCCCTTAACAAGTGGGAGGCACATATGCAAACTGTTGTAATTCCTACACCGTTCACCTGATTTGGATGTAAATACCCTCAAATTAAAGCTGACAGTCTGCAGTTAAAGCACATCTTGTTTGTTTCATTTCAAATCCATTGTGGTGGTGTATGAAGCCAAAAATGTTAGAATTTTGTCTGTCCCAATGTTTATGGACCTGACTGTATGTCGGATATGAGAGCCTGGCTTGCAGTCTTCGCTCTAATTCATCCCAAAAGTATTATTTTGGGTTGAGGTCAGGACTCTGTGCAGGCCAGTCAAGTTCCTGCACCCAACACATACTTGCTCATCCATGTCTTTATGGACCTTGCTTTGTGCACTGGTGTGCAGTCATGTTGAAACAGGAAGGGGCCATCCCCAAACTGTTCCCATAAAGTTGGGAGCATGAAATTGTCTAAAATGTCTTGGTATGCTGACGCCCTAGAGTTCCCTTCACTGGAACTAAGAGGCCAAGCCCAACACCCATGAAAAACAACCCCACAGCATAATCCCCCCTCCACCAAACTGTACACTTGGCACAGTGCAGTCAGCCAAGTACCATTCTGGCAACCGCCAACCCAGACATGTCCATCTGATCGCCAGACAGAGAAGCGTGATTTGTCACTTCAGGGAATATGTCTCCACTGCTTTAGAGTCCAGTGGCGGTGTGTTTACACCACTACATGTGACACTTTGCATTGCACTTGGTGATGTACGGATTGGATGCAGCTATTTACCATTGTTAGTTCAAAACCCGATCTGTGCTGAACTCAGGGATGGTGTAAATGTGGTTTCAAGACGAATCCCCACATTAGGTATGTCAAAACTATTCTGTGTTCAGAAAATTAAACGGAAAGCCCTGAACTTACCATATCGACATAATATAACGTGGACATGCTGGAAGCCATTTCGTTCTGTGTATTCTATTAGTATGCAAGGTTTCTGAACACAGACCTTTACAGCATACTTTCCCAGGTTATAAATTTGGGGGGTATAGTTATACTAGACAGCTACGAGATAAGGACTGAACATGGTACAAATTGGCAAGATTAATTGAGGGCTCTCTGTCTTGAATTGAACAAAAGACAAAGAATTATTCACAATTTTTCTCCATGAACAACCACAAGAGAGTTCATATTAAACTTTACATTGTATATGGTGTTACTATTAATTGACAGGAATATTTTAACCAAAATGTCAATTGTATTATTATTATTTCATGATATGAACACTTGCTTACTTAAGTAATTTGGGTTTTAGATTACTATATTCTATCTCCTTATACATATATATTTTATCTATATTAATTGGTTTTAACGATTAATACATATGGGTATATATTGTGGAAATTATGTTTTCAACATTATAAATAATTAGTTTGAGTTCATTATATTTCAATGTCTGTATGCTACAGAAGAAGTTGGATAATTAAGAAATCTCAGTACAAATGATCTCAATGAATGTCTGTAAGATGCATAGATAGAATTTCTTTTTCAGAATCAATTAATACATTATTGTAAGTAACACTGGTCGGGTAAAAATGTATTGTATTTTAGCAAGCTAAGGGTTAGAGGTTAACTCTTCACATGGTACAGGAGTTTGTAAGAAAAATCCAAAATTATTCCTTACCCTTTACTGCCCCCTTTAGGTAATCAAGATCATTGAGTAACATCATAATTAGGCGAGATAAGCTGTGCCCGTTTAGGTTTTTTTGGGTGTTAAAAGTTAGTTAGACAGGGAAAGCAAAGAACAGGAGACAACACAGACACACACAGAAGTGAACTGACTTTAAAGCTGACATCGGTGATACCATAGAATCTATATTGGTAACATATAACTCATTTTTCTTCAGGTAATTTGTATTCGCCTTATATTTCTAGCTAAACCATTTAGTCTGATATTAGTTATGGTTAGCTCCAGAGTTGATGTGAAATAATTTTAGCTGCAGTATAAATTATCTTCATTTCAATTCTCTGGGGGTAGGATTGTCTTTGAAATATCCCCAAAGCTAATTTCAGCTTCTAGTCAATGGTTTAGCTGGGTATATATGACAAAGTAGACAACTTAGTGGCACATTTGTTCTTGACCCACAAATGCGGGCCATTGATTTATTAATTTGCGTACACAAAAAAGTAATTTTCCTTACAAATTCATTCAAGACCATGTTGTAAAAATGAATATACACCAATTAAAGTCTTAGGAGCAAAGCTAAATTTTACGAAACCAAGGTGCTAGTAAATAAATCCTCCCACCCACTCTCATATTAATATCTTCCGAGACATTTTCATTAAGGACCTAGAGACTCTTAGAGTTAAAAACCGCAATAATCAGCATCACATAGATTCAGGGATTAAAACACTCCTTGAGAATAAAGATTTGGTAATCCGTCCAGCAGACAAAGGAGGAGGAGTGGTTATTCAGGACAAAACAGATTATATGGCGGAAGTGCACAGGATTCTAGATGATAGGGAAACCTATCAAATTTTGCCTAGAGATTCATTACCAACCTTTAAAAAGGATTTGAAGATCATCATAAAAAATGGTTATGATGAGGGTGTTATAAATAAAAAGGAAAGAGATTTCCTATGTCCCTCTGCACCCAGATTACCCATCTTGTACTGTTTGCCCAAAATACATAAAGATCCACTACACCCCCCTGGGAGACCTATTGTCAGTGGCATAGGCTCCCTATGTTCTAAAATAGGGGAATATATTGACTGTTTTTTGCAGCCTTTAGTCACCTCCACTCCGGCCTTCCTTAAAGATACGAAACAGATCCTTACAGATATGAGAGATTTCGGTTAATTCTTCTACTTTTTTGGTCACTGCCAATGTTGCCTCTCTCTATAGCAACATTAAGCACTCTGATGGTATGTTAGCTGCAGAATTTTATTTAACTGAGGCTGGAGATATCCCTCATCGTCAAAAGAAATACATTTTAAAACTTCTGGAATACGCAATGCAGCATAATTACTTTTGGTTTGATAACAACTTCTACCTTCAAATCACGGGCATTGCAATGGGGGCAAAGTTTGCACCCAGCCTGGCAAACCTATTTATGACCAGATGGGAGGAAGACATAATATATTCAAGGGAATGGCCTGAGCTGATTTTTTTTATCGTCATTTTATAGATATTTTCCTTCTGTGGCAAGGTAGTGAATTTTGATTGGTTAACTTATTTAGTGCTTTGAATCATAATGAATAAACTTGCCTACCAATATGATTATAGAGAGATCAATTTTTTGGATCTACCTCTGATGAACAAGGGCACCAGAGTTGTGACAAAATTGTTTTTAAGGCCACAGATAGGAACAGCTACATACCCATAGATGTTATCATCCTTCCTGGCTTAGTAACATACCCAAGGGCCAGTTTTTTACAAATATGCAGGAATTGCAGTAGTTTGGATGATTTTTTCTCCCAAGCAAAGGTCCTAAAGGGAAGATTCTTGGAAAGAGGGTATAATATTTCCTCCCTAAACCAAGACATTGAGGATGTTGCAAACTTAGATGGAACATCTCTCCTCACATCTTCTAATAAGGCCAAGCCCACACAAATTTGTCCTTTTCTTAACCAATTTTTTAGTCCAATACAAAGAAGTAACCAGATCCTTAGAAAGAATTGGGGAGTATTGAAAAATGATCCAGTATTGGTCAATATCTTGGCGGATAGGCCTGAAGTTGCTTTTTGGAGAGACCGCTCCTTGAGAAATAAAATAGCACCCAATATTATAGACCCACCCACTAATACATCTTTTTTCTCTGGGATGAAAGGTTTTTATCCATGTAACAAATGCGTTATCTGCAAATGTGATGGGGCCTGAAAAAGAATAACAGACACTTTTACATCCAACTCTACGGGCAAGCTTTACAATTTGGATTCTCTCATCACTTGCAATAGTACGCATGTAGTGTACCTTCTTGAATGTCCATGCAAGAAGCAATACATCGGCAGGACAACAAGAAGGGTAAGAGACAGACTAAGGAAGCACGATTACAATATCAGGAAAGGCCTGAAGGAACATTCCCTTTCTAAGCATTTTAGATACCATCATCACAGGGATTCCATGAAGCTCTCTGTTGTGCTAATCTGAAGGCCACACAAAGTTTGGAGGTCTTTAGCTATTGACTCTACAGACAGTTGGCGACTTCTGTGCACTGTGCGCTTCAGCATGCGCTGACCACTCTGTCATTTTACGTGGCCTACCACTTGTGGCTGAGTTGCTGTTGTTTCCAGTTGCTTCCACTTTGTTATAATACCACTAACAGTTGACCGTGGAATATTTAGTAGCAAGGAAATTTCACAGATGGACTTATTGCACAGGTGGCAACCCATCACGGAACCACAGTTGAATTCTCTTAGCTCCTGAGAACAACCCATTCTTTCTCAAATGTTTGTAGAAGCAGTCTGCATGCCTATATGCTTAATTTTATACACCTGTGGCCATGGAGGTGATTGGAACACCTGAATCCAATGATTTGGAGGGGTGTCCCAATACTTTTGGCAATATAGTGTATATCATATAATTTCATTTAATTTTATTTTATTTATATATTTGTTTTGGTATTATCAATATGTGTTTATTTAGATTTGTTTTCTCTGTTTTCTCTGCCCTGTCTCATATTATTTTTTTAATTTTGTTTATTCATTCCTTTTCTTCTTCTTTTTCTTCCCGCTGGGTGTATGTATGTGTGTATGTATGTATATGTATATATATATATATATATATATATATATACACAATATTTTCAGATCTGAACATATTAGTACTAAATTATAACATATACTGTATATTAAGACTTGTTTTAAAGCTACAGACAGGAATGGGGACATCCATGTCCTAAGTTGTCATTACCCAAAAACCTTTTAGCTTGCCAATTCTTTATTGTGGTGCCGGCATCAGTTCTCTTTTTTAGGTTTTTTTCCCCCTTTGTTTCACCTTATGATCTGGCCAGTAACACATTTCCTTTTTCAGGGTGGCTTCTTTATTTATAGAAGCAATTTAATCACCCTTGGACAGCAACATTGTCTGGAGAGGGTAGTGTTAGATGGACTAGCAGATTTAGATGAACTTTACATAAGTTACTAACAAATTTAAGCCAAATACCACCGAATACTTTTTAAGCAGTTACAGAAGCTGTTTTTTCTCCTTTTGGGATAAAAATAGTAAATAAAAGCTGACAAATGAGCACCCTTGTCAGTGTTAAATGGTTTGTCTCAACCTTCTAAGTACCAATTCTGCTGCACAGCTTGGTCTGTTAAAGAAAGTTGAACAATAACAACAGGAACAACAGCTAAAAAAAAAATTACAGGGGGTACTCAGAAAAACAAACACTTTGTAAAAGTAATCAATCTATAGAATAGCAAGAAAAAAGATAATGTTTTTGATAAAAAATGTTTATTTACGTGATGCACTCATAATAAAGTGAGTTAGAAGAAGTGAGAGCCATTTATATCAAATGTAAGGAACAGAGAGTAATAAGGTAAATCATTTTAGGGTTTTGCATTATTACAACAATGCTCTTGCAACTACCAATATGTTAAGAACATTGGCTAAATGTGTCATGGAACATACAGTATATACCACATGAAGAAGAGGAAAAAGAATTGTGTCTGCACATTTTAGGAAATACCACAATTAAAATCTGAACAGACTACTTTTTTCAGGTATAGAAAAGAACCAAACAGGATGGAAGAAAGGGGAAATTACAGAATGTATGACATAGAAAGCAGACACTAAATAAATATAAATGTTTGACACATTGGGGTTTATTTACTAAAGCTGGAGAGTGTAAAATCAGGCTCACTCACCAATCAGCTTCCAGGTTTTATTGCCAAAGCTTAACTGAACAAGCTGAGGATAGAAACTGATTGGTTTCTATGCAGAAATTAGCTTGATTTTGCACTTTCCAGCTTTAGGTCAAAATGTTGAAATGTTTAAATTGTGTTATTAGCTAAAGTTATAAACTGTTGGACTTTGAATATTTTATTTTGTATACTTTATACATTTTATACACATAAGATGTGTCATTTAATATGGCTAGTTTGGCATATTGTATTGTATATATTTTTGTATATTTATGTAATTATTATTATTTATAATATTATTGTATTATATAATAGAATTGATATAAGGGTTATAGTAATGTTGTGTATACACAACATATATTTGCTTGGTCACATTAATAAAGAATGTGGCTTAACCAATGAGGCAATTTTAGAGTTAATACTTTTGCAGTAGTGACACTTTGGGTATATAGTGTGGCACGGCAAGGCCATCAGTCTGGGCCAGGTTTTGGAGAAACAGACCCACTAATGGCACAGGTATGTGCTGTTCTTTTAAGAAAGACGGGCTTAAGAGTCTCCACCCTTTCAAATGGGTCAATAATTGTAAGAAAAGGAGGCTGAGAGGGTCTCTCCCAGGAGACAGAGGTGCCCTGAACCAGAGGCCCGAGTCTGAGAGAAGCCAAGAGA
This sequence comes from Staurois parvus, assembly GCF_062004578.1. NCBI lineage: Eukaryota > Metazoa > Chordata > Amphibia > Anura > Ranidae > Staurois > Staurois parvus. Next base: position 512,589 of record NW_028318246.1, on the reverse strand, counting down.
CAGGGTCTCACTCGGGAGTCAGAGGTGCCTCAAGCCAAAGATCCTCATATGAGAGAGTCTATGAGAGATGGAACAGTTGGGAGCTATAAACAATAGACACAGAGCTAAAGAGGTACAGCGTTTGTGTACTAACACCAGGGAATGGTTGCTAGATGATCTGGAGAGCCAAGGCATGAGACATGAGCCGCAGGTTGGATAAAGAGAGCCAGGAGGCCTGAATGTTGTGTTGTCATATTGATAGTGAGAACCCCTGTGTGAGAAGATATATTTGTGATCTTTGCTTTCCTTCAAAATAAAGTGGAGAAATAAAAGTTGGCAGGAAAAGCCTTGAAATGAACTTCTGGTGTGGTGTAAACTCACTGTATAAACGTATCTACCACAAGAGTCAACAACCCTATGTCACAATAGATATACTGTGCTTTGTCTGGCTCCATCCCTTGATAAAGTCCTTTTATTTTATAGAATAAAGTTTTCTTATGTGGGTTTGGCACGGTAACAATAAAATAGGTAATCAAGCAAGAGTTTCAAACTGTGACAGTGGTGATGCAATCAAGAGCGTAAAGAACCATCCATGAAGTGAGAATTAACTGTCATAGAGCATATGGGCATTAACAGTCTCCCAACAGGTGCAGGCTCAGATGTCCACTTGGACAGCAGCAGTATCCCACTAATCAGGCACCCTCCTAGGTTCAGCCCGAAAAAGAAAGTGATTCCAAATAACAGGAATATCCAGGGGAATCCAAAGTAACATGCCACAACAGTTTTATTGTATTTTTAAACAAGGAAGAAGAAAGAAGGTGAAAAGAAGAAAGGAAAAAGAAAGGAGGGATAGCCATCAGGAAGGGCCTCACAACGCGTGTCCTGATCCTAACAGCAACGCAAAGTCTGTGGAATGGTAGAATAAACGAGGGACACAAATCAGAATCATTTGAAAATCGTAGGGAAACCTGGGTAGTATATACAACTTAAAAAGGGATATCCTACCTAGCCAGGAATGTTTCAGGAGATCGTCCGCAAATAAACCAACCTTATAATGTTTACCAGCAATGGTCACTCCTTGTATGGATTCTTTGGCACACAGAGCATTCTCTAGATTTACCATTGGTATTATATACAATAGCGGCGAGAGCGAGCAGCCCTGACTGGAGCTGACAACAAGCCATTCACCTTCGTACGACCCATCAGGCAGGAATAGAGTGCCCTGAGGCAGACCTATTTGCGTGAGAGCCACTTGGAGGAACGTCCAGTCAAGGCAATCAAATGCCTTTTTGGTGTCTAGAAGGCAAAGGGGGCTCTTGCATGTCTAACAATAAGAGATGAGAAACAGTGCTTGATAAAGTCTTTCGTGATGAAACGCATCAGGTGGAGAAGCCTTAGCACACAAACACGCTGGGTGTCTCCACTGGTACAAGAGAAGCTGAATGCTGATACACAGCAGAAAGTGGTGGCAAGGTGGGAGATGCTGATGTTTGTAGTACATTAGCAGGGTGGGAATTCTTTCAAATGCAATTTACCACTTCAGCACCAATCCTATTCTGACAATTCTCTCCTACATGTAAAAATAAGCATTGGTTGACTACTTACAGTTGTGTTCAAAATAATAGCAGTCAGACATCACTAACCTGATCAATCACTGTTTTTGGTAGAAATTATATTTCTAAATGGCAAATAATTTACTAGCAGGTGTAGTAGAGTAATAGAAATCCAACAGACCCAACAGTCATGACATGCATGCTGCTGATTCTGTGTAATTGAATCACGAATTGAAAGGGGCATGTTCAAAATAATAGCAGTGTGGAGTTAGATTAGTGAGGCCATTCGTTCTTTGAAAAACAGGTGGCAATTATTGCCTTTATTTAAGGAAGGAAGGCAGCAAATGTTGTACATGCTGGTTACAGTGCATTTCTCTCTGAAATTCTGAGGAAAATGGGTCGTTCCAGACATTGTTCAGAAGAACAGCGTACCTTGATTAAAAATTGGATTGGAGAGGGGAAAACATATAAAGAAGTGCAGAAAATGATAGGCTGCTCAGGTACAATGATCGCAAATGCTTTAAAATGGCAACCAAAACCTGAAAGACGTGGAAGAAAGCGAAAAACTACCATTCGAATGGATAAAAGAATAGCCAAAATGGCAAGGACTCACCCAACAATCAGCTCCAGGAAGATAAAAGAAGGTGTAAAGTTACCTGTGAGTACTGTTACAATTAGAAGACGCCTATGTGAAGCCAAGCTATCTGCAAGAAGTCCCCGCAAAGTCCCACTGTTGAAAAAAAGACGTGCTGAAGAGGTTACAATTTGCCAAAGAGCACATTGACTGGCCTAAAGAGAAATGGCGCAACATTTTGTGGACTGATGAAAGTAAGATTGTTCTTTTTGGGTCTAGTGGCCGGAGACAGTTTGTCAGATGACCCCCAAACACTGAATTCAAGCCACAGTACACTGTGAAGACAGTGAAGCGTGGTTGCGCAAGCATCATGATATGTGGATGTTTCTCATACTACGGTGTTGGTTGGGCCTATTTATCGCATACCAGGGATCATGGATCAGTTTGAATACATCAGAATACTTGAAGAGGTCCTGCTTCCTTATGCTGAAGAGGAAATGCCCTTGAAATGGGTGTTCCAACAAGACAACGACCCCAAACACACCAGTAAACGTGCAACATCTTGGTTCCAGACCAACAAGATTGATGTTATGGAGTGGCCAGCCCAATCCCCGGATCTTAATCCAATAGAAAACTTGTGGGGTGACATCAAAAATGCAGTTTCTGAGGCAAAACCAAGAAATAGAGAACTGTGTATGAATGTAGTCCAATCATCCTGGGCTGGAATACTTGTTCACAGGTGCCAGAGGTTGGTTGACTCCATGCAACACAGATGTACAGCAGTTCTCAGAAACAGTGCTTATACAACTAAATATGAGTGATTCAAAGGAAAGCAAAATCTTCAAACATTTTTCAGTTTATATAGTGAATGTTTGAGTTTGTAAAGAAGAATACAAACTCCGCTATTTTTTTGAACAGTCTAATATTCACTTTTCTTCAATTTTTTTAGAGGAACAACACAAATTTGACATTTTTCTTCATGTTTTGATTTGGAATAGAATGTGTAGTGTTCCCAATGCATTTGTGTGTTTGGAAATAAAAGCTATTAGAAGGATTTTGAGCTTTATTCACTTTTTTCAACACACTGCTATTATTTTGAACACAACTGATATTAAGTTGCTTCCTTGCACCTGTTGTGTTTTTATATAACCAGAACTCTTTGTAGGCAATCCTGCTATAGAAAAAATGGAAGATATTAAACAGCAGTACCTATAGATGACCATGGACTAGTAAAGAAACAGTGATTATCAGAAAAGCTGATGTTAGAATGTGAAGAAGAAAATAGTGTGGACAAAATGGAACAATCTCCAGGTTGGCGCTTTATTTGAGGTAGGTACAGTCTACTAAATCAAATTCACAGTGTCATTCCTGCTGTATTCTTCATAACATAAAATACTTATAAATTCCAGTGAGGATATTGAAGATCTCAAGGTGTTCCAAAACTGTAGAAATCATATATGATGGGGCAGAGACAGTAGACTGAAACTAAGAACAGTGGGACTATCCCAGTTGGCTTGCTTTGAAATATCTTAGAATTTTCCAGGAAGGGTCTATGATCAAGGCTTGCTTTCTTTGTATCCCTCCCAACACAAGTGTCTAAAACAGGGACAGGCAACTTTGGAGAAGTAGAGATCTAACTCAAAAGCATGAAAGACATCAAGGATTACTAGAATGCAGCACCGTTTTTTAAGGAGATAACCTAGCAGGGTCCCATTTAAAAGAACGTTTAAATACAAAATAGTAAATTTAATACTACAAATGTCGCTGTAAAAATTTAAAGTAATCCTTCCTTTTCAGCTTGGCCTGGTTGACTGGGCTGAGCTCTGGCCTGGCTGAGTAGAATTCTGGCCTGGTTGGCTGGGTTTGGCCTGTCGGAACCATATAAACTTTGGTTAATACAGTGCAGGGGTCAGTAGTAAGAGATGCAGAGTCTAGAGGTTAGTGGGAAATAGGGCTGAGGACACTGATCTGAAAGGGGAAGGGGGGGGAGAGCATTGATTTTAAGATGGGTCTGTGATATGACAGGGAAGGTCTATGATGTGAAGATACACAGACACATCCTAGTTCATATTTCCTGATCCTATAGACTGAGCTGCTGCTGGACAGCTGGATGTCTCACCAGGATCTTAACACACCACACGATTAGTCTTTTTAACTATATCTTGTAAGTTTATCAATTGTTCACTAATAAACTGTCAATACTGCACTTAGAGGCACCTTCCTCTCTTTTTCATGTTACTGCATTAGAGCCTTGCTTCCACTCTAAGAAGAGCTGCCTAAGTGTTACTGCTCCCATCCATCCATCCCTGATATCCATCTGGCACCGTTATCCTACAGCTACAGAGGTTGGGCTCTAAGAAGTGCTACCTATATAATATACATTTTCTATGATGTGAAGAATCTGAGTCATAGTACAAACATGAGATTCAGACCTCTGCATATACAGGTGCAGCTCAATAAATTAGAATATAATCAAAAAGTTAATTTATTTCAGTAAATCAATTCAAAAAGTGAAACTTGTATATAATATAGATTCTTTACACACAGGGTGATATATTTCAAGCATTCCTTTATTTAATTTTGATGATTATGGCTTACAACTAGTGAAAACCCAAAATTCAGTAACTTAGAAAATTAAAATATTACATAAGACCAATAAGAAAAAAGGATTTTTAATACAGAAATGTGAATCCCATCAGGAGGGGAGACTTTCAGGAAGAAGCTAACGTGTTTTGAAGGGGGGTCCCTTCTTCATCAGAGTCAAGCAATTTATACTTCCTATACACATGTTAAACATTTTAAGGAATAACTGCATTAAAAGAATTTTAAATGCGTCTGTATAAAGTCATATATTTCAAAAAATCCAAACAGGCCTTGACTTCACCTAGTTCATACATCTCAGTAGTGACATGACTGAGCATGCCCAAATCAGGAAAACTAAAGAGTGCCTTCACTTTTGTGAAGTGCTATATTAAATGCCTTTGTTGGCAAGCCTGGAAATGTCATTGAAAAGAGTGAACCTGTTTTTGTGAAAGCGTGATTATTAAACAGGCTAGCATTTATATATATATTAACGGTATACATCAATACACGCAACTATAGAATTATTGCACAGCAACACCAACATAGATATTGTAAGGACTTTTCATTTCCTTTGTAATTTTATTTAGCTTTGTTTTTTTTGCTTCTTATACAATATTCTTTTTTTCTTGTTTTTTAAATAATGCTCATACCTTGTTTTATTTATTTATTTTTGGAGCATATATTCTCTGCAGTATATATACCAATGTATGTACTTCTATGTGCATTGAATATGCCCAGGGACTTAGACTTTTGAGATATATGAACTAAATGGTAGAAAAACTGCACTTGGTGCTCAGCATCTAACAAACATCCAAATCCACAGCTGTCTTCATGAACCACACACAATACCAGTGCTGAACCATATTTAAAAGGAATACAAATGTTGAGCTGTTGTTACTAAATTTGATATGTGTTGGTTATATTTATCCCAATAAAAATAATCATAATATTATTCCACAAAATGTGATGTGTCCCAACATCATAAATACACATAAAATGATGAAAAAAAACATTCAGTGGGTGACACCAATATTCAACAGTGACACACCAATAAAGAAAAAATATAAATTCATAAATTAATAAACATAAATCCGAATAAACGTCCACCACCTATATGTAAATGTCCAAATAAAATAAGTAGTTATGTGTAGCAGGGTTCCACCATCATTGCAAATCTTGTCATATGTTTTCACTCAAGAACGTCAAAAAGCAGTCTTGTGAATTCCACACTGTCACGGAGCTGGCCCCCCCATCCTCTAGGCTTTCTGCCTGCCACCCCCCACTTCTCAGCAGCCCCTCACTCTTCTGTCCTGTCCATGCTGGGACTTCTAGTCCTCCATGTTCTTGACACAGGCAGCCTTCGGCAGGCTCTCACCCCCCTCTTCTGCAGTCTGGCCCCCTGCTGAGGGAATCCACAAACAGGCCCCCACCCCCCTCCCTTCCCCCTCATGCACATCCTCCTGGGCTCCATGCCAGACAGAGGCAAAGGCCATGTTCCCTGGGCGGGTTCGGACACCTGGGAGACAGGGCCTGTTGCCATGGTAACCTGACAGGAAGTCTTGGGTTACCACTGCAGCAGCAAGGCGCCCAGCTCTGTACTTAAGAGAGAGCAGGGAAACCCCCCCCTTCTGTTCTCTTGGCTGTGTGTGTGAGAGAAGGCTGTGCTGAGCACCAGTTTCTCTCATACGACCATCCCCCATCCCCCTTCTCCTCTCCCTGGCTGACCCGACTGTCTGTCTGCTGCTGGATCCCTCTCCTGTGTGGGGTGAACTCTCTGCTGCCTGGAATCCCTTCCCTGCCTGGATTTAACCTCTCGTTCCCTGTGAGCCTGCGGCTGGACACCTTCCCTGCCTGGATTTAACTCTTTGTTGCCCGTAAGCCGAACGGACTTAACCCTTCCCTGCCTGGAGCTGCCTGTGTGGATTTACCATGTGTTGCCGGTGTGGACTGTAGCCCTCTGTGTCCGGCTTCCCACATCCAGTAAGTGGACTAACCCCGTGCTGCCCAAAATTCCAATTCTCCCCAGGAACCCGAAGTCCCACAAAACCACCCCGCCCTTGTCGTACTGAACCCTGTGGCTTACCATACCCCTCTTGTTCCATATTGCCTTCCAAAGAACTTTACTGTGTTGCTGTGTATGATGTGGATCTGTGAACTAAAGGAACTGTTGTCTGTGCCTCAAAAACCTCCCCAATAAACGCCTGCACATTGGGTTCCGTGCAATCTGTCTCTGTGTGCTCTCTGGTTCTCTTGACACACACCAACACCAATTGCAGCTTCTTACCAAATGATCAGACCCCAAATGATAGGCTGTCTTATTACAGCATGTTGTCAGCAATCATCCATCACCAGCCTTGGAATCATATGGCATATCACAGCAACGGGGTGTTCAATGGCACTCAGGAACTCCAGGGTACATCAGCAGGGATTTGCACTACTCCGTGTACATTAATTCATGTAGGGGATAAGCAAGCATTCCATACATTGCATAGTGCAACCCCCAGATTTAGTGTAATAAATATCCATCTACTCACATAAGTACAAGGACAAATCACATGGTGTAATGTACATGGTGGAACAGAGGTGAAAGCAGTGAATCTTGTTTTAAGAATTTCGTGTGTGTCACTTTGGTATAGTGGTGTCACCTTTTGTTTTGTTTTTTGGGGGGGGGGGGTTGATAATATTATGATTCTTTTTAATGGGATACATATAGCCAACACACATCTGATTTTATAACACAGTGCCACATTTGTATTCCATTTGAAATATATTGCTTGTTGCACTGAGCATGCCCAGGGACTTAAGGCTATTTCACACCACAAGAGTTGCAGTCTACAGGCATGTTACAGCTCAGCACACATGGCACTACCTACATGGAGTTTGCATGTTTTGTCTTTGTGGGTTTCCTCCCACACTCCAAAGACATGCTGGAAGTTGTTTTGGCTCCTGTCTAAAGTGTCCCTAGGTTATGAATGTGATTTAGGGACTTTGGACTGTAAGCTCCTTGAAGGCAGGGTCTGATGTAAATGTACAATATATATGTAAAGCATTGTGCAAATTGACGGTGCAATAAAAGTACCTGAACTAATACAAATGCATGTTTTGATATGGGTTTTTTTGCAATCTGGTACATTTTAGATGGGTTTCATATAATGTAAACAAAATAGTTGACATTACAAATAAAAAGTGTGTGTGCCACTTACTTTTCCACCCCCTTTCCTGGCCTGCAGGACTGTAAGCTCAGATAGGGGTGTGTAAGTGATTTTGGGGAGAAGCCACACTTTTTTTTGGCAAATGTTCAAATCCATGACAGACTGAAGGGCCATGTGCTCTTTTGGTCCATGTTGGATATTTTCAGTCGCTGGTTGTTATGATGCCAGCAGGTGCCGTCTCCTAACAACCCACAGAATTTGCAGGCAGTATTGCATGTCAGTATGTTTAGGAGGTGCCTGGCCATGTCCCAGTGTAGGTCCATAAAGAACACATTCATCATGTTCTAGTTTGGTGGCTGCACAGAACACACTGCACTGGGGTGAAGTAGAGTCATTGGAATAGATGGAAAATACTGGACATGTGTTTTGGATGACGAATGTGCTTTTCAGCAATTTGGGTAAAGCAGCCCTCACAAATGGAAGATTTCCTGCTCTGTACCCTGCACATGCCCAAGCACTTACAACTTGAATTTTTTTTTTTTTTTTTTTTTTTTTAGCACTGAGCATGCCCAGGGACTTGGACATTTTACATTTTCTGTTGTACACTGCACTGGTACATATACTTAGATAACTGTTGCTTTCTTTCTATGCATGCTAATGGATTTAGATATTTGGCCTGTAGTCTGTGAATTGATGCACATAGCCAAGGGCTAACACATGTGGAAGGAGTATTTGCCTGCCAATCAGGTGCAATCACTTGAGGCACCCATGAAGAGATAGATTGACTGGGCGTGCCAGCAATACAACCTATGTTATATAAAAGACTACAGTTTGCTGGGGTTTTTTTTCTCTCTTTTTCTTTTTTGGGTTTCCTTGGCCTGAGAAGAGGCCAGATTATTTGCAGTCCTCGGTGGCTTATTAACACCTCATATTTGATGTTTGTTTTGTGTGTTTACTGTAATTGTTGTGCATTCTTCCATCAAAAGTGGGTTTTTGTGGGCATGGCTTCAATCTTGTGTGTGTTTTTCCAGTCTGACCATGCATTTATGATTTGTGACCCTTGTTACTAACAAATGTAATTTGTTCTACTTTGATATAATTTGCTTTATCATATAGACAGAAATTCAGCTTCCTCCTTGCCATAATCAGAAATGTATGTGTGGGAACTGGAGGTGGGGGGTGTTGGCAAGACATATATATATATTTATATATATATATATATTCATTTATTTATTTTTTTATACCCTATTTTGATTTTGAGAATCTTGCACCTAACAAATTGATATGGGTGGGTGGAATGGTGATATCTCTTGTAAATGTTGTTGTAAAATGTGTTCCCTAGTTAATATTGGCCTTATTTTGTTCCCAGCTGTACACTGTGAAAGAGTTAAGTTGTGATCCCCTTTACCCCTGGTTCACATATATGTGGCTGTGCGGGCCGTGTTTTGCATGGGCACAAGAGCCCATTCATTTGAATGGACTCCCATGCCCCAGGACACGCACAGGTACCTCAGTTCCCAGTACAGTTGTGTTTTCCAGTGCAGGCGGCGTGCCATTAGAACTAATGGCACCCACCTGTGGGTCCGCATTCCTCTTTGTGGGTGGTGCGGCTACATGGATTTTCATGTGGATCCACAGCGGCACCACCTGCACATAGATTTAGACTGTAAGCTCTTCTGAGCAGGGCCCTTCTAACCCTATTGTAAAGTGCTGTGCAAAATGTAGCAGCATAAATAAGCTCTTTTTTTTTTTTTTACACAAGTAAATGAATGTACCTAATTGTGTTGCTGCTGTCACAATAAATGTAGAATATTAAACTATTTCTGTATTTGTTAGATCAATCTTTTTTTCCTCAAGTGGAATGTTAACATCCATACAAATTGTTTACAAAATAAACATTTTATTCTGTACACATGCAAGGCATTAGATAAAAATAAACCCCCTCACCCCCCCCCCCCATTCAAAAAATAAAAACCTATGGGCTCCAAAGCTGAATTTCAGCTTTCATTGAATTCAGCTGGTGGATAGGTATAGTCTTTAACATGGCAACCTGGGGCTCGTTTTTTTTAATTCACCAGTTGCACTCTGAGAAGTATCAATCAATTTGTAAATAAAGTCAAATAGTTTTAATTAAATGTATTGCACACAAAAGGAAATCTATTTGCATGTGTGGGAGCCAATGATTGCTCATAAAAAAAGTTATCACACACAAATGGTCTCAGGAATAGCTCCCAGACCAGGATTGTGTCATTACATTTGCGAAGCACCCAGAGACCAAGAAATGTCAGTTCCTTGGCCAAAAGGAAAACACACAGCAGCTAGAGGCAGGTAACACTTACCAAACTCAAAAACGCAGGAACACCAAACAGGATTTAATTGTTTGTATTTATTTGTGCCAATGACCACTTCTGCCTCACAGCTGAAGAATAGGAAGAGGTGCTGTTGCTGCAACTAGCTATGTTTGCAGGAGCCTTCTGCAAAACAGAGAGGAGGTATGCAACCAAGCGCCTTCACAAGCCACAGCTTTTTTGCACCATGTGTATACTTGGAAAACATGCGGGACTCAGGTTCTGCTTAGGGAAGAGGCAATTATACACCTCTGTGAGCTCCTCCTTACCCTCAAGGAGCTCACATTCATACATACTAGTGCCAACTAACCTACCAGCATGTCTTTGGAGTGTGGGTTAGAAACAGGCACATGGAGAACATGCAAACTCCAGGCACATGGTGCCATGGTTGAGATTTGAACCAATGACCCTAGTATTGCTAGGCAGAAGTACTAAGCCACTATGCTGCCCTTAACATTAAGAAGAATAATTATTAGTACCATGATTCAAGAACTAAGATAATTATAAATAAATCTAATTAGACATATAACTGTCTTGGTTTAGAAGGGGAACCCCATTGCCAAAATATAAAAAAAAGTGTGGCCTCCCCGCCCAAAATCACTAACACACCCTTGTCTGAGCATACAGTCCTGCAGGCCAGGAAAGAGGGGTGGAAGAGCAAGCATCCCCATCACAAAGCTAATTCAGGTACTTATAGCACTGTCACCTTACACAGCACTTTACATATATATTGTACATTGTCATCAGGCCCTGCCTTCAAGGAGCTTACAGTCTAAAGACCTGAACTCACATTCATATACTAGGGACAATTTAGACAGGAGCCAAAACAACTTCTTGCATGTCTTTGAGGTGTGGGAGGCAACCCACGCAGGCAGAACTCCATGTATTTAGTGCCATGGCTGGGATTCGAACCAGCAACCCTAGTGCTGCTAGGCAGAAGTGCTAGCCACGATGCTGACCATACTGTTGAGTATATAGTAATACCGATATTCAAGAATTAGGGTATATGATTTATAAGTAGATCTTATAAGAAAATTAGAATTAGACATTAAAAATAACTTGCCATATAACAGAGATATAACTGTAATTTTTAGATATATATTTAACATCAGAAAATAGTATGCATTACTCTGTAACATTCATTAAATAATGCATTTGTTGCAGAACAAGTAAAAAACGCTACAAAAAAAGAGAGTTAATAATAATATTAATAATAGCAAAGAAAGCCAAACAGCATATCATAACTGCCGATTGTTTGTTTTTTGTTTGTTTTTTTTACACACGCACACACACGCAGCTTAATCCTATGTTCCTATGCCCTCTAGGGACCAAGTTTAGCCTTGCCTATTATGTAAACACAACATTTACTAAAAGTCATTCGCTTATGTGAAGACATTTTCTCGTTCACCATGGCAATGTCTTAATTGTTGCAATTAGGTGAAGTTTGGTGTCTAACATCTATTGCTTCCCCTTATTCTTACTAAATCAACTCCCATGAGTCTACGATATTGAACTTTTTCACAATATTATAATTTTCTGAGATATTGAATTTTGGGTTTTCATTAGCTGTATGCCATAATCATAAAATTTAAATGCTTGAAATATATCACTCTGTGTGTAATGAATCTATTTAATATACGAGTTTCACTTTGTGAATTGAATTACTGAAATAAATAAACTTTTTGATGATATTCAAATTTATTGAGATGCACCTGTATATGTGGTATATATTGTTTAGCTGCAAGGATTTTGTATGTGGACTGTTATTAGTTATCAGCTGGCTATCATTGTTACTAATTTTTATACACTTAATATACACTCATGCTATTTAAATGTGTATCACAGAACCTTCGTCAAGGGTAAAAAGTAAATATTGTATAGTTCTATATTTTCGTTTGCCCTTAACCCCATATATTTCAGTGCGGGTGTTTCTTTGGATATTCAGAATTGCTGTTTACCTCCTATAATCCTCCTATAATCCTGCATTCTGAGCTCATTAAAGCAGGGTTTAATTTTCCAGGCATAGGTGTCAAACATTTGAAATTCCACTTCCTGTTTTTTTCACTGGCTCAAGTTATTAATAAGTTATAAAAGTATGTTTGCTCACTTTCCTTGAAATATGAAGTTATTAATGAAGACATAGAAATGCAGTTATTCATAATTGATATAGAAATATGATGTTATGTTTAGAAAAGTGTAAGGGTATTAAGAGGCAATGGTTCTAGTTGTTAATGGTCTAGCCTTTGCTGGAGTTTTTAAACAGATGTGGCTGTGATTGCAGTGTCCCCATAATGAGAGTGATGACGAGGCATTAAATAGGCAAGATTATTTACAAGCATGAAGGGAATCAGAGGCTAATTTGATGTGGCAGGTCTTAGCAAATGTGAAATGAAGCCATGCCGGGAGTTGTAAAGTCAGTTCTACAGAGAGCCTTGTTATACTTGGGAAGATCTGGTGGCAATTTCACGTCAGTCAGAGAAAGGAAGAAAATCTCAACAGCAAGACATCAAATTCCCAGCGGCTGATATGGAGCAAACAACAAACTGTTCAATGTGTATGTGTACTGAGGTCTGTGACACACAGCTTTACAATGCGTGCCTGGCCTTTGAATGAATGTGAATGGTTAAAAGTGGGATACCATCCATTCTTTAGGAACAAACTAGAGGATCTGTTTCTAGTTTAGGTTCACTCTCGGTGGATCTTACTTTACTAGCCCACTTTTTAAGCCATGCCTGTAACAAATGGAATGAATCCAGGATTAGACAAGGCTGTTGTTTTACTGAGTGAGCCGCTATGGCCATGACTTCTCATTCCCAGTGAAGATGGACAGAATTGTGAATTAGATCTTTTCAGTTAAAGCAAAGCTTTACCAGTTAAAATAATCTGGTCCGGCCTGAGCATTTTAAATGCATTCAGACTTTGGGATCATTGGTCCAGAGGGAAATTAACAAAATACTTGGGTTTGCACCTAAGACCTGATAGTTGCAGGGCTTTGGTTCTTCTGAGTAAGACACCATCAAATAAGTTAGGTTTTGATGCTGGTTTCTGTGAAGTTCTCTACACACTGTTGTGCTAATCTGAAGGCCATACAAAGTTTGGAGGTCTTTATCTATTTACCCTGCAGACAGTTGCCGACTTCTGTGCACTGTGTTTTTCACCATGTGCTGACCCCACTCTGTCATTTTATGTGGCCTACCACTTTGTGGCTGAGTTGCTGTTGTTCTCAGTTACTCCCACTTTGTTCTAATACCACCAACAGTTTATCCTGGAATATTTAGTAGCAAGGAAATTTCATGGATGGACCTATCATGGTACCACTCTTGAATTCACTGAGCTCCTGAGAGCGACCCATTCTTTCACAAATGTTTGTAGAAGCAGTCTGCATGCCTAGGTGCTTGATTTTATACACCTGTGGCCATGGAGGTGTGTCCCAATACTTTTAGCAATATAGTGTGTGTGTATGTGTGTGTGTGTGTATATATATATATATATATATATATACACAGTGAAGGAAATAAGTATTTGACCCCCTGTTGATTTTTGAATGCCCACTCACAAAGAAATGATCAGTCTAAAAATTGAATGGTAGGTGTATTGTAACACAGAGACAGAATAACAACAAAAAAATTCAAAATAAATGCATGTCTACCAAATGATGCACTGATTTTCATGTTCATGAGAGAAATAAATATTTGATCCCCTATCATTCAGCTGGATTTCTGGCTACCAGGTGTCTTTCGTACAGGTAACAAGTTAAGATTAGAAGCAGTCTCTTATGCAGGCCATAGATGGGTCGAAAATCGGCCGATTTTTCTTTTAAAAAACGAACAATCGGTCGTTCAAGTGGCCGACGTTACCACCAATGGTAAAAAAAATCGGCCGATTTTCATCCCGTCTACAGCCGGCAAAAAGTGTCCCTGCAGAGAGCTCCGCTATTTCTGACAGTTCTCTGACAGTTCCTTCACATTTACAGCGGTTGAAACATTGTATCTATTTGTTTCCATTTAGGATACAGATGTTTTTATTCGGAAACAAATAGATACAATGTTTCAACCGCTGTAAATGTCAAGGAACTGTCAGAGAACTGTCAGAAATAGCGGAGCTCTCTGCAGAGACACTTTTTGCTGGACTGGAATCCTTATTTTCATCCTACTTCTTCTTCTTCTTCATCCTCATCCTCTTCTTCATCCTCATCCTCTTCTTCTTCTTCATCCTCTTCTTCATCCTCATCCTCTTCTTCTTCTTCATCCTCTTCTTCATCCTCATCCTCTTCTTCTTCCTCTTCTTCTTCTTCTTCATCCTCTTCTTCTTCTTCATCCTCATCCTCTTCTTCTTCATCCTCATCCTCTTCTTCTTCATCTTCTTCTTCTTCTTCTTCTTCATCCTCATCCTCTTCTTCTTCTTCTTCATCCTCATCCTCTTCTTCTTCTTCTTCTTCTTCATCCTCATCCTCTTCTTCTTCTTCTTCATCTTCTTCTTCTTCCTCATCCTCATCCTCTTCTTCTTCTTCTTCTTCTTCCTCATCCTCTTCTTCTTCCTCATCCTCTTCTTCCTCATCCTCATCTTCTTCCTCATCCTCTTCTTCCTCTTCTTCATCCTCTTCTTCATCCTCTTCTTCATCCTCTTCCTCTTCTTCTTTTTCTTCTTTTTGTCTTCCTCTTGCAGGTCACTGCTCATGCGCAGATTTTTTATCGGTAAAAAATCGGCCAATTAGCCCATTAATGCCGCGAAAATCTTGGATTTTTTTCCAACTTTACCAAAAAAAAAAACGGCCAAAATCCCGAAAAACGGCCGACCAAATCGCCCACTAACGATCCGAAAATCGGCCGATTTTATTTTCGTTCGACAAATCGGCCGATTTTCGACCCATCTATGGCCTGCATTAAAGGGAGTGCTGCTAATCTCATTTTGTTACCTGTATAAAAGACACCTGTCCACAGGAGCAATCAAACAATCAGATTCCAAACTCTTCACCATGGCAAAGACCAAATAGCTGTCTAAGGATGTCAGGGACAAGATTGTAGACCTACACAAGGCTGGACTGGGCTACAAAACTATCGCCAAGCAGCTTGGTGAGAAGGTGACAACAGTTGCTGCAATCATTCGCAAATGGAAGAAACACAAAACAACTGTCAGGCTCACTAGGTCTGGTGCACCATGCAAGATCTCACCTCGTGGAGTGTCAATGATCATGAGAACAGTGAGGAATCATCCCAGAACTACACGTGAGGATCTTGTCAATGATCTCCAGGCAGCTGGGACCACAGTCACTAAGAAAACAATTGGTAACACACTACGCCGACAAGGATTGAAATCCTGCAGTGCCCGCAAGGTGCCTCTGCTCAAGAAAGCACATGTCCAGGCCTGTCTGAAGTTTTCCACTGGACATCTGAATGATGCAGAGGAGGACTGGTTGAAAGTGTTGTGGTCAGATGAGAGCAAACTCAAGCTCATACTTATTTCCGTCATGAACATGTAAATCAGTGCATAATTTGTTAGACATGCATTTCTTTTGAATTTTGTGTTGCTATTCTGTCTCTATGTTACAATACACCTACCATTCGATTTTTAGACTGATCATTTCTTTGTGAGTGGGCAAACATTCAAATACTTATTTCCTTCACTGTATTTATTTATAGGCTTACATCAGGAACTGACATGGTCACAAGTTACTTTGCATCAGATAATCAGTGTCAGGATATAAAGTCATAGTAAAACAAGTAAACATAAGTTGACATGCAGTACACTACAGTATGGAATATGTAAATTGTCAATCGCACATCTCACAGAAGGGATGTTCCATCAGTCACGTATACGAATCTGATGTTTCTATCCATATGTTTTTTTGACGCTCTTGTGAGCTCTACTGCTGCTCATTTATATCACCTGCCAGAAACTGCTGTTCCCTGTTCCACTGGATCCAATATTGTAGGTCTGTGCGACTGTAGTACTAGATTGATGATATCCCGGGGAGAAGGGGTACACAGCTGCAGGCGGCCCAGAAGTACAATGCTTACAGGAAGTGTCGGCTGACTTAAATAATCAAGTGAATTATTCTGCATAGTGTACTAGATAGCTGCAGCAGTTGGGCTAGTGTAAGCCGGTATTATGAAAATTGTAAAACTTTCATTAATAGAAACTGGAAAATGTGGTGAGGGTGTTCCTTTAGTTTGGTATGAGATTCTACTAAGAGTTACAGTTGCAAGAAAAAGTATGTGAACCCCTTGGGATTATGTGGAGTTTTGCATGAATTGGGCATAAAACGTGCTCTGAATGTCATCTAAGTCACAATAGAAGAACACAGTCTGCTGAACATAATACTACACAAACATTAGATGTTGCCATGGTTTAATTGCACATAACATGTAAACATTCACAGTGCAGGGAGGAAAAAGTATGTGAACCTTTGGACTTAATAACTGGTTGACCCTCCCTTGGCAGCAATAACCTCAACCAAACGTTTCCTGTAGTTGCAGATCAGACCTGCACAACGATCTGGAGTAATTTTGGACCACTCCTCTTCACAAAACTGTTTCAGTGTAGCAATATTCTTGGGATGTCTGGTGTGAATCGCTCTCTTAAGGTCATGCCACAGCATTTAATCGGGTTGAGGTCAGGACTCTGACTGGGCCACTCCAGAAGGCGTATTCTGTGCTGTTGCAGCCATTGTTTTGTTGAATTACTTGTATGCTTTGCGTCATTGTCCTGTTGCATCACCCATCCTCTGCAGAGCTTCAGTTGGCGGACAGATGGTCGTACGTTTTCCTGCAAAATGTCTTGATAAACTCTGGAATTCATTTTCCCATCAATGACAACAATCCGTCCAGGCCCTGAGGCAGCAAAGCAGCCCCAAACCATGATGCTCCCTTCGCCATGTTTTACAGTGGGGATGAGGTTTTGGTGTTGGTGTGCTGTGCCTTTTTTTCTCCACACATAGTGTTGTGTGTTCTTCCCAAACAACTCAATCTTGGTTTCATCTGTCCACAGTATATTTTGCCAGTAGTGCTGTGGAACATCCAGGTGCTCTTTTGCAAACTTCAAACGTGCTGCAATATTCTTTTTGGACAGCAATGGCTTCCTCCGTGGTGTCCTCCCATGTACTCCATTCTTGTTTAATGTTTTCCTTATTGTAGATGTGTCAACAAAAATGTTAGCACGTGCCAGAGATTTTTGTAGGTCTTTAGCTGATACTCTGGGATTCTTCTTTACCTCATGCAGCATTCTGCGCTGTGCTCTTGCAGTCATTTTTACAGGACGACCACGCCTAGGGAAAGTAGCAACAGTGCTAAACTTTCTCCATTTGTAGACAGTCTGTCTTACCGTGGACACATGAACATCAAGGATTTTGGAGATACTTTTGTAACCCTTTCCAGCTTCATGGAGGTCAACAATTCTTGATCGTAGGTCTTCTGAGAGCTCTTTTCTGCGAGGCATGGTTCACATCAGACAGTGCTTCTTGAAACCAGTAAACCCAAAACAGGTGTGTGTTTTTTAAGGGCAGGACAGCTGTCAGCAACACATCCAATATCATCACACTGATTGGAATCAAGGTTGGCTTACTCCTGGCTCCAATTAGCTCTGGGAGAAGTCATTAAGCTAGGGCCTCACATACTTTTTCCTCCCTGCACTGTGAATGTTTACATGTTATGTGCAATTAAACCATGGCAACATCTAATGTTTGTGTAGTATTATGTTCAGCAGACTGTGTTCTTCTATTGTTGTGACTTAGATGACGTTCAGAGCACATTTTATGCCCAATTCATGCAAAACTCCACGTAATCCCAAGGGGTTCACAACTTTTTCTTGCAACTGTATAGTAGTTACAATTTGGGTTTTCTTTTAAGGCTTTTAATTGTACCCAGAATGCTTCTAATATGCTGTGTAAGCATTTCAGAGATCTATATAGAAAACCTATCTTCAGGATAAACTCATGAAGATAGTATAAAAGCCTAGCAAATACACTTTGATTGCAATTAAGTATCCTTCTGCAAGGCTATAAAACCTCTAGCCCTGTCTTTGATGACACAAGTGTTTTAGTGCATTCTGACCTGGGTACACCCAGTATGGCAACAATTAACTTGTATTTTGATACTATATTAGAGAAAGAAACAGGTTTGTTTCAGCAACAGGACCAAAAGGGTCGGCATACCTCCCCTGCCACACTGATTTGCTGCTGGACCACCATAGAAATACCTGTTGTTTCTATGGGGGAACACAAGACACTCCACCTTCCTCTCCACACTGCAGAGTTTGGTGCCTGAACTCCCAATCCCCAGTCTTGAGTACAGTCCTGATGGGGAATAGAGGGAATATGCATAACTTTTTGGAAATTGTGACTTCCTCAGCGGGTTGCAACCTGATAGTAATCTTTAGGTGGTCTGACAGCAGATATGGGCAGCAACAGAAGGTAAATGACTAAAAGGGACTTCTTACAGTCCCTCTTGTGAAGTGAACCTGTATTAAAAGCAGCACACCTGGGTTTCTAAGCAAGTATTCACAGTGGCTTAGTGGTTAGCATTCCCTTGCAGCACCAGGGCTCTTGGTCCAAAACTATGGGAACCTAGAACACTACCTGCATAGTGTCTGTACGTTTTCCATATGGGTTTCCTCCTAGTATTCCAGTTTCCTCCACCACTCCAAAGACATGCTGGTAGGTTATTTGGCTCCTGTCCAAATTGGCCCTAGTATTTGTATGTATGCATATGAGGTAAGGATTTTAGATTATAACCTACTTGGGGGCAGGGACTGATGTAAATGGACAATCTGTAAAGTGCTGCATAAATTATCTGTGCTGTACAAATACTTGTGAAATAAAAGAGACATACAGACATTCCTGCCATAAGGAATGGCACAGAGTCATAGCTCCCAACTGTCCCTCATTTGGAGGGACTGTCCTCTTTTGAGACCAAATCCTTCTGTCCCTCGTACATTCTCAGATCTTCTTCATTTTGGTCTGATTTATACATCTCTATATAAAATATGCTATTTTACTATCAAAAGTGTTATGTTGTACTAAACGTTTTAGCCAACCCCTATAGTAGTACATTTGTTATTTTGAAAAGCCAATTAAAAAAACACTTTTGTGGTTTATCCAGAAATTTTCTGCATATTAGATCTTTGTGGTCTGTGTAATCAGAGAGTAGTAGGGATGTGTCTTTTGCCTACATACTGTGTGCTAAAAGGTGTCCCTCCTTATCGTTTCAGAAAGTTGAGAGGTATGAGACCGTTTATTTTTAAATTGGAGTATTTCATTAGTGCAAAATTATTTTTTCTTACATTCTTGGCTGTATGAAAAGCAACCATTCATCAATGGTGTTGCAAACTCTGCCACTTAATAATTGATGGATTTGTTATCTGAACATATATATTCAGGAAATATCGTATTAATGATGAATAATCAGAGTCTGGTAGGACCTAGGCATCCAGGCATGACTCCAGCAATTCTTCCTTCATTTCCAGTACTGAAAGAGTTAGCTCCGGTTTATAACTTTACAGCATCAGCGCCCATCCCATGAGCAGCTTACTAACGAATTTGGCATTTTCCACTAATTAGCAGCTTGCATTTCTGCCATTTGTCTTTCATGTGGTCTCTGGCCGTATGCTTTTCATGTCTCGCAGTAAAATGTCAGTGCTTCTGTAATTGCTCTCGTTCCCTCTCCTCTAGTCATAGAAGTCCCTTCTTTTTGCCCATTGAATGCTGAACAAGTTGAAGACACGGGGCTGGCTGAAAATTTAAGAGGCCCATTGTGAGGTTTCTTTAATTACACACATATTTCACTTACTTGTTTACAGTGATATCATTTCTTCCAGGTATAGGGTCAAAAAATAAATGTAGACTTTCAAAATGTAGAGATATATGAATTCATAGCTCTGCAAACCTATACTTCTAAAGTATATAGTGAAGTGTGTTGCTTCCCTGTTTTGTTTGTGACTAAGTGCAAGTGACATTTTCTCTGCTTCATATTGTAGACAGAAAGCCAGAGGGGACACCACAGCTATATTTGACCCTTAAAGATTTCCTGGCAGATTTCGCAATGCTGAATGGCATATGTATTTCAGGTTTTTACATGCTTTCGGATATTCTGGATAGTCATAGGTGTAAACAGGGAAAGTGCGATACAGACAGCAGTTACAGGTCAACTTAAGTGCTATTACAATTCCAACAATCTGCTGAAGGAGCAAAAAAAAGCATACATTCACAGAAAAAGATGTGCTGTAGTTTCCTATCTTTGCATGAAATGTATAAAAATAGTGATATGTGTGCTTATTAGGAAAGTATACTGCATTTTAGTGCTGATTTTTATGTTCTAGTGTGTTCAGACAAGGAATACTGGCAGCTGGAGCCATAACTATATGAGAATGGGCCTCATAGCAACACCGTAAAAGAGCACCCATCTTTAATTTCCAAATCAAAATCAGTTTCTTTAGTGATAAAAATAATACATGCCCATTCAAACTGATGCTGCGTTAAAGTAGCCAATTCAAAAATGTATTGCAATGCACCATGATGTAACCAAGAGCAGCCATTTTGTTTTTCATGTAGTGCCTCACAACATGTTGCATGTATGTTGTGGTTCCCTGCAGTGTGGCTGCATTCCCACTTACTATACTATTGTGCTGGGCATCATATAAAATGAATTGCACCACAACACAAGATACCTCATCATGGTACATGTTTTTTTGTGCATTTTACTGTGTGCTACTGCAAAACATAGATCATAATTGCCCCTAATTGATTTGAAATTGCACAGAGGTTCCCAAATTGTATATACATTGTATCCAGATATATTTGCCAAATGATATTGATACTGTAAAAGCTACTTAGCCCTGGTTCACATATACGCAGCCTGCATGGGAGCCTCGGTTCCCAGCACGGTTGTGTTTTCCATTAGAACTAATGGCACCCACCCGCGGGTCCGCATTCCTCTGTGTGGTTGGTGCGGCTGCACAGATTTTCGTGCAGATCCGCAGTGGCACCACCCACACAGATGTGAACCTAGCCTTAGAAGCCAGACAGTTTTGTGCCTCTCTGTGTTTCTGGGTCCTATAGCAGTTTATTACAGGTACTTATATAGTACCATTAATTTACACAGCACTTAACACATATATTCTACATTCACAGCAGTCCCTAACGCTCAAGGGTACAATCTAAGGTCCTTAACTCACATTCATACTTACACATACTAGGGCCAATTTAGACAGGACCCAATTAACCTACCAGCATATCATTGGAGTGTGGAAGGAAACCCACGTAGGCACAGGGAGAACATGCAAACTCCAGGCAGGTGGTGCCATGGTTGGGATTCGAACCAACGACCCTAGTACTGCCAGGTGGACATGCTAACCATTTAGCCACTGTTCTGTTACATAGACTACTTTGGCTATACAAAAAACAAAATCCTGATCACTTCTGCAGAGTAGTACAATCCTTCCTTCCAACTAATTTGAAGTGACTGCATTTTAAAAGCAAAGTTTTAAAAAGTTTCTAAAGTAAAGTGATTTAACTATAATTTATTTCAGTGCAAATATTTCACCAAAGAAAAAACTTTAACTTTTACTCATTGAAATACTTAGATATAATTTGCATGAAAAATCTACTCTTTTTTTTTTTTTCTTCAGTTAGAGCATCCATTCTCAACCAGGGTTCTATGAAACCCCAGGGTTCCTCTGGAGCAGTGTTTCTCAACCTTTTTTCAGTTGGAGCACCCTTTAAAATTATGCATAGTCTCGAGGCACCCCATTCTAAAATGTAAAAAAATAAATTCATAGTTTTACATAACGCAGAAACTTCCACACACTTAGGATACCCAACATCAGAGGTGGTTTATTCTTCCAAAGGAAATACACCTTTGCAAACTGGTACTGATTAGTTTTTCTAGCATTTCTCTTCTCCCTCACTCGGCTAATGTGATCCCAGTGCTAAAGAAGAGGGGCTGGGGAGGGACAAACAGAGAATGTCATCAGTTGTTAGGATGACGGTGGCTGGAAGGTTTAATGGTGCATAATGAAAACCTGTGGCTCTGTGTAACTAAAAGGTGGGCTTGATCTATCCATTATATAAACTTAGGTCGGTAAGCGCTGCCTTATGTGCCCAAAATACAATCTCAATTTCAATAAACAATATAGTGATACCTTCAAAAGTCCATAAACTTTGTGCAAACTATACAGTCTATAATAGTGCCTGTGCCTATTCTTCATATTATGGTGCCAATCAGTGAACTGTACTCCCCGCCAGTAGTCCCACTCACTCACAAACTGCAGTGGACTCTTAATGCTAAATAAGAGTCAAATG
The DNA here is from genome assembly GCF_062004578.1 of Staurois parvus. Classification (NCBI taxonomy): domain Eukaryota; kingdom Metazoa; phylum Chordata; class Amphibia; order Anura; family Ranidae; genus Staurois; species Staurois parvus. The sequence goes on along the minus strand of NW_028318246.1, from coordinate 490,108 downwards.
CCTTACGCTTGTTAAGAAGGTCCTGGTTTTTCTGGTACTTGTGGTCAGCCTCAGCCTGAATATGCTCTTCATTCCCTTTATTAATAAAAACAAACAATAGTTATTGCATTGACATGAAATAAACCAATTTCAAGCATAAAATGGCAAACTGAGAGTGACACATCGACGTGCGTTCTGCCGGCCAGAACATACACATTTCACCCCTCCCAGAGAGTCAAAGTCAGGACCTGCGCTCCTAACACAACATAAATGGAATTACACTACCTTTACTTCCTATACATGTAAACCTCTATTGAGTGATCGCTGAGTGGGATGATCCTGGTGAATGAAGAGCATATTTGGATTGAGGCTGACCACAAGTACCAGCAGAACTGGGACCTTCTTAACAAGCGTATTTGACTCTTATTTAGCATTAGGAGTCCACTGGAGTCTGTAAGTGAGTGGGACCACTGGCGGGAAGCACAGTTCACGGAATAGCAGCATAATATGAAGTATAAGCATGGACACTATTAGAGGATGTATAGTTTGCACACATTTTATGGACTTTTGATGGTGTCACTATATTGTGTAGTGACATTCAGATCGTATTTTGGACACATAAGGCAGCGCTTACCTACCTAAGTTTATATAATCTTGAGGGTAAATACCCATTGTAGTAGCGGCAGCCATCATTTACTTGTGTGCATTTGATATTATTTAGTTAATCTTTAACTCATTTTTTCACGGGTATTTTTAATATAATTTATCCTGAGCGCAGGAAATGTTTTTGTTTTGATCTACCCATTGGTTTGTATACACTTTTGGGGCAATTTATAGGCATTTTGAAGAAAAATGTCGGCACCCTGGTTGAAAAAGGCTGCTCTAGATGTTTCTAGGGGTTTCTTTAGCTGTGTCTTATAGACCTCCCATTGGATGGTGACTGCATAGCTCCAGGGCTAGTATCACTTAGCAGAGCCAGCTACACAAACCTAATGATCTTTTGATTTTTTTGTCTGTAAGGATGGCATTCTGACCACCAATGTAAGGGTCATTATCCTCACTAACTGCAGATTAATTAATTTTTGGCAGGTGTTCCCCAAGACTAAAATGATTTCCTCTATTTCCTCTGGGATAAAAAAAAAAAAGATTGAAAGAAGCTGATTTAGAGTGTGTGGGGTGTCTTTAAGTTTTGTTGTGGTAGTTTAATTTGGTGTTCCTTGTAAAAATCTTTACAACACACTTGTGAAGTGTCAGATACGTTTCCCCCCCACCGAGAACTATAGTTTCTTTTGTTATCCCCTGTATCACTACCATGTCCTATAGTGACATTGGAACCACAAAATATAGATGGGAACACTAGAGGAAACAAGCCAGAGACCAAGGAATTAACAAAGCAGACCAGGTGGCCAAGAATGCCACATTACATGCCTGGACACTTGCTGGGTCTGTGCAATTTACAGATTCCATCCCTAGCTCTGGCCCAGTAGAGTTGAGACTATTAATTAAACTCCAAGAATAAGCACCCCAGAATGAGAACAACTGGTCCATAGCTGGGGCAGCGCCACACTATGGAAAAGTGGTGAGCTTTTATGTCTGCCCGGCACTGTTCTCCCTTGATGGCCAGCTTGACACATGGGCTGTGTTCCCTGTGCTGTCCATCACATGTAGAGGGGAGGAATGAGCTATGCTGCCAGGGAGCAATGTTCTACCAATTGGCCTAAAAATGTATTTAACAACCGAGAAACAAATGTCTGGAAAATTACATAACCAATAATTGGTCAAGCAAGTTTCACTAAGTTTGTTGAGGATGATCAAATCATGCATGCAAAGCTTATGTCTTTGTTTGATCTGACCAAACTGCGAATGTATAAATATTAGTACAAAAAGGGTAGGATTGGTAATTCTCTGATTTGTACTAATATGTATACATATCTACCCTGTTTTCTGCATGCAGCATTTGCCAGTGCCCAATGTTGTGCAGATCCCTCTTCTTCCCATACACATGCATTTTTCATGTACTTTTTCAGATTTGCTACCAGTAATGAATGGACTTTGTTAGTACCGAAGCCCTAAAAGCTAGGACGAAGCCCTAAAGTTAGTCTTTATGCCCTTGGAAAGGGTCACGCATTAGTAGTGTCTGATCATAGCTTGGTTGAGTAAGTTTATGTAAAGTATAATTTCATATACAGGCAGGGCCTAAGTTGGGTACCTTGAATTGGGAAGTAATACATGCACACAGTGTATATGGCACAAATGTCTTTATGTAACACTTGTGTGTGTGTGGTTTTCATAAAAAAATAGATGGATCTTCAGCACTGATATCAACAGTTGGCTTCTGTTATCAGGGGTAGTGTCCCTTCTGGGCATAGACAAAGAATGTTTCTGCAGTCTGCTCTGGCTCCACCTCTCTGCACTGCTGCCAGAGTGTGTATAATGAAGAAAGAGCCTTCCCTAAGCTATTTCTCCTTGCCAGGAACTTGACCCTGAGCTAATAATCATTAAAATCACACAGGACTTCTTATTTAAAAGGTTCCCTCACACATGACGGCTACTGAAGGTCACTAGGGGTTGTAGCATCCAATATAGCCAAAAATATACGCCACAACAATAGGTACAAAACCTACAATTATGGTTCTCTGACTCACCAACAGTATTGGTGTGGATTTAAACCGAACATTAATTAGATAAGAAAAAAAAGCAGTTGTATTGAACAAACTGTAAAAAGTCGGTATTACTATATCCCAAGCAGAGTAACAAATGCATCAAATAGAATGCAAAAATATATTTATGTGTGATCACAAAGATTGTTTGAAGAATATGCTCTTCACAAAGTGAACATACAAAACAGCCAAACAACATTAAAAGACTGTGTGATTAAAAACATGCATCCATGCTCTGTATATAGCCTGTATATAGTATAACATATAAAATGGATAGGAAAACAAATAGCATAAATCCGATTGCACAACGGATCAAATTCAAAATCCTATCACTGACGTACAAAGCTGTCCATCATACTGCCCCAAATTACATCACCGACCTAATATCCAAGTACCACCCAACACGCACACTCCTCCGCTCCTCTCAAGACCTCCTTCTCTCTAGTTCCCTGGTCTCCTCCTCCCATGCCTGCCTCCAGGATTTCTCCAGAGCGTCACCCATCCTCTGGAACTCCCTACCCCAATCCATCAGACTATCACCTACTCTCCTCTCATTTAGGTGCACCCTGAAAACCCACCTCTTCAGGGAAGTCTACCCCACCCCCTGCTAATTGCCGACCTCCTCCACTCTTCCTACCACTCCATCCCCCACAGCTATCTCCTCCTGTACCACTATCCCCTCCCTCCTAGATTGTAAGCTCGAAGGAGCAGGGCCCTAGAACCCTCGTGTATCACATTGTGTTGTTATTGTACTGTCGCATGTACTGTCCCCCATTGTAATGTTCAGCGCTGAGTGAACTATTGGCGCTTTATAAATACTGTATAATAATAATAAAGGCACAGCGAAAATTATGAGAGTTATCCTATTAGAATGGACCAGGTTCAAGAGTATGTATCATACTCAAGTAAACTAGAAAGAACTAAGACATGGATAATTCTTCATAAAACTAGATCAATTGAGTTCCCATGAGATCAGATATGGATAGTGTATCTTCATGCATATATATCCATTCATGTATTCTGTAATGGCTAGAATAGTGATAGCTGGTAATAATATTGCCACTGGAAGTATCCGCTGATCTCAAATAATCTAATATCATCAATGGTAGGGCAGCAGCATTTTTAAACCAGTCAGTCCTGCAAAATCAACAGCAGTCAGTAAAAGTTGGATGTTGATACAGTAATAATGAAAGTTCAGAGCATCCGCTTAATTTCAAATGAATTTGTAATCACACGCAGGAAGACATGAACACCTATGGTGTAAATAGAATCCACGATAATGTATGGAATCAATCAAGCTTAGATAGTAATGACTCATAGACATCTCACCATTGAAGATTTCCGCTGGTCTTTGATTTCATTAATGATAGAGCAGCGGTACATACAGACCGATCAATCCTGCAAAATCGGCATTGGAAAGTAAAGGTTTAGTGCTAATATAGCAGTGATGAGAGTTCACAGCATCCGCTCAATATCATAGAATTGTAGTCTCTCAAAAATAAAAGGTGAGCATCTTGAATATAAAGGAAGTCCAAAGCAGTAAATATGAAATGACAAATAGCTGTTTGGGTAGAAATCATACTCAGATGTGACGGTACATATGAAGTGATCACTTACTGCTACCTTCGGTCAGTGCATTGCCAAGGATCTGTACCGCGGTGTTCATGCTTCATTTTCCTGTGGAGAGCTATTATTCATAGCCTGCTATTGCATCATTGAATGTTGGATAAAGATTCTCAAAGGACATAGTGCCACATGCTTTGATTTCCAATCTGCCATGTTGTTACTGTCACGATCGTGACGTCAGACCCCAGACCTTCTCACCAAACTTGTGACCGAAGGGCTAACCGATCTACAACCGCGATGTGACGTGCGTAACAATGCCACACCCAGCTGTACCCTGCACAACGATTTTCCAGCTAATGGGTACCGATCGATGTGCCAGCAGCCTGAATCGATTGTTACTGGATCAGGTTAATTACGCAATTAACCCTTTCACGCTGCCACCACCTCCTTTTTGTTCAGAGAAAGAGGAAACTCACAATATGGCTATAACACTATAATAATTGAAATAATCATCCGCATAACCCATCATTGACACAGGCTGGTTATACAGAGAGTTAAACCAACAGTAGCGTCTGTTTAAAGGCAGGGATTCGTAAATTGCAATTAAGAGCTATAGAAACAGTTCAACACTTTCAGAAGAAAGATTCATTACTAAAAGGGTCAAACAGGTGCAGTAAAAATATTTACAGAGAAGATGTAACTAAGATATATATATATATATATATATATATATATATATACAGGTGAAACTCAAAAAATTAGAATAACGTGCAAAAAATCATTTATTTCAGTAATGCAACTTAAAAGGTGAAACTAATATATGAGATAGACTCATTACATGCAAAGCAAGATAGTTCAAGCCGTGATTTGTCATAATTGTGATGATTATGGCTTACAGCTCATGAAAACCCCAAATCCACAATCTCAGAAAATTAGAATATTGTGAAAATGTGCAATATTCTAGGCTCAAAGTGCCCCACTCTAATCAGCTAATTAAGCCATAACACCTGCAAATGGTTCCTGAGCCTTTAAATGGTCTCTCAGTCTGGTTCAGTAGGAATCACAATCATGGGAAAGACTGCTGACCTGACAATTGTGCAGAAAATCATCATTGACACCCTCCATAAGGAGGGAAAGCCTCAAAAGGTAGTTGCAAAAGAAGTTGGATGTTCCCAAAGTGCTGTATCAAAGCACATTAATAGAAAGTTATGTGGAAGGGAAAAGTGTGGAAGAAAAAGGTGCACAACCAGCAGGGATGACCACAGCCTGGAGAGGATTGTCAGGAAAAGGACATTCAAAAGTGTTGGGGACTTTCACAAGGAGTGGATGAGGCTGGAGTCAGTGCATCAAGAGCCACCACACACAGACGGATCCTGGACATGGGCTTCAAATGTCGTATTCCTCTTGTCAAGCCACTCCTGAACAACAAACAACATCAGAAGCGTCTTACCTGGGCTAAAGAAAAACAGACCTGGTCTGTTGCTCAGTGGTTCAAAGTCCTGTTTTCTGATGAGAGCAACTTTTGCATCTCATTTGGAAACCAAGGACCCAGAGTATGGAGGAAGAATGGAGAGGCACACACTGCAAGATGCTTGAAGTTCAGTGTGAACTTTCCACAGTCTGTGTTTGATTTGGGGAGCCATGTCATCTGCTGGTGTTGGTCCACTGTGCTTCATTAAGTCCAGGGTCAACGCAGCCGTCTACCAGGAGATTTTGGAACACTTCATGCTTCCTTCCGCAGACGAGCTTTATGGGGATGCAGACTTCATTTTCCAGCAGGACTTGACACATGTCAACACTGCCAAAAGTACCAAAACCTGGTTCAATGACCGTGGGATTACTGTGCTTGATTGGCCAATAAACTTGCCTGACCTGAACCCCATAGAGAATCTATGGGGCATTGCCAAGAGAAAGATGAGAGAAATAAGACCGAACAATGCAGAAGCGCTGAAGGCCTCTATGGAAGCATCCTGGTCTTCCATAACACCTCAGCACTGCCACAGGCTGATAGCTTCCATGCCACACCGCACTGAGGCAGTAATTGCTGCAAAAGGGGCCCAAACCAAGTACTGAGTACATATGCATGCTTATACTTTTCAGAGGTCCGATATTGTTCTATGTACAATCCTTGTTTTATTGATTGCATGTAATATTCTAATTTTAATAGTTCTGAGATTGTGGATTTTGGGTTTTCATGAGCTGTAAGCCATAATCATCACAATTATGACAAATCACGGCTTGAACTATCTTGCTTTGCATGTAATGAGTCTATCTCATATATTAGTTTCACCTTTTAAGTTGCATTACTGAAATAAATGAACTTTTGCACGATATTCAAATTTTTCGAGTTTCACTTGTACACATAGAAAACAGCACAGCAAAGAGATAACAGGGAGAAGTTAAAGGGTTAATTTACTTGCCGTTAAGCCTTGGATGGAAGCAGATCACTTTTCAGAGTGAAAGGCACAGGTCTCCCCAGGTGGTATATTGATGTTAAGAATGGGAGATGTCTTTAACTTAAACTTCCTTAGGCTTGGCAGCCTGTTTTAAAGTTTCCCAGCAGGGGTGGTTCTGAAGTGAAAAACCAATCCACTGTTTAGGGAGGGATCGTCAGGCGGAACCCTAAACTGGAACCAACATCTTTCATAATTCATATTCTGGTCTATAACTTTCCATCTGCACAAGCGACAGTCCTCCCGTGGGTATATTATTATGCAGACAAGTCTGAGGATTATTTAGATATGAATTATGAAATTATATATTGCACAGTTCATGAGTTCTATGTTTCGGCTCCCCTGATGGTCCGAGATAAGCGAGTGACCCGTCAAACTGCTCGCCTGCTCATTGGCCATCTGACGAGGTGCCCGGTTTTTATGTAAGTCTCTCACATTCCAAGATATGAGACATAGGGGAGAAATTGATTTGAGAAGTGTTCATCTAATTCTGTCACCTACACTGAGCTAGGTTTATTAGCTCAGAGTCCTTTCAACTCCAGGGAAGGCTCGTTATCTTGTTACGAGGTTTGAAATTACACAGGTACTACCAGTGAGACTCCAGCTCTCTTGGGAAAACTGATCCTATCTCTTCCTAGGTGAGAAGGGATACAGCTTTCACAGACAGCTCGGCACCAGCTAGAAATGCCTTGCCTGGCCAGTGACCCATAAACAGTACACATACACACACTGGCCAGATGTCTCCTCTCAGTGAGAGGGAGGGGTGGAAAGATGAGGGGAGAAAATGGAGATGCCTAGCAAAATGGTTGAACCGCGTCCATCTCTGAGGCGCACGTTTGTGACACCTCCCCCTCAGGTAGTTGCATGGGAGGGAACTACAATTTCCCTCCTGACACAACTGACCTCTGCCCAGAACTTTACCTTGGGTCAACGTGGTACCGCTGCACGGCGAGGACCAAGTTCCGTCTGAAAAGGAATCTTTTCTCCTCGGCAACACTGCTGTGCCGACCAAGTGAGTGGTCACGTGTGGGCACCAGTCGGCGGTGGCTATCCGAATACCGCGGCAACTGCCGGGGTGCCCACTTGTTCACAAAACACTTTGGCTCAGGGGTGTCACCTGCTAGCATATTAATATGTAGCTTCTTGTCGAGGTAGAGAAGAAGATTTCCCTCTCCCACCTCCTTCCTCAGGCCTAGGACTACATCTGGCCTGAAGGTAGTAGCGCCTGTGTGCACCGGAATCGGACAGGCGAATTCTGGAACTCGCCTCCCAGTGGGGTCCACAGGTACCTTCTTCCAAGATGGACAGTCCTCGTTACCTGTTAGCATCCAGGACACCAGTTCCTTCAGTTTCCTGTCTGCTAGGTCAGTAACAGGTCCAGCTGAGCCATGATAGTTGCATCCAGGTGTCCTACCGTAGCCAGCGGCACCCATGACTAATGTAACCTGCTTTTTGGCCTGGGGAGCAGACCAGGCCACGACTGCCTCAGTCTCACCATGCCCAGACCTCTGGGGGTCTCTTCCCACCGGTGGTTCCCAAAACTGAACCACTGACATGCCCCTCTGACAGATACCATTCTCGACTGTCAGATTAGGCACGGGCATTTGTTCCTGACTAGTGACAGGGGCCCAAGTTGCTCTTCCCAGACATGGCCGAACACCGCATGGCCCCTAAAGTGGGCAACTGCACCCAGTCCCGTTCCGCATTGCAGGTCATTCCTGACCCCTGGAGAGGTGGTTGGTGCGTTCTCAACCCCAACTAGCTCTCCCATAAATTCAGGCAAGCCACATGGGGTGGTGAAGGCTGACTCGTCCCGAACCTCCTGGGTTAGAGATGGTGGCCCATACTCCCTGCTCAGGTCCATGATGGTTAAACAGTGGGCACCTTCCGGGTGCTCCATCACCTCATGGCCCCCGGGCATGGGGTAGGCACACCCACAGGGCTGGCGCTCAGTTGTCTAAGGTCCTCACAAATCCTGGTCATCTTATCCTGGTTGAGGACCGTGACTACCGGGTATGCTAAGACCCTAGTGGACCCCTGGATTCCTGACTGTGCCATTTCCTTGGTCTCTTTGGCCCATTCAGCCTGCACCTCCTTGGAGAGGATGTTGTCAGAAGACAGGAGGGAGGCGGACATTCTGCTGTCTAGCTCCTGAACTGCACGGTGAGCTCTACCCGGGTTCTCCTGAATCCAGACACCATCTATCAGAGGCATTGCCAGCAGCTTCAGGACCGGAGTGGAAAGGGGAGGGGATTGAGACTGAGGGCCACAGCCCCCTCTCTGAGCTCCGGAGACCCCTCGCATTTCCAATCCAGGTGTGCTGTCACTGTCTCGGACACGTGTTTGTCTGCCTGTTGACACACCATGACAGGTCAGCTCAGATGATGTGCTTGCAGGCTTCCAGCCCCCTGTGGATAGGCCATTAGTCCTGTCAGGCCTGTGTTTACTCTTCCCAGCAGGGGAGTTCACACCTAGCCCCAGGCTGAAATCCCCATATGAGTGGCTTTCCAAGGCTGCCTTACTCGTGGAACTACAAGCCCCAGCTAGCTGGCCTCTGAAGGTCCTTTGTGAATCGCTTTTCAGTGCTGCCTGATGCGTGGAACTACAAGTCCCAGCTAGCTGCCCAGTCCCATGCAAGGCCAACGCCTGGGCACTTATCAAGTCATAATCTTTTGAGCCTGGGCAAGGGACAGATCTATCCAGACCCTCCCTTTGCCCAGTCCCCAGAGATTATACGTCTGCCCCCTTCACCGCACTGTGGGTGACCCCCAACACTGAAAATGCATAATTTGTTTCATCATGAATATCATAATCATCGTTAGCACTACCAACATTCTCATTAACATTACTGACATTATCAATGACATTACTGACATTACCATCAACGTTACTGACATTATCATCCCCATTGTCATCATTACCATTATAAACAGTCACGTTTATAATATCAATGACACATGAGTTCGATACCTCCCCAGGCAAGGGGATTTCTTCTCATTCTCCAGCTAATAGAGAATCCTGTAGCCCCACTCCATTCCCAGCCCCCTCCCTCTGTCCATCCACAGGTGGCCCAGACATTACCCCGATATCTGCCCACAGTACCTTGGCATGTCCAGAGAGTTCCAGGGGGCCCTTCCGGGTATTCTCGGCAGGGACATAATAAGAAACAAGCGTGCCTAGGTCAGCACCCAACAAAACAGGTGTGGGAATTTCCTCTGAGACCCCCACCTCCCACATCCCCCTTCCCGCACCCCAATCTAGGAATACCTTTGCACAGGGTATGCGTGAACGGGTCCCCCCAACTCCGGTAAGGGTAAGGAACTTTCCTGGGATGAGGTTCCTTGGCTCAATCAGCTCTGGCCGGATCAAGGTGACTTCTGCCCCGGTGTCCCGGAAACCAGTTACAGACCAGTTGCCCACAGTGACTTGCTGCAAGTTGGCGGGGGTTACCCGCATCTTCCTGCGGATGAACAGCTTGGAAGAAGAGTTGCTGGCCGACTGGCCAAATGATGTCGTCTGCTTCTGCTCAGGACACTGCGTCCTGAGATGTCCAGCTTTCCCACAGATGAAACATCTGCGGTTGTTAGGCATGGCTTGGTTTCAAATGCTGCAGGTGTGGGCAGAGGAGGAGCTTGACTCACTGATGTAGGAGAGGTTGCTAGGGGCGATTTCCCCCCTTTCCAGCCATTCGGAGGATCCTTGCGAGGGTCAGACACCCATGTATGGACAAAGGTATCTGCCAAATCGGCTGCAGCTTTAGTAGATGTTGGCTCTCTCTCCAAGACAAACTGTCTGACGTCGGCCGGGCAGATGTGTAGAAGTTGATCTCGTATCATGACATCTTCCAAAGACTCATAGGAGTCAGCTTTCGGTCCTTTAGTCCACTGTGGGAATGTGGTGCGTAAGCGACTCACCACATCCGTGTAAGAGTCCCCAGGCATGGACCTGAACCGCTTGCGGTACACATTTCCGGGGTCATCTGGTACTTCCGGATGATGGCTTCTTTTAAAACTTCGTAATCATCATCCTGCCCCTCTGGCAATTCAACAAATGCGTCCAGGGCCTTGCCTCGTAGCCCTGTAAGTGCATGTCAATGTCACTATCTTTTTCCATCACTGGAAACTTGGCTGCGCCTACGGCCAGAGTGGCGTCCCTGTGCCCTAGGGACCCGAGGTTCTGACCCGGTCGCTGGGGCTGGAGCCTTGCCATCTCCAGCTCGTGCCAATGATCAGCTTCCCTCTGCACCGCCTCTCTCTCAGCTGCTGCTCGGCGTTCCTCTCTGTCAGCTGCTGCTTGGCATTTCCGCAGTTTCTCTGTCAGCCTGGCGTTCAAGGAACTGCAGGTATGCCTCAAGATCTGTCTCCATGAGGCGTTTCAGGGCTTCCTGCACCTGAGGAGAGTCTCTGCTGGTTACAGGCACTCCGGTGCTGACCTTCTCAGGCAGTGGTGTGACAATACCACTTGGTGATCTTCCAGTGTCAGTCTCTGTAGGCTCATCCTGTGAGGCCGTCTCTGAGCCACTGGGATTGGAGATAGCGGAAACCCTGTCATGGTCAAGTTCCCCCGAGTTCTGATCTGCTCGGATATCATACTCCACTAGATCAGTGTTTTTCAACCTTTTTTGTGCAAAGGCACACTTTTTTCATGAAAAAAATCACGAGGCACACCACCATTAGAAAATGTTAAAAAAATTTATTGAAAAACTTTTTGACTTGAGGGCCGCAATGGGTTCATATATTGGACCCGGGGGCCGGACCAAGAGTAGATGAATGATGTGTATGTGTCATCCATAGTAAGTATAGTAATATTCCCCCATAGTAAGCATAGTAATTAATCCCCCATATAGTAATTCATCCCCCATAGTAATTAATCCCCAATATAGTAATTCATCCCCCATATAGTAATTCATCCCCCATAGTAATTCATCCCCCATATAGTAATTCATCCCCCATAGTAATTCATCCCCCATATAGTAATTCATCCCCCATAGTAATTCATCCCCCATATAGTAATTCATCCCCCATAGTAATTAATGCCACATATAGTAATTCATCCCCCATAGTAATTAATGCCACATATAGTAATTCATCCCCCATAGTAATTCATCCCCCATATAGTAATTCATCCCCCATAGTAATTCATCCCCCATATAGTAATTCATCCCCCATAGTAATTCATCCCCCATATAGTAATTCATCCCCCATAGTAATTCATCCCTCATATAGTAATTCATCCCCCATAGTAATTCACCCCCCATATAGTAATTCACCCCCCATATAGTAATTCATCCCCCCATATAGTAATTCATCCCCCCATATAGTAATTCATCCCCCATATAGTAATTCATCCCCCATAGTAATTCATCCCCCATAGTAATTCATCCCCCATATAGTAATTCATCCCCCATATAGTAATTCATCCCCCATAGTAATTCATCCCCCCTATAGTAATTCATCCCCCATATAGTAATTCATCCCCCATAGTAATTCATCCCCCATAGTAATTCATCCCCCATATTAATTCATCCCCCATATTAAGTCCCCAAGCCCCCCCCTGTGTCAATTCACTTACCTTTGCTCCGCGCGTTCCTCTCGCCGTTCCGGTGTAGCATGAAAATCTGTCTCCTATGAGGATCTCTCCCCCTCGACGTATCTGCGCATGTGCCAGTTTCAGGCATTAGCAGCCGATCGGCGATCTCCAGCACATGCGCAGATACGTCGAGGGGGTCAGATCATCCTGACAGTATCACACTCCGCGGGCCGGATTAAAAGGTCCGCCGGGCCGTAGTTTGCCCATTGCTGTTCTAATGATTGGTCTATTTGTGAGCCGAGGCCACATGTTACGGATGAAATTGCAATTTTTCCCACGGCACACCAGACAATATCTCACGGCACACTAGTGTGCCGCGGCACAGTGGTTGAAAAACGCTGCACTAGATCACTAATCAAATCTTCACGATTTTTGCGACCGACGTCCAATCCTCGTGAGGTACATTCCGCCTTCAAATCACCTTTGCTCATTTTCTCGTATTCTGCAGCACCAGGCTTGATTGCAAGCAAAGATAGAATAGAAAGTAGTAAAAGGAAGGAGCTGTTGCTATATGTCTCTCTCTCGCTCTCGCTCTCTCGCTCTCTCGCTCTCTCGCTCTCTCTCTCTCTATATATATATACAGTTGTGACCAAAATTATTCAACCCCCACTGAAATTGAGTGTTTTGGCCAGTTTGACATTGCTTTTGATCATTCAGTCATCTTGCTTACATTTACATTAAAGAGGCACTTGTAGGTCAGACAAATATAACATAACAGTTATAATGAAATAACCACAAATGTCTTTTCTGTGCTCACAGCATTATCAGTTTTATTCAACCCCCAAGTGACATTCAATCTTAGTACTTAGTACAGCATCCTTTTACAGTTATAACAGCTTTTAAACGTGAAGCATAGCTTGACACAAGTGTCTTGCAGCGATCTACGGGTATCTTCGCCCATTCTTCATGGGCAAAGGCCTCCAGTTCAGTCACATTCTTAGGCTTGCGCACTGCAACTGCTTTCTTTAAGTCCCACCAGAGGTTCTCAATCGGATTTAAGTCTGGTGACTGCGATGGCCACTCCAAAATGTTCCAGCCTTTCCTCTGCAACCATGCTCTAGTGGACTTGGAGGTATGCTTGGGATCATTGTCCTGTTGAAAGGTCCAACGTCTCCCAAGCCTCAGGTGTGTGACGGACTGCATCACGTTTCCATCCAATATCTCCTGGTACTGAAGAGAATTCATGGTACCTTGCACACGCTGAAGCTTCCCTGTACCTGCAGAAGCAAAACAGCCCCAAAGCATGATTGACCCTCCACCATGCTTCACAGTAGGCAAGGTGTTCTTTTCATCATAGGCCTTGTTCTTCCTCCTCCAAACATAGCGTTGATCCATGGGCCCAAACAGTTCTAATTTTGTTTCATCAGTCCACAGAACACTATCCCACAACTTTTGTGGTTTGTCCACATGGCTTTTGGCATACTGCAGTCGACTCTTCTTATTCTTTGGAGACAGCAAGGGGGTACGCCTGGGAGTTCTGGCACGGAGGCCTTCATTACGCAGTGTGCGTCTTATTGTCTGGGCTGAAACTTCTGTACCCACATCTGACAAATCTTTTCTCAGTTCCTCAGCAGTCACACGGGGACTTCTCTCCACTCTACGCTTCAGGTAGCGCACAGCAGTCGAAGTCAGCATCTTCTTTCTGCCACGACCAGGTAGCGTTTCAACAGTGCCCTTTGCCTTGAATTTGCGAATGATGCTTCCTAAGGTGTCTCTTGGTATGTTTAACATCTTTGCAATCTTCTTATAGCCATTGCCCTTCCTGTGAAGAGAAATCACCTCTTCTCTTGTCTTCCTGGACCATTCTCTTGCCTTCACCATGTTTGTAACCACACCAGTAAATGTCTAGAAGGAGCTGAGTATCACAGTCATTTTAAAGCTGCCTAATTGGTGCTTATTATGCTTGATTGCTGCTCGGTGACATCCACAGGTGTTTTCAATACCTGATGGAAAGCACCTGTATGAACCTCTGTTCTTCAGAGTGGTAGTCTTTAAGGGGTTGAATAATTGTGGCAATGAAGAAACCACATAAGAACCATTTACTACTGTATTACATAAACAATTGATGTCATTTTAGTTGCATTTGGGTAGTTACAACGTCCTTGTAGGATTTGATTCTGAATACAATTCCAAATGTACACTATAGTCCCTAAACCCCTTTACAGCATTGGGGGTTGAATAATTTTGGTCACAACTGTATATATATATATATATAAAATATGCACCGCTTGTTTCTAAGGACTGTTTCCACAAAGGTAACAATCCTTTAGTGCAGAGCCAATTTTAACACTGCACTGAAGCTCTTAATGCAATTATCCCACGTACGCTGCCAACAATATGTCACGACCGCGGCGTCAGACCACCCCAGACCTTCTCACCAAACTCATGACCGAAGGGCTAACCGATCTACAACCGCGATGTGACGTGCGTAACAATGCCACACCCAGCTGTACCCTGCACAACGATTTTCCAGCTAATGGGTACCGATCGATGTGCCAGCAGCCTGAATCGATTGTTACTGGATCAGGTTAATTACGCAATTAACCCCTTCACACTGCCACCACCTCCTTTTTGTTCAGAGAAGAGGAAACTCGCAATATTGCTATAACACTATAATAATTGAAATAATCATCCGCATAACCCGGTCATTGACACAGGCCGGTTATACAGAGAGTTAAACCAACAGTAGCGTCTCTTTAAAGGCAGGGATTCGTAAACTGCAATTAAGAGCTATAGAAACAGTTCAACACTTTCAGAAGAAAGATTTATTACTAAAAGGGTCAAACAGGTGCAGTAAAAATATTTACAGAGAAGATGTAACTAAGATATATATATATACAGTTGCAAGAAAAAGTATGTGAACCCCTTGGGATTCCGTGGAGTTTTGCTTGAATTGGGCATAAAATGTGCTCTGAACGTCATCTAAGTCACAACAATAGAAGAACACAGTCTGCTGAACATAATACTACACAAACATTAGATGTTGCCATGGTTTAATTGCACATAACATGTAAACATTCACAGTGCAGGGAGGAAAAAGTATGTGAACCTTTGGACTTAATAACTGGTTGACCCTCCTTTGGCAGCAATAACCTCAACCAAACGTTTTCTGTAGTTGCAGATCAGACCTGCACAATGATCTGGAGTAATTTTGGACCACTCCTCTTCACAAAACTGTTTCAGTGTAGCAATATTCTTGGGATGTCTGGTGTGAATCGCTCTCTTAAGGTCATGCCACAGCATTTCAATCGGGTTGAGGTCAGGACTCTGACTGGGCCACTCCAGAAGGCGTATTCTGTGCTGTTGCAGCCATTGTTTTGTTGAATTACTTGTATGCTTTGGGTCATTGTCCTGTTGCATCACCCATCCTCTGTGGAGCTTCAGTTAGCGGACAGATGGTCGTACATTTTTCTGCAAAATGTTCTGCGAAATTCATTTTCCCATCAATGACAACAATCCGTCCAGGCCCTAAGGCAGCAAAGCAGCCCCAAACCATGATGCTCCCTCCGCCATGTTTACAGTGGGGATGAGGTTTTGATGTTGGTGTGCTGTGCCTTTTTTTCTCCACACATAGTGTTGTGTGTTCTTCCCAAACAACTCAATCTTGGTTTCATCTGTCCACAGTATATTTTGCCAGCAGTGCTGTGGAACATCCAGGTGCTCTTTTGCAAACTTCAAATGTGCTGCAATATTCTGTTTGGACAGCAATGGCTTCCTCCGTGGTGTCCTCCCATGTACTCCATTCTTGTTTAATGTTTTCCTTATTGTAGATATGTCAACAAAAATGTTAGCATGTGCCAGAGATTTCTGTAGGTCTTTAGCTGACACTCTTGGATTCTTCTTTACCTCATGCAGCATTCTGCGCTGTGCTCTTGCAGTCATTTTTACAGGACGACCACGCCTAGGGAGAGTAGCAACAGTGCTAAACTTTCTCCATTTGTAGACAGTCTGTCTTACCGTGGACACATGAACATCAAGGCTTTTGGAGATACTTTTGTAACCCTTTCCAGCTTCATGCAAGTCAACAATTCTTGATCGTAGGTCTTCTGAGAGCTATTTTCTGCGAGGCATGGTTCACATCAGACAGTGCTTCTTGAAACCAGTAAACCCAAAACAGGTGTGTGTTTTTTAAGGGCAGGACAGCTGTCAGCAACACATCCAATATCATCACACTGATTGGAGTCAAGGTTGGCTCACTCCTGGCTCCAATTAGCTCTGGGAGAAGTCATTAAGCTAGGGCCTCACATACTTTTTCCTCCCTGCACTGTGAATGTTTACATGTTATGTGCAATTAAACCATGGCAACATCTAATGTTTGTGTAGTATTATGTTCAGCAGACTGTGTTCTTCTATTGTTGTAACTTAGATGACGTTCAGAGCACATTTTATGCCCAATTCATGCAAAACTCCACGTAATCCCAAGGGGTTGTCATGGAAATTTTGTATTGTTGGTCGAACTTTAAATGTGTCATATATTCGTGTTATTCATATGTCTCTCGTGTGGCTTAATTAAAGCTCTGAAGGCTGCAATTGGGCCATGCGCATGTACAATGTATGTATTACAGTACTCAGCTTGGTAATGGATGAGATGGCAGATCTGCGCTTATAGACCGGCGTGTATACCACCACGGCATTCCATGCGAATGCTGCTGTCAGTAGACCGTGGGCCTGTATCCGCATATCAGCAGCATGGTACCACGTGGGCTTCATAACGCAATGCGCAAGCGGTGTGAACTCCACGTGTAGGCTTATGCATATCTTACAACCCATTACCAACTTGAAACTGTATCTTGGATGGATGTGTTTTAATAAAGATCGTATCGGGCCCATCCAGGTACAGACTGATATTTTTAGGGAGTGCTTGTGCAGAGAATTTTACATACCAATAGAAGCTAGTAGGACAGGAAATATGACCTCAGATGGCTCATAGGGGGGAAGGGGAGGAAGTCTGCTGACCTCAGAAGGTTCATGGGGGAGGACCAGTGATAGATAATAGCAAAGGCTATGCTCCAATTGGAATGTACATCTTCTGTACATGCAATCCCCATTGCATTGTTCGGTGGGAGGGGTTTGACTTTATTCATGTGGGGGGCATGTGTGTATTTTTAATAAAAACAGAGAGCTGAGCCTAAAGCCGGCCCTTATGTGGATTGCAACCAGCCTTAGAGTGTCGTGTGATCATTCTAGGGTAACGGAGCTCCAATCACCCACAAATTCAACAGAACCAAAGTATTTGGATGGGCAGGAATCGTGTAGTTTGGCTGCAGTCGTGGTAAGCGAGATTCGCACAGCTTTATGGGGGATTTCTGCGCATCCAACTGCGAGTACTCACGGTAAGGAGAAATTCGTTAAAGCGAATTTCCAAGACAGTTTGGCGAGCCTGGTGGATACTAACGCGTATTCTTGCGTAGCTAACCTAGAACGAGGGGGGAATGGCCATCATGAACTAGCAAAAAGTATGCCGGCACATTTCAGGTCTCTCTGCCATTAAGAGGATCACTTTTTGCGTGTTCGTGTGGCTGATTTCGCTCTCTGTTAGCTAACAAGAAATACCGCTTAACAAGGACCTCATTTTTTGTCCTAAACTCTTGATTTGTGGGTGAAAAGACGAGGGTTTGTCTCTGCTGAGAGCAGCAGGGGGGGTGGGTTTGGTTGGCTGGATTTGGTCAAGTTTAAAAATCTTCCAACCAAAAATTAAACGGGTATATGTTTTAGTGGGTAAAAGTTGTTGCATAGTGTTAGGTAAGTATTTGTGGGCTGTAGGTACTGTGGTGATTGCTTTACCCCCCTCCACGTGAGGTAATTATTACAGTGCTGAAAGGCTTAGGTTAATTGTTAACTGTTGTAAGATCTCTGTGTGTATGTGATCTGTACAATGTTTTGTGGTACTACTGCTCCCAGCAAGCATGCAGCAGGGGGTCCTTTCTGTTACATGTGCATGTTAGTGTGATATGTTGGTGTTTTATGTCCGTTCTGTGATTGTGCCCAAATTGTGTTGTATGTGTACTTCATATTGTTGTGTAATTGTCCAGTGTATGTTCTGTCTAAAAGTCTGTTTTATGTAAGAGGCAATTTTGAGGCTAGAGTCTACCATGTGTTTCTCTGTGGGGGGTCATTTTCTTGACTAAACCACATGGACTCCTTTTGTTTGGTGGCCATTTTGTTGGCTACCAAATGTGCAGTAATCTCTATGCAATGTGCATGAAGTTTCCTATATGCATTTGACCCATATTGTGTTTTTAATCCAAATTTTTTACAGTTTCATTTGTTTGCTTTTAGCTTTAAATTTGCGTATTGCCAGCCAATTTAAAGTGTATTAAGCGAGTTTTCCCTTCACGTGTTCCACATTTAATGAGCGCGGTGTAGTCTGGGTTTTTGCACATAGATTTCTTGTATAGTGATTATGTTTTTCTTGTGTTTTTCCTGTTAAAAGTAGTTCCTTATTGTAAAGCGGGTTTGTTTTAAGCTGCTGTGTCACGTGTTTCACGTCCAGCAGACTTTTTGTGTAAACGGTTCTAGGTGGTTGCAGTAAAGATTGCGTGTATAATGTGGATCGTTTAGCGGTGCTGATAGGAGTGATTTTTGCGTCAGCAACAAGGTTACTTTTGGCGCAGTTTTTCGGTTTACCTCTGTGTAATTGTTTTACTGTGAAACGTCCCGTGTTTTTCATAAGGATCCACTTTGTCCTTTTTAACAGTTTTTCAGGTTGAAAAGGGTTTTTTTTTTTCTGTGTGTATTAGGAAAGTTTTTTTCTTTACACAAATTTCCTAAAGGTCAGTTAGTAGGTTTCTGCCCAACCAGTGACCCCTAAGTAACATCCAAGAACCCCTCTTTTTGTTTTGACTTGTGTTAGCTTCTGTGTGCAGGGAGAGAAAAGCCACTTTCATCATTGTGCGGTGTGGCCTGCCAAACACAGTGGGTGATGAGAACCACATAAATTACGCTGTGTGAGTGGGCGGTCCAGGGAAGTCCTGGTTACCACAAACACTTCGGGTGGTCAGGATCACACAAATTGCGCTGTGGGAGTGGGAGGTGTGCTCTCAGTCTGACCGCCACTTGATGCGCTTCGGGTGATCGATAAGAATCACATAAATTACGCTGTGCTGGGAAAGTGGTGGAATCAGGCCTCTCGGTAGGATCCCACCGAGTGCTCCAGGGGGTAAACAGGTACCCGGACGCGGGATATATACCAGTGACTAGTCACGATGGGCAGTAGTCAGTCCATGAAGAGAGAGGGGGAACCAGCCCTCTTCAGGGTAAGGACAGCTGCACAACTGATGAAGGTGAGTTTGGGGGGGAAGTCTACAGAACCCCTCAAAAGGTGGAATAAATGGTCGAAGGGTACCAGATGGGAAATTCCCCGGGAAGGTACATTTGACGCATGGAGGTGGGAAAAATTCATCTCTGAATTTGAACCACGGATGCAGGCGTCAGAACTAGAGATCGCACAGCTATGGCTTCACAGGTCAATCCGATTAGGGAAGCAAGGCATACATAAACTGGTGTCTGTCCGGAAGAACCAGGTGATGTATACCTGGCCTCCAGAGGGAATAAAACAGGAGGATCCAGTGTCAGAGGTGGAAGAAGCTCTTTCAGGGCTGACTCTACTAAGGCAGGCAGGATCAGGGTCTGCTGGGGTTCCCCAACAACCAACAGTGGCTGAGATAAGTATAACTGCACCTGTCTCTTCTGTTAGTGACGTCACTCTTGATGTACCTTCTGTGTCTTCTGTCTCTATGCCTCAGCCTCTGCCTCTACCTCTCCCTTCTCCCTGCTTCACCCCAGCTCCTTCTGTTTCCAACTATGAAGCCTTCTCAACAACCGATTTGCAGACTATCTGTGAATCAAGGGGAGTAGACACCCGGTTAAAAAACAGGGCGGATTGCATCAAAGCGCTACGAACCACTGATCAGACCCCTGCCCCCCAGCTATACCCTGATCTGAGGGACCTCAAACCTGAAGGTGCAGTAAGCGAGGTGGTTAATCTAAGCCCACCGATGAAGCTGGGTCAGCCCTTGCACTCTTCCCGGACCGAGGCCTATCCAGTCAGGGTGCAGCAATTTGAAGGTCCTCCCAATGCACGGGGGGAACGGACTTTAGGGGAACGGGTAGTTTGGCATGTCCCTTTCACCCCGGCAGAGATCCGCACTATTCTGGCTGAGCTCCCGGACTATCGAGTCAATCCGAGAGGATTTGCTCGAATGTTTGGACAAAACCAGTTCAGCTATGGTATGAGCGGGTCAGATTGTGCACAGATCCTACGGGCAAAGGTGGGCATGGAAGTGGCCAGTACAGTGATTGCAGGGTGCTCTATAACCACGCATGAGGAGATGACTTCAGGGGGCAAAGAGTTCTGTACACAGCTAAAGGCAAAGCTTCCAGAAATGTATGGTGCTACCTCTACTACGGACATGATGAAGCTCACCCAGGGTCCTAATGAGGAAAGCGCCTGCTTCTGGCGCCGTCTCAAGCAGACGGCACTGGATGCGGATCTGGAAGTTGGACCTGATGCTCCAACTGAAGGGGTAAAGGTGACCGCGACGCACATTCTGTTGCGGGCCAAATTTTTGGAAGGCATCGATACTAAAATTCGGGAAAGGCTGGTTCTGGCCCGACCCGAATATAATGAGATGTCTATCCCTGCTATCCTTTCCACTCTTGCGGCAATAGAGAGGGAAATGGATAGAAGAAAACAAGACAAGGCCAAAGTTCTTATGTCCCAGACCCCACACGAAAAACCAAGGGATCTGGGTCACAGGAAGGATAGGCCCCCACCCAGGTGCTTCCAGTGCCACCAAACGGGGCACATGAGGAGGAGCTGTCCCCAATTACCTAAAGGTCGGTGGCAGTTCATTCCTGATGAGTCCTCCGCCCCTATGACCACCATGGTAAGTAACTCCTATGAATTCTCATAGGAAGTTGACAAATCGGTGTCGGCCCAGATCCATCTTTTTCTAGAGGAATTAAAATATCCCCTCCCTTGCCTCACTGACACCGGTGCAGCAAGAACGGTCCTGCGAAAACAGGACATCCAAGGCAAGGTACCCCTCTCAGGGGAAAGCCCTCCTAACCCCTACTAACCTCACTATCAAACGATGCACTATTCTTAACCCAGCTTCTCTTCTTCCTGTGTCGGAAGATGAGAAGGGGGGGGAGGACAGCAATGACAGTGCTGAATTTTGCAACACGACTAACAATACTAACACCTCTTCTGCTAACATGTCTTCTTTGTCCACTACTAATCTCTCTTCCAAAGGACACGACTGCATTTCTTTGGTGGAACTGGAGTCAGCGGCGACACACCCCATATCACCCCGAGAGTAGCGGTAAGGTTGAACGTCTCAACGGAATCCTTAAAAACAGGATCTCCAAAATCATGGCTGATACAAAAAAACCTTGGCCTGAGTGTCTCCCCATTGCCCTCTATTCCATCCGGAATGCCCCTCGGCAACCACATGGGCTGTCACCCTACGAGGTGTTGTTTGGGGGACCTCCCAAAACAGGGTTGTACTTTCCTCAACAGTTGTCGTCTTTGCATTCACAGCTTACAGGTTATGTGCAATCTCTGCAACGGGAGCTGCAGAAGATACACCATCGGGTTCGCGAATCGCTCCCCGATCCAAATACAATAACAGGTGTTCTTTCTATTGAGCCAGGCGATTGGGTCGTCCTAAAGAAACATCAAAGAACCGGACTCGAGCCACGGTTCACCGGACCATACCAAGTCCAGCTGACGACACCTACCTCACTCAAGCTCGAGGGACGAGACAACTGGGTGCACGCAAGCCACTGCAAGAAGCTTCTCAGCTACACCAGAGAATGAGGGGTGTCATTTTCCTTTTTCTTTTTGTTTGTATGTCTTACATGTGTGTGAACGGAGGAAAAGACGGCAGATACCCCAACCTTTTATTTAAAATGCACCTGCGTTTAGCCAGAACCGCCAACAAAACCAACTGTTGGGTATGCTCTAAGCCCCCACCCAGTCATCACATGTCCGCAATGGCCGCTGTTCATGCCCTATATGACATCCGCGTCGGCATGAAAAAGCAAGGGACCCCTGGTCAGCCCCCACGTAGACATTTATCGGTAGAACTTAATGACACATTTTTAGCAGGTAACATCAGTTTCAGCACCAATATTAGCTCTAGCTCCTGTAGGGCCCTCACCAGTCCATTATGGGTAACTGGGCAGCTAGGCAGCCCTCAGGTGTGCTTTAACATCAGCTTTGGCACAGGTAACAAGTTTGTTGGGATTACCACCTGCGAGGGAGGTATAACTGTCAATCTGACTAACCAGACTTCCTTTCTGAGTAACCACACTGACCGACCAGACCACGTGTGTTGGAAGGACGGATGTGATGTGCAGACTGAGGGAGCAATCCCCCAGTCTGTGCAACTGTTGCTCAGTACCAGAGGCCGAACGAGGAACTCCTCCTGTTCTGCTCTGACAGGTCCATACTATTTTCTGTGTGGTTCGGCAGCCTATAGAACATTTCCCCAGAACGCGAAAGGTTCGTGTGCCCTCATAAAACTAGTCCCCGCATCCTATGTAGTGATGGACCATGAAGAGTTGATGGTCCACAAGAAGGTAAGGATGGCAGGGAGAGTTCGCAGAGAGCTGTTCTCTGAGGGCGACCAGGCATGGGCTTGGTTCCCCTCATGGACAGGATGGGGAATAGAACTTATGAAGCGCCTGAACAATTTTTCTGTCATCGTGGATAGTATGTTTAACGAGACCGTAGAGGCTGTCAGAGAAATTGCCCAAGAACAACGGCAGATGGGAATTTTAGTGCTTCAGGAGAAGATGGCCCTCGATTATCTTTTAGCCGCCAAAGGGGGGTTCTGTGAGTTCATCGGAGAGGATTGTTGTACTTGGATAGAAGACACCGATGACAAGGTCCAGGCCCATATGGACAAAGTTAGTGAACTACAGGGAAAAGCTAGAGCTATAGCTAGTGAGGGTTGGAATCCGTTCAAGGGTTTGGGAGGATTGGGAGATTTCCTGTTCTCCATCGGATCTTGGTTGAAGGAAGTGGGAGTGTATATCCTGATGCTTCTCTTTTTCATCTGCCTTTTATATGCCGCGGTGAGATGTTCCTGTTGCCTCATCGACCGTGTAAACCAAGCTCGGGCAGACGACCACATCTCCATGCCCGCTCCGGGGATCCCACTCCAACCACTGATCGGAGGAAGACCTCACCAACCAACCACCTTCTCTACAGATTACGTCCTGGCTTCCCTCTAATTTATCTCTCTGAAGACCACATTCTCCAAGACCTTCAAGCAAGCTTCAAGCCTCATCATGGTTTGTGTCTGCGATTTGGAAAACTGTCTGGGTCGAGACCAGCCTTGTGTGGCCCCGTCTGCAGGGGCAATTTGAGAATCTGTTGCTGGATCTCCCCAGACCACCGTGGGATCACAAGCTTTATTCATACCACAAGTCTGTTTGTGGTTTTTGCAGGAGCCTTCCTGTAGTGAAGGTTCCAACGCTCTTGAGGATCATCGCTTCAATCAAGCCTGTTTGCGTCGAGTCTGCGTCGGGTCTTGTTGTTTCAGGTACCCCGTGGAGCTTTATTCTCAGGGACAACTACAGGAACTCTTTGAAGTTTGAGACTACACCCATCAAGCTGAAGAAGATCAAGAAGGGACACGAGGAGAATATGATAAAACAGGAGGGAATGTCATGGAAATTTTGTATTGTTGGTCGAACTTTAAATGTGTCATATATTCGTGTTATTCATATGTCTCTCGTGTGGCTTAATTAAAGCTCTGAAGGCTGCAATTGGGCCATGCGCATGTACAATGTATGTATTACAGTACTCAGCTTGGTAATGGATGAGATGGCAGATCTGCGCTTATAGACCGGCGTGTATACCACCACGGCATTCCATGCGAATGCTGCTGTCAGTAGACCGTGGGCCTGTATCCGCATATCAGCAGCATGGTACCACGTGGGCTTCATAACGCAATGCGCAAGCGGTGTGAACTCCACGTGTAGGCTTATGCATATCTTACAACCCATTACCAACTTGAAACTGTATCTTGGATGGATGTGTTTTAATAAAGATCGTATCGGGCCCATCCAGGTACAGACTGATATTTTTAGGGAGTGCTTGTGCAGAGAATTTTACATACCAATAGAAGCTAGTAGGACAGGAAATATGACCTCAGATGGCTCATAGGGGGGAAGGGGAGGAAGTCTGCTGACCTCAGAAGGTTCATGGGGGAGGACCAGTGATAGATAATAGCAAAGGCTATGCTCCAATTGGAATGTACATCTTCTGTACATGCAATCCCCATTGCATTGTTCGGTGGGAGGGGTTTGACTTTATTCATGTGGGGGGCATGTGTGTATTTTTAATAAAAACAGAGAGCTGAGCCTAAAGCCGGCCCTTATGTGGATTGCAACCAGCCTTAGAGTGTCGTGTGATCATTCTAGGGTAACGGAGCTCCAATCACCCACAAATTCAACAGAACCAAAGTATTTGGATGGGCAGGAATCGTGTAGTTTGGCTGCAGTCGTGGTAAGCGAGATTCGCACAGCTTTATGGGGGATTTCTGCGCATCCAACTGCGAGTACTCACGGTAAGGAGAAATTCGTTAAAGCGAATTTCCAAGACAGGGTTCACATACTTTTTCTTGCAACTGTCTATATAGATATATAGATATATATATAGAAAACAGCACAGCAAAGAGATAACAAGGAGAAGTTAAAGGGTTAAGTTACTTGCCCTTAAGCCTTGGATGGAAGCAGATCACGTTTCAGAGCGAAAGGCACAGGTCTCCACAGGTGGTATATTGATGTTAAGAATGGGAGATGTCTTTAACTTAAACTTCCTTAGGCTTGGCAGCCTGTTTTAAAGTTTCCCAACAGGGGGTGGTTCTGAAGTGAAAGACCAATCCCCTGTTTAGGGAGGGATTGTCAGGCGGAACCCTAAACTGGAACTAACATCTTTCATAATTCATATTCTGGTCTATAACTTTCCATCTGCACAAGCGGCAGTCTTCCCGCGTGTATATTATTGTGCAGACAAGTCTAAGGATTATTTAGATATGAATTATGAAATTATATATTGCACAGTTCATGAGTTCTATGTTTCGGCTCCCCTGATGGTCCGAGATAAGCGAGTGACCCATCAAACTGTTCGCCTGCTCATTGGCCATCTGACGAGGTGTCCGGTTTTTATGTAAGTCTCTCATATTCCAAGATATGAGACATAGGGGAGAAATTGATTTGAGAAGTGTTCATCTAATTCTGTCACCTACACTGAGCTAGGTTTATTAGCTCAGAGTCCCTTCAACTCCTGGGAAGGCTCGTTATCTTGTTACGAGGTGTGAAATTAAACAGGTACTTTGGCCAGTGAGACTCCAGCTCTCTTGCGAAAACTGGTCCTATCTCTTCCTAGGTGAGAAAGGTTACAGCTTTCACAGAAAGCTGAGCACCAGCTAGAAATGCCCTGCCTGGCCAGTGACCCATAAACAGTACACATACACACACTGGCCAGATGTCTCTTCTCAGTGAGAAGGAGGGGTGGAAAGATGAGAGGAGAAAATGGAGATGCCTAACAAAATGGTTGAATCGCGTTCATCTCTGAGGCGCACGTTTGTGACAGTTACCAGCATGGAGGCATAAACATGCATCATCCCCAATGGAAAGTACTAATAAACGAGCGCTGGATAAAATGTGTATAAAGCTGCTGGCATGAAAGGTAAAAACCTCTAAAACCTTCTATAAAACCTTGAAATACATAAACATGCAGCGCTGATCATGAAAGATAATAAAACCATATATAAAATACAATATAGGTAATAAGTCCTATACAATGCTAAAATGGATAATGGTAAAAATTATAATCCATGCAGAATCAGTAACCATACATATAAATAAGCGCTCAATAGCGTTGCAAATGATGACACGTGAAAACGTCCAAACTTGACGTCATAAGGTGCATATAGTGATAAAAACAGGATATACAGAAAAGTTCAATAGTAGTAAAATGGTGACAATCCGTGATCGTGGTGTTTAGAAAGATGAGTGTAGATTGCACTAACCAGAAAGCACAAATGAATGCGCATTTGAGTAAATCAAGACCAACTCCTGGTCATCAGCATCTGGAAACTGGAAACAGTGGGGGTCATCTGGCAAGCGTCAGCTAAGCACGTAGCACACATCAGGCTAGGGTCTCCAGGCACCAGGAATACACTCTCTCATCAGCAGGGGGAACTAGACATGCAGGTAATGTAGAGGTCACCAGGGTTTGCCTTGGGGGGGGGCTCGTAATGAACGAGCCAAACAGAGAAAATTCCAATAGTGTAGTAGTTTATTAGAAAGTAGGGGTGATGACAAGATAAAATGCACACTCACATGTTGGTGAATGATAGTAACAAGAAAACCAAAATGGCGGCCGTCCGTCCACGTGGGCCTTGCTGAGTGATGTCACAGGGTCAGGGCACCTCCCTCAGGTGCATCATCCCCAGCATAGAGGCTTCGGCATACGTCATGTGTGGGCGTGGTGATGTCACTCCGTTGTAGCATTCAATCAGACAGCTGCTCACTCTTAGACTCTGAGTCCATGAGGGGACTATTTACCATCTGTATAATGGCGGAATGCCACCTACTGGATGGAAGAAAACCTGCACCTGCCTATAAGTAGTACTAGACAAAGTATCTGGTGCCAAAAATGCCTTAGACTTAGTTGTAGAAAATGAGTAGAAATCATATCTGAAAGTACAGAAACAGATTCTGAACCAGCAGAAGGCAAACATATATCTGACCAGGAAATTACAGATACTATATATGTGAAAAACACAGTTTGGTATGAAATTACAGGATGCCCTAACTGCTCTATTTTTCTTGCCAAGCAGTAACTGACCCCCAAATAAATTTCACAATTCATTCACAATATAATTTGTTTCATTTTAGTCAGTAAATTAGTGAGATTATTTTAGTTTTTCTTTTCACAAACAAAAGAAACCGCCTATCCAGACCCCACAAATACCTGCATTACCAGTTCAGAAGTGAGTGAACGACTGCCAAATAAATTAGAATATTCTTACTGTTCACCAGGATATATTAGTCAGTTATGGAGCCTAATATAGGCTTTACTGGATCACTTACTATAAAAGATGGCTTAAGATATCCCAAAAGTAAGTGACTGCCCCCCCCCCCCAAAGTTATATTATTTCTTGGCAGCCCATAGATGATTCTTTTTTTTTTCTTGTTCAACCAATTGGTTCAATGAAAAAAAAATGATTTTATTCCACACATTTGATATGGATGCAGGAATTCTCCCTACTGAGCCTTTGTATTCTGATAGTGAGAAGACTTTCTCATTGTCAGAATACACTGATCAGCACTGATCAAGTGGAAATTTTCCAACTGGGTGTTTATACAAAAATCAATCAGTAGATTGACTTCTGTACAACCATCTTGCCCATACATGGATCAAAATTTGTCCAGTCCCTGCTGAATGAGATGAATTTTGATCCATGTATGGCCGGCTTCTACACAGTCCCTAGAATACAGTTGATATTTTCAATCATTGAAATTGCTTTAGGCTTTTCTTGTTCACTTACTAAATTTGCTGTGCACAGTGCTCATTGTTAGGAAGAATGTGGCTGTGGGCCCTGGGGGTGGGACACTTGGTTTAAAGAGGCAGGAAAGCAAAGAGAATGACATTGACAGGTAGAAATTACAGCCTCCACTAGGTCATTTTTTTTGGTGAATCCCTTGGTATGTTCCAGCAGGCCAGCCTGTCCCTGAGTATGGCCAGTGGGACAGGTAAAAATAAACATGTGAATAAGACTTTATTTGACATTGTCACCATTTTTTGGTATGTGAACAATATTGATTAAAAGCAGCTGTGCTATTGCCCAGTGCACTGGCATGGTCCACTGTAGTCACAAAAGTACAACTGTAACATTCATCCACCATTGGAGTGTAGGCAGAGGTGCCTACTTTAATGAGTTTTGTTACTGCATTGTATTTATAGTGTTTTGTGACTTCTGGCTTCTTGAGGGCATAAATACAGCGGAAGACGCTAGTTGCTCTCCAGAATAGGAAAAGTTGTGAGAGCACCTGTCTGCATAATGTGATCACTTGTTTGGAGAGCTACCCTACAGCAGCACCCATTCTGGGGTCTTGAGTTCTAAAAGGACTTTGCATACAATTAGGTATGGGGAGAAACACAAGAAAGGGCAACAGTGCAGATTATAACAGTACAGCCAATTATTCTGTTCAACAGGAAAGAATCTATGTTATCTAAAGAAGTTATTCTGTTAATTTATGAAGATGTCCTAAGGTGTGAATGAGGTGTAGCCCTCTTTTGGGGGTTTATGAGAAATTATCCTCACCAAACAGGAGAGTGCGCTATACCTGTAGGTTAATAAGAGAATTAGAACCTTTGCTAAGTGGAGGAGTGGGTCTGATAATAAAGTTGACAGTGCCTCCATCATGTGAACACAGTGGATTCCCTTCCTGGGAAATTAATCTATAATCTAAGAAATGTAACTGAGGAACTATAGAAACCCGTATATTACATTGACAGTGTCAGCAATAACACCAGTATGTAAACAAAACAAGATTTATATAAGGAAAGATTAATAACAGTACTTACATCCAATGTATAAACCGGTATTATTAGCTAAGGGCCCAACAAGAGTCCTGGTGGAATTGTGCATACATATCTGGGTATATATAGTTATTAATAGAGATACCTCCTGACGAATGTTGCAGCAAGGTCCAGTTGCAGGAGCCCTGAGGATAATTACAATACAATGTCTGTCTTTGTGTCTGAGAACTGAAGACAAGATCAGCAGTGATGGGTGTAGCAATCGTGCACATAGAAACAGACGAGGCCCTCCATTTTGTTAAGAATTTCTATATTATACCATTTCTCACTCCCAAAGAAAGCTACCCCCTCCATCTTGTAGATCTCTCATCCCCCTCCCTCGCTGTGGGGTGACATGTGGCCTGAGTGATGAGAAGGGTCACAGGCGGCCAAAGCACAGCTGCGAGCTCCGAGCTATGAAACCTCACTAGCTGGGTGCCTAGCTGTCTAAGAAACTGTGCAATCTGGCACATCGTAAAAGTATAAACCGAGTCCCTCACTGAACTTCCAAAGACCTTCCAAGGGGTCGTAAAGACAGACTTTTAAAAACTCACTTTTCATATAAGTTGATATCTTCACGTAGGACATAACTACCTAAACATGGAGCCTATATTTGGAAGGCTCAGTTTGAGGCCATTCTCCTGATAGGTTACACCCCTTAACTGGCATACATAGAAAAGCAGGAAAGCATATCTCCTGAACCATTCAAGTGCATATTTCATGTTTCATCTCTAACCATTCCGCAGATGCGGCTGAGTATTAATATATTAGTGCCCAGGCCGGCAAATGTACCTAGTAAAAGTTATGAGCCAAAATATAAGCTACAAGAGATTCTGGTTGTAACTTAGGTCTCCACCCAACACCCCTCCCCAAAAGGAGACCATTGGTTACTACTCCAAAGAGACACCCTGCTGGGATTTGCTAGAAAAAGGCTGTTATGCTTGGTGTGTGAGAGAAGAGTCTCCTGCTTTTAACATCGAAACTAGCAGTAGAGACAAGAAATACTTTTTGGCTCATGAGACTTGAAGCTGCTTAACCCAGGGCTTTTTGGCAAGTACTTATCTACCTAAACTTCTTTATGTTATCTTTTTGCTGTGTTATTGCTCTCTGTATATTTATATATATATTGGTTACATTTTTTTTTGTAAATATTTTTATTGCACCCTTTTGACCTTTTAGTAATAAATCTTTCTTTCTGAAAGCGTTGAACTGTTTCTAAAGCTTTTTAATGCAACTGACGAATTCCTGCCACTGAAGAGTGCTACTATGTGTGTTTAACCCTCTGTATAACTTGTCTGCGGTGACAGTGGTATACAGACACTTATCCAATCATCCTAGTGTTATTGCTTATATTGCAGAGTTTCCTCTTTCTCTGTACAAAAAGGAGGTGGTGGCAGTGTGAAGGGTTAATTGCGTAATTAACCTGACCCAGTAACAATCGCACTCAGGCTGCCAGTACATTGATTTGTGGTCCAGTGAGCTGGAAAATCCTTGTGCAGGGTGCAGCTGGGCATGGCATTGTAACACACGTGACATCGCGGTTTTAGATTGGCTAGTCCTTCAGTCATGGGTTTGGTGAGAAGGGCAAGGATCTGATGTCGCGATTGTCACAATGGGGAGATCCTATAACTGTTGTCAAACCAGCCTGGAACACAGTTTCTCACGTGCAGAAACTGTGGTGTGGCACTGGAACTTAGAGTAAGCCTATCCACTTTGTGCTTTAGTCCCTCCCTAGTAGTTCCTAATCTGATATGCAACTGGACCTCTAACTACCAGAAATGACCATTGTATGCCTAACCTGGCTCTGACCTATGCTGGTTATTGAGCCCTAAACTAAAACTAGCTATAGAATTCTAGACCAGAAGAAACAGGGTTAACTAAAATAACATGTAAGAGAAAAGAAGGGAAAGGCGCATCTAAGTGTGAACTGGAAACTTTGTTTATTGCACATAAAAGACAGCAACTTACAGGAGGGTAGAGCGAAAAAGGCATATGCAATATTCCATCGATGGGAGTCCGCCGAAGAGCGGGGAACCGAAGCGGCCTAGCTTCTATTGAGACAATTTGTGGATGCCCTATAGGTGGTTGAGGGAGGCTGGTATACATCTGGGGGTTTCTATGTTCCCGCATTTACTTTGTATATCAGCACAACCCACTGTATCCCGTCAGCTTGACAAAGGAGTGTGCTAAAACGGTTATCTCATAGTGCATGCTCAGGAAACGCGCTGCAACGATTCCTGGTGATGTCAACACGCACACGCTGCGCTCCCTTTCAAGCCTCGGTGCCAGGCCCTCTCCATCTTGCTGCCCAAAACGCCTGACACTGACAAATGACTGATCATCATCAATTACTGCACATTATGCTGTTCATTGTGGCGGACTCCCATTGATGGAATATTGATGTGCCTTTTTCTCTCTACCCTCTTGTAAGTTGCTGTCTTTATGTGCAATAAACAAAGTTTCCAGTTCACACTTATATGCGCCTTTTCTCTTATATGTATCTCTCTGGACTAAGCTTCTATCCAGTGAAAGGCAGCCAAAAGTGAACAGGATGCTGCCCATCCTGCTGGTTCAAGACATGCTATTAACTGTTTGACACAATACCCGACAACTCTTTTATACTCTAATTGGGTCCAGTTTTACATGGTATTGTTATATGCATTGTTATTTATACATTGATGTTTCCTTGCATTTTATCCACAGTTATAGTGCCACCATCAGGTTGATTACAGGTTGCGTCTAACTAAAATAACAGGAGCTGCATATAAATTCTTTGCTAATAGGTTCACCTACTAATATACTGGATGGTGACCACTACATACAATACATGCAGTAGAACAGGCACTACCTGGCACTGTGCATGTGAGATAATAACAATAGGACAGATATTCTCTGTTTGTCACAAGAATTCAGACAGCTATGGACAGCTGCAGTAAAACTACTGGAACCTAGGAATATTTGCATAATAGTCTCTTCTGGTCTAGATTTAGCAGCATGGACAGGACATGTGGCTGAGACTTTCTGTCTGTTTCTTTACACTTCCTCCATCTGGGTTTTTTTAAAGGCAGCCTCCAAGAGATAGGATGTGCTAATACATAATTATACATAACAATGTGATATTAGCACCTAGAGGAAGAGGCCAGCAGGTCCCTACAGAGTTATTGAATAAATTTGATTTGCTTAATGAAGAACTGCCTTGTCGAAATTCTCATGGTGTATCTTAAGGAACTGGGATTTGGAAACTAACCTTGTTTAAAACTCAGGGTTAAAGAGACGAGTATCTATGTAATGCCCATGTTAACCCTTGTGGTTGTGTGTCTACAAGTGAAAATTCTAGACAGCCACTATGGTTGGGAAGCAAAGGTGTAACAAGAAGGAAAAGCAACCAACTGGCATTGTAAGCCATGACAGTGGCAGATGAAGGGGGACTTGGTAGTGAGGGAACAGTTAGTACTTCATGTTCTTCACTTAGTGGAACGGTCTCCATAATGAAAACCACTGCAGTATAAGTCTTGCCTTTGCACCGAACCTGTGGTCATGGTACGCAAGGCCTTGCAAACTGAAGTACAGTGGTTTCCCTCTGTACTTAAGGGTGTAATGTGTCAAGGCATGTCCAGTGAAGATGTGAGAGGGGCTGGTGAAGTTAGGAATATACTCAGTATTACTTTTACAAAATGCTACAACGTCTATGTGTGGGGCAGGTAGGAACAGACCTAACCGCAGACTGGAGAACAAAGTCCTTCTGTAAATGTGTGGAGACTTGTGTCAATTGGCCTCTGGCCTGAAAGGGTTAATACCCACATAAAGTAAGTGACTTATTCGTGCAATTGACTTGGCTTGCAATTTCCCTGGTGCCCCTAGGGGGTGATGTGCTATCCACCTTACAACAGGATGCTGGAACTTGCATTTCTCCACACAGAGTCTTCAAAACTTGCACAGTATGGGAAGAATATACATGAATAAAGTAAGCAGAGAACTATTTCTTAAAATACAAACAATAATGTGATCCTGTCTTATTACAAATCAAAGTGCTTTTTTGTGAGCATTTTGGTTCTACTTTTAAGTCATGTTAATATTTGTTTTGCTGAGATAGATAGAGATAAATAAAAGTTCTGAAATACCCCCCGCATTGCTGGTCACAAAAGTGAGCCTTTTCTTGATCAATGTTGTGTCTCTAGTTAAAGAATATGTTATTATTATTATTATACAGGATTTATATAGCACCAACAGTTTGCTCAGCGCTTTACATTATAACATGAGACAATACAGCAACAGTACAGTTCAATACAAGAGGGAAATGAGGGCCCTGCTCCTTGGAGCTTACAATCTAGGAGGGAGGGGCTAGTGGTACAAAAGGTAGTAACTGTGGAGGATGGACTGGTTGGAAGAGTAGAAGATTCCATTAGTAGCTGAGGACAGGATAGGCTTCCCTGAAGAGATAGGTTTTTCAGAGATCGCCTAAAAGTGAGCAGAGTAGGCAATAGTCTGACAAATTTGGTACAGAGTTCCAGAGGATGGGGGAAGCTCTGGAAAAGTCCTGGAGACGAGCATGGGAGGAGTAGACAAGGGAGCTAGAGAGCAGGAGGTCTTGCGAGGAGCGGAGAGTATGGTTAGGGTGATATTTAGAGACAAGATTGCTGATGTAATTTGGGGCAGAGTTATAAATGGCTTTATACGTTATTGTTAATGTTTTGAATTTTATCCGTTAGGCAATGGGAAGCCAGTGGAGGGATTGGCAGAGAGGGGTGGTAGATACAGAATGGTTAGTAAGGTGGATAAGTCTGGCAGCAGCATTCATGATAGACTGAAGAGGGGATAGCCTGCGATTCGGTAGGCCAATGAGGAGGGAGTTACAATAGTCAAGGAGAGATATAACAAGGAAATGAATAAGTTGCTTAGTGGTTTCCGAGGTTAGGAACGGGCATATCTTGGAGATGTTGCGGAGGTGAAATCTACAAGATTTGGACAGTGATTTGATTTGGGGGTGAAAGGACAGATGGGAGTCTAGGATTACACCTAGCACCCTGGCATGAGGGGAGGGAATGATGATTGTGTTTTTGATCTTGATGGAGAAGTCAGGGGAGGGGGCATGGGCTGGGGGGAATACTAAGAGCTGAGTTTTGGAAAGATTGAGTTTGAGGAAGTGGAGTGACATCCATGCCGATATGTCGCTTAGTAGGTTAGTAATGCGAGAGGAGACTGAAGGGGTGAGGTGAGGGGTAGAAAGATAGATTTGTGTGTCATCAGCATAGAGATGGTACTTAAAGCCATGGGAGTTTATCAAGTGACCAAGGGAGGAGGTGTAGATGGAGAAAAGTAGGGGTCCAAGGACAGAACCTTGAGGGACCCTTACAGAAAGAGGGAGTGAAGAGGAGGAGGCAGCGTTATAGGTAACGCTGAAGGAGCGCTGCGATAGGTAGGAGGAGAACCAGGAGAGAGCAGAGTCTCTGAGACCAAGAGAGTGGAGTTTTTTGAGGAGGAGGGGATGGTCAACCGTATCAAAAGCCGCAGAGAGGTCAAGTAGTAAGAGTACGGAGTAGTGACCATTGGTTTTAGCTGTTAGTAGATCATTAGTGAGTTTTAGTAGGGCAGTTTCAGTGGAGTGTAGTGAGTGAAAGCCAGACTGTAAAGGGTCAAGAAGGTTGTTGTCGGTGAGGTGGGAGCTCGGGCGATTGTAGACTAAGCGTTCTATTTATTTATTTATCGAGTTTATATAGCGCCAAAGGGTTTGCTCAGCGCTGTACAATAGAGGGGGGGACAATACATGAAACAGAACAGTAACATCAAACAGTACACAAGGGGTAAGAGGGCCCTACTCTTTCGAGCTTACAATCTAGGAGGGGAGGGTAGAGGCACAGGAGGAAATGGCTGTGGGGGATGGAGTGGTAGGAGGAGGGAAGGGCAGCGGCTGTTAGGTGAGGGTGGGGTAGGCTTCCCTGAAGAGGTGGGTTTTCAGGGAGCGCCTGAAGGTGAGGAGGGAAGGTGACAGTCTGATGGATTGGGGTAGTGAGTTCCAGAGGATGGGGGAGGACCTGGAGAAGTCTTGCAGTCGTGCGTGGGAGGAGGAGACCAGGGAGCAAGATAGAAGGAGGTCCCGTGAAGAGCGAAGGGTACGCGTAGGGTGGTACCTGGGAATCAGGTCAGTGAGGTAGTTAGGGGCAGTGTTGTGAATGGCCTTATAGGTCAGGGTGAGCAATTTGAATTTAATGCGTTGGGCAATGGGGAGCCAGTGGAGGGATAGGCAGAGGGGGGTGGCAGAGGTGGAGCGGCTGGTGAGGTGGATGAGTCTGGCAGCTGAGTTCAGGATGGTCTGAAGCGGGGAGAGCCTGCACTGGGGTAGGCCGGTGAGGAGGGAGTTGCAGTAGTCAAGGCGTGAGATAATCAGGGAGTGTAGTTTAGTGGTAGTTTAGTGGTGTCTGGGGTAAGGGAGGAGCGTATCTTGGCGATGTTCCGGAGGTGGAGCCTGCATGTGTTTGTAAGTGATTTGATATGAGGTTGAAAGGAAAGGTTTGAGTCCAGAATGACGCCAAGGACCTTTGCTTGCTGGGCGGGATTGATGATGGTGTTGTTGGTAGTGATGGAAAGGATGGGGGGGGGGGCTGCGGGCTAGGGGGAAGACGAGAAGCTCGGTTTTGGAGAGGTTGAGCTTGAGGAAATGGAGCGACATCCAGTCAGAGATGTCGTTTAGGAGGTGAGTGATGCGGGCAGAGAATGTTGGGTTGAGGTGAGGGGTGGATAGGTAGATTTGAGTATCATCAGCATAGAAGTGGTAATTGAAGCCGTGGGAGTGTATGAGTTTGCCAAGGGAGGAGGTGTAGATGGAGAAGAGAAGGGGTCCAAGGACAGAGCCCTGGGGGACCCCTAGAGAGAGGGGGAGGGAAGAGGAGGTGGCATCGTTGTAGGAAACGCTGAAGGAGCGTTGGGATAGATAGGACGAGAACCAAGAGAGAGCGGTGTCTCTGATGCCAAGGGAGAGTAGTTTATTAAGGAGGAGGGGGTGTCAAAGGCCGCGGAGAGGTCTAGGAGGAGGAGGACAGAGTAGTTGCCTTTGGCTTTGGCGGTTAGTAGATCGTTGGTGATTTTGAGGAGGGCAGTTTCGGTGGAGTGTAGGGGACGGAAGCCGGACTGTAGTGGGTCAAGGAGGTTGCTGTCAGTTAGGTGGGCGCTTAGGCGATCAAAGACCAAGCGCTCAAGGAGCTTGGAAGTGAGTGGCAGCAGGGAAATTGGTCTGAGGTTGTTGAGGTCAGTGGGGTCCAGGGAGGGCTTTTTGAGTATGGGGGTGATGTGCGCATGTTTTAGGGGGGAGGGGAAGATGCCAGTAGAGAGGGAGAGATTGAAGATGTGGGTAAGGGAGCAGATGAGGGAAGAGGGGGGTGACCGGAGGAGTTGAGAGGGGATAGGGTCCAGGGGGCAGGTAGTGAGGCGGGCTTCTGAGAGACTCTGGTGACTTCCTCAGTGGTAGTAGGGCTGAAGGAGTGCAGTGATGGGGGGGGTTACGGTAGGCAGGGCCTTGGGTGTGGTGGGGGGCAGTGCCGTTGCGAGGTCAGAGGAGGGGAGAGATGAGGGGGTGATGGAAGGGGGGAGGCAAGATGGGGAGGTAGATTGCAAGTTGACTATGTCCTTGCGAATTGCGTCAATCTTGTTGTGGAGATGAGTGGCAATCTCGTGGGCGGTAAGTGAGGTACTGAGTGGAGGAGGGGGGGGGAGAGAGCAGGGAGTTGAAGGTGGAGAAGAGTCGGCGAGGGCAGGTGGAGAGGATGTTGATCAGGTTAACGAAGTAGGCCTGCTTGGCGGCGTGGAGGGAGGAGGTGTAGGTGAGGAAGGCAGATTTGTAGAGGGAGAATGCATGAGGGGACCTGGTTTTGCGCCATAGTCTCTCCAGCGCACGACTGCGACGTTTGAGGCATTTAGTATGGTCGTTCTGCCATGGTTGGAGCGGTCTGGGTTTGATGTTGCGTGTGGTTAGGGGTGCCAGAGAGTCTAGGGTAGCTGATAGTGAGTCGTTGTACACGGTGGTGGCTAGGTCAGGACATGACAGTGGAAGGATGCTGTCGTGTAAGCGGTCGGCAGCCGAGTGGAGGGGGGCCGGGTGCAGGTTGCGGAGGTTGCGGCTGGTGATGGTTTGGCGCACTGGGGGGGGTTAGTTAGGGGAAGGGGAGATGGAGAACATGAGGAGGTGGTGGTCGGAGAGAGGGAAGGGGGTGTTAGTGAAGTGGTTAAGGGTACAGAGGTGGGAGAAGACGAGGTCCAGGGTGTTCCCATTGATGTGGGTGGAGGATTGAGTGTATTGTGTAAGCGCGAAGGAGGAGGTTAAGTGGAGGAGTTGGGAGGTAGCTGGGGTGTTGTCGTTGATGGGGAATTTGAAGTCCCCGAGGATGATGGTCGGTAGCTCAGAGGAGAGGAAGAAGGGAAGCCAGGCGGCGAAGTCATCCAGGAAGCGGGCTATGGATCCGGGGCCCTGTAGATCACTGCGATCCTTAGGGGGGTGGGTGAGAAGAGCCGGATGCAGTGAGCCTCGAAGGAGGAGAAGGTTAGGGAGGGGGGGTTAGGGAGGACCTGGAAGGTGCTTAGCGAATATAGGAGCAGGCCGACACCACCACCTTTGTGACCGCTCAGTCTTGGTGAATGGGACCAGACGAGACCTCCATGGGAGAGTGCCGCAGGGGAGGTAGTGTCAGTGGCCTGTACCCAGGTTTCGGTGAAGGAGTTTAGAGGTAAGTGGCAGCAGGGAGATGGGTCTTGAGTTGTTCAGATTGGTGGGGTCCAGGGAGGGCTTTTTACTGGGTGGAGGTGGAGACAGTAGAGAGTTAAAAGTAGAGAAGAGATGACGAGGACTGGATGACAAGGTATTAATAAGAGTGACAAAGTAGGCTTGTTTGGCAGCATGAAGGGAGGAATCGTATGTTAAGAAAGCAGATTTATATTGGGTGAATGCTTGCTGGGATTTGGTTTTATGCCACAATCGCTCCAGCGCACGACTATGTCGTTTGAGATTTCTGGTGTCATCAGTCTGCCAAGGTTGTAACGGTCGGGGCCTGATGCTTGGTGTTATTAGAGGAGCAAGTGAGTCTAATGCGGATGAAAGCGAACTGTTGTAGACAGTAATGGCCAGGTCAGGGCAGGACAGGGGAGAGATTCTGTCATAGAGTTGGTCAGTTGCAGAGTGGAAAGGAGCAGGGTTCAAGTTGTGAATGTTTCTGCGGGTAATTGTTTGCTGCTTGGAGGGATAGGTGTTTGAAGATGAGGAGACTGTGAAGGTGATGAGATTGTGATCAGAGAGAGGAAAGGGGGTGTTTGTGAGGTTGTAGGGAGTGCAAAGATGGGAGAAAACAAGGTCTAATGTATTCCCATCAGAGTGAGTGGAGGAATGTATACATTGTGCTAATGCAAAATATGAGGTTAGGTTGAAGAGTTGGGATGTAGCCGGGTTGTTGACATTAATAGTGATGTTAAAATCTCTGAGAATGATAGTGGGTAGTTCAGAGGATAGAAAGTAGGGTAGCTAGGCGGAGAAATCATCAAGCAATTGGAAACAGGTCCAGGAGGCCGATAGAGCACTGCAATCCTCAGAGAAATAGGAGAAAACAGCTGGATGTAGTGAGTCTCGAAAGAAGAGAAGGATAGAGAGGGAGGGTTAGGGAGGACTTGAAAGGTGCTCAGTGGGGATAGAAGCAAACCAATCCCACCACCTTTCCAACCACTGGGTCTGGGTGAGTGGGTCCAGAGAAGGCCTCCATAGGAAAGTGCTGTGGGAGAAGCAGAATCTGCTGCTTGAAGCCAGGTTTCTGTAATTGCTAGTACACTAAGGGAGCAGGAGACAAAAAGGTCATGGACAGAGGTGAGCTTATTACAGACAGAGCGGGCATTCCAGAGCGCACATGAAAAAGGGAGGGTGGTTTTTGGGAGCACAGGGACCGATATTAAATTGAGGGGATTGCGGCTATTCCCGGAAGAAAAAGGATGCCTGGTGTGGGGGTGAAATACTGGAGGACCAGGGTTTGGGGAGATATCCCTAGAGGTTAGGAGAAGAAGAAGAGTGAGGAAAGTAACATGGGAGTGGGATGTACACGAGTGCACATGCCTTCCAGTCCTGGTGTTTGGGTCAGCAGGAGAGTGAAGTATCAGCAGGAGGTGATGAGAGCAGTTATAGGGAGATGGTAGCAGTAAGGGTGAGATGTATAAGTTTTGGGGTGGAGCAGGAAAGTAATATGAAAAGGAGGAGTAGAGGGGACATATTAAAAGGTACACGGAGTGGGACTCAGACTTGTAAGCGATGTTTCCCAGGGTGTTTGCTTGTAGTATGTCCAGCGTGCAGTAGCGTTTCTTGTTGTATCTTCCTGCTGCCTGAGTTATCCTGCTTTAGTTCAACTGCTGTGTTTAACTGCGTCTTAGCACTCCATCAACGCAGCACTCACACAAAAGCAGCACCCCATCTGTGATTTTCCCTCATGAGCTGATCTAAATTTATAGGGAGATGGTCAAATGAGCACTCTTCTCCGCCCCAATCAGGAACTAATAAGGATCACATGAATAGGGGGGGATGTTTCTCAAACAGACCAGACACAGACTACAGTCATAAAAAGAGTACAACAGGAGGTGAAAGCTAATCAATATATACAAAAATATATATACACTATTTATTCTGAAATTAACAGGAGTCTATGCGTTTTTGTCGTTAAGAGTGGAGAGGAGATAGCAGCATTTTCCTGTGAAAAGCAGAGAAGGCATGATCATACTGCTGTATTTAACTGCGTCTTAGCACTCCATCAACGCAGCACTCACGCAAAAGCAGCACCCCATCTGTGACTGTGCCCCCCCCATCTGTTGGGTTGTAAACCCAACATTTCATATTCCTCACACTTGTACTCATCCTGATATTCCTGATACTTGTATAAAAAGATATCCTGCTCTCTTTATATAGCTTCCTTTGTGTGAAATCCTTGGGGTTCCTGCCAGTCCCTCTGCTTTCCTAAAAAAACAAAACAAAAAAAACTGACCACAATAGGCATGAGAGCACAATGTGGTCAGTTTTCTGGCTGTGTTGGGAGCGAATCCAATGATTAGACTTCTGCTGATGCATTCCCTTCTGCACAGCCATTCACTGGAATGTCTAGTGTGTTGCTGTTTTTCCTTCTCCTTATGCAGCTCCTTATGCAGCTGAGAACAGAGGGTATGTGATTACTTATAAAAATGGAGGAAAAAAGTATTTATAATAATTTTTCTATGTATACATAAATGTGTTGCCTTTCATTTCTATTTTAAATGGAATGGGTTGTTTTACAAGGTTGGAGTTTACTTTGAATTTAGTGTGTTGTTGCTGGGCTGTAACCACCCTGAACTGTTATGTTGTGCTGCATGGAGATCATATCCAATGGTGGAAATAAATATCTGCGTAGATTTGTCAACACTTTCTGTTTATGAGCACTATATTATGGACATTAAAATGATATAAAACAATTTTGTTTATTTTTGAGATACATATTTCATTTTGATGGGATTACTGGTTTGAAGTTTCAATATAAAGCTGGTGTTTTCTAATGATATCCACCGGGGGATATGATTATTCCAGCTGCTGGCAGTTATTTATAAGTTCACCATTGGGAACTTGGAACATGTTCCCTCTCCTGCAGTTTTCCCTTCCGATCCCCCCCCCCCCCGACAGCGAGTCGGGGATCTTATAGCGGAACCCACTGTTGCAATTTGAAAAGAATGTGGCCATGAGGGGCTCCGCTCACATGCCCGCATCATTCATTCACAGAGTTCTGTGAATGAATGCCATCAAGTGCAGTCAGCCTTTGTGGCTGATGGCTTGTAGTTCTCAATAAATGGTGAGGGCTCTCAAAGTCCATTGAGCTTCCTGCCATTCAGTAACTTCCTGCCCACATCGGAGCTACAGGCAGACAGCTAAACTGACAGTCTGCAGGAGCCAGACATTGCACCAGCGATCTGCTTTCCTGGCTCCTAAGAAAAACAATAGATAGTAAAAGTAATTCTTTTTACCTGAATAAAATGTGCTTTATCATTTTTTTTTAAAAAGGTGAATTTATCTTTTAAAGTAAAATCCTGCGGCCCATTAAGGGGCCGCTGGATTTTACTATGTCCCCCTACACTCTGCACAGCCAGGTATCATATGCCAGGTATCATATACAGTCAGGTCCATAAATATTGGGACATGGACACAATTCTACCATTTTTGGCTCTATAAACCACCACCATGGATTTGAAATGAAACGAACAAGAAGTGCTTTAACTGCAGACTGGCAGCTTTAATTTGAGGGTATTTACATCCAAATCAGGTGAACGGTGTAGGAATTACAACAGTTTGCATATGTGCCTCCCACTTGTTAAGGGACCAAAAGTAATGGGACAGAATGATAATCATAAATCAAACTTTCACTTTTTAATACTTGGTTGCAAAGCCTTTGCAGTCAATTACAGCCTGAAGTCTGGAACGAATAGACATCACCAGACGCTGGGTTTCATCCCTGGTGATGCTCTGCCAGGCCTCTACTGCAACTGTCTTCAGTTCCTGCTTGTTCTTGGGGCATTTTCCCTTCAGTTTTGTCTTCAGCAAGTGAAATGCATGCTCAATCGGATTCAGGTCAGGTGATTGACTTGGCCATTGCATAACATTCCACTTCTTTCCCTTAAAAAACTCTTTGGTTGCTTTTGCAGTATGCTTTGGGTCATCGTCCATCTGCACTGTGAAGCGGCGTCCAATGAGTTCTGAAGCATTTGACTGATTATGAGCTGATAATATTGCCCGAAACACTTTAGAATTCATCCTGCTGCTTTTTTCAGCAGTCACATCATCAATAAATATACAGCCATACATGCCCACGCCATGACACTACCACCACCATGCTTTGTTGACGAGGTGGTATGCTTAGGATCATGAGCAGTTCCTTTCCTTCTCCATACTCTTCTCTTCCCATCACTCTGGTACAAGTTGATCTTGGTCTCATCTGTCCATAGGATGTTGTTCCAGAACTGTGAAGGCTTTTTTAGATGTCGTTTGGCAAACTCTAATCTGGCCTTCCCGTTTTTGAGGCTTACCAATGATTTACATCTTGTGGTGAACCCTCTGTATTCACTCTGGTGAAGTCTTCTCTTGATTGTTGACTTTGACACACATACACCTACCTCCTGGAGAGTGTTCTTGATCTGGCCAACTGTTGTGAAGGGTGTTTTCTTCACCAGGGAAAGAATTCTTCGGTCACCCACCACAGTGTTTTTCCGTGGTCTTCTGGGTCTTTTGGTGTTGCAGAGCTCACCGGTGCGTTCCTTCTTTTTAAGAATGTTCCAAACAGTTGTTTTGGCCACGCCTAATGTTTTTGCTATCTCTCTGATGGGTTTGTTTTGTTTTTTCATCCTAATGATGGCTTGCTTCACTGATAGTGACAGCTCTTTGGATCTCATCTTGAGAGTTGACAGCAACAGATTCCAAATGCAAAAAGCACACTTGAAATGAACTCTGGACCTTGTATCTGCTCATTGTAATTGGGATAATGAGGGAATAACACACACCTGGCCATGGAACAGCTGAGAAGTCAATTGTCCCATTACTTTTGGTCCCTAAACAAGTAGGAGGCACATATGCAAACTGTTGTAATTCCTACACCGTTCACCTGATTTGGATGTAAATACCCTCAAATTAAAGCTGACAGTCTGCAGTTAAAGCACATCTTGTTCGTTTCATTTCAAATCCATTGTGGTGGTGTATAGAGCCAAAAATGTTAGAATTGTGTCGATGTCCCAATATTTATGGACCTGACTGTATTTTCCACAAGTCTAGAGTCCATAAAACAGACCTTGACCTTGTTTTTGCTGTTTTTATTAGGGGTTAAACACTAGGATAGGGTATATGGGATGCCCAAGGAACTGTAGTACTTTGAGGACAACCTCTTAGCAAACCATACCAATGTGGACCAAAAATCAGCAACAGTCCTTAGCAAGTCCCATTTGGTGAACCTCCTCTGACCCTAGATGAAACTCTCCTTATCCACTCGACTGTCATGAGGGTACTGTCCTTTTCCTGTAGCGTAGTGGGTTGCAGCTGCTTTCAGGCCTTACACTGGGCTGGCTCCTTCCCTGCTGACAGGATATACTTCCTAGGAGACTGTGATACATTGGAGACCCTTCTGTCTGCCTCAGCCTTTAGGTAAGCCCCCTTCCTGGGGCCCCCTTCCAGGCTCCATGTGTGACGATTGTGCACAATAGAGACATGGACGCTGTACGTGATAGCCATCTTGTTAGTCCTCAGCCTTTTTGTCTCTCATCTCCTCCCTTTTGAAATGGAATTTATAGCTGTAAGTTGAACGGACATCAAAAGGGCCTCTTATTTTAAATAAAACACAGATAGATGAAGCTCCAGGGCTTTAAACCGCTAATTAATCTGGTGCAGGAGACCTGCTTTGAAAGCCACTTTTCTCTGCCCGATCGTAAACATAACTCAGTCATGACCTGTTAGGCCGTTAGGACTAGAGTGTGTCATAAAACATACATTCCACATGTAGACATTTTTCATACAATTCATAAAGTATAGCAGGAACTGGGCACATTAATATTAGGTATATATTTGGATAGATCATTTTTGGATAGATCAAACAAGGCCCTACATAACTATATTAGCACCTAGGATGGGGAAGAAAGCAGTCTCTTCCCTCCTGGGTGAGAAGGGTACGCTGTGTTTGGTATCCCTGCTTTTGAAATATAATTCTGAATATTAATCTGCCAGTTGCTAGGATACTACCTGTACTTATTGGAGGTTATTAACCTTAGTATGAAATTGTAAGCCGACTTGGTCATAACCTTGGTTACCTCCTAGACCCCATCCCCAAACTGGATGATTGGTCATTTGTTCTCAGGCGACACCCCTTTATTATGATAGAAAAAGACTGACAGGCTGGAGAAAAGAGAGCTCTTGTTTAACATCAATCAGGAAACATCTAACAAACTTAAGAGCCAAGGCAATCTTTTTCTTCGGACAATTGGACTCTGCTTACTCCAAGAACATTGCAAGTATTCTGCCTTCTGAACTCCTTTCATTTCTCTGTTGTTTTATTGCTCTCTTTATGTCTTTGTAATATCTTTTTCTGTAAATATTTTAATTGTACCATTTTGACCTTTTTAGTAATAAACCCTATTTTGAGAAGTGTTGAAACTGTATCTAAAGCTTTTAATGCAAACTAAAGAATCCCTGTCTCTTGAAGAGTGCTACTGTATGTAATAATCCTCTGAATATACCTGTCTGTGGTGACAGTGTGTGTTACAGATGCTTATGCTAATATCATAGTGTTACTGCTAAGATTTGTGAGTTTCCTCCTTCTCTGTAAAAAGGTGGTGGTGGCAGTGTGAAGGGTTAATTGCGTAATTAACCTGACCCAGTAACAATCGCTCTCAGGCTGTTGGCACATAGATTGTAGTCCCAAGAGCTGGAAAATCTTTGTGCAGGGCACAGCTGAGAGTGGCATTGTTAAGCAAGTGACCGCACGGTGCGAGATCGGCTGGTCCTTCAGTCACGAGTTGGTGAGAAGGGAAGTGGTCGGGCTCCGTGTTTCATCACACCACGCACCAGCACCTTCCTTCAATCCATCTTCCACCCGGCTCCAACTCCCCTGCTGTTCGGGCTCTCTCACATTTAAGGGCTGTCCCAGCCACCAGGCCAGGCCCCCTGCCTAGAGATTGGCCAGGTTCCCCTAAACATGCAAATCCAGGCCTCCTCCGCCCCTCTTCTAGAAAGTTCCAGTATTTCTAGAAGGGTGGGAGAGCTCCAGAAGCCGTGACATGTATGGCCTCCCAGCTAGACTTGAGGTAACCTCACTGCCTCACTCACAAGCTGACTCATCTCAGGCTTCTAGCAAGCCTCTGACTCACCACAAAAATCCTATCTACCTTGAGGGCACTACAATAATAAATGCACATATTTTTGCAGCCGTATTGTAAATAACCTGCTCTGTGATAACAGGTTTGGAAATGATGCAGCGCCAATGAATATAACAAAAACATACAAATAAATAAACAGT
Source organism: Staurois parvus (assembly GCF_062004578.1). NCBI lineage: Eukaryota > Metazoa > Chordata > Amphibia > Anura > Ranidae > Staurois > Staurois parvus. The sequence goes on along the minus strand of NW_028318246.1, from coordinate 445,227 downwards.
GTTCAAGGTGTCAAATGTGAAGTCTCTCCTAAAACAAAGTCCATATACACTCGGCTAATAAAAACCTTTCCACCATCCAGTTGATCCTTGTAGTCTAATGAAAACACAGAGTGCCACCACCTTAATCAAATGCACACTCACCAGACCATAGGCTGTAACAGGTACAATGGACACAGCATGTTTCTTAGCCACAAATCCACCCAGGTGTATGCTCTTCCACTCCAGAATCTCTCCTCTTACACATCAGCAAAAGACAACTCCCAGTGAAGCAAATAGAACTCAGCAAGGAGCCAATAGAAAGTCAGTGATAGTGTAATAATTTAAGTAAAGGTTTATTGTAGAAAAGACCCATTCATGGAGTTAAAATAATGTGACAGTGTAAAAACTCAAAGAGCCACTGATAACTCGAAATTGTACAGCAGCGTGAACGTCAGCACTGAGACTCTGTCCCGACTAGTTTTGTCCAAATGGAGATTCTCAAGGGGTCCTCAGTGAGTGATTCCAGAGTGGAAGTCCTTACACTACAAGGGTCTACTGGATGGTGGAAGATCTTTTCTTTATTTGAGTATATATGGACTTTGATTTAGGAGAGACTTCACGTTTGGCATATTGAGCACTGTTTATTTCCATAGTTTTGCTGAAAAATATTATTGTCATTTTTTCCTGCAGGAGCCTGGAAAGCATTGCACCTGTGATCAGTGGATCAAGATTGCAATGTCAGGCTTCTGCAGACAAGCCCTGCAGCTTTCTGCCCATACCTCTATATGGGCTGTCTGTTTGAAAGCTGCAGGGCTTGTGAATGAACTGCGAGAACCCTCATCCGTGCACTCGCATTCATTCAGAACTACAAGCCTTCTGCCACGGTAGCTGATGATACAATACCTGTAGTTCATTAATAGGAAACTGTAAATGAATGACTGTAGAAGTTTTTATGTATTAATTTTGTGTATGTTATGGAGTTGCACTTTTGCCTCAAATTTATTTTTTGGGGCTCTGATCACCTATCTGGAATACAGAGTGAGGTTCCCCTAGAGAGGAGATTGAATGGAAGAGGATGAATTTGGAGTGGTGTTTAAAAACTCTACATATATTTGTTTAAATGTGAGCACAATATATGAGCACTTTTACACGTGTAGGGAGGACAATACATTTTACACTATATAGTTTTTATTTTATTTTTGAGATTGAACATCTGAGAGAAGAAATCTTTTATCATGAGTGGACAAATGCACTTTATTTGGACACGAAGGTGACACTTGGAGGACCTTTGAAATATTCAAGCGCTGTTTTTGGCATACATCTTATACTCCGTTAGGGTAGTGGAGGTTTTCAGCTGCTAGGAGACTGTGGCTTATAAACTCTGGTGCACTGACATTGGACATTCATTTGTATCCTGGATATGCCTTCTGCTTGCTGCCTAGGTACCTCTTGTGCCGGACTGTTGCTGACAACAACTCTTCAACTTACACCTGCATGTTCCCGTGTCTGATCTTCAGATCAACTTTCTGTATAGACCTGGCCTGAGTGTCCCTGGAAACACAGAAGCTCCCATATTGTCTTTTTATTTTTTCTCTGCAACTGCGAGTATGGGGCAGGAGGTTTAAAGAAACCACTCTTGTCAACACGGCCTCTAATAGGTACATGATAGTATGAAAGAGCTTCTCTTAAGCCAGATAAAGCACAAGGGGAGCAACACAGGATCTTGCAGGAATGATCGGTAATGGTCAGGAGGCTGGGGATTGCATCTGAAGAGTGCTGCTGTACAATTGAGCAGAGAGAGGAGATTTGAGGTGAACAGTGAGCAGAAAGGTGGTGCACAGGTAAGCTGAGAGGGAGAGTGGGGGTTTGGATGTAAACAGAGGTGGGGGGTTGGGGTGCCGTGGTTAGCAGGTGAGATCTGAGTGCAAAGGTGAGCATAGAGTGGGGATTGGAGTGCAGAGGTTTGCAAAGAAGGTGGGGCTGGAATGCAGCAGGTTGGGGGTGGTGGGGAGGATAGTATTTGGCAGTCACTGTAAATACCCGTTACAATTTTGTAGAATTTTTCAATCAAAAAGTATGGGGGAGGTTGGCAACCCTGAAACTGAAGATCATGGAATTCAAATGCTAAGATGATACAAATTCTGATTTATTCTACAGTATATGTATTATGGATGTTATGAATAATTGTTTCTTTATATGTTGTGTCTGCCTTAACTATAACTTTAGTTTTGTGTTTGGAGATGTAGTTCTCTCACTTATACTCTAGTACCAGCACAACATCTGCAAAAAAATTGTCATTTGTCCAAAGCATGTTGCAAATTATTTCCGCTGGTGATTTTGTAGTCCGAAGCCTTTGTACCAAATTCATGAAAGCCCAGTGTCACTTTCATTGTTAGTACCAACGTGCAGCAAATTCAAATTGTTCCTATTTGAGACACTTTCACTGTACAGAGCTCCTGTTGTGATGCATTCATAAAGAAATGCCGCCATATTGGTGATAAGGAAGGTGGAGGTAAATAAGACTTCTCCCATATTGGAGTAAATTGTTGATTGTGTTGCACATGTAATTATTATGTCATTTCTTTGAGACAATTCTGCAACAAAATTTGTCTTTAAGTTCCTATTAAACACATTTTTGATTTCCATTACTTTCCTAACTTCTCCAGATAACTCTTCTGCCTGTAGAACTCCTCTACTCTTCAGGAGAGATGCTTGTTGTTCTCCCAGCATTGCAACAGATTCAGACACAACTTACCAATGCACAAATTAATCTGTCACAAGTTGTGCCATTTGTTGTAATACCGCAAGACGGATTTCTAAACAGTATCTACAACACCCTTGATGAATCGCAAGGATTGTATTTTTCAGGGGGTGACCCAGGTGAGCCCATGGGTGGTGCAGCATGATGCGGGCAGTAAATACACGGACTCCGATTGTACTAAAACTTGAAACTTGTATTAAGCAGAATGCCAATGTTACAAACACCGTAGTGGGAGAGTGCCTCTTAGGGAAATAACTCACAGTTCAATGTAGTCACAGATGCAGCTGAGGAGAGGTGCTGACAGCATTTGTTTCAAAGGTGAGTCCTGTTTGGTGTGGTCCCAAGAGGGGAGACTTATGACAGGTTAGCGAGCCCCTAGCCTTTCCGTCCTCATCAGGAACCTCTCCCTACCGCTAGTTGCTGTCCCTGACAAGTGAGGTCTCTCTCCCTACACTAGCCACTCGCAAAAATGCTTGCCAAAACCCGGGGCCAGGGTCTTAAATAGATCTTGCTGATCCAAGATGGCCTCCAAGGGTCATATGCCCGCAGCGTAGCCTACCAGAACGCTGCTCCATTTGACCCAGGAAACCATGGAGAAGCCATGTTTCTCTCAGACTCTCTCTTCAGGCTGTGGTACCACTCGGGTCGAGTGCCAACTACAGTAGAGAAAATAGCTGCCTAGAAGCCTACGTCATTTTGTGCCTCATAATGCACTGATAAAAGTGATACTCCTAAGCTGGTTATACACACTGAAAAGAGAAATCACTTGGTTTCCTCATCCACACTAAATGGGTCTGCAGTGCCGGCTATTGTATTCTGACAGCCGGCACCCATGACTGTCAGAATACCTGAACAGTGCCACAAATTTACAACTCTGCTCCTTTGGGAAAAGTTGAATGAAAAATTGACTTTTACCAAATAGGGTGTAGCCGACAGGGCCATCCATGGAACAAATTTTGGGTGATTCAGCTTTAAAGCTTTCTCTTTTATTCTCTAGCCAATGCTAGTCACATGAGAAAAATGTCCTTTCATCACAAGATCTGCCAACGAGCCCGAACTGCAGCCATTGCTGTGATACTATGCTAAATTTCTAATGTATGTGGTGGTCTGTAATGACTGATATCTTTCCAAACCAATCCATTCACATTGTGCATACATGTCGTGTTATTGTTTTTTATGAACAGACAACAAACACGTATATGCAGTTTAATTTATTAAATTCACTAATTCATCTACAGAATTATTTCTTGTTGCCTATAGTAAAAAACACATACAACATATTGGCACATAATAGGTACAAAAAGTATAGGAAAGTAGATGCTTTGCAAACATTAAAGTGCCTTTATAGCCAAAACATTTTATTTTAACTTTCGGATAGACTGAAGAAACATTAGACCTTCAGGTTGCACTGCCATTGGAAGCTCCGACAGAGAGATTCCTTCACTTCCAGTCTGGTAAAAAAAAGGTTGTCCCTAGGACAGGAAGTGAAGGAAAATCTCCTTAACAGCACCACAGACAAAAGTAAAGATGCCTTTTTACGTTAGGTAGGAGAATGCTAAAACCTCTACCAGCTTTTTTTTTCTGCATATTTCCCTGCTGCAGATATAACGTTGCTTCCTGCATGGTAAAATGTTGTCCCCAGAACACAGGGGGGGGGGATATCTCTCTAACAGAGCCCTGGATAGCAGTACAACTGACAACATTTCTAACCTGTCCCTGTTCTATCTATAGATGGAAAAAAATGTTTTGGGTATAGATACACTTTGCCAGAAGTAGGTAGTTACTGTTGTGAAACGATATATTAAAAAGTACAGATGAGCACTTCATCCAGAAACTTATAAATCAGTGTTCAGTCTTTGGTGCATGATTATATTATTAGCAATTCATGAAGTACAAAACAAAAACCATGAGTTATTTTTGGCAATAATTGTCAGTACCGTGGAATGAGTAGGGGGTACAACCTGAAAGCTTGTCCTGAAAAGTTGGATGTTAGTGCAAATAATAAAAGTATAACGGACAGTAAATGTTTTTGTTGCAAGTGCACTAACAAGTTTATGGTCACCTCAAGTACCGTGGACCTACAGTATGTGTTTTTGTAATCTTGTATGTTAAGTTACGTAATACCTAATATCTCTAATAAGAAAACCTGTTATAAAAGAATCATGATGGCTGCAATTGCTGTTCACTCCTTATAAAAATGTGAGTTGCCCGGCTGTCATTCTGAACCTCTGGCATTAATAGTTATGCATGTTTGAAATATCTCAATTTACAAGCTTCAAACTGTCTCCTTCTGTTGTGGTGTGGATACGCAGTGGCGTATCCACACCACTAGGGTTGATGTCACCCGGTGAGATAAAACATGGTGCCACCCCCCCCCAATCTCCAGCAGGACAGGCCGTAGGGCACTGAGCAGGCTAGAGTATTGCCACTGCTCTCCCCAATTCATGTCTTCAGTGACCCAATAACTGTTCTCAGGCCCTCATTATTGTCCTCAGTCCCCCCCCAATAATGTCCTCAATGTCCCCATTACTGTCCTCAGTCCCCCCATTAATGTTCTCAGTGACCAGATTACTGTCTTCAGTTCCCCCCATTACTATCCTCAGTCTGCCTCACAACGCCCCATTACTCTCTTCAGATCTCCCCCACATTGCACCCCCCTCCTGTCTTACCTTACACAGACAGTGTGGAGGGCTGAAGACACAATCACTTGCTGTTACCTCGAGCAGCACCACCCACTGTCCAGAGCTGTCCTGCCCCCCGCAGACAGATCTCTGAGAGACTGACAGCGGCAGCTCATAAATGGCGGGACCGATGTCACCCCTTTTGGTGGTGTCACCTGGGTGTGATCTGTACCTTCTGCACACCCTGTGGACATGGCAGTTGCTGATCCCCAGAGCCGGTTAAGACTCTGCACTGTATAGGGATAAAAAGGATGCAGGCAGTTAGTATCACTTCCTTCTGCAAGTTTTATTGCACAAACAGAAGATCTTGCACATTTTCACCTGAAAGACCACCCATTCAATACATTTCACCCTTCTGGGCTTAGTAATAAAAAAAAAGACTAATACTGTAAAGGTGAAATGTGTTAGGGGCCATTGCTAGATTACAAAATAGGCAAAGTAGGCACCAGCCTATGAACCCCATGCTGTTTAAGAGCCCCACGCCAATGGATCAAAATAATACTGAATTGAATTTGGAAAAAATTACAATGAAGCTTCCTTTACCTATTGTTTAGATAGATGGAAAAAATAAATCAGCTTAAAGAAACGAAAATTAAAGACTCTATAGAGAAAATACTGTATTATTGTAATGTACTCAATAACAACATTAAGTACATAAACCATAGATGTCAGGGTCACATTACAGTTTGTCTCCTAAAAGCTCATCTTCTTTCAGATGTCATTCTATAAAAAATTTTGGTGCAAAATACGTTTGTGTAATGTACAGTAGTGATGGTCATTTCCATCTAGCGGTCAACATGCACACTACTTAGTGCAATGTTATCCCACTACAGCGCACGCAGGAAAAACCTCCAGAAACCTGCAAGGGAGACCCCAAGTTTTCGACTTCCTACTGGCATCCACTGAGCTTATTCTGGTTAGAGGGGTGATCCTTCAGATGGAGGAATGCAAGATATATTGTTTGTGCAATAAAGCTTGTTGAATTAAGTAATTTTTGGCTTCACTAGTTTAAATCAATGACCTGGAACAAATATTCAGATATGGACTTCCTCTAACTTTCTTGATCTGCATACTTGTTGGGTCTGTGATTTAGTGGGTGAACAGCTTGGCAAGTAACATTTTCAGAAAGAGAGGTCAGTCATGGCCTGACCCATATTTCTCTCTTAACTAGTTTAAAGTACATTTCTAGGCAGGCTATAGTTACACACTTTTTCCAACTTCTTTCCATGTACCTCTACAAATAAACAGTTTACATATAACCATCATAAAGTATATACAAATCTTCTGATTTTGCAGTAAAGGCACCAATAGTCGTGTATAGGTAAAATTTAACCTATAATCAGGCAAGCTAATATTTTAGTTGCATTTTGTGTAAAACTAGTCAGCTATGAACTACATTTCACTGACAGTATGCATTCTGCAGTTGCTTTTTTTGCTTAGACCTATTTTGTCATCCACTCTGTATGGCTACAACACTGTCACCATGGTATGAGAGGCACAAGTTATCTCTGGCAATTTTACTGTTCCTAGAGCTGGTCTCGTCATGATGACCTTACCAGTGATCATTAGCAGAACTTTGCAAGATATGGTTCAGTTTATGTATAACTCCTAATAGGCACCTGTTCTGCTAGCAGAATGGAGGGTGCCTAGGCACTGTCTTATTTCTGGAATTGCTGCTTCTAATAAGGAGTTATGTGTTAAAAGTACACTTTTTATACTTATTGCTGTAACACATTAAATTGTGCTAATCAATCCATGTTAGACAGTCCAATTGTTCAAAATTTGAAGTATAGGTCTACTTTAAACAACTTCATCCAACAGTTTACATCAAGCAGGGCACAGTTAGAATATCTGTCAGTTTGGATAGCCATCTATGTCACTAGTGGACAAATTTCCCTTCCTGACAGGACAGAAATTAACCAGAAATCACTGAAATGGGAACACAGAGAAATACAAAAAACTTTTTTAGTAGAGTGAGAAAGCACTGGAAGTTTTGACAGTCTTTGTATAAGTGCCCATGTCCTCCAGGCCTGTAGATAACTACACCCCCTTGTATGAGGCTCACAGTTGAAGGAAAATCTCCCCGTGGGGCCACACAGAAGTGAAAAAAAAATGACGTGTACAAGTCCAATACACGTACAGGAAAAAATTGGTTTTATTGCGCACTGTAAAATCCTTTTCTTGGAGTCCATTGAAAAACACAAATATGGATACTAAGGAACCAAAGGTTATACTGCCACCCACAGGAAAAATAGACACAGAAACTGAAGGCCAGCCCCCTAGAGGCTCTAACCTTTCCCACCTCAATCCTTCCCAGTTGTAACAAGCATTCCAATAGCATAGGAAAGGAGTGGAAAGGGTGTCACCTTAATAGACTATGAGTAAAGGATTTTAGAGTGAGTGCAAAAATGTTCCCTATTGTCCATTAATGGACATTCCTTTATGGATGATAAGCAAAAAAGGATGGCATAAACAAATGCTTGCAGAATGTTTTTGGGTGAAACTATCATCTGAAGAGGTAGATGCATCAACTTTGCAAATGATGAAAAGTCAGAGAAAGATTCATTGTTCTAGTGACTCTAAGGCTGAAAGTAGTGACATCCAGAAAATAGAGAGAGATTTCCTTGGGCTGAACCAGTTCTAGACACAGGGAGATTAGCATTATATGTTTTAGTAACAGTAGCAGAGCCAAAAGGGGAAGTTCTGCTTCAAGGCCTCCTCCCCCACTCCTGTTTGTGAAATGGAGAGTTTAGGGAAGGAGGGGGGAACAGGTACCTGATTAGGACAGCTCCGACTGCCTAGGCGATCGCAAGTGGAAGTTCTCCTCCCCCCACCCTCTCCCAGTCTTCTGATACACATGACAGGTCCCAGATGACTGTGGGATCATTCACAGTGTGCAGCACCACTCACACAAGCGCAGTGGGCACCCGGTGGTGAATCCAGAAGCTCTCTTAGCTGGATGCCCATAGTAAAAATGCCAGCGCCGGGGAGAGAGCACACAAAATGAAAACGGCTGGGCCGAGCACAGTGCTGGATCGTGGGACAGTTGAGTGGCTGTTTATTAAAAGTCAGCAGCTACAGTTTTTGTAGCTGCTGACTTGTAACTTTTACACAGGAGACTGGAGCTCCATTTTAAGTAAAAAGAAGGTCCTTGGTTTCAAAACAACCTTGTCTTTGTGTAAAATAATATGAGACCTGTTATAGGATGATTCTGATAACTCGAGACATTCTTTTAGGAGTAGCGATGACCATAAAAAAAGCTACCTCAGGGGATGTCAAGAAAATGTCGTAAATCCGTTCAAATGGGTCTTTTTAACACCAGCAATACTAGGTTAGAATGGGGGCGGAATGTATGGCTTAGTAGCAAGAATACATTGGTATAGAATAGATAGGCCAGACCCTGACACCTTGATGGTAGTAAGAGCTAAATATTGTTCTGCTATTAACTTAAAGAAAAAAAAAATGTTCAGCCCACTGTAAAAGCAGGTGGGGAAGCCTCCAAAGTCTGACACCAGAAAAATATGGTGGACAGGAAGGAGGCATCAATTCTCTAGTAGACACTTAGGGATCGATTTACTAAAACTGGAGAGTGCAAAGTCTGGTGCACCTTGATAGCCCGAAGATTGACTTCACACATCTGCATAGAAACCAATCGGCTTCCAGGTTTTTTTTTTGTAATTGAACAAGCTGAAGTTAGAATCTGATTGGTTACCATACACAGCTGCACCAGATTTTGCACACTCCAGTTTTAGTAAATCAACCCATTAGAGTAATTGGGCAGGTGTGAGGTGGCAGTGGTTAGAGCCTTTAAGAGTTTGGCCTTCAGTTGTGTAGTGTCAGTTTCTCCTGTATGCAGCAGTACAATCCTTGGTTGCTTATTAACTAGTTGCCAACCGCAGATAGCCGAATGACGGCTGCACTGCGGCCGGCCAGTTCTGGGTGGACGTCATATGACGTCCTCCCAGAACGCGCTCTCCTGGGGCGCGCACCTGGCGATCTCCGTGATCGCTGTGTCCTACAGACACAGCTGATCACGTGATGTGGTAAAAGGCCAATCACAGCGGCCTTTTACCACGTGATCAGCGGTGTCCAATGACACGCTGATCACAGGGAAATGCAAGTGCCGGTTCTCGGCTGCACTTTCCTCACGCTGTCAGATCGTGAGGAAAGTACTGCCGAGAACCGGCAGTTGCCAGAGCGAGGATCGGCACCGATCATCAGGGCACTGATGATTAGTGCCCTGATGATCGGTGCCCAGCAGTGCCACCCACAAGTTCCGCCCACCTGTGCCCAGCAGTGCGCCCACTAGCTCCGCCCACCTGTGCCCAGCAGATCACCCACCTGTGCCCAGCAGTGCACCCACCTGTGCCACTCTGCAGTGTCACACACCTGTGCCCAGAAGTGCCACCTACCTGTGCCCAGCAGTGCCACCCATCTGTGCCCACCCACCTATGCCCACCCACCAGTGCCACCCACCAGTGCAGCCCAGCAGTGCTGCCAGTCAGTGCCACCAGTCAGTGCCCAGCGGTTGTGCCAGTCAGTGCCGCCAGTCAGTGCCCAGCAGTGATGCCAGTCAGTGCCGTCTATCAGTACCCATCTTCAGTGTCACCTATCAGTGCCGCATATTAGTGCCGCCTATCCGTGAAACCTCATTAGTGCTGCCTATCAGTGCCGCCTATCCATGCCACCTCATTAGTACTGCCTATCGGTGCCCTTTAGTGCTGCCTATCAGTGCCCATCAGTGCCGCCTATCAGTGTTGCCTCATCAACGCACATCAGTGAAGGAGAAAAATTACCTGTTTGAAAATTTTTATAATAGAAACAAAGAAACTTTTTTTTTTTTCAAATTTTTTGCAATTTTTTTATTTATAGCGCAAAAAGTAAAGCGCCCAGTGGCGATTAAATACCACCAAAAGAAAGCTCTATTTGTGAGAAAAAAATGATCAAAATTTCATATGGGTACAATGTTGCATGACCGCGCAATTGTCAATAAAAGTGCGGCAGCGCTGAAAGCTGAAAATTGGCCTGGTAAATAAGGGGGTATAAGTGCCTGGTAGGCAAGTGGTTAACCATTAAAGTGGTTGTAAAGGATGAAGGTTTTTTACCTTCATATATTCTATGCATGAAGGTAAAAAACCTTCTATGTACAGCAGCTCCCCCAACCCCCTCATTATTTACCTGAGCCTCATCGCGATCCAGCTATGTGAATGACAACCTCGGCTCCCCGAGGTCTCCGCCTCCTCATTGGCTGAGACAGCAAGTAGCAGCCATTGGCTCACACTGCTGTTAATCACAGCCAGTCAGCCAATAAGGAGACGGAAGGGGCAGGGCCAAACTATGGCTCAGTGTGTGAATGGACTCACGGAGCAGTGCATACCCCCATAGCAAGCTGCTTGCTGTGGGGGCACCCAACAGACAGGAGGAGCCAGGAGAGCCTGCGGGGGACCCGAAAAGAGGAGAATCTAGGCTTTGCTGTGCAAAACCACTGCACACAGCAGGTAAGTATAACATGTTTGTTATTTTACAAAAAAAAAAAAATGAACCTTTAAAATCGCTTAAAGCTGTGTCCCTCAATGAAGGATAGAAGAAAAAATAGAAATGAAGAACAGTGTTTACTTGCCACACTTACCCACTGGCCACACTAGTTAGTTTATAGTTGGATATGTATGCAAGATATGGTCACCTTAAATGTCTTCTGTACCCATTTCTGTCCTTAAAAGCACAAGTTTGTTCATGTAAGTTCTCTTACTTAGGCAATGGAGGAATGTTATCAGAAGAAGGCAAATTCAGACAGTTCCAATGCTGAGTTATCTTGGGAAAGCAATATTTTATATCCTGTCTGATCATATTCTCCCTGGTGGTTCCTTGCTGCTTCCACTTAAACATTTTATTATTTAACTGCCAGATCAGGAGACTATTATCTACTGTTTATGGCCACCTCAAATCTTTCAGCACTGCCTATATGCAGATATACCTATTTTACAGACAGGAGACTTAATATTTGCACATGAAAGAATGGTAAGCATAGACAGTGATGTCTACCTGCCACTATGTAATTGTTTTATTGCATTGCTTTTCAGATAGATTTCACATCTTATCTGTGTTTTTCCTTCTTTGAAAGGCTTGCATGTGAAAGCATTGTTCCCGCTTTTTATGAACAATTTCAGCTGACATCTCAGGCATCAGGCTACAACGTCCAGCAGATTGGATGATTTCTGGTATTGTTGCTACAGATTTGTTACCTCACAGGTGGTTTTGTTAAGTAATTACAACTCAAAATAAACCATAGACACTAGAGGGTGGTTGAGTATGGAGGTATAATCCAATCACCTTGTATCTGTTTGTCATCACTATGCAGAGGAGAGTTTCCGCTCATTACAGGAACACAATAGAGATTTCCCAAGGTTTTCCATCTATCCAATTCCTTTTTCCCCATTTAGTTAATGGGAAAGTGAAGGCATCTCACACAACAGTCATTTAAGTCTATGTTGCACATTTACCAATGCTTAAATCTATAGTCCTTTGTTTTATATCTGATTTAGGAGTGCAGTATTTGGTGATAGGATGATGTCAACAGATATAGTGAAAAGTCTCAGTCATAACTTGTTATGGTGTATTCTGCAGCCGGGCTGGTGGTGCTTCTAGAGCTGCACTGAGTCCTTATTAGATGAGTCTCTCCAGGGGAGGCGGTTGAACAATATTCCACATCTCTACTCGAGATCCTTCTTTCTCCTGTCTGCTCGGGCTGTAATTTCCTTGGTTTGATCTCATGCTAGCCACAGCAATGAATATGCATAGACCTGCACACACAGCGAAAAAGAGTGCCAGAACCACAGATGCCACAGCAGTAAAAACTCCTGGAGGCAGGAAATCTGATAACTGGAGGAGAAACGCAAACAGTTAAAAGTAAAATAACTTTTTATTCTAGATGATGAACATTTAGTTTCCTGCCTAAGCCATGTTCTGATAGGATCTTCTAAAAGTGTAACTGTGGGCAGGCTGTGGTAGTACTAAATGAGCTTTAAAGTGTATATAAACCCTAACATAAAATATGAGATAGGAGATAAGTGTATTTCTGCCAGCAGGTATTTTTCTGTATGTATGCATTGTCTATAAAGTGGAACTAAACCCACCCATTTAACTGTTTCCCCAGAGAGCTTCATGGAATAGCTTTCAGTGGAACTATCAAGTCATCAAATGGTTAGTATCAGAGATGGACATGTCTGCAGTACCATGGCAAATGCAGATCAGAAGCCAGGATGGTAGCTTCTTTGGCTGTAAAGCATAGGAGGGTTTAGTTTCACTTTAAAGTGTTACTAAACCCCGGACCCTGCATCCACTATATCTGGTCTCCCACAGTACACACAACAATGGAAATGCAATTATTTTACTAAATATGAACGGCTAAATACCTTTTCTCATCAGAGGTTAGAGTAGTCTTGTGACTTCAGCTGAGCACTGGTTAAAGCTTGTAGGAGGCGTTTTCTTTCTGCTTTAGGAGGATGTAAAATCCCTGACCTCTGTCTTGATTGGCCCTTTGCTGATCACATGCACTCTCCCAAGGAAAAAAAACCTCTCTAGCAATACACAGTAAACTGAGCATGTGCAGAAGGGCACGGGTTTAGTCTGTCTTATTACTGTGGACATTTGAGCAAGAGGAGGGGCAGAGAAGTCAGGTTCAAACAGCCTTTTTACACAATGCAGAGGATTAACCCCTTAGGTTCCACAGTGAGTATAACCAGCATGCTTTACTGAATATACAGACTGATTTTACTGTTGTGAGTTTAGTAACACTTTAAGGCCCCATTTGAAACTTACAAATGGGGCCATTAGTGATTACATATGGGAGACTCAGCATGGGTTTCTAGTGATTAGCTGCAGGTGGCAGATCCATTAAAAGCAATGGGAGGCTGACCGCTCCCACAGCTAATCACGGCCACTTGTATGTAATCGCTCAATATTGAATTTCCATATCCTGGCCACAGGTCCACTTTAATTTGCATCAGAAGATGCTCAGCTGCTAAGGTATTTCATTGGTGGATCAATGTAGGGTCTACTAGTTGTAAATTCTCAAGCTACAATAATTTCCATTGAAAAGAGAAGGAGGTATAGTGGGAAAGAGCATAGTTAGCCAACATTCGAGAATAATTAGGAGGGTTCACGTAGAATGGTGAGTGAAGCATGGGGGCCAATTTGGGAAAGGAAAAAAGTAGGTGAGACCAATAAAGGTTTGCCTTCACAGTGTATGGCTTGTAGTGTTGAATTTTGTATCCTTTGCTTTGCTATGTGTTAGACAAAGAGGGCCTGAGGGGGTTACTGAAGAGAAAATTAAAGTACAATTAATTCCATACTTGGTGTCAGTGGAGGTAAACAATAAACCCCATTGTGGCTAGGGATAAAATAAGTTCCACCACTGGTATCAGTGGGATTAAAAAAAATCCCCATCAAGTGTCAGGGCTTATTTTCACTATTCTCCCCAAAACCCTGGTGATTGAGGTGCAGTGCACTTCACAATGCACTTCTACTCATGGTGAAGAGGGGCAGGAGCATAGGAGTAGTATCCTTGTGTATTCCATACTTGGTAGTAATGTGTTCTCCTCTAGGCTCCATTGGAAGATCAGGAAAGCAGAGTAGTGCAGGAAAGGTAAGAACAGACACCTTATAGTGCCTGCTGTGTTGTGCGCTTTTCATCTTATCTGAGTGAATAACAGGTTTTCTTTATATTAAATCTAAAGTCAAACATGTTTTTTTTACATTTTATATGAGGAGTGAAATATTTTCTAGGAGTTTTATCAATTCCCATTTCTGTCAAAAATTATTTAAAAAAATATTTAAAGAAAAAATATTTCAGTGGTGCATGCATTGATTATCTATATAACATTCCCAAAACAATATCTACTTAGAAATATTGATAATATCAATAATTGATATAGTGCATAAAATAAAAGTTCAAATAATTCAGTCCATCCAGTGATCACCACGTGAAAGAATAATAAATCATAAAAAGAAATCATTCAACTCATCAAATAGTCACCATGTGAAAAAATGTGATATAAATCTCCAAGGCAAATAAATCTTCTTTCCAATACTCCACTCCTTGTGCAAGTGAAGTATTGGAAGGAAGATTTATTTGCCTTGGAGATCGGGAACAGTTATCCTAGGACTCCAGTACTACAGGTTGAAGGGAGAATTAGTTGGTCTGGTCCTTGGAGGATTATTTACCAAATTTTAGTGTGCCAACCATAAGAGTGGGAGGAAACACTGGTGAGTGCACACCTGAGAGGGGGGCACTACACAGATTTATATAAAAATTGTTTGCACAAGTATTCACGTGGTGATTATTCGATGAATTGAATGATTTATTTTTATGAATTATTCATGATTTTTTCACATGGTGATCACTGGATGGACTGAATTATTTGGACTTTTTAATGCATTATATAGATTATTGATATTATCAATATTTATAAGTATTGTTTTGGGAATGTTCTATAGATAATCAATGCATGACCACTGAAATATTTTTCTTTAAATATTTTTTTGCATGTGTTTAATAATTTAAACTGGTAGTGTGGTATATTGGAACACGGATATAATTACAAAAGAGATACATATTTTGAGGAATTTATATTAGGCAGTGGGGTATTTGGAACACGGTTATGATTTGAAAGTAATCTAAATTGAGGAATTTATATTTATTTAGTGTAGTTTTGGGAGTTTTATACTTTTTGCACAAAAAAAGTTTTGACTTGCAATCTGCATCGATTAAATTACATCTTGCATTTTAGTTTTAATGGACTCCCTAGTATCCAGGCAGTGTATCAACGACTGTCACTTCTGTAATTTCCATTAGCTGTTATCTTGTAATCTAACACTAGAGGTCAGAAATGAGCAATTTATATTTTGCACTATGCAAGAAAGTGAGTTTATAAAAGTTTGATAAGATGCAGCTTTAAAGTGTTTGCCGTTTGTATGGTGATTCCATGCATGCCAAGTCATGTGTAAGTGTAAAACTAACATTTTTTTACCCATCCCAGAGATCACAGAGCTCACCATAACAATGTAGTCACCTTCGTTCAGGCACTATCCAAGGCAGCAGAAACTGATATGCTAACCCAGAAAATAAACTGCCCTGTAAATCCTGGCCCCTTTACATTTCCTGGCAGTGTTTACAAACATCTTACAGAGACCAGTCTCTTGCTGAATACTCTGATCTTGAAGTCTGGTTACGGGAATAGAGGAAAGTGAAGGCATGCTTCCTCCTGCCTGCAGCAGACTGATGACATACTCTTAACCTGGGGAATGTCACCTGGCTGGGGATCAAGTACTGCTTTTTATGTGTATATATAACACACTTGTCTGCATTGAGTGGGAAAATATCTTGTTCTAGAGATTTCCCTTCACCTCCTGTCCCAGGGATACAACAAGAAGTGAGAGATAATCTCTGCAAAGTTAGGAAAATTGCTTTCTTAAACAATTTTCACTCGAAAACGTGCCACCTTTAGAAGATATACTGGGGTTGATTTACTAAAGGCAAATACACTGCAATTTGCAAAGTACAGTTTCTCCAAAGCTCAGTAAATGAGGAGAAGCTTCACTTTGCAAAGAGTACCCAATCACGTGCAAGGAAAATAAAAAAAACAGCATTTTAGCTTGCATGCGATTGGATGATAGAAGTCAGCAGAGCTTCTGTTCATTTACTAAGCTTTGGAGCAACTGCACTTGTTGAGTACAACTGCACCTTGCAAAGTGCATAGTCTGTTTACCTTTAATAAATCAACCCACTGTCACCACGTGTTCTGGTGATTAACAACATTTTTAAGTTCCCGTTATTTCGGTCAATTACTACTAGGACAAATACAGAGGGTGAAACTGGATTTTGGGGGCACAAACAGCCAGAGCCATAAATACAGGGGTACCACCAGTCATCCTGTACTAGGTCCAGGCTAGCAGGGGGGCCCAGGCAGCTATGTGAATCAGATGTGATGGCAGGGTGGGGGATCAGCACAGAGGGAGTACAATTACTGGAACCGATCCCCTGTATGGCTCTCTGCAGCAGCTGAAAGCCGGCTTTTTCTCCTCTCCCTTCCACTGGCTTTCAGCTGCTGCAGAGAGAGCCATACAGGGGATCAGTTCCAGTAATGCTGCCAATCACCCTCCCTGTGCACCATACATTTTCCCATGCTGCCCCCTCCCCCCCTTCCCCCGTGTGCCCCCACCCCAGCAGTGCTGCCAAGTTCTCTCCCCTCCTTCCTACCAGCAACTATAAGCACACAAATAGGATCCTTCGGTAAGGAGAGTGGGAGAGGGGTCTGGTAATTGTCACATTTTCCCAGCCCCATTCTTTCCTGAATAAACACAATAAGTGCTGGGTACCAGCCACACACTCTGTTCATTCAAAACTGAAGCATAATAAACTATTTTTATTTTTGGGGGGGGGGGAGCCCTGCAAACAGCAATAAGAATTTGACAGGGACAGGGGCTCTGTTCCTTCCCAGGAAGTTAATGTTTTCACAAAGTTTACCCTTTACTTATAAAATGAATAGCTAATAAAAAGAAATATATACTATATATATATATATATATATATATTGTGACACATCAGGAACTTATTCTCACAGACCTATACAGATACTGAAAGGTTCACTCTTTTTCTAAATTTCTCATTTGTAGATACATGATATAGGTTA
Organism: Staurois parvus; assembly: GCF_062004578.1. Taxonomy (NCBI): domain Eukaryota; kingdom Metazoa; phylum Chordata; class Amphibia; order Anura; family Ranidae; genus Staurois; species Staurois parvus. Next base: position 428,116 of record NW_028318246.1, on the reverse strand, counting down.
GTCTATAAATTAAAAAAGAGGTTCCACCCTAAAGTTGGCCAGGGCACCTACCTGGACAAACCCCTGTCTACTGTTAGCAGATAAAGTGTATTTAAAACCTAACAATAAATTCCTCTTATGCATGCCTTTTTGTTTGTTACTATGCTATAGAAAGATATATAGAGTTTTTTGTTATATCTGTTCAACAAATGCAAAAAATATCTGTGATCCTGCCAAAAATTCAGTGAGCTCACAATTCTATGTACAATGTATAACACAGTACCTGTGTTGCATAAGGGCTCTGACAAGAGCACCACACCAAAGGATTATAAATGCATAAGAATTTAGTTTTTCATAGAAGTCCAATGATAATCATTCAACGTGTTTCAAGGCTATAACATTCCTTCTTCATCAGGAAGAATATTATAGCTTTCAAGTGCTGTTTTGAGTGATGGACTCTTACACAACCAACTGTTGAAAAATATTTTTGGTAAAGCAAAGCAGCAAGTTCTTTCCTGAGTTGCATCCCCCACCATGAACCCTTAGGGGTCCAATACTCCAGTCAAGCCTGCACTTGAAGCCCTGAAGAAGGTAGAAATAAATAGTAGCAGATAGCTTGTCATTTTTGGACCTCTATGATGAAATAAATATGGATTCCTAAACCAGGGCACTCTTGTTTGCGGTACACATATATAAGCATGGAATATACTTCATAAAAATCGGGTGTCAAAATATTTTTACTGACTAAAGTTACATCTGACAGGTTTCTGTGGTTTGCTGCTTTTTGCATTATTTGCTGCAATTTGCACTGCAATGCCTTTATACATATACTTATTTGTGAGGATTGAGAAAGAGATGTATCCAATGCTTCATTTAACAACAACGCTGATAGAAAGGATGAGGGCAATTATGATGATTATGATAATTAGGACAGTGGAAAGATGATGACCATGGTAAAGATGAATACTGAAAACACCAGTTATTATGATGATGGTGATGGTGGTGATAAAATACGTAAGAATAAGGGCCAACAAACATTCAAGATGAAAGTGTATACATTTTAATGAAGACAGAAATACATAAAACACACATTCAATACAAGCAGTACAAAATGAAATGAGAATAGTATGAAAAACAGTATACTACAGTAATAATGGAAGCTACATATGCATAAAGGGGTGAGGATGCTCATGACATTGTTGACCTAATATGGCCAAATGAGAGGAAATATCTCCGATGTAAGGTTTAATCGTTTCTTAGTCTTTTACTAACACAAGTGTCCCCATTGGAAGATTTCTCCTCTGCTCCTGTTCCAGTGACAAGTATTGCATTTTGGAATTCCATTCCTTTTGGTCCCAGTGACAATACTCACCATTACAGATACAACTGGAAAATCTCCCAAGTGGGGACAGAAGTTCTGACAAGTTTACAGCAGTTCTAACTGTTCCACATTATATCTAAAACAAAATAAAATCGTTTTTGCTATAGCTGTTTGCTGTCACGTCTAATAGCATATCCGCCACAGTTTCTTCCTCCTACTCCTGTGTAAATATTACCTCCTGTCATGATGTAGGAGTAGTTGGAGGAACCACAGCGTGCAGCAGTGAACAAACTGACACATCCCGAAGTGTCGGATAGCAGCGGCAGCTGCTACTAAACGGTTATGTATTCTTCCTCTTCTTTTAAAGGATTATTATTCTGTAACACTAGCAACAAGGTCACTGTGCTTGTAATATGCTTGTAAAGGATAGTAGATTAGTACTTCTAATCACTTAGAACAGTGGTATCCAAACTGCGGCCCATGGGCCAGATTTGGCCCTTTGCTTGACTTTCCCCAGCCCTTGAGGCACTGTGCCATCCACTGACACCAATGGTGGGGCACTATTCCTTCCACAGACACCAACGATTGGGCACCATTAATACCTTGAATAACAACAGTGGGGCACCATTCCTCCCAATGATACCAACAGTAGGTTATTATTCCGTCCACTAAAATTATTAATGGGGAACTTTTTAATCCCACAGTCTGCCCCCCGTAAACCCACAAGGACAGTAAACTGGCTATTTGTTCAGACAGCCATTGCTGCCTTCTCTATCTGATAATGCTAGTTGCTTGGCTGTCACAGTGATCTAGTGTGTCGAGTTCTTTTAGAGTCTCCAAAATGGAACAAGTGGGCAGATCAGGAGTTCTATCTTCAGTCTCACTTATTTGCTGCTTTTGTGTTCCAAGTCATAGGTTCAGCATATGTTAACACCAGAGAATCAGCATTATATCCAGAGAACTAACAAATTTTCAGCAATGCCAGCCTCTGAGTTTCTCTTAAAAGAGTTTTACTGGAATGTCTACAGGGCTGTATTGCACTAAGCATTATTATTATTATTATTAATAATAATAATCGGAGATCTGTATAGTAATCTGCTGGTCCTAGGCACATTGGTTGTTGCCTGCAGCTCAGCAGACGAAACATACATGGGTTCTGTCTGGTGTATTGGAGCAGTAGCTCACCAGCCCACTGTACTACTTATTCTGAAAGTGTTCCTATAGAAAATGTCCCTGTTGTTAGAAATAGGCCTATTTGTTTAACCACTTCAATACCAGACACTTTCACCACCCTCCTGCCCAGGCCAATTTTCGGATTTCAGTGCTGTCAGAATTTGAATGACAATTCAAGCCCTGACATGTGGAGGAATTTTGGAGATGCATCTGAGTGTTTTCTGCAATTCAAATGACAATCATGTAACACTGTATCCAGATTAAATTATTATCATTTTTTGGGAAGAGATAGAGGCTTCTTTTGATGATATTTAATAGCCATTATTTTGGGGTTTTTTTACTAAATGAAACAAATTCAGAACATTTTGAAAAAACCCACTTTTTTGTTTGTTTCTGTTATAAATTTTGCAAATAAATAATCTTCCTTCATAAATTTAGGCCAACATGTATTCTGCTCCATTTCTTTGGTGAAAATAACCCAAATCACTGTTTATTATTTAGTCTGTAGTAAAGTTATAGAGTCTACAAACTATGGCATATGTATATTTGAAAATTGATCAGTCCTGATGTACTGACGGCCTCTCATTTCTTGAGGCCTTAAAATGCCAGGACAGTGCAAATGCCCCCCAAATTACCTCATTTTGGAAAGTAGACAGTCTGAGATATTTAGTAAGAGGAATGGTGAGTTTTTTGAAAGTGTAATTTTTTTGTCACAATTTTTTGGAAAAGAAGATATTATAGAAAATTCGTTTTTTAATTTTTTTTTTCAAAAAGGTAACCAGAGATATACTATGGCTGGTGTGGCAGTGATCAGGGATACTGACTGGTGACAGTATATTTAAAAACAGGAAAAAAGTTACTTTTTTTTCCAATTTGTTTTTTTTTTTTTTACATACTGTGACCATAGTTGTGCAGTGTTACAATAGTGACATTATACTATCCTGGGGAAATGATCAGGATTTTTTTTTACACTATTATTGCTTATAACAGTGATGATCACTGAGGACATAGCAGCTGACAGATTGCGGTGCAGCACGGCCCGTGACTGGGAGGGCATCATATGACATCCACCTGGAACAGCAGTGCTCCTGATCGGCTGTCATTTTTCTATAGGTCGGGCAGGAGGCAGTTAAAAGAAATTTAACTGCTCATGCTACCCATAGCAACCAAACTACAGTCAGAGGAACTAAGGTGATTCTCTCTGGTATTTTTCTTGGGAATACTAGAAAAAAAAGATGTCTGCTTCGTGTAACTTAGACACACATTTTCCCCAATTTATAAACAGCCCCATTGCCTGGCTGTATGTATGAATATGACAAAGGGCTCGTGTAGGTCCTGGCTGATCTGCCCAGAAAAGGGGTCACTGATCATCATACTCCTGATCTCCCCACTCTACTGCTGGCTCATCATCCATACGCAGTATCAGATAAGAAAGCAGTTGGAAAAGGTTCTGCCACAGCAGCATGGACACGTAGAATGAGAGGTCGCTTACATCGATCTCGCAGAGCTTCCCAGCATAATTCAAGTCACAGATACAGTGGAATTCGTTGGGCAGGTTCTGGCAGATTCCTCCATTGAGACATGGATTCGACTTGCACTCATCATAGTCAACCTCACACCTGTAATTCCACAAAAAAATAATGTTTTTGGCAAATCTGTCACTGATTATGAACAATGCATGTAGCTGTAGCCCACTTAAAATGAAGTCAATAATCAGCACTTTTTCACTGCTGCCAAATGCAACCAAAATGCAAATGTTTACTGTTACTTCTTTGATGCATCATTTTTAACTTTGACCCTCAATAAATATTCATTTTATTATACTACACTATGGGCATATCTGTCTTAAACTCCCTGGAGGAGTATTTAATTTCCAGACGCCCTGCACAAGATCCAGCCCAATATCCAGAGAGGGAGCCTCCTGCACATCCTGAGAGCAGCACCCACCCATCCCTTAAGGGCAAATTCTGGCTGATTTTGGATCAACATTTAAAGCCCCAAGATCCAGTTGATGTACCATCCCACCCTTCAGAGGGAAGTTACCCCAGTACCTGGTTTACCCTGATGATTCCCTGATGACATCTGGATTTATATTTATGGGCGCATTGACATTGCACGTCTGGTGAGTGCACAATTCTTTCACAATTATTGCACAAGCACCGACCCACTTGGAAAACAGGCACTTTAGGAGCACTGAAAGTCACTTTTGAACTTTTAACCATTTTACACTCATTTATGAACTTTTATTCATCACTTTTTTATAAGATTTTATGGTATTAATATCTTAAGTGCTGCACCATTACTGTATCAAATGCAACCCCGTTGAAGTTAATAAGGCCATACCGCAATCATGCATGTGGATGCGGCATATTGGTGCAGCATTTACAGGGTGGCAACAGGTAGTAAGGTTGTGACATATCACGTGCTCACCTCCTGTCAAACATCCCTGCATAGCACTCCACTGCAGATTGCTTTTCAGAGGGGTGGCAGGGGCTTCTGCAAGTAGCTTTACTGTTGGAGAGTTCTCACTTCCTTTTTGGTAAAATGTTCTCAACAGGACAGGAAGGGAGGTAAATCTCTCTTGCCAAGCTACTTTATTCAATATTACAAAACACATTTTTGGTTTTACATAAACTTTGGGGATAGAATCGTGGTGACATAATTTCCGGTGTGGTTACAGCTGCCACCATCTTTGATACTCCCTGCCTGATATGCTTTAAGAGGGTTTTCACCCTTCTGATATGAGTGCGGATTTTATGCTATATTACATTTTACTCAATAAAATTGGTTGCACTATGAGAAGCACCCTTCTTCTTTCTTTCTGAGTATACCTCCAAACCAGAGATTGGTTGGAATGGAATCCCATCAGCCCTGACATGTGGAGGATTTTGAATATGTATCCGAGTGTTTTCTGACCTGTTACTCAATGCCGGTAGGTGAGCGTGCATGCTAGGTGATGGTTGGAGTTTCTGTCCTTTTGGACTTTTTAATTTTCACTGAAGACTGTCATTTAGCATTCAACATTTATTAATATTTATGATTGTATCACTGTTATGATCCACTTTTTCATTTCTATGTGAAATACACTTTTTTGTGCTATAATAGTTAGTTTGTACACAAATTGTACTATATGGTCTGCCGGGTGTTTACTGGCAGAATTTTTCATATTGTGTCACACTTTTCTCCAGGGGTGTATTTACCACAAGGCAAACTAGGCACTAGCCTAGGGTGGCATTTTTCAGGGGGACAGCACCTCCCCCCCAGAAGAAGGGATGAAAGAAGGGACACGTGCGCCATGAGAACCATGAGGGATCTGAGAGGGGCTGCTGATGGTGTATGTAGAGCCTGACTCTCGCTCCCGGGGATGTCCAGAGCTGTAAAGATAAGTGTCTTTCTCTCTATAGCCAAGGGGGGTAGTGGAAGGCTCTCCCAGGTGGGGGGCAGGGGTGTTGGTTGGTGTCCATGGGGGCAGACGATTTTTGTGTTGCCTAGGGCAGCACAAAACCTAAATACACCACTGCTTTTTTCCAGAAAGTTTATTTGCACCTGGGTAGCTTTTATTGGTTTATATATATATGGAATATATACTTAATGTGTGGGTATAGCACCATTCAGCAAATGGAGTCCTGTCTGGTGTTTACTATATCAATTAAATAATATATTTGAGAGATCTTTATTGTATTATATATTTGTTTGTTTCATATAATTTTGATTTAGGTGAGTGAGGATTATTTTAACGTTACCACTCAAGTACTGGTCTTTAGAATATTTTTAGAATATCTTGCACTTTAAGTTGGACCTATAGTGCAACACTATTTATTGGTTTTGACATAAACTTTAACTGTTTAATGTATTCCATTTGGAAAAGCTCTGTTTCCTTCCTCTCCCAGCGACACAACAGGAAATGAAGGAAAGTCTCAGTGGGAATACATGCAGCAATAAAAACCTGACATGTTTTACTGGAGTTCGACTTTATGTAGTTGCAGTGAAAGAACTGCTGCCTTTCTTCTGGGGTAAAGAGAATGATCCTAAAAGTTTATCTCTTTTTAAAACTTTTGTTGGTCTGTGTGTAGATAGGGAGATTTCCCCTCATAGGAAGAGTGTAAATCTTTCCAAGTGAGGGGAAAATCCCTTGTAGACAATTCTTACTGGAAAAGGTGTCCTCTTTGGATGATTTAATTTCTTAATCAACTTTTTTCAGTGACAACTGTTAACTTTTTGGCTTGCCTATCACTTTGTGTAGCAGTGACAAGGGTTTCAAGGATTAGTAGAAAGGGTGAATCTCCCCAGCAGGGACACCAAAATCAGATGTGTTAGAAAGAGGTCATGCAATAACCTATAAGGCAAGATTCACACTATTGTTTCCTGTGCCTGCGTTTGCGTGACCACAGCAGCACATTCATTTGAATGGGCTGCTGTAACAATGGAAAACTCAGGGAAAAGGTCCCTTTTCCTTTTCCAAAATCGCAGTCAGGAAACTGCATAGTGCTATGTGGTTCCCAGGACGGGAAAATGTTCTGGAGTTTTCAGTGCATGGGGGTGCCATTAAGAATTAGTGACACCCCCACGTGTCTGCTAACAGCAGCACATTTTTGCTGTGGGTGCATGAAAGAGTGGGGTTTACATGCAGTCCCACATGTCTCACACAGTGTGCCATCAGGGACACACACTCGCACCAACATAGATGTCAATTGGAAGCAGCGGCTGTGTCCGTGTAGCTGCTGCATCCCAATTAACATCCATGGAACTGCCTACATGGGGATACATGGAACACCAGTGCATCCCTGAGCAGGTAAACACAGTCCCCCACAGGTGTACACATTAGTACCCCCATGTAAAGGAGGTCTTACACCTCACATATGCACAGAAGGGTTTCAACATCGGGATTTCTTTGGAATGCAGAAGACTACTTTGTGTCTGCAGATTATCTTGTTGGGACATTTTTTAGACACAGAAAATCCCACAGAACAAAAGGAGGTATAAAATACTGTACATGCATGCAGCTGCTCACCTATAGGCTAGGAGCCTACAAAAATCACAAATATTAGGTTGTGTTTGCTTTAATTAAAAAAAGACAGTATCATTCAACTAAAGTATATGAATAATAACTGCCAAAATGCCATAAAATACACTAGACACATAGACCATAAACTACTTATACAGTCATGGCCAATAATATTGGCACCCCGCATTTTTATCAGATAATTGTTGCAGTTACAAATGTTTAGGCATTCTCGTGTTTATTTCTTTTGTTTGTACTGGTATGACACAAAAAAGTGGAGAAATAAAAAGCCAAATCTGACACATTCCCTACAAAAGCCCAAAAATGGACTGAACAAAATTATTGGCAAAATTGTAAGAAATAATTGCATTCAGAGTTTATGATGCTCCATCTAATTTGTAATTCAACTCACCCATATCAATTAACAGATCTTATTTGTCCCTGTGTCCACTGTGCACAACATTATCAAGAAGACTACAGCCCATGGCACTGTAGCTAATCTCCCTGGATGTGGATGAAATAGAAAAACTTGATCAAAGATTGTAACAAAGGATTGTTCGAATGATGGATAAAAAACCTCAATCAACTTCCAGACAAATTCAAGCTGACCTTCAGACACAGAGTACAATTGTGTTAGCTTGCACTATATGTTGCCATCTGAATGAAAAGGGACACTATAGTAGGAGACCCAAGAGGACCCCACTGCTGACAAGAAATGTAAAAAAGCCAGATTGGAGTTTACCAAAACAATCTGAAGAGAATGTGCTGTGGACAGATGAAACAAAATTACAGCTTTTTGGTAAAGCCCAGCATTCTACTGTTTTAACCTCCTTAGCGGTGTTCCCGAGTGTAGCTCGGGGTAAAATTTCTATACCAAAAGCGGTAACCCCGAGCTACACTCGGGCTTACCATGCGGCGCTGCTCTGGGGGTCCCTGCAGCACTTACCTTGTCCTTCGCTCCCGCGATGTGTCCCCTCCAGCGTCCCCGGCTATCTCCGCCGGCCGATGCCGGCATCCGGCTTCTGTGTTCCGGTCCCTGTGACGTCGGGACATATGGGCGCCGGAACCGGTGGGAAATTTGAATTTTTTTTAAAAATGTCATTTTTGCTGTCATTGCTGTTTCAATGCATTTCACATATATTTTGTCCCTACTGCTTTGTCCTGTGCCCTGCCTGCATTTTGAATGTTCTTTCTGCCTGGAAACTTAGAAAAGTCCATGGCGTCCAAAAAACGTCCCTTTACGTCAAAAGAGGTTTTAGAACAGCGATAGTAAATCAGAACCACTTGCAGAATTGAGTGATAATGATTTGTGGGGAAATTCGTCATCAGACACTGAAAACAATTTTGCGACTTTGCTCAGCGATGTGCGAATTTGCCTCTGTACTTCAAATTTCAGTGTTTTTGGTTTGATATTATTGAATTAAATTTATTATTATATTATTATTTTTTATGATTATTTATTAAATTATAATTTATGATTTCGTGTTTCAAATTTTATCATATCCGGAATGTTTAATAGACTCTTGTTCGGACAGATTTCAGTGAGTTATTCCTAAAAATTACAGCCTACAATAAAAAAACTACATATTTCCATGCAAAAAAATGGTACCGCTTTCAGCACAAAAAATCAGAAAGAATCATACCGCCAAGGAGGTTAAAAAAAAGAAATTAGGCCTTTAAAGAAAAGAATATAGTCCCTACAGTCAAACATGCTGGAGGTTCACTGATGGTTTTGATGACGTCAAGAAGCGCCCAGCAATGGTTTAAGACAAAGCGTTGGAGAGTACTGAACTGGCCAGCAATTAGTCCAGATCTAAATCCCATTGAGCACCTGTGGAGAGATCTCAAAACAGCAGTTTGGAAAAGGGACCCTTTCAGTCTTAGAAACCTGGAGCAGTTGGTGAAAGAAGAGTGGTCCAAAATTCCAGTAGAGGTGAAAGAAACTTGTTGATAGTTACAGGAAGCAATTGATTTCAGTTATTTTTTTCCAAGGGGTGTGCTACCAAATATTAAATTGAGGGTGCCAATAGTTTTGTCCAGTCCATTTTTGGGATTTTATGTGGAATGTGTTAGATTTGTTTTTTTTGTTTCTCCAGTTTTTTGTTTCATACCAATACAAACAAAAGAAATAAACATGAGAATGCCTAAACATTTGTAATTGCAACAATTTTCTGGGCGAAATGGTGCATTATCTGACAGAAATGCAGGGGTGCCGATATTTTTGGCCATGACTGTAGGTCATATGCATAAAGAAAAAAATCCCTAAAACACACCACTAAAAAGGACTGGTACCACACCAAAAAGAGTCTCCAGGTCAAAACAGACAACGTTTATTTCATGTATTCAATAAAAAAGCCCTATATAAGGGACTGGGTTAAACATATGATGAAAAACTGTACAATTAAAATTTGTGAAGACAGTTATACAATGTTTTACATTAACCCTTCATGATAATTCCTGCCATGATGCAGTTTCAGCGATTCCACTCATAGATTTGATTGTGTCCTTCAGTGCAGTTCTCAGGACAGAACCTGCTTCTTCAGGAAGATAACTGATTATGTTTAACTGTCTGTCACAGTGGTAACAAATGTGTAAAGGATGATGCAGGGCAAAACTAGTCAATGACCAAAGATCCTCGAAAAGACCTGACAAGGAATGGAGCAATATAATGTGGTCATCAACCCTCCAAGAAATAACTGCCAAAAGTCCTGAGTACAGCCTCAATAGGCTCCAGCTGTCACATCCTGAGCTATGCACAGAGCAACAAGCTCTATGTCAATATTCCGTCCCACTGGAGCTATGGGATTAAACTCATATCTTTCCCATATGGCATGGATCATTATTATTAGTATGTTTTATGGCGTTTTGGCAAATGATAATTATATACTGTATTTGAATGATTCTGTATTTTTTTATTTTTGCATTACCGCAAGCAAGACCTAACTTTATTTTGATTTTTTTGGACATATTATTGTTACAATGATTTTTTCATGTGTTTGGGTGCAGTGGTTTTATCTGTTTACTTTTTATATTTTGTTTGTTACACATGCAGCTATAGCAACGTTTGGTTGAATACACTTTTTGGCGAAGAGTAGCACAATTTATTATATTTCTTTTTTTTTATGCATTAACTTGTGCAATGCCATTCCGCATGTCTCATGTTTGAACACAAACAGACATTTCTGACACAGGGATGTGAAGATTTACTGTAAGCACACTGCTTTGCATGGCTGTGCTGTACACAGCCATTCAAAGCAGTGTGCATGAGCTGACAGGGAGAACTGTTTGTTTACTAACAGTTCTCCCCCCCCCCGTCGGAGATCCTCGGCAATCATCGGGCGCCAGCGAGTAATCACCAGCCTGACCCAGTGTTTGGCAATGCGGCCGCGAATGACGACGCTGATAGGACGTGCACAGAAATGCAAAATCACATATATATGTGATTTTGCGCACCCGTGCCACCCTGTAGCAGTATATTTGCTACAGAGCAGATGAGAAGCAGTTAAAATGTAGATATAAAGATTCCCATGTAAAGAAGAGCAATTCTACTTACCTGCCACAGAGATTAGTATATTATTTCTTCTTTTTCTTCTTTATACTAACCCCTGCACTCTATGCATTATGCACTTCTGGCCCCTGATGACACTGTGCTGTGTATTTCATACCCCTGCACACTTCATTCTATATTGTACAATTGCTGGTTGCTGAGTAGTCAGTGACTATGTTATTGAATTTCTTTTTTAGGATAGGATTTGTGTGGAAACATTTTTGTAATGGAAGAGTTTCAGTTTTACAATTGATTGTCTTGTACTATACACTCACCAGCCACTTTATTAGGTACAGTTGCTAGTACTGGGTTGGACCCCCTTTTACCTTCCAAACTGCCTTAATTCCTGGTGGCATCGATTCAACAAGGTGTTGTAAACATTCCTTAGAGATTTTGGTCCATATTGACATGAGTTACTGTTGCCTTTCTATCATCTTGAACCAGTCTGCCCATTCTCCTCTGACCTCTGACATCAATAAGGCATTTTTGTCCACTCAGCTGCCGCTCACTGGATATTTTCTCTTTTTTAGACCATTCTCCATAAACCCTAGAGATGGCTGTGCGTGAAAATCCCAGTAGATCAGCAGTTTTTGAAATACCATGCACCAACAACCATGCCATGTTCAAAGTCACTTAAATCCCCTTTCTTCGCCATTCTGATGCTCGGTTTGAACTTCAGCAAGTCATCTTCACCACGTCTAGATGCCTAAATGCATTACGCTGCTGCCATGTGATTGGCTGATTAGCAATTTGTGTTACCAAGCAATGGAACAGGTGTACCTAATAAAGTGGATGGTGAGTGTATGTGTCTGTTAGATTTCTGTTTGTGCTTCAGAAATTAAAAAATATTTTTGGGTAAAAGGACTGTACCATATATACAAGGAGTGGGCTCAACTTTTAAGCCCATTCCACGGTTCATGTAATTTTGCCACACCCACAATTTACTGAGAATAATTATTTTCCTCTGGCTGCCAAGGACTGAACCCTCCCAGGAAAAAAAATTATCTACGACTCTGTTACAGGGGAATCTCTTTATCTGCAGTTTAGTTTTGCAACAGTGTCATTTTAAACCCATGTTAATGTAGCAATCCAGAAATCTCAAAACAGAGACAAACCTGAGTGTTTAGAGTTGTCCTGTGCAGATGCGTGGCAGGATTTTTTGTAATAATTCGCAAATATGCCCAGCATGCCTTCACATTATGGCAAACTTACCTCCTTGTTTGCTCTGTTCTTGTGACGACAGTTCTGCACTCTCTAGCTGCTCAACAGTGCCATCTGTAAGGTTGCACTATTATACATCTGAAAGAGGCCAGGAGTGTATAATGCATTGTGCAGCAGACATACAAAAGTGCTATGTTTTCACCCAAGATTATCACATAAGATTCCATTGGAAAATGTGTGAATCCTGGGTGAAAACTGCATGAAGCTTGTGTAGCCCCACCCTTTTGAGGGCTAATTTTTTTTTGCCAAAGTTTCCCCCTTTCTTCTCTCCGCAGCCAGGCACCAAGTATTTTCCACAGCCAGGTACACATACTCTTTCGCTTGTTGTCTTCTATGACCAGTCTGGGGGATTCTTGTTTTTGGAGTTTTATTGTAGAACTGGGGATAGGGATGGGGAATTCAGTAGACTACTCCAAAATTAGAACTAGTCACACTGAGGACATTTAGCTGATCTCTTAGTTGAGCACTTTTGAAGTCTTGGCTGAAGTAGATAGCTGACTCCCCTTTAATTTGTAGCAACAAGTAGTTTAGGAGTGAACAAAGTCCCTTTTTTCAGTAGTAGTAGTTACAGGTCTGAGCTTCTCAGGTATAAACCAGTTATGACAGACTGCGACAGCCAAAAGATAACATAGCTGAGCAAAGTCCTTTGCAGTAGCAACAATTGGACAAGATCTTCAGAACACTAGCCAATGTTCCCTTTCTTTTTCAATCCCACATTGATTCTCAAGCACCAGGGGAGGTAGCAAGCACATAAAGTCCCCAAATTCCTCAATGTCTGTACTCACAAGGCCCAATGAAAGAATGGTTGCATACTTTCAATTTTCCAAGCAAAACCCTCAAGTGATACCAGACAGAGCTTTGGCAGACAGATCCCCTCAGTCAGCTTACCGTAGGACCAGGGTCACTCTCTCTAGCTTCAGGCCCTCAGGTCATCCCACCTAAGGCCACATGGCAGCCAGTGCCAGGCGAGGCAAGCCTACCTCCAGCCTGGCTTTGTTCATTCCTCTCCCAGGAAAGACGCTGAACCCATGTGCTCCCAGAACATAAATACCACTCTCAGCATGCAATGGGGCCACCCTCTCCTGCAACTGGCCAGGGTTATATCCATATTCATGCTGTTCATTTGCCTAGTCCCAACCCATGTTCTGGAAGGCTCTCATAGCTTTATGAAGGCGTGCAGAACTCAAGGCAAACTCAGCAGCACCAGAGCATCATAAGCAGCTCTGACTAATCCACCACAGCACTCTTGTTAAGGAGAACACCACGCTGAATTTACCTAACATCCTCTCTGTTAAGCAGAAAAAACATAGCTATACTGTACAAATCCTAGTTTCTAACTAGAAGGGTGTTACACTTGCGTAAAAACATTGATAAATAGAACCCAAAGTTTAATTTACCAAAGAACTATGCTTACTAGCACATTTTTGTTTTCAGGGCACAGTCCTGCTTCAAGCAAAAATACTAATTAACTTTCTCATATCTAATAAAATTAAACAAGTCATTGTGCTGCAACTAAAATCAGATGACCTTCATTCCACGTTCATATGTGTGTAAATTGTGTTTCATTGTATATTCATATCACAACTGCTGTGTCTACTATTCCAAACATCCTGATAAACCTGAGGCAATCAGCACACATTGCAAAAAGAAATGGGAAACACTTGCCAACTATTTACATTAGAAGTCCAAACTTTTATTCCAGTTTTGGAAAGTACAGGGGATGGATAAACCCATTAAGTTTATTTCTGGTTACCAACTGGTGAGTTTTCCCCTCACTTCCTGCCTTGTAGACACAACAGGAAAAAAAAAGTAAATTTCTCCAAAATAAGGAGAAATCCCCTCTTAGACATTTGTCATTGGAACATATTAATTTATTAACATATTAATTTATTATGTATTTGTGTGACTGTTGTGAGATTGTCACAGCTATACAACTATTTTGTCCTAAGAATATCACAGCTGTATGACTATTTAAAAAAAAATCTGTATTTACTTGTACATTTATTGCCTAATTTGCACTGTGATGCGCTGGATCTCTGATTTTTGCAAATGCCCCAGTCAAAGTGGTTATGCTGTTTGAGGCAGATGTAACAGATGGATAACAGCGGTCGTCTGATGAAAAAAAGGATTTCTGAATAGACACATGTGTATGGAAAAGTGGCTTAAAAAGGAAGCTCTTCATCATACTGTGGAGGTAACACTGAAAGACGTAAATATCTGAAGAATTGTTTGAAAGAAAGACTGAACACAAAAGGGATCTATTGTATGAAAGCATCATATTAAGGGTTTATTCTGTTCAAGTGAATGTACTGTTTTGCTTTCCAAGAACCTAACTATCATAAAAACAGGAACATTAGAGACTTTCTGCTTCAAAATACTTATGTAACTGTCCCTGGTTTTATAATTAAGATCTGTATGTCATTGTAGTCTTTCTGAGATTTTATTAAGGCACAAAAAAATCAATACAAAAAAATGGTTGAGTTAGAAGAATAGAAAGGCAACAGGAAGATCTAGCAATAGACTGGATCACTGAGCAAGAACCCAGCAAGTTCAGTAAAAGAATGTAATTAATTAAAGTGTTTAAGGCTTACAAAAACACACATAATAATCACTATAAACAAAAGGCACTTTAGTAAAGTGTGTTTTTTGATTGTATGTCCTAGAATGAAGGTCATCCATCCAGATGGCATTACAGAAAAAAATAATGGGGGTCGTACAGATTGATGCATCTGGCATTGTATGTAGATAATGGGTGTATTGGTAATGGTAAGATGCCCTTTGTCTTTCTTATGTTAACAAGAAAATTTACAGTATAGTCTGTTTTTCATGCAGTAACTAGCAGTGATGATGCAACCAGGAGAAGGAGAAACTGAAGAGACAGATGTGTGAGACCATGCAATAAGGAAGGCAAGCTGATATTGCAACTGAAAGTAGCAAAGGCTGCCTCCTAGATAAAAATTTAACTTTTCTTAGAGGAACTCCAAATACTGGTAATACCCCAAAACACCAATGACTTTTTGCCCAACACTGACAGTGTTTCACAGTGCGTATTAGAAGCTTTAGCAAACCAGATAGGGCCTTCCTCATTTCCTAGGAGAGGTCATCAAGGATCATCTACCCCTTTCATCCTCAAGGGCTTTAATTCATTAGATTTCTATCAATCATGGAAGCTCAGCATTACATATGGCTCTACCTAGGGCAGTCTGAATGCAAATACAGCCTGCCTAGGAATCCCTACTTATGCAGACTGATATCCAAAATTCTTATATTTGCAGAACTCCTTCGCCAAGAAGCCCAATGCTTGCAGTAGGACAGAGGGCTATTAGAAGTACTGGTATGCTATGTACAGCACCCTGCTAGCCCCACCAGTTGTGATTTGATATTATTGCATATAGAGGCACAGAAACCAAGTGGTAACATCTCTGGGTCTAAAATAAAGTATGTAATGAAAACAAAAAAAGGCAAAACTTAACAGAAACAAATTCAGCTTTAAACATAATCACTATGGTAAGATATCACATAAGATACATAATGTAACTAACCTTTCTCCTACAAATCCTGGTAGACAGGAGCATCCCAGCACCCCATTCACCTCAGTGCAGTTACTGTAGTTATAGCAGGTGATATTTTTCTTCTCATCCCCACAAAAAACTGATGGCATTCTGTTAAATCTGCAATTAAAGGAACAGAGACTATGAAGTACAGAAATTGTAAAAAAGGGTCCATGCACAGTGGCTTACAAAAACACCAGTGCTCGTGGCAGAACAAAAACACTAATTTTGAGCCTTTTTTTTGTACTAGTGTTCTGGAATGTTTAGCAGCATTTAGGAGCATTAAGCATTTTTTTCTGCCAGAAATCCGCCCTCAAAAAACAGGTTTTTTTCTGTCTCTAAATGCTCACCCTCTCTATTTGCCCTCTTTAATATTATTATTGAAAGTAAAAGAAAATCCCAAATTTTGGGTTGTCCCTAGAAACGTAATAAAGAGGGACTCTTCCAATGGGGACACTAGTTCTGGTGACCTGGTCCCCAAGGAATCCCCTTAATCTGCAGGTATTTTCTCTCACTTCCTGTTTTTCTTTGGGACAGGAAGTGAAGGGAAATCTTTGCAATGGGACACAGATGGTGAAAAATAAATCTTTGCACTGAGACACAGATGGTTATAACCCTCCTTTATTCTATCCAAAATTAATAACAAAGTTCTGCCTATAGGTCTACTTTAAAATATGCCTCTAAATGACCTAATGTGCATGGACACATAGGATATCATTAGTTGCTTCTACAGGCAAAATGCCAAACTCCTCTAGGATCAGTATTCTTTTAAACCAGTGTGCATAGACCCAAAATAATACATTTTGCACACTGCTGCTGACTTTGCCCCAAATTGCAATGGTTTTCAACATATCTTCTGTCAGTTCTTTGTTCCTGTATGTCTTAAGAGTAAAAAATTTTGTTCATTAAAAAATACACACCTTAAAAATCATCTAAATGGTTTACATCCTGTATGCCTTTGAGGAAATGTTAATTTCAGAAAAAGAAACTGTCGGCCAGGGGTGGACTGACAACTCATGGGCCCCTGGGCAATAGGGGATCATGGGGCCCCTGTGTCCTTGCCCAAACTCAAAAAACCTATGAAAAAGGTACTAGGGGCATCTCATGGGGCCCCCTACTGACCCTGGGCCCTCAGGCAGTGCCCGAGTTTCCAAATGGTCAGTCCGCCCCTGCTGTCGGCTTGTATTTTAGTATATGTTGGAGATCCAAATTTGTTACCTGCTCCCAAAAAGTAGCATTCTCCAGAGTTACTCTTCCTAGTCTAAACATGTTTGCCATTGGTCACATGTGTAGTCTACAATAAGTGCAATTACTATTATTATAATTATTAATATAAGAGATTCTGCTTAAAAAGAACAGGCAGGACAACTGTTGTTTTCCACTAAGAACAATGAGACCCTCAAGAGATTGCTTTTTACCCAGGCCTTTCCATCAACTATATCAGCAATGTCAGTGGATGGTGGAAGAGAGAAGCCTCTGCCACTACAGCTTTGCCTGATCCCTCAGCAATAATTCACAGACTCACTCCGCAGTACTGTACCTACATAAAATGTCATCACTGACACCCCCCCCCCATCCCAAAGCAGCCAGCATGCACTGATGTACAGTACCTAATTGGGACTTGGGACATTTTCCACCACTTGTGTAAATGTTTCCCCACCCATGACACCAGAGCAAGTTCTTTTATTATAAGCCTATAAATATATTATAGAGCATGTTTTAGCCATCATAACTACATGGGAGGTACAAGGCGATGTGTGTTTAGCTCATAGTAGTTGTTTTCATTCTAATTCATTTGCTGCATACAAATGGTACAAATATATTGTGACAGTGTTGTGCCCTGCCATGGTGTGAAAAGGGTTTTTTTTCATCATCCAGGGCTCTCATCCAGACAGGTTGATGAGCTCCTGTGTGTGTTTCTCACTTAAACCAAACTGTTTTTTCAGTTTCCTCAGTGGCTGGTAAAATCAGGTTGGGACCTGGAGTCCAGAGACTTCATAGAGACTTGAGAGAGATGAAGTCTTCAATCCTCGGACCAGTCTTTGCAGACAACCAGCACACAGATTGTTTAGGTATGTGCAGAGCTTTTATTAGAAACACGACTATAGTCCATGGCTCCACCCTGACGAATAGAGGAAGTCTCTGTCCAGGTGTCACAAGGGCTCCACATAGGACACAGGTTGGAGCCAATGACGCAAGGAGCTACTAGATGTATGTGCAATGCTTGTGTCTAAAGAAGGATATAGACAAAAAGTGAGGCCAGAGCAGCATCACTGCAAGTGTAAGCCCGGAGGCTGATGAAGGTGTATTTGCTTAGTGAAAGAGAAATGCTGAAAAACCCCTGAAATGGAAACCCATATGATTTCTTTGAACTTTGTTTTTATAAAAGTGGTCAAGAAAAGTCCTAAAAAGATGATTGAAGTGAGTGGCTATGTCCTTAATGTGCTACCATTTGAAGCTGATTTCCATAATATATTGTACATAAAGGGTCAACTCATTATATTTTTAATTTCTTGAAATTCATGGTAGTTAAAAGGAAATTACTGATTACTATGTTTTCAAAATGGTATATCATCTTTAAATAAAAAATGTAAAATCACATTCTTGTATTTGCATAAATATGATATTTTTGTTAGTGCTGACAAGGACTGATGTGCCATAAGAAATATGTGGATGTCTACTGATTGCCTCTCCTTCTAAAAATTCTAGTTTTACACCTGTTGTACTGATCATCATGCTTCAATACTTTGAACTGACTGACCCCTAACAAGCATGTAGATCAGTTATTTGGACTTGTTGGATACCTGTTCTGGCTTAGTAACTCAGAAATGACTGAAGTCCAAGCCAAGCAAGAAATTTTAGGTAATTAAAGATAAATTAAGGTAATTATGTAATCTACTTTAATTACCTATCTACTAAAGTTCCCAGAAGTACCCCCAAATTATTTCAACAAAAGATAAAGCTCATAGCCCCAGTTTATCTCTACTTACTTACTTAGTTTCAACCATCAGAATTCAGCCAACCCGATCAAACACAGGCCTGAATGTTGCTAATCTAAATCTAACATGATCATTCTCACAAATGGTCACACATTTATAGCAGAATCATTCAGACTTTATCAAAGACCTTGGAAAAGGTGATTGTTTTAAATTCTATTTTGATAAATTGACTGATATCTGGTTTACATTTGGCAATAATTAAACTATTTACATATTCCTAAAAAGCAACAAAAGAACTTTAAACCAAGCCATTCAGGAACTTTCTAGCTACTTTTAATATAACATTATTCCTTCTCAAAGATGCTCATAGATCACAACAACTCTTGGGTTTCACTTGATATCTAAGGCCTGGTTCACACTAGTGCGATTTCAGATGCGACTTGAGTCACGCAGACTTGCATGATAATGGAAATTATATTGTGTTCAATGATGCCCATTAACATCAATGCAGCACCGGGCAGCGTCATTTTGGAAAAGGGTCCTGTATCACTTTGATGCGATTCCAGCGTGATAGAATTTGCAAACCCAAATCCAAAATGCAACCAAATTGCACTACATAATTGCACTGGAAATCTAAACAAATAGCAGCTACAGTAATGAGAACCTAGCCTAACAGTTTATAACACCTTCTGATTGTTAACATTAGGCTGACAGCCTGCCAAGATTCTGGTGCAATAGAAAATAATAATGAAAGAGCTAAGATCTTAATGTCTATGTTGTGAAATTTGAAAATGACTTTTTTTAACTATGATTATAGATGCAGATATAAATGAGGGCTTGTTTAAAGTGCCTGCACTGTTTGTTCAGAATATGTAAAACTTTAGTGCGTGTTATCTGGAAACAGGTTTACTTTAAGTGTCTAAAGAACAGAAATATAATCAGAGGGTTAATAAACAATCTTCAGAAACTGTTCTATAAAATTAAAAAACGTGTAAATTTGGAAATGTAACATAATTGGGGTTTTGGCACACAAGTACCAGGTGCTTGGTGTATGAGATATGCATTAAGCACCATTAATAGAAGCATGTATTTAAAGTGGAACTAACTGCAAAGTCCACTTTTCAAATGTGCCTCTTGACCCTTGACCATGTCCCTCTTACTGAAACATTGATAAACCGCTTGCCTGCCACCCTATAGTAGAACTAAGGCTACAGGGCGGCAGGGCTGCGCAAAATCACGCATATATACATGATGTGCATTTCCGGTTAAAGGGCGCACACCGCCCTACCCACACCGCCATTGGAGGCTACGGATGTTAATCCCCCGGTCCGGGCTGGAGATTCCCCTCCAGCATCTGGCAATTGCCGAGTAACACTGACAGGGTAGACACCTGTATGTAAACAACACAGGTCTTTCTCCTGCCAGCAAGAACATGCTGCTGTGTATTTCTCTGCACAACAGAGAAATACACAGCAGCATGTTTCCCTAATAAAACACACATAGCACATTATGTAAAACAGCACACAGTTAACCCTTTCATCACCCCAGATGTTAACCCCTTCCTACCCAGTGTCATTAGTACAGTGTCAGTGCTTTTTATTAGCACTGATCACTGTATTAGTGTCATTGGGATGTCAGTTCCCACCCAGTGTCAGAATGCCCACTGCAGTCCCGCTATAAGCTGCTGATCGCCGCCATTACTAGCATTAAAAAAAAAATTCCACTATTCCACTAATACACTATTGTGTAGATGCTATTACTTTCACATAAACCAATTAATTTACATGTATTGGGATTTTTTTTTAGCAAAGACATGTAGCAGAATACATTTTGGCCTAAATTTATGAAGAAATTTGATATTTTAAAATATTTTACTGGATACGTTTTATAGCAGTCAAAAAAAAATTGGGTTTTTTTCAAAATTGTTGGTCTTTTTTTCTTTATAGCGCAAAAAATAAAAAATACACACGCAGGTGATCAAATACCAACGAAAGAAAGCTCTATTTGTGGGGAAAAAAAGAACATAAATTTAATTTACGTACAGCTTTGCATGACCGCGCAATTACATAGTTACATAGTTAGTCAGGCTGAAAAAAGACAAAAGTCCATCTAATTTAATGATAAAAAAAAAAGTTATAATCCTATACCCACGGTTGATCCAGAGGAAGGCAAGAAAACCAGCAAAGCATGATCTAGTTTGCTCCTGCAGGGGAAAAAATTATTTCTTGATCCCCCAAGAGGCAATTGGATATTCCCTGGATCACCTTTACCTATAAATGTTAGTATCCAGTTATATTCTGTGTATCCAAGAAAGAATCCAGGCCTTTTTTAAAGCAATCCACTGAGCTGGCCAGAACCAACTCTTGAGGGAGTCTAATCTACATTTTCACACCTCTTACTGCTAAGAAACCATTCTGTATTTAAAGATTAAAGCTCATTTCCTCCAGACATCTATGTGGGCTTTTATTAAACTCTCTAGTATCTTCCCAACTATAGAAGTTAAACTAACAGGTTTATAATTACAATGCCAGCCATTAAGGAGTCCCTAAAAATTAGAAACAATGACTTTGAAATGACAGAGCTGAATTCTTTAAGGACCCGTGGGTGTATGCCATCCGGTCCAGGTGCTTTATTCACCTTTATACTGTCTAAATATTTTTGGATCAAATCAATTGTGAGCCAATGTGGATCATCTGGAGCTGTGTCAATACCATGCCCATTATGGACAAGAGCTCCCCATGCTCCTTTGTATACACAGAGCTGCAGAAGGTATTTAATACATTTTCCTTCTCTCTGTCCCCAGTCACCCACTCTAGATTATTTTGTAAAGGGCCTACATGCTTGAACCGGACCTTTTTACTATTAATATATTTGAAGAATTTTTGGGTGTTTGTCCTGCTTTTGCAATGTGTCGTTCATTTTCAATTTTTGTGGCCTTTATTTTCTTTTTGCATATTCTGTTATATTCTTTGTAATTTTTAAACAACGATAGCATTACTTCATTTTTATATTTAATAAAAGCTCTTTTCTTATAATCTATAGCTTTTTTACCTTTGGCTGTAAGCCACATAGGTCTGATTTTTTTGCCTTTTAAACTTGTTGCCCATGGGAATATATTTTGCAGTGTGTTCACATAAAGTCTTTTTGAAAAACTCCCATTTCTGTGTTGTGTTCATCGATGCCAATATTCCCTCCCAATCTAAGTCTTGGAGAGCAGCTCTCAGCCTTGGAAAATTAGCTCTCTTAAAGTTGAGCGTTCATATTTTTCCCGTATGTACTTGTTGTTTACAGCTAACAATAAATGAAATCATGTTATGGTCACTGCTACCCAGATGTTCTTTTATGTGGATATTAGTAATAAGCTCTGCATGGTTTGAGATTACCAGTATCATGCCTAGGTGGGGTCTCTATGAACTGTACCATAAAATTGTCCTGTAGTAGGTTTATAAATTTTTCCCTTTAACTGTTCCTGCAGTACCATTACTCCAGTCAGTTTCCGCGTAGTTAAAATCCCCCATTATTATCAATGTCCCAGCCCTTGCAGCCCTTTTGATCTGTGCAAGGAGCTAGGTCTCCACCTGCTCATTAACACTGGGAGGCCTATAACAAACTCCAGTGATTACCTTTGTAGTACACACCCCCATGTGCAGTTCCACCCATAATGCTTCAGCCTCAGCACACTCTCCATCAACTAGGTCCTCTTTCACACTCGCTCTGAGATCACTTCTCACATAAAGACAGACACCACCACCTTTCCTTTTTACCCTGTCCCTCTGAAAAATAACAATTGTCAGTTAAGGTAACGCAGCAATGTATAACAAAAAATGGCCTGGTCAGGAAGGGGGGTAAATCCTCTGGAGGGCAAGTAGTTAAAGTATAAAAAAACACTTTTAGGGGAAAAAGTTAGATAGTATACCTGCCTTTCCCCTGGCTTCCATAGTGCAGGAGGTGACGTCATCCTCCTTCCAACAAGATCCCAGGGAATGCTGAGTACTCCTGTACTATGTTCCAACAACTCCAACTTCAGCACAGTGCTGGGAGTGTCTTCTCATCAAGATACGAGGGTAGATTTACTAAAACTTGTGAATTCTGGTGCACCTGTGCATGGTAGCCAATCAGCTTCTAACTTCAGCTTGTTCAATTAAGCTTTGGCAAAAAAAAAAAAACTTGGCAGCTGATTGGTTTCTATGCAGAGTTGCACCAGTTTTTGCACTTTCCAGTCTTAGTAAATAACCCCCTTGGGCACATTAACCGGTTCCCACCCAGCCTATGGCCAAATGGCGGCCTGCAAAAACCCTCACCACTCCGGGTGGACGCCATATGGCATCCTTTCGGGCGTGTGCAGTTTGCATGCCCGCAGAGCCGCGCAGTGGCGCGATCTGTCACGGGCCATGTACCTCGGACACGACTGATGACAGATCTGAGTACCAGCCCCGTTGCCGGTACCATGTGACCTGCTGGGACCAATCACAGCAGGTCACATGACAGTTGTATACAATGGATGGCTTCCTATCATGTCATCCATTGTATACAAGTGTGGCTAGCTGTGAATGGTCACAGCGATCACATGCACAAGCTGGGCCAATAACAGCCCAGCTCTGTCATGTGATTAGCTGTGGCCAAATCACAGTTAAGAAAAAAAAAAACCTGAATGAATCGATTTCATTCAGGTAAATGCTTGCTTATAGCAAAGTAATTCTTTGCTATAAGCAAACTGTGTAAAAAAAAAAATCACTTCCCCAAAGTAGTACAATGTTACTATGGTAACTTTATACTACTTTGGTCATAGTGAAATCTGAAAACAAAATCTTAAAAGAGAAAAAAATGTAATAAAAAATTTAAAAATATTTTTAAAAAATTATCAATTTTTTTTTTTCAATACTGTCACCAGTCAGTGTCCCTGATCACCACAATGCCAGTTATATGATGATGCTGTACTGCACTGGTGACAGCATGTAAAAAAAATAGTGAAAATAATTTTTTTTATTTCTTCATTTCCAAAAAATTATGACAAAAAAAATTACAACTTGAAAAAACTCGCCCTGCCTGTTATGAAATACGTCAGACTGTCTACTTTGCAAAAAGAGGTCATTTGAGGGGATATCTGTACTGTTCTGACATTCTTGGACCTAAAGAAATTAGATTGGCTGTCAGTACTTCAGGATTGATCAATTTTCAGATATATACCATAGTTTGTGAACTCTATAACTTTCCTGCAAACTAAATAATACATTATAATTTGGGTTATTTTCACCAAAAAAATGTAGTAAAATACATTTTGGCCTAAATTTAAAAAGAACAATTATTTATTTGGAAACTTTTATAACAGAAGCAAAGAAAATGTGTTTTTTTTTCAAAATTTTTGGTATTTTTTTGTTAATTTAGCAAAAAATAAAAACCCCAGCAGTGATTAAATACCACCAAAAGAAAGCTCTAGTTGTGTTAAGAAAATTATAAAATTTTAGTTTGGGTACAATGTTGTATGACCGCGCAATTGTCATTCAAAGTGTGAGAGCGCTGTAACCTGAAAATTGGCCTGGGCAGGAAGGGGGTAAAAGTGCCCAGTATGGAAGAGGTTAATATTACCCGGATATCACTGGAGAATGAGGTCTCCTCACCTTTGCACTGCAGGTAGAAGCCAGAGGAAGCCCTTAATTCTTCCCATACATTTATGTTTTAGTGTTTTAGCAGGGGGTACATTTTATGTGCAATGTCCACTTTAAAGCGGACTGTTCAGTAACCTTACAAGTCTTCCTAAATAAATTCCTGACATGCAACATTATATATTTTAAGGAGAGCTTCACTTATTACAAACTATCTTTAGCTCTAGTCAGTGACTTTGCCTAGGCTGAGTTTCATCACTCTGTTGCAGACAAGAGAAAGCATTTCCTCTGTCTCCTCTCCTCCAATGATCATACTGCAACATTCCACATTTGTAGCAAGTTTGAGGGCTGCAGCAACACATGCAGAAAGCATCTCAGTCCAGGAAGTACATGCTGACCCTGTACGATACTTGAACAAAGATGATGCTGTCCTTTTGTAGAGAACAGTAAATTAAGGCATTGTCAGGGGCAGTACTGTGATCTCTGTGAGAGCTAATAAATACCTGGAATTGTTACATTTAGGCTCCATGCACACTGGGCGTTTTAATAACGCTAGTAACGTTAGCTGTGTAAAGTCATGTTAAATATTTGCGTTTTTTGGCGTTTTATTGCATTAGCGTTTAACGGTGTTTTGCCACTGTTTTTGCTTTTGTTTTTGTAGAAAAAGTCCTAAAACGCAGGTTTGTCACGATTTACTGCGTTTCATCCCGTTTTGTCGCGTTAAAGCATTTTTACAGCTAAAAAACTCCTCTAGAAACCCAATAGTCCTGGGTTTTTTTTCCAGCCAAAAAACACCCCTACAAAAAAATGTTGATTAGTCTGTGTGCATGGACACATCGGATAACATTATAGGAAGTTTACTGTCTGTAAAAAAAAGCATCAAGAGCCAAAAACAGCAGCTGTAAAAACGTCCAGTGTGCATGAGGACTTAAATACTTAGCAAGCAAGCGCTTACAGTAACAAGAAAAAATCATATCTAATGTTCAGTAGAACACATAATGCTATGCCAAGGGTATTGCATGAGAGCTGAATATTTGTTTGCAGCCAATGCAGGTATATAGTAATAAAAAAACAACAATAACAAGACTGTTGTACCCAATGCAAAGGTTATTTACAGTTGCGTCGTCAGAATTGACCATGACCGAACAAACTTAAAGTGGAGTTCCAGCCGTTTTTGTGTTTATTAAAAGTCAGCAGCTGCAAAAACTGTAGCTTCTGACTTTTAATAAACACACACTTACCTGTCCCAGGGTCCAGTGGTGTTCTCACCTGTGCCATCCCTTCTCTTCTTCTCTCCATGGCACCAGCATCTCAACTGTGAGCACCAGGCTGTGACAGCTTGCGACTTCACAGCTGGGTGCCCACTGCGCATGCGCGAGTCGATTGAACTGTGACACCTGATTGGTCCGACAGTCTTCTGGGACCTGCAAAGGTTCCCAGGAGACTGCAGAAGGGAGGAGGGGGCTGAACTTCTGGCTTACTTCATCGCGGTGAACTGAGGCAGAAGTGGGTGCGGGTACCTGTCAAACCAGGTACCCACTCCACTATCTGCCCCAAAAGATGCCAAATATGGCAGTGGAGGGCGGGAGGAGGCAAACAAGCGGAGCTTCCACTTTTGGGTGGAACTCCGCTTTAAGTAAACCATAATTTCTTTAGAAAACCAAAAATCAATAAATAAAAAGAGATACGATCTATTATGTTAATGGTACATGGGTTATAGTGATATTACTACTTGATTGATATTAATATTTTTTAAAACATCCTTGTGTCTTAATATAGTGATCTGCTTCTGATAACTACAAAAAGACCAACGTGCTGACAGAACATCTTAAAGGGTCTGCAAAGATAGATTTCCCAGTAGAGTGTATTGTTCATTTTTTAATGAGGACCCCCAAGTATAACGTTTGGTACTTTATTAGCAGAATTGCACTAGAAATTGGATGGTGCACCTTAAAACAGTTTCACACCACCATAAGTGAATGCTAAAATGATTAAAGATGGAGTGTGCTGTCATAGAAGTCCAGATATTGTAACATTTCTTCAAAGCAATTTTGTAGGCACAAGTCAAGTGTGACATTTTGGAGCTCAAACACGCTCCTTCTTTAGACAAATGGTGACTGCTATTCAGAGCCATCATGTTACTTGTACAACTACTGTATTATTGATATTATATTTTATTTAAAATATTTTATAGCTAAAAGCGGTATTTTTTCTGCTAAATATAATTAACATGGAAAACAGAGCACACATATATTATTTTAAATTAACCTCAGCCAAAACCTTTTTTTTGGGATGGGGGAGAACCATTGTCTTGCATTTACTGCTGCCTATTTCACCATTGGTGAGAATTCTCCCCATGTTCTGTCCCTTGTCATTTGGACAGAAAGTGAGGATAACCTTTTTATGATTAGATAATGAGTACAATCTGTATAAGGTTTTAATTGCTAATGTTGTCCACACTATAAGATCTCCCCTCACTTCCTGTCCTGGTTGGTCAGGGAGCCAAAAGTTGTGACTGTGTGTCACTAAGACAGTGGAACTGACTTTAACTAAACCTGAAAAAAATGTTTTATATAGAGTTAACGTGGTTGTAAAGCCTGAAGGTTTTTTTTTAACCTTACTGCATTCTATGTTTGAAGGTAAAAAAAAAACATCTGCAAGCAGCTTCCCCCACAGCCCAATCTCGATCCAGCAATGTACACAAGAGCCAAGACTCTTTCAACTGTCTGTCTACTCATTGGCTTAGATAAAGCTGCTGTCAATCTTAGTCAGTGACAAGGGAGGGGGGTGCAGGGCTGAGATCCAATCTGTGTCTTATGGACACAGAGAGCAGGGCTCAGGAGTGAGCATGCACGAGTGCCCCCATAGCAAGCAGGTTGCCATAGGGGCACTCTGCGGAGGGAGGAGCCCAGAGCGCCAGCGGGGGACCCAAGAAGAGGAAGGTCGGGGCTGCCCTGTGAAAAACCATTGCACAGAGCAGATAAGTATGACATGTTTGTTATTTTAAACCAAAAAAATGAACCTTTACTATTCCTTTGACCTTTTACAGTCCATTGTTGTAAAGGTAGCCTTATGCAAACTGAAGCTCTACCCAATTATTAGGACTTATTAGCAAGCCAAGACAGCTACAAATGCAAGGGATGGCAGTGAAGATTCTAATGCAGCTAAGTTGCACAGCATACACAGAGCTGACATTTTAGGATGATACATACATTCTTACCAAACTGAGAGCAGATATTTCAGATTGTGAGAACATACTGTGAAGAATGAAGGTACAGTTGCGTTAATATATACAGATGAAATGACATTTTCATTACACTGTAAAAGTAAGAAAGACCAAGGAAGTGTAACCACATGCAGGTCATATCATATGCGTCTAAACAAAATGTCAGAGGTCCCCATGTGTGTTTCTCACCTGCAGTTTGATCCTGTAAAGTTTGCTGGGCAGAGGCAAAAGTACCCTGCTGGTCCTGGAATGCAGGTGGCCCCGGTTCTACACAGATGGTTATGGCAGCTATTGATGTCACAGTTAGTCCCGGAGTAGCCGTCCTCACACTCACACTTATAGCCATTGTGGACAACACTGCAGTTGCCACGCACACAGGGGTTGAACAGGCACTCGCTGATGTTGGCTTCACAGAAAGCTCCAGTCTTCAGTGCAGGACAAGTGCATACTGGATGGGTGAAGACATCATTACAACTGCCTCCATACATGCAAGGTTGAGAGGCACAGGGGTCAGACTGTAGGCATCCTATGACAACACTCTCAGGAGAGATTTTCACAAACTGTTCCCTTTGTGGTTTAATTATTAAGTAATCTGAATCTGCAAAGTATGGTAAATGTATTCCTTCTATTAACACTGTGCCCAGACATCCAGTAAAATTCCTGTTTGAGCCATTGTTAATGACACCCATGTAAATCTCTGTACCCTCCTTTAGAAAGTTTAGATTTCCTGTGGCATGTGAACTGATCTTCTCGGGCTTTCCATCTATTTCCATCTGCCATATGGAGGACTGTAATCCAGGAGCAACCATTGATAAGGTAACCCTATGCCACAGACTATCACACACTGATGACACACTCATCAAGCTTACTGAGCTGAGGCCATTGCCAGTTTGTAGGTGGAAATGCAGTTTTCTGTCCTGGATACTAATTATGATTCTTTCTGGTTCTCTGTTTGCATGCAGAAGCACAGAGTCTGACTTCAGAGTGCGGAAGCCAATTGTCAGGTTGGTGAGATCCCTGGTAATCTTCCCGTTACTCCTAAATACGACTCCATTGCCTTCCCCACTGAGAAATGCACTGGAAATGCCTGTTATAAAACATACAATTAAATGGACGAATCATACCAAATAACAGTTTCATAAACCATGAGGATCAACAAAGGTTGGTTAGGTCATTGACATTTGCATTTAAGGATTCAACATTACTGCTCTGAAAGTCAGGCAGGCGGGAAACCAGATTCTTTCCCCTGAATCTCAAATTCCAGCATACAGAGGAGACATCAACAATTTGTCTAGGTCTTTCTAATAGGCACCTTTTTGTACCCTTGGGGTACATGCAGCAGCAATCTAGAAATGATGGTCTGAAGCCCACATCTCTTGACGGAGGTCCTTTAGAGAGTAATCCAAGTGGTGAGTAGGTACCCAGTGAATAGTGTCCCTTATATGATCTTTGAAGCAGTAGTAAATACAGCAGAAAAGATAGTTAAAAAAGTACACAAATAACACATGTACTGTTCATATGAACATATAAGATATATATGCACAAAACTAGGACCCAGAGACAAGCCTGAAATCCCTATTATAATACACACATTGGATAACCCTGTACACATTGGAGGTTTCCGAATAGAGTTAAAGTGGTTGTAAATATCTGAAATGAAAAAATGGGCAAAGAATATCCTTCTATCACACTTTTTGCTTTGGATTGAGGCAAGAACACACTTGTTCTTGCCTCAATCCAAAGCACCTAGTGTGATGTCTGGCTGCTCTCTCCTTGCTCTGCAATCTGCCTGCAATTAGTTACTTCTGACAGTGTTTAAAGCGGAGTTCCACCCAAAAGAGGAAGTTCCGCTTTAAAGATTGGTCCCCCCCCCGCTCCCCATTAAGGATCGGCAACTTTTGAGAGCGGGGAGGGGGGGGGGGGGGGGGACAGGTGACAGGTACCCGCTTCCACTGCGATCGCTTAGGCGATCGGAAGCGGAAGTTGTCCTGCTACCCCCCCCCCCGAAGTCTTGTGGGACACGTGACCAGTCCCAGAAGATGACGGGTCATTCAGGAAGCGCGGCACTACTTGCGCATTCGCAGTGGGCACCCGGCTGTAAAGCCACAAGCTATCACAGCCTGGTGCCCACACTGAAGATGTTGGCCTCCTGAAATAGAGAATGGCCGGTGAAACAGGCTGCGACTTGGGCAACGCGGGATCGTGGGACAGGTAAGTGGCTGTTTTTTAAAAGTCAGCAGCTACAGTTTTTGAAGCTGCTGACTTTTATTTTTTTACAGAGTGAGTGGAACTCCGCTTTACCTGGACACCAGATAATCATTTGGAGATGGCCCCAACCTCCCCCTCCTTTCCCAGCACACAGCAGGTGATTGACAGCCTCAGCTTTGCATGTTCCCTTATGGGACTGTGTAGAGGGGTGTGTGTGTGCATTCGCTCCACACAGGTCACAGATTGCGCTCTGTGCTGTGCAATTTGCTGTCAGATCTCCACTCCCTGCCTTCTAAAAACACATAAATGCCCTTTGATGTGTGTGCCTTAGAAGGCTTGGAGGGAAGAAGGCTGAAGATAAACTTGTATAGCTTATGTAGGAGGATTAGTTTAATCTCTGTGTATCACCTGAGTCTAGTTATTTCAGCGGTTTATGTAAGGGTTTACAACCACTTTAAATGTACGTATAATTTCCCTTTAAAGCTAAATTGTGGAGGAAGCAAAGTGCTTTCCTGTAAGTTTCATATTTACAGTTTATCTACTTTCTTTCACAAGCATACATACTCAAGTCCAGACATGTTTGTCTTTATTAACTCTATGGGTAGTAAAGCTGCTGCACTGCTTTTTTGGTGTTAATCTCTTTTGTTAATGTGTTTTGACAAATTTACGAAGCATTCTGCAACACTTTTGATTCTGACAGCGACTCATAAGCCAAATTCAGGTAGTTCTAAAATGCCTGTGCCAAATTAAAAATAAAATACCATCAGTTCAAATCTTTAGTTCAAAAGGTGAACTAAATTGGACCACTAATTTGGCGTACAAAGAGAGACCCTGGCGGAGACAGATTATGCAAAGGTGTCTCATGTGCGTTTCTAAAAGTGGCTCATCATGCACTAAGTTCATGTACAAGTTTTGGACAGGTAAATGAATAAGGCGCATGCTGCACCACTTTAAAATGCATACGAGACACTTTCACAAGTTTTTTCTGAATTCCAGGGTAGATATTTTTACTTTTCTTTCCTATATTGGATTTTTTTTTTTAGATAATACTGGAATTATGTTTTGCAATATTGGTTTTAGCATACTTGTTATATTCCTGATAAATATTTTCAGCTATCTTGGGATGTACAACATCATCGATCTTAACATCTTTCTTTCTTGCATAGCTTAAGGGGTATTTAATAAAATGTAAAGTCTGGAAAAGCGCATTGCTGAATGTGAGAATTTGAAAATCTGACTTTGCCAAATTATGGAAAATGGAGAAACGGGAATGAGATTTTAGTGTCTCTTTTGTAAACTTTGAAGATGAATTTCTGATTGTTTTAAGGTGATTTTACAATTTGTCCACTTTAACTTCCCCCAACAGAAACCAGAGAGTGTTTATTAAATAGGTACAATTTAGACTCAACATAGTGAATTTGCATTCACTGTAGTTATTCACATATGTGCAAGGGTAAATCCCATTCTTAAACTCCCATGTGCCTGACTGGGTGGCTAAATAAAAAATTGTTCTCCTTTATTATGCCACCTTTCATACTATTGTGCCAAGGGATTGCCAATTTTGTCCAGCCAGTTCTGAGATTTACATAGCCCTGCTAGGCAACATGTCAAGCCTAGTGACCTCCATTTTTGTACTGTAGTAATCCAATACAGGTCTCTTCCCTGCCCAGCCTTTGATTTGATAGTGAAAAAGCAGCAGTAGACTGATGAAGTCATCACAACATCCTGTTCCTTGGCAGCACATGCTGTATGTTCATGTAGCAGAGCCTGGTAGACTACCGGTGCTGGCTCTTCCTATCTAAAGAAGAGTTGAGTTTTTTTATTTTATTTTTTTTAATTGAACCAGGGATATTAACGGAGATCTAGGGACTTATACTAGCTGCAAAATATTTATTAATGAATATGTAACAGCAATAAATGGTGTTTATTAAATCTGCCAAGAGACCAGCAAGTGGATACCATTTTCTTTCATGTTTTACAGAAAATTGTGGGTTCTGATTCTGACTGTCAGCAGTCAATTTATTATTTTGTGCATTTAGGATATGATAGAAATGGCATAAGATGTCTTGGCTTGACCTTTAAGCATATGATCAGCAGTAGATTATAAGGCCAATCATTTTGTTCCTAACTAGCCTTGCAAAACCCAAATGCTAACAACTGCACCCCTGGCAGCCCTAATGCTATCACCCCCCAAGATGGATCAGCTAAACCTAATGGAAGCAACTGCTAGCCCTGCTTATGTTGCTTAACCCCTAGATGCTGAGCGCACACATATATGTGGCTTCTCGGCGTCTGGGCCTTGACGTCGAGCGGCCGCATATTTGTGTACCATTTGAAAATACATATGTGCTAAAAACATTGCAATCGGGACCTTTTCCAATCATGTGACCGCCGTGACAGCAAATCACGGTGGTCACATGACCCAAAAACCCCGCCCCGCCTCCCAGCTTCTGAAACCTCTTAAAGGGCCGGGAGGTGCCAGCGCAAAAGGGTTAAAGTGTATCTAAATCCCAAAACGAAAAACATTATTTATTGCAAATTACCTGTCCTTAGATGTGGATGCTGCATTAGTTTTTATTTTTCAAGCTAAAACATTTTTGGCAAGTACATCAAATGAGAGTTGTTTTAGCCAAAAATGCAGTCCTTTTGTGACTTTCAATGAGCTTAAAGGGTAACTCTATTTTTGTGGGAAAAAAACAGCAAGTTAAAAAAAAAATCATCTTGTGTGTTCAATTGCAACATAAGTCATATTGTAATTTAATTAAAAATGACCTTTCCTTTTCAATCTGCAGTGCTGTAATTTTCTGTAAAATGGAATGCAATATGGCTACTTGGAGGTGTTCTGTAGATAGAATGTGTACAGAACACCCCCAGAAACATAATTTCCTGCTTGTAAGATTGGCTCACTGATTTTCCCAAAAGTCTGCACTTAGATACAAGCCAGATTTCAGGCATCCAATGCAACAAAAATGTGATTATGGTGAGATACTCTCAATAGGAAGTCATATCTAAAGGGATGCAGACCCTGCCACTTTCCTCATTAGAATCCTGCAGGTGCAGCAGCTGATTGATAATTATGAATCCGATCCCATTAGATTCACTTTCCACATGGACACAGACAAACAACTTTTTCTTCAGAATAACAAAAGTTAAGAATCTGCTACTTTGCTTGCTAAAATCCATGCAATATACATAGATGACCCAGAGGGGAAGGCTTTTTTCTCAAGAAAAATGGAGTTACTTTAAAGAAAGCACAAAGCACCCTATCTTTACTGTGTAAACATCCAGTCCTGTCATTCCAATATCTAATGGAGGTGAACAAAGGCAGACATATTTGAATGTCTGTGTGACAACCATGGTTTCATCCATAAATACAGTAGAGGAAAATTAATATGTGCACTACATCTAAGCAATATAAAACATTTTTCTTCTTTGGGGTTTAGAGACCCTTTAACTGTAACCTGTGAATATGATGTCCATATGAACATAGGGAGGTTCAAGGACATCACTGAGAATGGAAAAAGTTTAGGAGATATTGGTCAGGCACAGGGGCGGACTGACAACTCATGGGGCCCCTGGGCAAAAGGGGATCATGGGGCCCGTTTCCTTGCCCACACTCAAAGCACACCCAAAAAAGCTTATAAAAAGGTACCAGGGGCCTTTCATGGGGCCCCCTACTGACCCCGGGCCCTCGGGCAGTGCCCCAGTGCTCGAATGGTCAGTCCGCCCCTGGTCAGGCATATAAGTTTTTTGTTTAACAATTTTGTTGTACCTCTAAATCCAAAGTGAAAAAACAAAAACACTGTGAAAACAAATGAGGAAAATATGTGTCAACACCTCAAGTGAAATTTTGGCTCTATATTATAACTAATAGTCCCAATACAAAGTCCATCCAAGTGATTAATCAATTTAAGATCTCCAGATGCATTCCACCACCTTTGCCACACACAGCCTCCTACCAATCAAAAAGACCCCAAGTTAAAGGTGGTTTTAGTGCACTCAAAAGCATGGGAGATCTGCTGCAGCAAATGTATACTAGGACGTGGGAACCACAGGGCATCCCAACAGGGAATATCAGTTAAATCACCTCTCCCGCTCCACATGTCAATCAAGAGAAACAGATAACAGCCTCCATAGTGTAAAACCACTAGCTTTAATGATCAATAGACTGTATATCTTCTCACAATCCTGTATGTGTAAAGGGCACATCAAAAGAATACACAGGGTCAGCTCCAGCATGCGTGATGATGTCAGCAGAGGCTCTACCCAACGCGTTTCATCCCAGCAGTCATTCTCAATGAGCCGGCCCCTTGAGCACATCTGATGAGACAAAATGCGTCACATGGAGCCTTTCAACTTTTGGTAAGAGGTCTATTTGATTGCTAGGAGGCTGTGTGTGGCAATGGTAGTGGAACTCACCGGGAAATCTTGAATTGATTAACCACTTGGATGGACTTTTTATTGGAACTATACGTTACAACATAGAGCAACACTTTCACTGGAGGTATTAACACCTATTTAATTTTAATTTTATTATTTTAATTTGTTTTTATGGTGTTTTAATTTTTTTACTTTGGATTTAAAGGTACAGCATAACAATATTGTTAAATATAATGTATGCACTTGTATTCCGGTGTTATTGAGCCCTGTTGTACAGATATAATAAGTAGTGATTTTTTTTTTTCGCCCTGAGCACATTCTTTTAGTTCAGTTATATAGAAGCTTCAAGATCACACAGAAATACACAACAGTGATACTACTTGCTTACACTCATATCCGCTGGGCATAGGCTGGCACACAGATCCAAGAGGACACCTGGTGAGCTGACACCAATCCTGCTCACATCTCGCTGCAGTGCAATTGTTTTTACACCCCTTTGACACGTTTTTCAGAAATGGATCTTCATATGACTTAGAACTAGGGAAGAATGCCAGAGGTTTGTCATCAATCCTCAGATCTTGAATACAACCCTTAAAGTATCCTCCATTTAGAATAGTTTCTAGAGGGTCCACCAGTCCTCCCACATACAGTGTACTTATGGCCTGTTGTCTGTTAATGGTCATAGATATTTGAGCTAGGGATGTTGATGAAGTATAGACTTCAAAAGTGTCTTTTGTTAGCTTCAAAGAAACCAAATGAAAAAGAAAGTCATTGATACGAGTTTGTCCTTTTGAAATAATGCCACTTCCAGCTTTTGCTTTTAATTTACCATCTTCAATAAACACTGTGATGTCATAAAATGTGGAATTTCCAAAAGCAAACAACAAACCAGAGTCCTGTTCTGCTCTCACAAATGCTGATAAGATGATGTCATCCATATGTGTAGAGAGAGTGTGGAAAACGGCATATGAAGATACCTTTCCATGTCCAAACTCCACCACTTCATATTCTGAAAGCAGCAATACAGATTTAACAAATACAAAATTCTGAAGGAGATACTAAATATTGCATTATATACTGTATATTTATGTATTCATAACAGAAAGCAGCTTGTGCCCATCACAAGAGGATTTCCAGCATTGTGATTAAAAAAAAGATATGCAGCTCCTGATGCTTTGCTAACTCAGTGCTAAGAATCTTTCAAAAGAATACAAATCCCCAGTATACTGGGAGTCAGTCTGATGAACACAGTGCTAGATGGTTAGTAGCAGATAGATTTTTATAGAAAAAAAATCCTGAGCAAATCAAATGTGATATATTTTATGTGCATACATTGTTATACTGTTTAATCTGCTAAAACAGCGTATAAACATCTGTTGTATCAGGGTGGAAGCCTTTAAAAAACAGATATTCTGAAATACCATCTACTGTGAAATGTGTTCTGACAAATGGGAGGTGTTTTTCCTGGTTTTAGAACTGTATATTTAGTGAGGAACTTTTTATTGTACATCCACTTTGACTTTTGTGTTTATGAGTTTGTTAAACTCTTGTTGGGGCTTAGTCATTATAATCATATAATTACCAGCATATACTGATACACAAGGTCAATAAAGCCCAAAGCCTCAGCTGGGAATACATTTTCCTTAGTTCCTTTCCTGACCACTTAGTAATAGAGGGGTAACCTTCCCTACCAGAGGGGTAATCTTTCCTACCAGGACACAAACAGCAATATAAATTTAGCATATGTTCTAATTCTTTGTATTCTACAAAAAATTATCTTATATTATTGTCTGTGTCCCTATTTACGGATCATACCTAACCTTCATTCCTGTTAACCAGAAAGTTAACAGTAATCTGGGACCCAGACAACAATAAAAACAAAACATGATTTTCATCCTTTCACACTTAAAACATAGGTTTAGGTTGGAGTTTCACCTACACATACAAAAGGACAAGAAGATCTAATTACATAATTTTCTACTGAAAATAAAATAAAAATACATCCTAAATAGTATTTATTGGTAAATAAAATTATAGATTTGAATATGTTATTTGAACTTGGACATTTGATGGATCCCAGGCTCCTAATGAAGAGAAAAATTAAATAATTGTATGTTGAATAAGAGTAAAGCCAATGGAGCGGAGCGGGTTGCAAGAAAGAAAATCGCTCAACTCCCCCATCAACACAGTAAGTGTTGATGGATAACTCCCTCCTGTGGAGCTATTGTGTTCTCCCAGTGGTGGTGGGGGGATTAACTGTCCCCTCTGGGAGAACAAAGTGACTACTGCTTGTGACTATAATAGCCGCTGCCACTAATTCCATGTAAAATCTGACAGGCTGGATGTACCCAAGTTGATCAATCAACCTGGGTACATTCAGCCTGCTCATACATGGTTTGAATCTTGGGCGGTCCCTGCTGAACCAGCCAAGATTCGAACCGTCTATGGCCAGCTTAAGACTGGTGTTTTAAGGTATTTGGAAATTAAATTTAATGTTTACAGAAAATATGAGGTTAGGGATAAGAAGGGGAATTTATCAACCCTACCTGAGGAAACTGTGTATTAACTTCATTTCATATATGGATAGCAAGAAGAAGCTGAGGAAAAATCATGGTTTTCATAATCAAATGACCCTGCCATTATTGGGTTATTTATAAAAATAAAAAATGGGAATTTCTGTAAAAATATAATCTATACTAACCTATCTGGTGGCTCATTTCTTGCCACTGCTTCATTGCAGGTCTTTTGCACTTGCAGGTGTGATATTATTCACACTTCACCCGCCACACACTGGTTTTCCTCTCATTAACTTGATTGTCACCACAGGACATATGAGCTGCTGGGAGGAACCACTGCATGTGGTAGGGGGAATAGGTAATTGGACCACCTGCAGTGGCTAGGGAGTAGAGAAATGATGTTTCAGGACACAGACTTCTGGAAAGCTATAGTTTAATTGAGTAGATGTCAAGTATAGGTGATCTACAGGACACCCTTCTTTTAATAAGTGACCATGTGGTGACAGAGTCACCTTAATGTACATCCCATAACAGAAACCATCCCATTTTCAGAAAACTCCAACTCTCAGGAATTTCATTACATGTAACCTTTCAGATTGACTTATTTAATTGTTCCGATATAGTCCTGTCCTTTTCTCATACAGATCTGAATGGAAAGCTGAAAGATGCTGAAAGTATTCTTATATTTTAATAGTGATTCATCTTTTTATGCTAACAAAAGTGAAAAATATCACAAATATCAGCCTCTTTACCCAACTACTGTCTGTCTGTTCCTTTATATACCTATGTGGAATGCCTATATACGTTAAAACTGTTTCACTATTTATTATACATCTAACACCATAATTTATAGTAGAACATTTTGTAATCCTTTACACAATCTCTATTCTTACCTGTGGAGCAGTTAATCCCTCTATAAGGCCTATAGCAATCACAGTAGTAGTTGATCCATAGATTAACGCATTTCCCCCTGTTTTCACATGGTTGTTTCTCACAGTGGTCTTGTCGCTTGCAGCCAACTTCAACACCAGCCGATTTCCCAACTTCTTCTGTAATAACAGTGGTACCTACTTTGATATCCCTTAAGCAGCCCACAAGCCAGGGCTGTGTTTCCACTATGTTATTACCATGATTTTCCTCTTTGGTCTTCACTGGTTGTATACCTCCTATCGACATTCCCTGAAACTCAATGTTGGTTGGGCCATCATACCTGGACTGCGTTACACATGTACTATCACAAAAGGGGTCAAGTAGTCTAAACTGGATATTGTCTGAGAATATAATTTCAACAGTATGCCAAAGATTATCACTAATATTGCGAGACAAATGTAGAAGTGTGCTCCACTGAGTATTATTGAGAAAATCCAAGAATAAAAAGCTCTTTTCTATATATAATGACAGAGAAGCCAGCTTGGTTCCAAAGCTGAAAATAACAGCAGTTGTCTGGACCGTGGAGAAACTCAGAGATATACTTGAAAGTGAACCCCTTTGGGGCTGAACAGTAATATTCCTAATAGGAAGAATTGTTCTTCCATTAAAGGAGAACGTTGTCTGTGCTTGACAGTCAGGGCCTATATATCCTGCAGGACAAAGGCAAGTGTGGTAGTGTTTGCCATCCATTATATACGGAACACATGAACCACCATTGCGGCATGTCTGTTTTTCACAGCCACGGAGCATCTCTGTGCAATCTGATCCTCCATAATAATGCCCCTTTGGATCCTTTATTGTAGAACAATGGCAAGTGTAGGTGCCATGAAGATTTTCACATGTGCCTCCATTCTGACAAGGATTTGACTCACACTCATTAATGTCTTGCTCACAATGGACACCTATATTGAATAAAAAGAAAAAAAAACATTTTTCAATAAAGAACATATACGGTTTATTTTATATATAGTGTGTATCTATGCATTGATGTATCAGTCATCTATATCAAGCTTGTATGACAACCTTGTAATGGTGGCAATGTCCTAGCTAGAAACAGACTTTATATATTAATGATGGCTTACCTAAATATATGAGAAGTGAAGAGAGATATACCCATATAGCTGGACAAAGCATTCTCAGGGCTGTCCACTGAACAGATTAGCTGTATCTATGTGCATCCTTTTACCTGTATTCCGTCACTGGATTACTCCTCTGCACACACTGCTTCTTCAATCTCATAAGAGCAGCTTAGTCTAATTCTGCTACCGGTGTTTATTCAATGAGCAGCACAAAAGATCTGGATAGTGGGGACACTTTAATCATCATGCAGAGCAGAAATCAATAATCAACACAGATACAATCCTCTTATCTTGTTCTTTTTTTTTAAGCTGAAATTTTATACAAAAATTAGTATGGATAACTGTATACTAAAAGCAACAAAGTGGTTAAACTTCTCAGGGGATCTAAGTGATGCTCTTGGATAAGTGTGCTAGATGCTGTCTCTGGCAGGCATTCTGTTGTAAAAGGGTTTTCTGAGGACTCTAAGACTGGAGGGGATATTCTAGAATCTAGGCTACAGAGGGAAGCTGGAACATAAATGTCTTTACATGTTGTCAGTAACAAGTGACAATTAGATTGTATAATTTTAACAAACTAGAAGTGAACATGATGGTTAGCTGGTTTAAAGCCCAACTTCAATAATATAACAAAAAGATTGTTTAAGTTTTGATCAGAATGAAAAGTTATTACTATTATTAGTTTTTTTTTAATGACCAAACCTGTTGAGAGATTTCCCATTATTTTTTACTAGAACAGGAATTGAGGGGAAACACAGACAGCAACAAAGGAATCATGGTGTTAGAGCAAGTGAATGTGCATATTATATATACTGTGGAATCTCATTCCTCAAGGACTCCTGGGAGGAGTGATGGTCTCAGCCCTTGGATTCGCTAAAATGCCTTCCATTAAAAACTGCGAGGTACAACTGGCTTCTTGAATAAAAAAAAGAGAATGTAAAAACATGGTGATTCTATACTTAACAGTCTGTGCAATGTACTATGATGTAAAATACCCATATTGCTCCTCAAAAACAAATACAATCTATTTATGGGCTCACATTAGCTGAAGTGGCAATAAAGAAGTCCTTTTTTTTTTTTAACTAAATAAACTGTGACTTGGTAATAATAACATGGGCTCTATTGATTTATGTAAAGTGTCAGTTTATATATTAGAAACAGTCATATTCAGAGCTGTACAATTTTTACAGTGCTACAGATCAGATGTAACCTGGAGGGTGCTTGACATGATTGCAATGGATGGCGCCGTGCAGACCTGGGATTGTAGAGCAGAAAATTACCATCACCCCAAAGAAAATGTTTCAGCAATAAACTGTGAACCCAAAGGGAGAGATTTACTAAGATTGGAGCATGCAAAATCTGGTGCCCATAATGTCATATTGGTTGATAAGCCAGAGCCTTGCAGGGTCCCTGTACTTAAAGCAACACAGTGTCACCATCACATATTTTCTTTTTCCAGACATTTTTTTCAGCAACCATAAAACAGCCATCACATTTAAAAAAATAATATTTTTGTAATGGTTTGTTAATAAATTAAAATTTAAAAAGTTAAATATTAATTTTAAAAAAATATTTAAAAATCTGTAGAAAAATACCAGTCAAGAGAAAGAATGACAGCCAGTTCCCACTGTATTCTCAGAATGACATTTGGAAGAGATCTTCTGAGAAATGGTGGAAGAGCAGGACCAGCATATACCAGGTACGCCCCAAAATCTTTGTATATCTAAGAGCTGCAACTGATTTACAAAGCCTTTAAGTTTTTCTTTTGTTTTTTTTCATCACAATCATACGGCACCTTTGGTATATGCCAACTTTTGAGTATATTAAGGTACAGGTGTGCCTTTGTATAAAAAACCCCACTATGTGTTCTACCCCATTTGCTTAGTTAGTATACCAAAAATCAGACTGCAGATGCAGCAAAACCCTTGTGTAAACTGCCTGATTTTCTGCTGCACTCAGGAGTATATATATTCCATTTTCCCATGGTGCCTGTCCTCCAGTATGTACAGTATGTGTGACTACAAGCTCCATAAATATGAATGGGAGAGCCAAGCTGAGCCATATTATGCAATGCATGTACTCCACTACACTGCAACTACAATTATATCCTGTGTGTTCCTCATATCAGATCCAAGCATTATATCTGTCCCACACTTCTATCAGGCAGTCAGTGTTAATTGTTGAATGGTGAGAAAACAAGATCATTCTGATGCTGCTCTATAGGATTAGAGGATCCAGGCAGTTGTTGTTGTGACCAGAATAGACTGTTCTACCTCTTATAACAATGATAGCCTTACATCACAGTAACAAAACAGAAGAAAGAGACTCTGCTTGAAGTGTTTCTCTTCTTAATGTTTTTACCAATGTGATATATTCTCTAGAACCTTACATGTGCGAACATGTGGTTTCTCTTGTGCTACACTTTTTTCAAAGGAGATGTACAAACATACATTAAAAATAGGTGTCAGGCTCCTTTTAAAGCATCAAATATGATTTTCTAAATTAAATTATATATTTTTTTCTGTTTTCAAAGTACCAAAAACTCAAATCAACATTATAAATTAGCTATATAACAGAAAAAAAATGCTGTGAGAAAATACTACCTCTTTAGCTTTTAAACTTTGAGGAGAGATATTGCATAACTATAAATTAATTGGGAAAATAAACTTCACAAAAACAATACAGCAAAAATAAAATTAAAGAAGAGAACCCTGTTGGGATGGGAATATAGGATATACAATGACGTATATTTATATCCATTATCACCATGGTGGTTCCTAATTTGTATATATACAAAACATATTTTACATTTAATTGAAATGGCAAAAAAATCCACCAGGTTTAAATGATGTAATATCTATCACTGCAATGACTATGTTATTATCTTTTGAAGAAACCAACTCAGACACAGCTAAATAATCAGAAAAAAATATTTTTAATTGCTTCACAAGAATGTTGCATGCCTACAAGCTAAAGTTTAAAAGTGTAGTTAAATAATATATAGTATAGTTTGTAAATCTTTGCAGGGCTGGCCTTCACAGTCAGCTGTCTAAAAATCTTCTCACCACACGATGGCAGTAATCTACAAGCTGTCTACATTGAGTTTTGCAAAGTCTCCTAGTCCGCAGCATTACTTCACCATACATAGGGTCACATAGCATTACCTTTAGTTGTCTGTTTTTATTTGTTTAGTCATTTTCTGAACTTTTTTGAAAACTTTTCTGGAAATGATCTTAAGGTTACTTTTAGAGATGAGCGAATTATTCAAAAATTCGATTCGGCTGATTCGCCGAATTCGTGGAATAAATTCGATTCGAGGCGAATATATTCGCTGCGAATTTAACTTATAAAAAGGGTGTTTCTAGGCTTCAGAGAGCCTTTATATTAGTGCAGAACACTGTACCTTTAATTTAAATGCCCTTGGAGTCTGCTGGGGAAGAGAAATAATACTGTCAGTCAGTATGACATGCAGATGAGTGCCGTCGATCTTAGAATCACCGCACACTTCACTCATTTGGGCAGTCACGGGGCCAAAACCAGAGTGTGGAGCCACAGTGTGGCGGCGGTGGAGGCAGCAGCAATGGGAGGCCATACAGCACCCTATGACAAAATGGAACCCACCAGCAGTGTGAGGAGACCTGAAAGTGGCACATGGCAGAGTGTGGCGATGGAGACAGCAGCAATGGGAGGCCGTACAGGGACCCATGACACACTCTGGACCTGGCAGCAGCATGAGGAGGCGGTACAGGGGCCCATGACAGATTACGGGCCTGGCAGCAGCATGAAGAGTCGGTACGGGGGCCCTTGGCAGATTACGGGCCTGGCAGCAGCATGAGGAGGCGGTACAGGGGCCCATGGCAGAGTGGCGGAGCGTAAGCAGCTAAAATTGAAGGCCATACAGAGGCCTATGATAAAAAGTCCCCCCAGCAGCAGCGTGGGGAGACGACTATCAAGAGTCCAATGGCAGAGTGGCGGAGCAGAAGCAGCTTCAATTGAAGGCCATACACAGGCCTAGGTTAAAAAGCGGAAGCCGTCAGCAGCGTGAGCAGACGACAGAGACACATGGCGCAGGGTGGCGGTGGATGCAGCAGTATTCGGAAGCCAAACACAGGCCTCGGTTAAAAAGCGGAAGCCGTCAGCAGCGTGAGCAGACGACAGAGACACATGGCGCAGGGTGGCGGTGGAGGCAGCAGCAATGGAAGGCCATACAGCACCCTATCACAAAATGGAACCCACCAACAGTGTAAGGAGACCTGAAAGTGGCACATGGCGCAGGGTGGCGGTGGAGGCAGCAGTATTCGGAAGACATACACAGGACTAGTTTAAAAAGCGGAAGCCGTCAGCAGCGTGAGCAGACGACAGAGGCACATGGCGCAGGGTGGCGGTGGAGGCAGCAGTATTCGGAAGCCATACACAGGCCTAGGTTAAAAAGCGGAAGCCGTCAGCAGCGTGAGCAGACGACAGAGACACATGGCGCAGGGTGGCGGTGGATGCAGCAGTATTCGGAAGCCAAACACAGGCCTCGGTTAAAAAGCGGAAGCCGTCAGCAGCGTGAGCAGACGACAGAGGCACATGGCGCAGGGTGGCGGTGGAGGCAGCAGCAATGGAAGGCCATACAGCACCCTATCACAAAATGGAACCCACCAACAGTGTAAGGAGACCTGAAAGTGGCACATGGCGCAGGGTGGCGGTGGAGGCAGCAGTATTCGGAAGCCAAACACAGGCCTCGGTTAAAAAGCGGAAGCCGTCAGCAGCGTGAGCAGACGACAGAGACACATGGCGCAGGGTGGCGGTGGATGCAGCAGTATTCGGAAGCCAAACACAGGCCTCGGTTAAAAAGCGGAAGCCGTCAGCAGCGTGAGCAGACGACAGAGACACATGGCGCAGGGTGGCGGTGGATGCAGCAGTATTCGGAAGCCAAACACAGGCCTCGGTTAAAAAGCGGAAGCCGTCAGCAGCGTGAGCAGACGACAGAGACACATGGCGCAGGGTGGCGGTGGATGCAGCAGTATTCGGAAGCCAAACACAGGCCTCGGTTAAAAAGCGGAAGCCGTCAGCAGCGTGAGCAGACGACAGAGGCACATGGCGCAGGGTGGCGGTGGAGGCAGCAGCAATGGAAGGCCATACAGCACCCTATCACAAAATGGAACCCACCAACAGTGTAAGGAGACCTGAAAGTGGCACATGGCGCAGGGTGGCGGTGGAGGCAGCAGTATTCGGAAGCCAAACACAGGCCTCGGTTAAAAAGCGGAAGCCGTCAGCAGCGTGAGCAGACGACAGAGACACATGGTGCAGGGTGGCGGTGGATGCAGCAGTATTCGGAAGCCATACACAGGCCTAGGTTTAAAACTGGAACCCAGCAGCGTGAGCAGACGACAAAGACGCACATGGCAGAGGATGGATCTGGCAGCAGTATGAGAAGGCGGTACAGGGGCCCGTGGCACAGTGGTGATGGGGGCTACAGTAACTGGATGCCAGAAAGTGGCCGATAGGGCTATATACTGCATGGAATTATAAAGTTGTAAAGACAGCGGCCTATTTGTCCCTAATAACATGTTTGGGGCATGATTCATGGCGGATTTAGTCAGTTGTGTCAGTAACTGGTGGTTTGAAATCCAGACTAATCCACGCCTGATTCATTTTCACAAACGTGAGTCTCTCCACACTTTGGGTGGACAGTCGTGTCCTCCGCGGAGTTACAATACCTCCTGCCGCACTAAACACGCGCTCCGATGCCACGCTACTGGCCGGGCATGACAGCCTTTCAAGGGCAAATTCAGCTAGTTGGGGCCAAAGGTCAAGTTTCGTTGCCCAGTAGTCAAGGGGATTGTCTACCTCGGTTGGCAGGGTGCTGTCCAAGTAGGCCCAAGCCTGTTGTTTGAGGTCCTGCTCCAGGTCCACCTGATGCTGCTGCTGCTGCGGCTGGTTAGTAGTTTCCTCACTGCGCTGGTGAAGAAAGCTACTCATCATCGACTGCAGACTGAGGCAGCCGCTGCTGGTGGAGCTGCCACTGCTCCTACCACCCCACCCCTCCCCTGCTGCCATGGCAGCGGAACGCGAGCGCACAGGGCCCACAGTGTCT
Source organism: Staurois parvus (assembly GCF_062004578.1). Taxonomy (NCBI): domain Eukaryota; kingdom Metazoa; phylum Chordata; class Amphibia; order Anura; family Ranidae; genus Staurois; species Staurois parvus. The sequence continues at coordinate 383,362 of NW_028318246.1, read as the reverse complement.
GAGGATGGACGTTGGCGCAGACAGGCAGAGACCAACTGACTACATAGGTGGTTTTTATAGTACTTTATTTTGGCCTCCCTCTCAGCAGGTGTGAAAAAGGCCACCATTTTTGAACGGTAGCGAGGGTCCAACAAGGTGGACAGCCAAAAGTCATCCCTCTGTCTGATGGTTATTATTCGGCTGTCGCTACGCAAGCAAGCGAGCATGCTATGGGCCATTTGTGCCAAGGAATGCGAGGGACTCCCTGCCTCCATCTCCACAGCATACTGCCACGGTGCGTCTGGGTCCTCTGTCTCCTCCTCCTCCTCTACCAGATGCTCCTGCTCCTCCACTCCTGTCCGCTGAGTGGAAAAACCACCCATTTCACTCAATAATTCCTGAGCACCAATGTCCTCCTCTACCTCCTCCTCTTCTTCCTGTCCTGCCCCCACAGGGGTCATGTGGCGTTGAGATCTGTGCGCCACGTCTACCGCACCCTGACCAGCCATTGTTAACAGCATTTGTTCCAGGACGTGCAACAGAGGAATGACGTCGTTCATCCCATAGTCCTGCCGACTCACGAATAGCGTGGCCTCCTCAAAGGGCCTGAGCAAGCGGCAGGTGTCACGCATGAGCTGCCAATGGCTGACATCTAAGTTACACAGGGGAGTACCTTTATCCGCTTGTAACATCAGGAAATCGGTGATGGCCTTTCGCTGTTCGTAAAGGCAGTCTAACATATGTAGGGTTGAATTCCACCTTGTTGCAACGTCGCAGATCAGGCGATGCTGTGGAATTCCGTTCTGCCGCTGCAGCTCAAGGAGGGTGTGCTTTGCGGTGTAGGAATGGCTGAAATGCATGCAAAGTTTACGTGACATTTTAAGGATGTCTTGCAGTGGGATGGTGGATTTTAGGAACCGCTTGACAACCAGATTGAACACGTGAGCCATGCATGGCGCATGGCACAACCTTCCTTGACGCAGAGCAGACACCATGTTCTTTCCGTTGTCGGTCAACATGGTTCCGATTTTCAGTTTGCGCGGAGACAGCCATCTGTCGATTTCTCTGTTCATTACACTGAGAAGTTCCTCCCCTGTTTGACTACGTTCGCCAAGGCATACCAGGTGCAGCACAGCGTGACACCGTTGCGCCCTGCACATGTGATATGCGGGTCGGGTAATGGGACTTGGCACGGGGGTGGCGGCTGAGGACACGGCGGAAGAAGAGGTGGTAGAGGCGGACATCTTTGCTGGACCAAGGACGTGCAAACGTGGAGGCAAAAGCGGCGTGACCTGTCCAAGTTGCTGGTGCGGCTGTGCCGGCACCACGTTCACCCAGTGGGCCGTAAATGACATGTACTGTCCCTGACCGTAGTTACAGCTCCACACGTCGGCGCTGCCGTGCACTTTGGCAGAGACCGACATGCTCAAAGACTGGCCCACCATCTCTTCTACATGTGAATGCAGGGCTGGCACTGCCTTTTTGGCGAAGAAATGCCGGCTTGGCACTCTCCACCACGGCTCGGCACAAGCCATCATTTCTCGGAAATGATCTGAGTCCACCACTTGGAAAGGGAGGGACTGCAGCACCAGCAACTTGGACAGGAGGACGTTCAGCTTCTGCACCGTCGGGTGCGTGCTCGCAAACTGTTGTCTCTTGGAAACGGATTCCAAGAAAGACTGCTGACGGAATCCGTGAAGAGGAGTAGCAGGAGAAGGAGCATCTGAACGAGCGGAAGATGCCAACGAGCGACAACTCCCCTCAGCAGAGGTGTTGGAGCCTTGACTGGCTGATAGAGGGCGATTGACGTCGGGTGACGGAGCAAGTAACGGAGAGGGTGATGGAGCGGGTGATGGGGCAGGCAGAACCGCCGTATCTTTATCACGGTTTTCCCAGGCCACCGAATGGCGATGCTGCATATGCTGACGCAACGCTGTAGTCCCAACATGGGCCCCCTGGCCACGCTTGACTTTCTGGCCACATAGTCGACATACGGCTACGTTTACTTCCTCGGGCGGCTTGACGAAAAATTGCCACACCGCCAATTAGGAAACTTTGCCCCCGCTACTCCTCACTGGCTGACTGCTACTTCCTCCGTGCACACCGGCACCACTACTGGCCGTGGTGGTAGGCTGCAGTGGAGCTGGTGCTCTACTCCGTGGCCGTTTGCCTCCACTGACACTGCTGCGACCCTGCTGCCTCCTGGGCAACCCACCGACTGTTTTGCTCGCTGGCAAGCTGGCACCCTCTTCTCCTGATGATGCGGAAGCAATAGCCTGATGACGACGAGGCTGCCAAGTGCGATCAGCCTCATCATCATCAATTAGGGTCTCCGCGTCACTACTAGCCCCCTCGGCTGCGTGTGGGTCAGGAGACAGACCTGTCTCTAGACCGGCTACCGAGCCACTCTCCTCGCCAGTACTTCTTCGCCTGGCTGCTGAAGAGGCGGATGTCTCCCCCCGTTCCTGACCGCCCTCTGTTAGCTCTTCCTCACTGTACAGTGGGGCTGAGCCCACAGCATGCGATACTTCGCTTGGTGAGGGAACAGCAAAGGAGAGGGGCAGGTCGAGGACACATGATTTCAGTGGGCTTGCTCCCGGGCCATGCCAACTAACGGTTGTGTCTGACGTACCCACCGACCGTTGGCTGTAGGTGTCAGAGGTGACCTGGGAAGAGGAAGACGACCGAGTCAACCAATCGATGACGGCAGGGTTGTCGGTGGAGACACGACCGCTGGATGACACCGGGAGCACTGGCCTCTGGCTGCGACTAGTGCTGCCTCGACCCCTTCCTCTGCTGCCACGTCTGCTCGCTCCTGAAACATTGCCTCCTCTGCCACTCCTCTGCGTGTTGTCTGACATACTCTTTAATTCAATAAGCACCCCAAAAATAAAACCGGATTTAACTCTTTGAACGTACAATAGTGGTTGTGAAGCAGAAAGTCAGTTTATTTAGCACAATCGGTCAATTGCAGCTTGCCGTTGGCTGGAAACTGTACGTTTATGTCACTGGAATGCACTAATCACCCAAAAAATATTACCGCCACCCGGCGTGTATATGGATTTAACTCTTTGAACGTACAATAGTGGTTGTGAAGCAGAAAGTCAGTTTATTTAGCACAATCGGTCAATTGCAGCTTGCCGTTGGCTGGAAACTGTACGTTTATGTCACTGGAATGCACTAATCACCCAAAAAATATTACCGCCACCCGGCGTGTAAATGGATCTAACTCTTTGAACGTACAATAGTGGTTGTGAAGCAGAAAGTCAGTTTATTGTACACAATCGGTCAATTGCAGCTTGCCGTTGGCTGGAAACTGTACGTTTGTGTCACTGGAATGCACTAATCACCCAAAAAATATTACCGCCAGCCGGCGTCTAAATGGATTTAACTCTTTGAACGTACAATAAGTAACGATTCTGTGTCCCTGAGTAACGATTCTGTGTCCATGAGTAACGATTCTGTGTCCCTGAGTAACGATTCTGTGTCCCTGAGTAACAATTCTGTGTCCCTGAGTAACGATTCTGTGGCCCTAAAGTCTCTGTGGCCCTAAAGTCTCTGTGGCCCTAACTCTGTCCCTCAATACACAGAGGTCTGTCTCTCTTGAATGACCGGAGGCTAATGGAGAATTCGAAGATGGCCGCGATTTATAGCTCCACCATTACACAGTGCTGGCTGGCTGGCTGCTGATTGGCTAATGCGATCATATGTCATGATTCATGACTCATGAATGCATTATGGGTCAGCGCGCCTTGTCTGCGCGCCTTCCCAGAGATCCCCACCCCATCTTCTCTGTCCATTTTCTCCTGTCGCCACACATGTCGCCGCCATTTTTGGGAAAATTCGATTCGTGCATCCGAAGTTTGCTAATCTTCGGATTCGTCGTGAATCTAATTTTTCCAAATCTTCGAAACGAATTCCACTTCGTCATGTTCGATTCGCTCATCTCTAGTTACTTTACATATGCTCTGAAGCAACTAATTAATAACTACTGACCTCAGCAGAAATAACTTACAGAAAAAGTTATAACATTTTATTACTAAAATGTTATTACTATTTCCTTATTATATTTAGTACTATTACTACAGAAAACTCTGTCCAAAAAACAGAATAACACTAATAACCATGCAACATACACCAGTGAAATGAACCACTCACTGGAGTGTTAGCAAGATGGCGAGTGGTAACTTCTAGAGAACGTCTCTATCAAATTTCCAGAGAGGTTGAAGGATGGGCTCCCAATACCACCTAGGGTCCTTTATAGGTCATCTTAGGAATGACTTGGCTCTAATCAACCACTAACAGCAAATCTCTTCTCTCTCTTTTTTTTTTTAGTGTGCAGACATGTATGTTGTATGAATACAACATTCTGACAGTAAACATTAGTCCTGTCTTGTAGTGCTGGGTTTTTTTTACCAACAGGGAATACAGTCTAATGATAGGTTAATTGGCTTCCACCAAAATTAGCTCTAGTGTCTGTATATGACTGTGTAGCTGTGGCAAGGACATTAGTTGTAAGCTACTTTGGGGGCACCGATCAATGTGGATGATTTGTATACGCTCTAAAGCACTGACAAAAAAAAGTGTAACAACGTGAGTTGAAATATATGTAGCACGGTCCTAGTTTAGCTAGGGGGAATTAGTCCCTAATGGTTATTCAGTTGCTGATTAGCAGCTCAGGGCAGATAGCCAGAGGGGTAAAATTTTGGTCAGGATTGAGAGAATCTGCAGGCCAGCCCCTCTGGAATTTCCCTCTGCTCTGAGGTTTTTGGAGGAGGGCCTTGGAGGTAGTGGGTTGATCTGAGGAGTGGCAAGCACTTTTGAGGGACCTCAGACAATCCCCAGCAGAAGGCTTGGCAAGTGCTGGGATTCCCTTAAAAGTGTAAGAGCCTGCTCAGTAGAGGTGTGGTGGTGGCAGAGTAGTGTGGAGCAGGAAAATATGTAAGGCTGGAGAAGGGAGGCCTCATGGGATGGAGCCTGCCTGCAAGTCTGGAGCCATAAAGGAGGAAAACTCGGGACTCACTGGCCTCCTGAGAGAGGACCACCTGTATGGCAGGGAAAGAACAGCACAGCTGATAGGCCTGGTAGCAGCGGCCATCCTGAAAATGGTACAGGAGAGGATCTGAGCAAGTATACCTGCAACCCCCGGGCAGATAGGGGAAGGAGGACTTTGGTGGGAAACCAGATTAGCCCTCTGCTAGTGACTGTTCACCATTTAAAGGAACATGAGCCAGATCCCCTGCTCAGGAAGAAAGATTCCAAATTACTGGGTGAAGAGGAGTTCATCTAGGGTCTGGGGTGGTACAACTAGAAGCTGCTGGCTAGCGTTCCAACAGAGACTGTTGCAGAAAAGAAGCTGTGAATAGTTCAGGAAGTTGTCCTCAGATATCGGTTTATATACTGTGCATCCCTTACCCTATCCAAGTTCTAATCCCCTCAATAAATAACAAAACCAATGCTCAAGGTCTGGTTTCTGTCTACGGATGAAAGGTTGTGTGGGAAATGCTAAATGACTAGCTGTGCGGGACCCAATTCAACAACAACTGCTAAGGGTGTAGTGCTACATATAATAATATTACCTACTTCTTTGGTTTTAGGGTTCATAGCAAAAGTACTGTAAAGGCTAGTGCAGTGCAGTCACTACCAGGGGCGGACTGACAACTCATAGGACCCCAGGGCAATAGGGGATCATGGGGCCCCTGTGTTCTTGCCCACACTCAAAAAAGCATATAAAAAAAGGTACCAGGGGCATTTCATGGGGCCCCCTACTGACCCCGGGCCCCCCGGGCAGTGCCCGAATGCTCGAATGGTCAGTCCGCCCCTGGTCACTACTCTGACTCATTTAGTTGTATGTGTAAATTTTAGCTTGAGCTCTTGAGTTCTGTAAACATAAGGTTTTTTTTACAGTAAAGCAGAAAATTACACACTGGAACACATATTCTACAAAAGAAGGAAGAAAGGAAAGGAAGGAGGGGAAGGACTGGAAGGAATGGAAGGGAATAGTAACATTCAAGCCAACTTTTGCCTTTATGGGTTCATTACAGTGTGTGTTAGCTTTGCACAGTGCTCAGAAAAAACTTTGACCCATTTTCGAGGCATCACTGCTCATGGTTGTTCAGGTTAGTCAACTGACACTTGTCAACTGCAGTTTTTGAAAAGCACCGCTAAAACGGTACAGAAAATATCCACGTAGCTGGATGTTTCAGTGAGTATTGTTGGGTAAATTATTGTTCAGAGGTCCTAGAAAAGGTCAGCTTTTCACAATCCATTACCCCAAAAGAGTCTATATAAGGTCCCTTTCATAGACATGCACACAACATGACCAATATGGGTGACAACCTATTAACATAATAAGATTAAAGGATTGTGGGTGGAAACTGTAGCACCAGTCGGAAACTAAAAAAGTATGCACATTATAATGTAGCACCTTCCTAGTTAGGCTGCTAGGATATAGGCAAATCTAGTTATTTTAGCTCCACTGTAACCAGCGGAGCAGTTTTTGATTGCTTTTGGCTATTCTTGATCTCACAGGCTGCAGAATTAATTGCTGCTCCCTGCCTTCAGGAGATTTCTGGAATATTGAGGGTTGAGCAAGGCAAATCTTAGACTGAATATTTATTATGCTCTAGCCAGTCCCTGGGGAGGTGTGCACAGAAGGTGGCTGCAGTGGCATATAACTAGTATGAGATTTAGAGCAGGAACTCTGTTCTCCCTGTTTAAGGGAATCCACCAGTCTGGTGTGCAGTCGTGTACAGTCATCAAGGTCCAAGATATAGCACAGCGGGGGGGGGGGGGGGCTACTTTTGAGGACCTTTTTTCCTGCAGCTAGCCAAGGGAAACCTCACCTGGGAACTTGGTCTGGAGAGCTTACTGTAGAGTCCCAGGTGGAAGTTAGAAAGGGATCTGGCTGTCCTGTTGCATTGTGAGCATGGGCGGACTGACAACTCATGGGGCCCCCCGGCAATATGGGATCATGGGGTCCCTGTGTCCTTGCCCAAACTCAAAAAAGCCTATGAAAAAGATACCAGGGGCATCTCATGGGGCCCCCTACTGACCCAGGGCCCTCGGGCAGTGCCCGAGTTTCCAAATGGTCAGTCTGCCCCTGGTACTAACCTGAGCTAACGGTTATTGTGACTGTGTGCTATGTCTTTGGAGTGGAGAAGCCAGTAGCACTACTGCCTAAGGTAGCTTCTAACTTAAATGACTTTGTTTCTGCACCCACATTTGTGCCTGCATAGAGTCTGCCCTGAGAAGCGTAGAGAAGCAAATTGTCTGCCTGTCAATGTTCAGGAAATCTGGAGTATCCCATATCACCCCTCTCTCATATCAAGTTCTTCAGAAACAAAATCCAACAAAAGATAAGCCCTAGAGTGATTATTGAGCTAGAAAGAGTCAAATGTTACTGTGTGCCTTTTGGGAAAGAACATATTAGGTTACAGCGTGTAGGGCTACAATACATTGGTCTGTTTTTCTGTAATAATACATACCAGACAATCCTCTTCCACACTTGCACATGTAACCAGTGAACTGTTCTTCTTCTGTGGTATCTTTAACAGATCCATTGAACCATTGCAGCTCCACACACTCCATGCCAAATTTACAAGGCTGGCTTCTGCACTTGTGAATATCTATGTCACATAGAGAACCTGTGTATCCTGTAACAACATAAGTTTTATTTTAGGATTAACTGTTTATGCATTTGCCCACTGAAATACACTAAAATTATGACATGTTTTCCAGTTCCTAATATGACATTCAGTTGTAAATAAATATAAAATTCACACATGGGTAAAGACTCAGTCTTGAGTACCTCTAGGTTCAGAGTCCCAGTGGCATCAGGTGCCTAGGGGACAAGAAGACTATGAACACTGCTTTTCTGATCTCCATCTGCAGCTTACACTGAAGAGACACAAGGAGTTTATAAAGAGGAAGTGGAATGTTATCACCTCATACGTCCATTCAAGTATCTTTATTAGTCATATAAATACACAACACTCTTAATGGAGCCCCTTTTATCGGTCAACAGTGACTTATTCAAAAGCTTGAAGGATGTTCTGGTGAAAATATTCTTTTCTATGACTTTGCAACAGTGCCATATAAGGCAGATCACTGCAGCACTCAATCTCTGAGGGTCTGATACCATTTGGAGTGCATCACATTCCTTTACTCATACAAAGAAGTCCTGCCAAACCCTGTATATACTGTCATAGAAATGAGTAAAAGTAGAATGAGGTATTTATTAGCTTTGCATTCTCTATCCCTTTGATTCACACAGATAAGAACTGTAGTAGGCACAGAGAAACCACCCCATTGCATGGTGTGTACTGACATGGCCCACCTTATCAAACACCACCTGCCTACAAGTGCATACACCTTTGTGACCATTTCCGCTATACTCCTGGGTACTGCAGAAACATGAAGATTGTAGCTCCCTGGACACCCACCAGGCCCTAGGCTAGGTTGTCTGGTGGATGATCCGGCTCTGCACACAAGGGCTTGCTAGACCCCTTGTGACAGTAATAAATAGAAAAAAGAAGAAAAAAAAAGTTTTATTTAACAAAATATGGAAATAACTCAAACGATACATTTAATGTCCAATATACACACAAAATGCTCTCATACATGTAAAGTTAAAGGTTTTCAGAGTAAATTTATTTACACTTTTGAAATACTTAGATCTTCATTGTTTTGCAAAAATTTTAAAACTGCACACACTTGCTATTAACTCGACTACATTGTATTTGTGTCCCATAACAATTTTAGTGTTTGTGTTAGAAATGTAATTTTGAAAAACATTTCCATAACCGTCTGGGATGTAAACCCAAAGCTGTCATCTGTTAATTCAATAGGTCCTGAGATTTTAGAAAATATGTGATTTTAGGGAATAATAACTTTCATAAAGTAAGTCTGTACTACTGTATGTATGCAAAAAAATAGAAAATTTGGTTCAACCCCCTGAAGTGCCACATGGGAGCAAAAGGGTTACTGTCATATGAGCAGAAAATATACCTTCTACTAACTTTCCACAAACAAATTTAAGGGTATACATGTGCGATACAGCATCTGCCTCTTTCAAAGCTTTTTATAGGTTAAGTATATAACTTTCAGAAGTGAGTATCCTGTATGATTTATATATACTGATATATAATGAGAAAACAGTTACTGTACTAAACTAGTCTAGTTTTCAGAAGGCTGAGTCAGTACCTTGGGAATATATAGTTACATAGTTAGTCTGGCTGAAAAAAGACCTAAATCCATCCAGCTGAATGCTATAGATTATGCTGTATATTACATACTGTACTTCTGACCAGAGTGTTTATTGTCTTAACAGTTGCTGGTTGCTATATAGCTTCTAACTGTTTTGATGAAGTTCTTTAGTATAGACTAAGACAAATTGATTTTTCTTTCTGTGCACAAAAAAGCAAATGGAAGATTTTTTTTTTTCTTTTATTGTCCTAACAGTATGTGGGATGTTAAAAGTAGGGATGAGGTAAGATAAGGACAAACCCATAATGCAGTGGTTAGCAGAGTCGTGTAAGAGAACAGAGTTGCAAGGGTGCAGGAGTCAGTAAAAAAATATTACATTTATTGGCAAAAACATAGCACACTTACATCAGAGCTGCCTGTGTTCAGCTCAGAGTGCAGAAGGGAATCATGTAAGTACAGATATGTCACCAGGACAACTGGATCAGTACGCCTCCATGGAGTGGTGCCAGACCCACCAAAGAGAGATTTCACTGGGACAACTGGATCAGTATGCCTCAATCGAGTGGTCCCGGACCCACCAAAGAGATATGTCACCAGGACAACTGGATAAGTACACCTCCATGGAGTGGTGTTGGACCCACCAAAGAGATGACAACCAGCAGTGTCTATAGTCGTCCTTTGTGCACCTCAGTACACAACAACACAGCATAGGTGGAGTGGGCGAACAGCAATGCGTTTCAAGGGCACCACCCCCTTTGTCAAGCTTGGTAAACCTTGACAAATTTTTACTATGTGTGCAATCACTGTAAGTAAATTGGTGTTTGTGAGTCACAAGAAGCAAAATTCTAAAGGAATTGATATTACAGCCCCCTCACCATAAAAATGTAATAGGTCGAGGAGAGCACCAATTAAAAAAGTCCAACATCTATATTGTGCAACTGGTTACAACAATCACGGCAAAAGGACAGTCAGCTTGTTCCACAGCCATACAATCCTCCTCCATCATGCCTGGGCAAATGGCAAAATGTTAATTTGACTTAAGCTACATTCACACTTGAGCTGAGTGGTTTTTTTTTTTCCAAGCGTTTTTTTTAAGGCATTTGTGAGCGTTTTATTTTTTAGCAGAATTGCAAATATGTCAGGCGTTTTTCATTTAGGTGTTTTTGATGTGGCCAACAAAAACTTAAGTGTCCAATGAAAACCTGTTTACATGTGACATAAGATGAGGATGAACACAGTGTGAAAGTACATAACTTTGCTCTGCTTTCTGGAAAACATGCAGCGGAAATGTTGCAGAAAACATCTTGGGAGGTTTCATACAGGCAACACAGGATAGAGAAGACTGATCACTTGGCTGGATCCCACCATAGCTCCCAACGGTTTCTGATTTTGAGAGACTGTCCCTCATTTGGAACAAAGTCCCTCTGTCCCTCTTTCCTCATCATTTGCCCCTCATTCTTGTCTGATCTATATAGTTGTATATAAAATGCACTGTTTATCTATCCAAAGTTGTTTTCCAATACCAAACCTTTCACCCAATTTCTAAATTGCTCCATTTTTAAATTTCCAAAGCTAATATAAAGGAATAGTAGTGGTGAAAAAAACTACATGTGGGTTTAAACAACTGTTTTTTCGTATAATTCTCCTTTAAGGGGGCATTGCAGGGAGTGTGTCCTATTTCTACATACTTTTGCTAATAGGTGTTCCCAGGGCTTTTTGTCTCAAAGAATAGGTGCGGGAACTCTCTCCTTCCAAGTCATCTCTTGTTTCCGCCCCTACCCACCTCCGAGCACTGTTCCCTTGGTTAACCCCCTACCTACCTCCCAGTACCGGCCCTTTTATAGAATACATACCCAGGTATCTTTTTGTGGTACTAGGTAATTTGTATGGAATTTGTTAATCATATCAAGAAAACATTAAAACAGATCCCCTGGAGCCAGCAACAATAGATCCCCCAGCAACAGTAGATCTTCTCACCAACAATGGATCCCCCACAACAAAATACCCCTCAAGCAAAAATAGATTCCTCCAAGCAACAATTGACCACCCAGCAACATAAGACCCATCCCCAGCAACAATAGAACCCCCACCAGCAACAATAGAGTCCCCTCCGCAAAAAAAGATCTTCTCCAGCAACAATAGTTCCCTCAGCAGCCAGCATCAATAGACTCTCCGGTACATCCCAGGACCCCTTGTCATTACATACATCAAGTGCTGGAGGTGCCAGAACTGCTTTCCCCTTGTTCCTGCTGAAAATAAGCCCTGAGTGTCCTTTATTCCCATCTCAGAAATATGGGAGGTATGCCACACTTCTGAAAAAGAATACAGCTGCAAGTTTTCACAAACATTCTAGGTCAAGATATGACGTTAAAAACAATGGGAAATTACAGTCATCCTGGCTGACATGCCTGCAAGAAATGCTGTAGAAATGTCCTAGGCACATACAACAGGAAAACCAGTAGTACGTCTGTCCTCTGATGGGCATCCCTGTCTGAGCATTTCAATCCATCCCACTCTGCCCATGATAGATTTATGTACACAGGTGTGCCACATATCTCTGCTTCTAGCCCCCACCATACATTGCCGTCCCCACTCTACTATTCTTCTATCATCCTTAGAGATGAACAGCAAGCTTGACCATCATGTAGTTCTTTCCTGCACATACTAAACCTTCTGATGCAGTGTGATGCTGAAATAAAAAGGCATAAATAAACTATGTCCTTCCTGTTATGCTGGCCATCAGCTGGTTACTGCTGGTCCTCCAGGCTGTAGTATGCCTCCAGGGGTGGCGCCGCAGATAGGGACCTGGCAAGGCTCTGCCTGAGTTCCACCAAGCTCCATCAGGAGGCAGTGTGCTGCTGGAGGGCAGCTGGTTGCTTTTTGTATTATGGGGAATGGGGGAATGGGTGCTGGTGGGGGGCGCCCAATTTCAGTGTTGCCAAGGGCATCACACGGCATAAATACACCACTGCTTCTGTCATTGGTATATGTTCCCTATGGCAGTGACAGGTTTCCCATTTTTGTGACAATAGATTGCTTTCTAAACCTACAAAAGGCTAGAATTGGCAGAAATAGGCTTTAATGAGGGCTTCCACATAGTTTGCAAATGTCAAATTCTGAGCAAGATTTGTAAAAATGTTTGCAAACTAAATGTGAACAGATTTGCTCATCTCAAGTTATAGTTAGACAGACCCTGTTTTCTGAAAAGCAACAAAGACATCTAAGTAAAATATTTTTTTTAAAGACAACATTTCAGAGATATTAGAATTTTCACATCCTCCATTCCTTTTGCATGCAAATGTATTATACTGGACCCTCGGGCACAGTATTCCTTTCATTGCATTATACTTGAAGCTGTAGCTAAGAAAAGACTGATTAACAAAAGTAAGGGTCACCAAATGTTACCTGGCCAGCAGAGACATTTGAAGCTTACAGAATCCTCTATACATGTGGCATTATTTTGACAGGGCAGTGATGAGCACAGGGATGCAGAGACTTCACAGTTCGTACCAGTGTATCCTACCGTGCAGTTACATTGATACCTATAAAACACCATACAATAATGACACATGCTGTCAATTCTTCAGAGCTAAGATATTTTGTGCATTGAATATGTAATGAAAAACATTACTCACCCATTATTCTTATGGACACACAGTCCACCATTAAGGCATGGAGAGCTCTCACACTCGTTTATGTTATAGTCACAGAGATCTCCAGAGAAGCCAGGAGGACATGTACATGAAAAAGATCCCAGCAGGTCATGGCAGGTAGCTCCATTCAGACAGGGGCCAGTTGAACACTCATCAAACTTCACCTCACAATCTCTGCCTTAAAAAAACAAGATTTGTTTAGTGTACGTAATGGTAAAATTCAAATTTTTTACTTTTTTTTTATATGAAAGGATTTGCAATCTAACACCAACCAGAATTTTTTTTTTCCATTTCAGACAGGGCAGTATTAGAACACCTGTCAGCTTTTACTCACTGTCTATGTCCTCATTAAGGCGACTTTGCATCATATCCTGTTTTTTGGGTGTCAGGTAGGACAGGAAGTAGGGAGAAATCTCCCCACTATAGACACAAACCATATATAAAATTTGAGGTTTTAAAATATTGCTGCTGTTTCCAAATAAAAAAAAAATGTGGGGTGGAGTTTTATTTTGAATAATCAAAATCACGCCTGGTATAGCCCCATATAGTAGAGTACTAGATGCTCTCTTTTATAACAGGGTATCCAGACATAACCAGTTTCTGATAACAATCACCGCTTTCAAAAAACTGCACTTAGATAAAAAGTGTCTTCAGCTGTGTCCCCGGTTAGTCCCTGCTGGATGGCCAACTGCCCATTAAGGTACAAACAGTTTGTAAAAAATGTCCACTTTGCTCCCTCCTGTTACTGTCCTATTTTGTAAATAAAGTAATTTAGAGGAGGCTGGATCTGGATTAGGAAGAGATAAAAGTGACATTCAGTGTAGGGACAGGCTGACGAATAGGTATTCCAGACGTGTTCTGTTCTGAATTTTTGCCTATATTGTTAGTGATAATTATTACTCCCACTGACTACCTACACTGGACATTTCTCCCTCCTATTGACCTCCAATGCTGGGCATTTATTATTCCCACTAACCATCAACATTGGGTATATTTTTCCTACTAACCACTGATGTCAGATATTCATTCTCCCCACCGACATTTCTTCCTTCCACTGATCATAGCAGTTTGGCATTTTCCTCTCCAAATGACAAGCAATACAAGGGGCACCATGATACTGCTGACAGCTGAATACTATAGATTATGCTGTACATTATATACTTCTGACCAGAGTGTTTATTGTCCTAACAGTTGCTGGTTCCTATATAGTTTTTAACGGTTTTGATGAAGTTCTTTAGGATAGAATCAGACAAATTGATTTTTTTTTCTGTGCTCAAAAAAGAAAAATGGAAGATTTTTTTTTTATTTTCTGTTTTAAAGTTTATGTGTGTCTGTGAGACTGTCACCCGTGTCACAGTAATCAGTATATTGTGGATTCAAGGGCTGTGGCTTTGTGAGGTGCAATGCATTGTGATGTTATTTAAAAATTAATTTGAGGCCTTTCACAAAATAGATCTGAGTGTTTGAATGCAGTGCTACAAAAGTGAACAATATGTACAAGCAACATATGAATGGAACTAACAAAAGATTTCAGCCCTGGTTTACACTGAATGCAACTTTGAATTCTCGCTTAGTAGAAGTAGCATGATTTCAAAGCCATAGGTCAGAGGGATTTCTTGTGCGACTTGCCTGACATATTACATACAGATGTATATGCAAGTTGCACATGAAATCATAAAAAATAGTGCAGGAACCTTTTTCCCCAAATCGGTGTTGCACTGCAAAGAGGGAGTCGCACCAATTTCAATGGTTCTATAGACACAAATAGACTTTTGATTTGGAAATTGATTTGATTTGGAAATTTCAACCAGGGCTAAATAGGAACAACTTAAAATGAAAAAAAAACTTGTTTTAACAGTTGTAGATTTCTTTCATACATTAACCGCTGTCATTGTTCCTGATACAGCAGAGTGGGACCCGTTTTCCAGACTGACAGCTGAGCCCTGCAGATTACACCAGGAGAACGGTAATCTGTGGGGCTCGGCTGTCAGTTTCACAGCCAGTCCATTTCTGCATATCAGGAGTGATAACAATGTTTCTGTCCTGGAGTAATCTGTGAGGCACTGCTGTCAGTTTCTATAGTCTTTTTAAGATCTTTTAGATAGAGAGAAGTTTAATAGACTATTTTGCAATGTGCATGACTATTATCTAAACCTTGTTCCTATGTGTGGTCTGTGAATACATATGCACATGGGATTAGCTGTATTAGCTCATGATACATGCAGGCTCTGCTTTAGAGCTCATGATACATTCAGTGCTGCTGGACTCGGGCCACTAATGACAAGTGTTATTAATAAACAGAAGGTTGCAAAAATAGTTCTGCTATTTATACTAATAGTTATACTAGTTTTTCTGCAGAATGCTGAGCTGTTGCATGTGTAATATGAAATGCAAACATAGCAAGACACACTCATTTAGACTACCTGGGCTACATGTCGTGTGGGAATTTAGGAGCAGAGATTTTTTTTTAATTGAGGCAGGAACACTTTGCTCTTTTCTCAAAATAATGCGTTTAATGCATTTTAAGTGATCCATAAAGAAACAGGTTTTTTAGGAAGTACAGTATAATGTATACACTATGGGGTTAATTTACTAAAACTGGAGAGTGCAACATCTAGTGCAGCTGTGTACAGAAACCAATCAGCTTCTAGTTTTTCTTTTGTCGAAGCTTTATTGAACAAGCTGAAGTTAGAAGCTGATTAGCAGTTTTTATAAATCAATCCCAATGTTTTGCTTCTTTTTAGGGTAATGGCATGTAACTACACTGCTCAAAAAACTAAAGGAACACTTTGTAAACACAGATCTCAATGGGGAAAAATATCATGCTGGATATCTATACTGATGTGGACTGGGTAATGTGTTAGGAATGTAAGGATGCCCCATTGTTTGATGGAAATGAAAATGATCAACCTACAGAGGACTGAATTCAAAGACACCCTGAAAATCAAAGTGAAAAAATGATGCAGCAGGCTAGTCCATTTTACTGAAATTTCATTGCAGCAACTCAAAATGGTACTCAGTAGTTTGTATGGCCCCCACATGCTTGTATGCATGCCTGACAATGTCGAGGCATGCTCCTAATGAGATGACGGATAGTATCTTAGGATTATTTCCTCCCAGATTTGGACCAGGGCATTACTGAGCTCCTGGACAGTCTGAGGTGCAACCTGGTGGCATCAGATGGACTGAAACATGATCTCCCAGAGGTGTTCTATTGGATTTAGGTCAGGCAAGTGTGGGGGCCATTCAATTGTATCAATTCCTTCATCCTCCAGGAACTGCTTGCATACTCTAGCCACACGAGGCCGGGCATTATCGTGCACCAGGAGGAACCCAGGACCCACTGCACCCACGTAGGGTTTGACATTGGGTCCAAGGATTTCATCCCAATACCTAATGGCAGTCAGGGTGCCATTGTCTAGCCCAAGGGTAGGCAACCTGTGGCTCTCCAGCTGTTGCAGGACTACAAGTTCCATCATGCCTCTGCAAGTCATAGCTGTAACTGTCAGTTTTGTAATGTTGCAATGCCTCATGGAAAATGTAGTTCCACAACAGCTAGAGAGCCGCAGATTGCCTACCCCTGGTCTAGCCTGTAGAGGTATGTATGTCCCTCCAAGGATATGCCTCCCCAGACCAACACTGACCCATCACCAAAACATTCATGCTGAAAGATGTTCTGGTGCCAGCTGAGCTCTATGGTGCTGGGCAACGAGCACAGGGCCCACTAGAGGACGTTGGGCCCTCAGACCACCCTCATGAAGTCTGTTTCTGATTGTTTGGTCAGAGACATTTACACCAGTGGCCTGCTGGAGGTCGTTTTTGTAGGGCTCTGGCAGTGCTCATCCTGTTCCTCCTTGCACAAAGGAGCAGATGCCGGTCCTGCTGATGGGTTAAGGAACTTCTATGGCCCTATCCAGCTCTTCAAGAGTAACTGCCTGTCTCCTGGAATCACCTCCATAATGGGAGACACAACAAACCTTCTGGCAATGGTACATATTGATGTGACATCCTGGAGGAGTTGGACTGCCTGTGCAATCTCTGTAGGGTCCAGGTATCGCCTCATGCTACCAGTAGTGACACTGACCCTAGCCAAATGCAAAACTAGTGAAAAACAGTCAGAAAATATGAGTAGGGAAATAAATGTCCTGTTTTAGGGGGTTGTCTCATTGTTGCCCATCTAGTGCACCTGTTGTTAATTTCATTAACATCAAACTTCAGAAAGTCATCGTCACCACGTCTAAATGCATTGAGTTGCTGCCATGTGATTGGCATAGCAATAAAGTTGCCTTTCAATATTCTGGATTGCTCTTCCTGGTCTCTTGGAGACAGAAGGGCACAGCCAATACCTGTGGAATGTGAATGTAGAAGCTGGTTCAATCAGCTGACTAGTGGTGATCAAGAGAAGGAGGATTGACAATCCTGGTAGTGTTGAGAGGTCTTCTGTTTGGACCACAAGTCTTCTAATTAGTGACCCTGGTGAAGTTTGGCCAAATATGTGGTGCAGACCCAATTTGTATTTATATGATAGGGGCTACCCTGCAGCACTTTTGTAACATAAAGTGTGTTCCCTGGTAAAGCCTGTTTTGGCTGTGGCTGTAATTATTCACTGTATGGGGCCCTACAAGTGTATTTATCTCTAATCTCAAAAGTATTTTTAGGGCTACAGTGTGACATGGTGATGTAATGTGGCATTGTTACTAATCAGTCATATCAGCTTCAGCTCTACCTAATATCACCAACACAATGAAATTCTTCCCATCGCTGCAAACTTTACCAGGAGCTTTACAACACTCATGGACAAGACAGATATCACATCCACAAGGCTGCAAGTGTCACACCTACAAAGACATCTCATTGTAGGCATAAAGCTCTAGAAATGCTGGGAGGTGTAGTTTTGGTAGTCACATTCAGTGCTTCTGCATTGCATGGGGAAGTGGCAATAACCTCACCCTAAAAACCCATCAGACTTGTTGTCAATGCTGATGGGTAGTGCTGAATAATCAAATAATTCAAAACACATTATATGTCAGTGTGCAAAATATGCATCATTATATGAATAGTGATGAGCTTGGGTCCAAACCTGGAAGTTAGCGGTCATTGCTGGGCCAGTGAGCTGCGGGCAGGGGATTGCCCCCTAACTCATTCTGTGCAGCTGATCTACACAAAGGGATCCAACGCTAACAGCTAATTGCTGAGTTCAGATAGAACCAAAGTTTATCCCTAGATATAAAGTTATATTTCCGAATGGTGAGCTCCTGCATGTATAATATGAAATACAGACACAGAGACCATAGTTGTATAAATTGTAACAAAAGGAAATCCAGTAGTACACCTGATAAACAAGTGTCAGTAAAAAAAAAGTTAGAGAGGATATTAGATATAATTAAACGATTATGTAAACATAAAATATTGTGATAGTTATTGCAACGCTTGTTTTTTAAAAACATTTACTAATTACTATTGCAGCTCTTTCCACACTTGCTTAGGGTTGGGAGGGTCTACAATTTTCACTAAGGCTCTGAGATCTGACAACTTACTGCATATCCACCTCAATGATCCCTATTAATAAACTGAATAGATTGACAGCTCTCCTGGTTTTGATTTAGGCATATGTTTTGATAAGATTAGTGAAAGTATTGTCATAGTTAACACTGCCAGGTGCCACAAAAATAGGTTACCAAAATATTGCAATGGATCCCAATGATTTGTAGCTATGCCCCTGTACAGGCATCATCCTAGCTCAGCATCCATCTTCAGGACTAAGGCGATGGCCCAGAAATTGAACAATCAACAGTTCCTGATGCCTGTGCAGTTGTCTTTGGGCTCATAAGAGAGATGAAAGTAAATGTTTCTTGAGCAGTTACAGGGAACCTACTTAGCAGAGCTGATTTTGCCATGCAATGTTTAGACATTATCAGCTCAGTGAGGTACAGTTTGGTCCGTATACATTTGGACACAGGCGCCATTTTAGATTTTTTCAGGTATTTACCAAAACATATTCCAGCTATAATTATATAATGGATATGGGCTTAAAGTGCACACTCCCAGGTTTAATTTGAGGGTATACACATCCAAATTGGAGGAAGGGTTTAGGAATTACAGCTCTTAAGAGTACCTATCCCCTCTTTTTCAAGGGACCAAAAGCAATTGGACAATTGAATCAAAAGCTGTTTCATGGCCAGGTGTGGGCTATTCCTTCATTATTTCTTCATCAATTAAGCAGGTAAAAGGTCTGGAGTTGATTCTAAGTGTGGTATTTGCATTTGGAATCTATTGCTGTGAAAATACATCATGCAATCAAAGGAGCTGTCCATGCAAGTGAAACAGGCCATTGTAAGGCTTCAAAAATGAAACACATCCATCAGAGAGATAGCAACAACATTAGGAGTGGCCAAATCAACAGTTTGGTACATTCTAAGGAAAGAAGAATGCACTGATGAGCTCAGCAACATAAAAAGGCACGGACGGCCATGGAAGACAACAGTGGTGGATGATCGCAGGATCCTCTCTATGGTAAAGAAAACCCATTCACAACATCCAGACAAGTGAAGGACACTCTCCACAAGGTGGGCATATCATTGTCAAAGTCTACAATCAAGAGAAGACTTCACAAGAGCAAATGCAGAGGGTTCACTACAAGGTGCAAACCATTCATAAGCCTGAAGAATAGAAAAGCCAGATTAGCCTTTGCCAAAAAACATCTAAAAAAATCAGACACGTTCTTGAAAAGCATTCTTTGGATGGATGAAACTAAGATGAATCTGTACCAGAATGACGGGAAGAAAAGAGTGTGAAGAAGGCTTGGAACAGCTCATGATCCAACGCACACAACATCATCTGTAAAACATGGTGGAGGCAGTGTGATGGCATGGGCTTACATGGCTTCCAGTGGCACTGGATCATTTGTGTTTATTGATGATGTGACAGAAGACAGAAGCAGCTGGATGAATTCTGCAATGTTTAGAGATATACTGTCAGCCAAGATTCAGCCAAATGCAGCAAAGTTGATTGAACAGCGCTTCACAGTACAGATTGGACAATGATCCAAAACACACTGCAAAAGCAACACAGGAGCTTTTGAAGGAAAATAAGTGGAATATTCTGCAATGGCCAAGTCAGTCACCTGATCTCAAGCCAATTGAGCATGCATTTCACTTGCTGAAGGCAAAACTAAAGGCAGAAAGACCCACAAATGAAGAACAACTAAAGACAACTGCAGTTAAAGCCTGGCAAAGCATCAGAAAGGAGAAAACACAGTCTTTGGTAATGACCATGGGTTCCAGACTTTAGGCAGTCAAAATATTAAAAATGAACATTTTATTTATGATTATATTAAATTGTCCAATTACTTTTGGTCCCTTGAAAAAGGGGTAATGGCTTATCTTAAGAGTTGTAATTCCTGAACCCTTCCTCCAATATGGATGTACATACCCTCAAATTAAACCTGAGAGTGTGCACTTTCATCCCATATCCATTATATAACTATAGCTTGAAAATGTTTTGGTAAATACCTGAAAAAACTAAAATTGTGCCTTTGTCCAAATATATATGGATCTAACTGTACATTGCTTTTCCTAAGCCACTGGGAGAACACTTAAAGTGGAATGGAATTCTGCCTGAGGTTACACAGTGTCATGTTTCACATGACTGTCATATGCCTTTAAGTGTTTTCTATATCTTGTGTCTGCTCCTCCCTTTCCTTTGGTTTAGTTAATGCTGTATAGATATCCCACCCCTTTTCCCAGTAAGGCAATGCAGCAAGCCTCATGGCATGGAGCAGAAACATTATGATCTTTTGACCTATCGAATGTTCATTGTTGTAAGACTCTCTAAGTTTATGGAACAAACTTCACAAGATCTACAAGATGTCTTATCGATTGAGTCACTGACTGTGGTATCCAACTGAGGTTGAAGTTATCGCTATCTCATCACAACTGTAAGTTACAGAGATCACACTATCAATGCTTAGATTGGAGAGACAGAACACACAGGCACTGGAGTGTTTCTGCTCTAGGTTTTAATGTTAAAGTCTAAATATCCTCCACTGACAAATTCAATGGTGAAAACTGTAGGCATTTTTGGTACAGTACGTGGACATTTGTACCTAGTGAGTTCACCAACGTACCCTTTACCCACATCTTATATTTAACATTTCTGTTAAAGCATATCCAAACCCAAATACAAAACTGCAATATATTGCAGCCCACCAATCTTTGTCACTGGACAGAATATCGCCACCTTTTCTCATCTTTATTACATGATCAATGGGTATATTTTTTGCATTTAAAGCAGAATAAACCCATTGATTTAACAGTTTCAAAAATCAAAAAGTACATGGTGGGAATGTAACTGTCACATTGGTTATGCTCTCAACCAAAATGTCAAAACATCAAATGGCTGGTGTCTTCTCCAACCCCTTGTGATGTCATTATGTGCTGTGATTGGCCAAAGCATTGCACCTGACCTGTGGTCAGGTGCATTGTTTTGGCCAATCACAACGCACTGTCAGGGAGCAGTGCATTGCGGGCCGCAGCGGGCGAACAGCTCGACTCGAACATGGGCCGTTCGTGTGTTCAGCAAATACGTGAACAGTAAGGGTTCATGTGTTTGCTGAACACAAGAATGGCCCATGTTCGAGTCGAACCTATGTTTGACTTAAACATGAAACCCAACACTACTCACTGCACACAGTCCAGCCCTTCTAACATCTAAAGGACAGTAAACAGACCCTTTCTTTAGAAAGATTGGAGACCCCTAGTCTATAATCTCCATTATTTTTTAGTCCCCATTATAGGGAAGATATGAGAATTAATGTTTTATTCATCTAATGATCACAACAATCAACTGTGTGTTTTTTTAAATCTCTCTAAGTTTGTAAAGAAACCCAGAATTAGTTACCTTCCATCTTTGGCTTTTATATACATTTTTCGTAGAAGTGAATGAACTGAGATAAGTTTTATAAGCTTTTCTTATAAATACATTTCTGTACCTGTACCTATTTTTGTTAAATGTCAGGAGTTAATATACTGGAGTAGAAATTTAACAACTACAATATTAGGATGCTGCTTGCTTGGGTTCTGTCAGGCTTGAGAAGGAGGGGGGACATGGTAACTATTCCCAATCACCAGAGGCAGTAGATTGTACAGTAAGTGCTCCCAATCAGTCTGTAGTAGCTGTCAGTTAGGAGCTCTGGTGTAGAGTTCTGTTCAGATGCAGGATTGTGCCATCTTTCCTAGGCCTGACTGCTACATGGAAGCATCTCAAGAAGATTTTTTTGTCCTCATTGCTGCACTGCTGCCCCCAATGCCAGTGCTCTTCACCAAGGTGGCTGTGTACATAGCACTCTGCTCTCCAGTAATGTGAGTGCAGCAACTATTTCCCTTTGCTTCTATTTAACAAAAAAGTGTTTTACTACAACAGATCAATGCCCTTCCCGTTTCCAATTGTTTTTCAGGTTCTATGCATTTCCTTGTGCCGCTTCAGGCTAGCTATTAGCAATGATTTTTAAGACCATATGCAAAGACTTTGGATGACCCAAGGGCTACTGTTATGATGGAAATATGTTGTTCTATTTTAATTATTACAGAAAGTGGATATATTTTACTTTCAATATGTTTTTATTGAAGTTTTACAAGACACATAATATAACCCATACAAATGTACAAATGTGGCTAACATATGAAAAATGTCAGAGTTCATCCATAAGTCACAGAAAGCCATACATGCGAAAATATTGGATATCAGTAAGCATAACATGTTGCAAACCAGAGTTGTAGTAAAGTGGATATATTTACCTGTAAACTCTAACGGACAAACACAAGTATATCTTCCAATCTGATTGAGGCATGTACCTCCATGCTGGCAGGGATTAGAAATACATTCATCCACTTCAATATTACATAATGCTCCTTGAAATCCAGGAACACAGTAACATGCTTGCCCATTTCCTTTTTCCCTGCACACAGCCCCATTCTGGCAGGGGTTCCAAAGGCACTCATCTTCTGGGGTTTCACAGAATGTCCCCTTATAACCTACAGCACAAATGCATGTGGAACCTCTTTCTGTCACATAGCACTGTCCTCCATGTCTACAAAGATTCCTGTGGCATCTCCTCATTCGAATTTCACAATTTTTTCCCTTGAATCCTGCTTGACAGTGGCATTCATAGGTTCCTGTATCAAGGGTTGCCTGGCACGTGGCATTCTTTGGGCAAGGATTTGAGAGGCAAGGATCAGATGAGTCTGTACAGCCTACAATAGATGTGCAGGGCTCGTCATATTTACATGGAGCAGAAAAGCAGGGTGTTGTGTTCTCTTCACAGACAGTACCTAGAAAATAAAAGAATGACATTCAATATACAGTATTTCACAGAAGTGAGTACACCCCTCACACATTTTTATAAATATTTTATTATATCTTTTCATGTGACAACATTGAAGAAATTACACTTTGCTACAATGTAAAGTAGTGAGTGTACAGCTTGTATAACAGTGTAAATTTGCTGTCCCCTCAAAATAACAACACACAGCCATTAATGTCTAAACCACTGGCAACAATAGTGAGTACACCCCTAAGTGAAAATGTCCAAATTGGGCCCAGTTAGTCATTTTTCCTCCCCGGTGTCATGTGACTTGTTAGTATTACAAGATCTCAGGTGTGAATGGGGAGCAGGTGTGTTAAATTTGGTGTTATCGCTCTCACTCTCTCATACTGGTCATTGGAAGTTCAACATGGCACCTCATGGCAAATAACTCTCTGAGGACCTGAAGAAAAGAATTGTTCTTCTACATAAAGATGGCCTAGGCTATAAGAAGATTGCCGAGACCCTGAAACTGAGCTGCAGCACGGTGAATAAGACCATACAGTGGTTTAACAGGACAGGTTCCACTCAGAACAGGCCTCGCCATGGTCAACCAAAGTTGAGTGTATGTGCTCAGCGTCATATCCAGATGTTCTCTTTGGGAAATAAATGTATGAGTGCTGTCAGCATTGCTGCAGAGGTTGAAGGGGTGGGGGGTCAGCCTGTCAGTGCTCAGACCATAAATGATACGCTACCTTTCTGCACAGTTCAAGAAATTATTCTACAGAAGAGCTTGGAGATGAGAACTCATCTCTGGTACTCATGGCATTAATCCAAGTTGGATCACTTGGATTCTGATAATCTTAAAAACAAAGAGCTCCCCCGAGGCAAAATTTGTGGGTAGGTTTGATCAGGTTTCATTGAGCCAATGTTTCATTTACACTTTAAGATATTAATCTGATTCACTAATTTCAGGTATTAGCATTTGTATTTAAAGGAGATGCTCTTGATTGTAAAAAAAAAAAAAAGAAGAAGATACTTACTTACCTGATGAACTGGATTCTGCAGCTGTCCCCTGCCGTCTCTAAGCCTGAGAACTGAGCACTCACCAGACCGCTGATTGCTCCCTACTCTGAGCAGAGAGCAGTAACTGTCAATCACTAATCTCTGCTCTGCACCTCCAACGCTCACTGGAGTGCCAGGCAGAAGAGGGGATTGAAGCAGCTGTTTAAGGCTCTCAGTGGGTGCTGAGAGGCTAAGCCACCTGCCAGGCAGGAATCTGGGTGGATCTCAGCATTATTGTCAGGATCCCCTCAGAGACCGAAATGGGTTTTAGCCCGCTATCGGCTGATTCTGGGTTACAAGAGTGCAAAAGCAAGTGCACTCCTGTGACACCCATGAGAAGTATGGCCAAACAAGCTTGGACCATACTTCCCTTTTACGAGATCACCATCCTTGTCATTTTATACATTTGTGCAATACCATACTGAAATACACTATAACAAAATGTTAATCTAATGAAATTCCCGTTTCTCTATT
Organism: Staurois parvus; assembly: GCF_062004578.1. Lineage (NCBI taxonomy): Eukaryota > Metazoa > Chordata > Amphibia > Anura > Ranidae > Staurois > Staurois parvus. Next base: position 358,684 of record NW_028318246.1, on the reverse strand, counting down.
ACTGTGCCAGATTGGAATACTTTGCTACTTCGCTGTATTCATGAATTTCCTGAGACCTGTCCTGAACCTTCATGACAGAAGGGTTTTTCTAGTTTGTGATTTGGGATTCTGGAGCACACACTCTGGATGCTCATAAAACCTTGGTCTGCTAGCAAGTCTTACACACTTTTAAATTAAATCTTGTTGTATCTTGTAGTATTGGAAGTCTTGATTGTACTGTATTGGATTAGGTCAGGACAAAAATACACTCACCGGCCACTTTATCAGGTACACCTTGCTAGTGCCAAGAAAATATCCCCCCACCGTTACACCCCCACCCCCAGCCTGAAACGTTGATATAAGACAGGGTGGATCCGTGCTTTCATTTTTACGCTAAATTCTGACCCTACCATCTGAATGTTGCAGCAACCAGTCTGCCCATTCTCCTCTGACCTCTGATATCAGTAAGTCATTTTTTGTCCACTCAACTGCCGCTTAATGGATATTTTCTCTTTTTCACACCATTCTCTGTAAATCCTAGAGATGGTTGTGTGTGAAAATCCCAGTAGATCAGCGGTTTTTCAAATACTTAGACCAGCACGTCTGGCATCAACAACCATGCAACGTTAAACATCATTTATATCCCCTTTCTTCTCCATTCTGATGCTCAGTTTGAACTTCAGCAAGTTGTCTTCACCACGTCTACATGCCTAAATGCATTGAGTTGCTGCCATGTGATTGGCTGATTAGCAATTTGTGTTACCAAGCAATTGAACGGGTGTACCTAATAAAGTGGCTGATGAGTATATAATCACTGCTGCTTGTGATTTGCATTGAAGGATACATTTACAGTTTTGTCTAATTATGTTTGTTTGTCTGCCTTTAAATAATTTTGTCCTTTCCTCACTTCACAGCCAGGAGATGCTCTGTATACTGAGAGGCTCTGAAAAAAGAGTCCTGCTCTCTTTTCAGAGTGTCTTTAGTTGCTGGTCTGATCACTTGTAATTGCTAATTATGATTTTTGACCTATCTGATATTCATCTGTGAAGAACTGCACAAGTTTTTGATTAAAGCTTTCTACGATCTGCAAGATGTCATTTGGATTGAGTCACTGTCTACCTACACTGCTGAGATTGTAAGGTATAGCTATCTCACCACAGCTGGATAAGTTATAGAAATCACACTTGAAATGCTTGGATTGGAAAAGCAGAACAGACAAAAAAATGTTTTATAGCTCCAGTCAAAACATCTTTTATAGATTCAGTAAAAAAAAATTCAGTAAAAAATCTATCTATATATCTATCATCTATTGCTTGGGATTATACTGTGAAATGTGAAATGGAGTATATAGCAGTTTAAGACATTGTCATGCAAGCCTGTACATCATCCTACAGCATACAAGAGAGCAATAGACCAGTGTTTCTCTAATACACCTGTGTTATACAAGCCAATCTGTGCATCATATATGTATACAGGAGATGCTGCCTGCATTACTACTTGCCATTCTGATTTCTCCTTATATTACCTTCTCAAACAAGTGAGACAGAAAGCAGCCTGAGTTTCACAAACAATCTCCAGGCACAACAAAGCAATTGCTATATTTTTCAGAGACTTCCAGTTAGCTCTTTCATTGCCAGGAAAATTCCACAGCAAAACATTACACTTTCCGTGGAAGCTGAAACACAGCAAGAACCAGAGTTTATTCCAGATTAGGAACTAAGCAAATTAGGTAAATGCTTGGTTAAACCAATTTGGGAAATTTAACAGAGTTATGAGAACTGCTTGCTAATGTCAAGTACTTATGGACTAAGACAGCCAATTGAATGTCATGCCTTTCTCAGCCATGTAATGAGGTACTGCAACTAGAGGGCGCTCTCAAACAATTCATTACTACCTATAAAAGTTATCAAAGACTGCATTAAATATACTAATCTCTTAAAGCGGTAGTAAAGTCTGCTTTATGACTTGCACCTATACGCAAGCCTATAATAAGGCTTACCTGTAGGTACAGTGACTATCTCCTAAACATGTACCGTTTAGGAGATATTCACATTTGTAGCGGCTGGTGACATCATCTGCACATGCGCACTGTGCACTGTATGCAGATAATAGACAATACACCTTACCATGAGGCTATACAAATACCTCCTACCAAGTACAGTATACTGCTCCGCAACTGCAACCCAAAACAGCAATCAACTCTGAGCTATTATCAGGTGAGAACATCTTTGCACCACCATACCTATCAAAATCGCTTAGTTTCAGCGCACCAGTCAATGTAACTAACTTTGTTGTGCAATCAAAATCTGAAAACACAGACATGTTCTTAAATACATGCTTTGCAAAGAGCTCACTAAGGCAGGTTTACTAAATTTGATGGCAAACCTGAAAACTACAGAGGCTGGAAATCCACCTTCAAAGCCACAAACAGTTAAGTAGATATCACAACTACAGAAGAGCTAGATCTGCTTATCAGGTGGCAAGGTCCTCGATCCGCTGTTTCAAGAGGCTTAAAGTTGCTCACATTGACAGTCCTGCCCCAGGTCTTAATGCAGACTTGAGCATAGCTTTGGCAGCCCAGAATAAATTGAGGATGGTTTATTTAAAAGGTTGCAAAGCTTCCCAAAATATCTAGCAAAAACAATCTAAAGTTTCAACAGCTCAGTGACCTTCTCTTGGCGCTTCAACTCGCCAAAGCTCATATCCACCTACCCAGCCTCACTTACCTAGATACTGCTTGAGGGGTCAACCCTATAGTCTCCAAGTTACCTTATGGTATACATGAAAAAAATGTGAATCACTTGGGTAAAGGTACAAGGAAGAAAATAACATTTCCTTTCCTCCCTTTTCCTACTTCTGTAAGTTCATTAGGAGAATCGCAAATGCTAAGACTGATCGAAGTTTCCTCTTTGAGGAGTCCAACCCTCGTGGCCCATCTCCTCTAAGGGCTGCATGCTCACGCATATTACATAAAGGTCACAGTGTCTGTGAAAAAGACAAAAGACTGATATTCTATCCACACTTACTACAGTTCCTGCAAAGACTGATCAGAACAAGAAAAGTGAGAACCCAAATCGCCATACATAACAAACCACACCCACTTAGGAAAAGTATTAGCAAGACACCCTTGCAAGAATGCAAAGAGCTTTTAAAGAAATTTGGGGTTTGCTTCAAATGCTGTGCTTCTACAGAACACCTTGCCAAAGATTGTAAGGCTACTGTTAAAGTGGCAGTAAAGCTTTTTTTTTTTAACTAAAATAATAAACATGTTATACTTACAGTTGTGTTCAAAATAATAGCAGTCAGACATCACTAACCTGATCAATCACTGTTTTTGGTAGAAATGACATTTATAAATGGCAAATAATTTACTAGCAGGTATAGTAGAGTAATAGAAATCCAACAGACCCAACAGTCATGACATGCATGCTGCTGATTCTGTGTAATTGAATCACTAATTGAAAGGGGCATGTTCAAAATAAAGCAGTGTGGAGTTCTATTAGTGAGGTCATTCATTCTTTGAAAAACAGGTGGAAATTATTGCCCTTATTTAATGAAGGAAGGCAGCAAATGTTGTACATGCTGGTTACAGTGCATTTCTCTCTGAAATTCTGAGGAAAATGGGTTGTTCCAGACATTGTTCAGAAGAACAGCGTACCTTGATTAAAAAGTTGATTGGAGAGGGGAAAACATATAAAGAAGTGCAGAAAATGATAGGCTGCTCAGCTAAAATGATTGCAAATGCTTTAAAATGGCAGCCAAAACCTGAAAGACGTGGAAGAAAGCAAAAAACTACCATTCGAATGGATAGAAGAATAGCCAAAATGGCAAGGACTCAGCCAACAATCAGCTACAGGAAGATCAAAGAAGGTTTAAAGTTACCTGTGAGTACTGTTACAATTAGAAGACGCCTATGTGAAGCCAAGCTATCTGCAAGAAGCCCCCGCAAAGTCCCACTGTTGAAAAAAAGATGTGCTGAAGAGGTTACAATTTTCCAAAAAGCACATTGACTGGCCTAAAGAGAAATGGCGCAACATTTTGTGGACTGATGAAAGTAAGATTGTTCTTTTTGGGTCTAGTGGCCGGAGACAGTTTGTCAGATGACCCCCAAACACTGAATTCAGGCCACAGTACAATGTGAAGACAGTGAAGTATGGTTGCGCAAGCATCATGATATGGGGATGTTTCTCATACTACGGTGTTGGGCCTATTTATTGCATACCAGGGATCATGGATCAGTTTGAATACATCAGAATACTTGAAGAGGTCATGCTGCCTTATGCTGAAGAGGAAATGCCCTTGAAATAAGTGTTCCAACAAGACAACGACCCCAAACACACCAGTAAACTTGCAATATCTTGGTTCCAGACCAACAAGATTGACGTTATGGAGTGGCCAGCCCAATCCCCGGATCCTAATCCAATAGAAAACTTGTGGGGTGACATCAAAAATGCAGTTTCTGAGGCAAAACCAAGAAATAGAGAAGAACTGTGGAATGTAGTCCAATCATCCTGGGCTGGAATACCTGTTCACAGGTGCCAGAAGCTAGTTGACTCCATGCAACACAGATGTACAGCAGTTCTCAGAAACAGTGCTTATACAACTAAATATTAATTAAGTGATTCAAAGGAAAGCAAAATCTTCAAACATTTTTCAGTTTATATAGTAATGTTTGAGTTTGTAAAGAAGAATACAAACACTGCTATTTTTTTGAACAGTCTAATATTCACTTTTCTTCAATTTGTTTAGAGGAACAACACAAATTTGATATATTTTTCTTCATGTTTTGATTTGGAATAGAATGTGTAGTGTTCCCAATGCATTTGTGTGTATGGAAATAAAAGCTATTAGAAGGATTTTGAGCTTTATTCACTTTTTTCAACACACTGCTATTATTTTGAACACAACTATACCTGTTCTGTATAATGGCCCTGTACCCTTTGAGGACGTGCATAGCAGCAAGGGCTGCAGCAACTGGACATCTTAGCCACCGCAGGTGGCCATCTGAAATTACTGGGGTCAGTATTTTTGTTTCTTTGTTTTTTCACCTCTGCTTTGGAAATAAAGTATTTTACGCAGTATCACGCTATGTGATGTCCCTTATTGGGCTCTTTATGAGCACCACCCTTTCGCAATACCAAGCTTAAGGAGGGACCCCAGAGGTACATGAATGTCTGAGGAATCAGGGAATCTGGCCATGATGAATGAGTGGTGAGGACCAGAGAATGCAGCTTGACCTGAGAGCCGAGGACCTAGATGTATCTGATGAGAAAGGAAATACTTCTTTCATGCATTTTATAAATGCACTTCTGGTGAGTGCGCATTTCATTTATTTCCCTGTTCACCTTCGGATCATTTATCCTTATTAAGGAAGGAGACCGGACAGAATCTGCATGTCACACTCTTTTGTGTTTTTGGACGCTAGATTGAATAACGCATTTATGAGAATTATGACTTAATCTCATTATTTTGAAGCAATATTGATATTTCATTATTCGTACTAATAGCGCTGCACCTTTTCTCTATATGTTCTGTATAATGGTTTTGCATAGAGCAGCCCTGATCCTCCTCCTCTTGAGTCCCCCGCCAGCGATTCTGATTTCTCCTCTTCATCCAGTGTCCCCATAGGAGGCCACTTCCTATGGGGACACTTCTGCGAGCTCAAGCCAGGCTGCCTGTGTCCATAGACACAGAGGGGCACGACCCCACCCCCCCTCTCCCTCGTCACAGACTTTGATCGACAGCAGCAGAGAAGCCAATGGCTCCCGCTGCTAGCATTCTGCCCAGTGAGGAGGGACAGAGCCCAAGAGAACCACTGCTCTCATGCACAGTGCTGGATCATGATGGGGCTCAGGTAAGTAAAGGGTGGGCTTTACAACCACTTTAAGTGCATAAAATGCAACAGTGATAATTACCTGCACGTGCTTCTTCCATTTCAAGACAGTCTCATTTTGTTCATGGGTAAACCATCTAAGGCAAAGCAAGGCGGGGAGTGCAGAGACCAAACAGTGTTTCATACATGTACATGTTTTCTCTACATGTACAGATGTCTGGAGAAGGACTATGTGACAAATCCTGTGCCAAAATATGTTTAGTTTGTGTATACACCGCCTGAAAAAGATGTATACTATTCTAGATGATCAGATTAACAGATCTCTTGCAAGATCAAAGCTTATTGATCTGTTAAACATAACAGGAGATACCTTAACCTACACCCTGGGCACCTGTGCTTCCATTACAGAAGTTTCAGGCAGCAGAGCCACAGTTCTTGTAGTAGCTCCCCTGAATATCAGCACAGAAATATCATTGCCCACTCTCATGGAGTGTAGCCAGATTCCAGCCCACCGAGAGAAGATCCCTACTCCTACAGCTGCCTCTCACCACTCTCACTTGAGAGGCATAGCTGACTGTATACCAGCTCTTGACAGAAAAGCTGATATTCTCCTGCTTTTCGGAAGAGACATCCCAAGGATAACCAATGCTCACCAGCAAATCAGCTGGCCACATGATGCATCATATGTCCAATGCCTGGACCTAGGCTGTGTTATTGAGGGCAATGTCTGTCTGGGTAATGTCCTTCTTTCAAGACACGTGTCCTGCCAAATGGTGGCATTACTTGTTTAGAGCAGTGCCCAAATCACTACCATGTCAAAGAAAGACTTTTCATTAAGGGCATGCAACAGTTCTTCACACAAGGAGATAACAAGGCACTTCAGTTTTGGGATGGTAATGTCAGTTCCACAGTGTTCAATATAACAACTAAAGACAATAAGCTGACAGCCATCATGAAAGACAAGGAGTTTCTAAGAAGTTCTAATCAGGACAATTCCAACAGCTGGGTGGCATCACTACAATTTCTTGTCTCAAGAAAGAAACTATCAAGTAATGTTTAGCATGCAGAGATGAAAAAACACTTTTGTTAAATTTATGCAGAAGGTGTTTGTGAGAGATCATGCTGATTCTGCACCATCTTTCAAGGAACTTGAGGAATGTCATGTAGCTTCCTCGCAAGCCAAATCAGGGTGGTCTTCAAGTCAAGTGCCCAGTATAAAGATGTTTCCTTCAACAATGTCCTTTTCACCAGGCTTACCTAAACAACAACCTTATAAGAGTTTTCCTCCACTTTAGACAAGAACCTGTTGCTGCTTGTGGCTGACATTCAGCAAATGTTCAACTGTTTCATTGTTCGAGAAGATAACAGAAACTTCCTCAGGTTTCCATGGTATCACAACAATGACCCGATCACAATTCACACAGATTCTACATTTGAAGTGGTTAATCCTGAGTCTGATAAAGAAATCAGAGCTAATGCCATTACACTCAACACCTCTGGGAAGTCAAAGATGAAGCTGAGTTCCAACTGTTTTGAATGCTTTTTGAAGTGGTCTTCTGTTGTATGAGCGATAGCATGACTTATCCACGTTGCTCATCAATTTGCAACAAATACTGAGGACCATAAAGAGTGTTGTGGATTGCACATCTGTAAAGGACCTCCCACCATCGAGGGAATTTCAAAAGCAGAAAAGGTCATTGTTCGAGGTGTTCAACATAAAGTGTACTCACAGGAGACTGATAACATATCAAGGGGGCTCAACCTTAGTCCACTCTACAAATTCAATCCAATGATTGATCATGACAAGTTACGTCGAGTTGGAAGTCACATAGGGAAGCCCAATCTGTTCAATGAGGAACACAATCCCCTTATTGTTCCAGGTTGACATCACATGCACTGCTGGCTCAACATCACCACAAACAAGTTCAGCACTTTGCCAATGTCTACTCGAGTCATTGGAAGATTAAGTACCTTTGTAGCCTTTTAGGTTGTGGCAAATGGTAGAACAGCAAATCCAACCTACAAGTGGGCGACCTAGTATAGATAGAAAGGTTCGGAAAGTAGACGTCAAGGTAACTAACGCAGTATTAAACCCAAAACAAACATTTATTATGTTTCAGTTTACCAATTCTTAGATATAATGGCTGAATTGGTTTTCTTTTTTTAAGCTTTCTTTCTTCTAGTTTCATCTGGGGAGCCAGTCGGTAAGTCTGTTGTTTTTCAAAAGAGCAAGCTCTCTTCCAAATGTATCAAATTACAGGGATGAGACAACCCATTTAACGGACAGGGGTGCTTACAATGATCAGCTTTTATTTATTCATGTAAAACCTTTATCCCAAAAGGAAAAAAAAAACTGCTGTAACTGACTATAAAGTTTGATCTGGAGTTCAGCTTCAATTTGTTAGTGTTTTTAAATATGCTAGTACATTTAACACTACCCTCCTCCCCAGAGTGCCAATGCTGCTGTCTGCTGTGCCCCATGCGCTCATTCATCCGGAGTGGGACACTCCAATACAGGAGGTTTGTTACTGGCTAGATCACCAGGTTAAAATAGAAGGAAAAAAATCCTGAGAAAGAAAACTAATGTAGACACCACATCTAATGATTGGTAAGCTGCAACATATTACATTTTTGATTTGGAGTTTAATATTGTTTTAAGGAAGGATCAGTGCCACTATACTTCAGGCCTATCATCAAAACTGATACTTCTTTTGACAAAGGAAAAAGGATTCATCTTCTAAACCAACAACGTGATTCAAATTAAAGGTAAGAAGGACTGGTGCATGTTGCTGCCTTCCCCTTTTAAAAACTTGATTCAAAGGGAGGTAAGAAGGACTGATACATGTTGCACTTTGCACTCTGCACTCTGAAGATACACTTAGAAACTGTCTTTTGTGCCATATTAAAGACTCTGGTAGTTACTTGCAAACAGGCCCAGACTGGCCACAGGGCATATGGGCATGTGCCTGGTAGGCTGGGGGAGCATACCCTGGGAACAGCTGGTGTAATGTGGAGGGAGGGGCGCCAGTAGCATTGCTAATGCCAGGCATCCAGCCGCTACCCTGCTTCAATCGCCAGCACCCGCATCATCCCTTACCACCTATTATGCTAGTCAAACAGAGCTGATGATGTGCCCTATCTGAGAAGATGAGGAGCATTAAGCCATGATTTATAAACAGTCTGAGAGCTGTATATGGAGGAAATGGCAGTGGACTTTGATCAATGACAGAGTGAGTAAAGGCATTGAGTAGGCATTGATAGAAAAGAATGATAGAGACCAGAGAGGGAAATGGTGGTGGATAGAAGGGAAGGAGAATGATTCAGAGAGGAGCATGGCAAGGATAAAGGTAAGGCTAGTTACACACTTGCAGGCGGGTCCCACACCCACAACCACCTGCAGCTCAATTACGCTGCTCTTGCGAGACACGTAGGGCTGCCATTCAAAATGAATGGCATCCCCATGCATCTCAGCCTGCAGTGCATTTGCAGGTTCGGGAACTGCAGGGAAGCCGCAAGGCCAAAAAGACCATGCAGTTTTTCTGTACTGTATGAGGGTCCGGGCATAGGACCAGCTTCATCATATGTATGTTGTGCAATGATAATATCACAGTTTGAGACTCTGCTTTTCTAGATCTTGAAAGATCTATCACTTATATATTTATATTCATTCATTTATGAGATTTATGTTTTTTATCTTTTTATTGTGGAGTTTGCACATTTAGTTATCAGCGCTACACCACTATTATATTTTACCATGCAGTTTTTCTGCAGCCATGTTTTTAAAAAGGTGCATGCATCCTTTTCCTGTGGGAAACGTGGTACAGTAGCCCATTCAAATGAATGGGCTGCCGGGCCGAGCAAACACAGGCCGCACGGCACGCAATAGTGTGAACTGAGCCTAAAGGAGAATGTTCAGGGTGCAGAACATGCATCTATAGAGCAGAAGGATGTGTATATATATATATATATATATATATATATATATATATATATATATATATATACACACACACACATATATATATATATATATATATGCACATACACACACATACACTGTATACACGTGGGGCGTTCAAGTCAAACCAGGACTTATTATAAAAGAGCAAATTTCAAGGAGTGGAAACTGAATTTATAGTCCCCTACTACATTTACACATTTATCTCAGTGTTTAAAGTGTTACTAAGCCCACAACAGTAAAATCAGTCTGCATGCTTGTTATACTAACTGTGGAACCTAAGGGGTTAATCCTCTGTAATGTGTAAAAAGGCTGTTTGATCCTTTCTTCTCTGCCCCTCCTCTTGTTGAAATGACCACCTGATACAGACTTAACTTGTAGCCCTTCTGTACATGCTCAGTTTGGTGTGTATTGCCAGATAGGTTTTTTATCTTTCTTGGGAGAGTGCATGTGATCAGCGCAGGGCCAATCAGAACTGTCCAGACAGAGGTCAGGGGATTTCCATCCTCCTAGAGCAGAAAGAAAACTCAACCTCCAAGCTTTAGCTAGTGGTGGGCTGGACACAGATATAAGTCACAAGACTGCTCTAACTGCTGATGAGAAAAGGTATTTAGCAGTTTATATTTACTAAAATAATTGCACTTCCATGTTGTGTGTACTGTGGGAGACCAGATATAGTGAATGCAGGGTCCTGGGTTTAGTAACACTTTAAGTAATGCCTGGAAAGCTTTGGCATAGAAATATTTGTCAGCATGCCTGAACCATCCTAGGACAGCCTGCTTCACTTTGTCAACATTGTGTTCACCGTTCCCACAGAAAGCTTCATATTTTGTGCAGTTTTTCACGACTATGCAGGATCAGGAGTTCCATGAGTTCCACTCCTGAAGCTTCTCTGAATAAATGAGTTTTCAAGGATCATCTAAAAGCGGACAGGATAGGAGCTAACATACTGGGGCAGGGAGATCCAGAGGATTGGAGAGGCTCTGGAGACATCCTGGAGATGAGCACTGGGCAAGGTAATAAGGGAACGGAAGAGCAGGAGGTCTTTGGAGGAGCAGAGAAGACGGTTTGGGTGATATCTGCAGATTAGGTTGGTGATGTAGCTTGGGGTGATGTTGTGGATGACCTTGTATGTTGTGGTTAGTATTTTGAATTTTATACTTTGGGCTAGTGGAAGCCAGTGAAGAGACTGGCAGAGAGGGACAGCAGTCCCGGATCTGTTATTAAGGTGTGTTAGTCTAACAGCAGCATTCATAATAGACTGAAGGGGGGAATAGCCTGTGTAGGGGTAGGCAATGGAGGAGGGAGCTGCAGTAGTCAAAGCGGGAAAGAAACCAAGGAGTATATAAGTTGTTTTGTGGTGTTGTTAGTCAGGACGTTGTGGAGGTTGGAAATGTAGCAAAGGTTGAGGCAGCAATATTTAGCCAGTGATTGGATGTGGGGGCTGAAGGAGAGGTCAGAGTCTAGGATTACACCTAGCACCCTGGCATGTAGGGAGGGACAAATGGTTGTGCCGTTGATCTCAATGGTAAAGTCATTGGGAGGGGATCAGGGAGGAGGAAATATTACAAGCTTGGTTTTAGAAAGATTGACTTTGAGGAAGTGGTGTGACATCTATATGGATATGTTGCTCAGTAAATTTGCAATACGTAAGGAGATTGAGGGGGTGGGTTGAGGAGTTGAGAGACAGATCTGGGTGTCATCAGCATAGAGATGGTATTGGAAGCCATGGATGGTTAACAACTGGCCCAGGGAAGAGGTACAGAGAGAGAAGAGGAGGGGCCCAAGGACAGAGACTTGGGGTACCCCAAAAGAAAAAGAGGAAGAGAAGCAGAGGAGATGGTATTGTATGTGACACTAAAGGTGCACTGAAATAGATAGGAAGAGAACTAGGAAAGAGCAGAGTCACGTAGGCCAAGGGAATGGAGTTTACTGAGGAGGAGTGGGTGGTCAACTGTGTCAAAGGCAGCAGAAAGGTCTAAGTGTATGAGTATAGAGTAGTGGACGTTAGTTTTAGCAGTTAGTAGGTCATTGGTGAATTTTAATAGGGCAGTTTCAGTGGAATGTTGTGGGCAGAAGCAGGACTGTAGGTGAGTGAAAAGGTTGTTGTGAATGAGGTAGCAACTCATATGACTGTGGAAAAGGCAAACGGGAGTGGGTAGATGGACATTAAGTTATTCAAACAGGTGGGGTACAGTGAGGGTTTTTTGTAAGTATGGGGGTGACAAGTGCATGTTTGAGCAGAGAGGGAAAGATGCTAGAAGATAAGAAGAGGTTGAAAATGTGGGTTAGAGAGTTTAGCATGGATCAGGAAGGTAGTTGCAGTAATTGTGAAGGGTCCAGAGGACAGGTGGTGAGGTGGGCAGCAGAAAGGAGTTTGTCAACTTCCTCAGTGGTAACAGGAGTGAATGAAGGAAAGTGCTGAGTGTGGTGTTGGACTTGGTGTGTTGGTTGGTAGGGTAGAAAAGAGTTGACAAGGTTTGGATGAGAAGGTTTTGATGAGAGTAGTGTAGTAGGTTTGTTTAGCAGTGTGGAAGCAGGAGCTGTATTTGAGAAGTGCGTGATGGAACTATAACATTTATAACTTAACGGTGCTTCTATTTACCATATATTTCCTATCAAATGACACATTACTTCTAAATTTCAAAATTCAGTCCATGTGCTTAATAGTCCAATTAAGTTAAACAAGTGCAGTCCATAAACAAAATGCAACAGTGCAATGGCTTTTGATGGTGCAGAGATCGTGCTGTGCTCCCCTCCTACTCACCAACTGGTGTTGACCCTTAAAATACTAAAAGTCAAAATGCACTTGTGTAAACAACTTTAAGTCTGGGTTCTTCTCTCCATCGTTCCTCCAAATCTACAGCAGGATTCACAGATAGTCATATGCAGAGAAGATCACAGAAATGTACATAGCGTAATGCTATCATTTTATTAAAATGATATAAAATCAGGTTACACTAATAATATGGGTAAAATAGGAATGTAATGCTGAACTGGAAACGCTGCCGCAGTGTGCGTTCCACAGGCCAGATGTGACGTCTTCAGATGTCCCTGCCTAATGCGTTTTGCCCCTCCCACAGGGCATCTTCAGAAGCTTCTGAACCATTTTTATTTATTTATATTGCTAATGGAATGTGACTTGCACTGCATTAGATTCAATGAAGGATAAATGAAACATTAGGGGTCTAAAGGATCCCTGATGCCTCAATTAAGAGAACCTGTTAAAAAGACAATATATCACATTAGAGATTTTTGGTCCCTTATGTGATATAAAGTTTTAGTGAAAAAGTGTCAAAAAAATAAAGTTACACTCAAACACTTAAACCACCCCCCCCCAAGAAAAAAAAAATTGGCCCCACACACATGCACATACAAACAGAAACACACCTGTAGGTGCCTGACTACATATGAAAACTTTGCTTGTGCTACACGTTACATATCACTGTTCATGAAGTGAGGGCAATAATTCTAGGGTCATTGTTCATCGTTAACTCTAAACTTATGATATGTAGGGGCTTTCAAAGTGTAACTTATGTATAAAATAAGGTAACAAAATTTATTGTTGTGTTACGGGCACACACAATTTTAACGTTTGACATGTTTACTGACTCATAATTTGGCAAAAAAATATTGGTAATATATTCTATTTCTTTTCCCTTTAGTTTGAAATAATGTATTCTTTCCTGAAATTTTGAGCTTGATAAACTGTTGTGCACAAATTGTGTGACATAAAAAAATCAGAACTGAATGACTTCTTCAAATAAGAAGTTGTGACCTTTTATACCATATGGTATATGTTATTACTGCCTGTCACATGCTTATACACTTGAGACAAGACCTCTTTAGGGTTGAATCTGAAATGTCTTGTTCTATATCTGTATACAATACTGAGCCATATTTTGTTATGACTATTGAGAACTTTCTAATAAAAATATATTTAAAATAAAAAATTGGAATTACCACTATTTTATTCTTCACGGTCTCTTCTTTCAGAAAACATATATCGTTTGGGGGTTTTAACCTCCCTGGCGGTATGATTATTTCAGATTTTTGGTGCTGAAAGCGGTACCATTATTTTGCATGGAAATATGTGTTTTTTTTATTGTAGGCCTGTAATTTAGGAATAGCTCCCTGAAATCTGTCCGAACAAGAGTCTAGTAAACATTCCGGATATGATAAAACTTGAAACACGAAATGATAAATTATAATTTAATAAATACTCATAAAAAATAATAATATAATAATAATAAATGTAATTCAATAATATAATCAAACCAAAAACACTGAAATTTGAAATATAGCGCCAAGTTCGCACATCGCTGAGCAAAGTCGCAAAATCGTTTTCAGTGTCTGATGACGAATTTCCCCACGAATCATTATCACTCAATTCTGCAAGTGGTTCTGATTTACTATCGCTGTCCTCTAGCTGGTCTAAAACCGATTTTGACCTAAAGGGATGCTTTTTGGACGCTGTGGACTTTTCTAAGTTTCCAGGCAGAAAGAACAGTAAAAATGCAGGCAGGGCACAGGACAAAGCATCTCTGGATGGTGAACCATAAAAAAATGAAAAATAAAAAATGAATAGAAAAGCTGTGTCCTTTAAATTATTAACCAACACAAAAATGTTTTACATACACCTTGACTTGCATAAAAACTGCAAATCTGTCTTACTCGGCATCAGAACAGCAATGTTGTTAGCAGCCATTCAATTAGTTGCTATGGAAACCAGTTGATACCCATCAAAAGCATTACCATGGTAACTAGAGAAACAAAAGATAAATATCTTATTATTGGGTACCAATGTTCTATGTCCTGCAAGATGAACACACCGAAATCTGTTGTCTTACATAGATTAATAATATGGAATTGTCTTGTTAATGACATTCATTGAAAGGTATAGAGATATTATATATAGAATTATATGGATGATCAAATTTGAAATGCTCCTTATACAATCTGTATAATGCATATGTAGGAGCATGTTTTGTGCTAATACAAAGGAAAGGCACTGCATTTCGATAACAAGGATAAATTGGCACTGTTTTATCACTAATGTTGCAGAGCCGTGACATGGAAAGAACAGGTTTAGGGATTAATTTTTGGCATCCTGTGAATTTCTACCACACAGCGGGAGATGCCAGATCCTACAGACAAGCAATCAGAATGTGAATTGACATGGCAGAAAATTCAGTCGCTCAAGCAGAATTTAAGGATCAAAACAAATTAGCAGAAATTAAAGTAAATGAAGTCTTTAATTGAAGTCATCAAGCATACATGTAGTTAGACAATCAACTTCTGGTTAAGCATTGCATTACCATTATTGGATTTTTGTATTAAAGCAAATACTATTTGCTTGTCGAATGACTTACAGCAAAACATTTTTTTTTTTTGTAGTTTTGGATAGAGTGGAGAAGGGTTATAACCCATGTTGGGTTTTTATTGCTGTCTGTGCCCCTGTTATGGTGATTCACCCTGTTATGGTGATTCACCCTCTCTATTTAGCCTGTTTAACATTATCATTGAAAGTGAAAGTAAAAGAAAATGCAGTGTATGGTCATTGTGACTCACAGCAGTTGTAAATTAAACTAAAGACTGCAAGCACAAAAGTGAATAATCACTCAACATATGTTTTTAGAAACATGCTTCCGGATGATGTCGAACCGACAAAATGCATAGGGCGTGGCCTGGTAGTGCTTTGCAAGAGAGAGTTTTTTCATGTGGCCAGAGGGATTTGTATATTACCAATGTTAGAGCCATCCACCCGAGCAGCATTGGAATGTTTTTAAAGTGCTTTTGGCAATTTTATTCAGTTATTATGTGAGTGCATATTCTTCTTTCTTTAATTAATAAAAATGCCTCAGTGAGCACTATGTCAGCTTTTTTATCTCTTTGAGCACTGATCCGTGCTTTATCAGCTGAGAGGAGTGCTGGATTTACCGAGAAAGAATTCTGGGGAGGATTGTTTGAGCCCTGGGACAGTCCAGATAGGTTCATGGAGTCTGACTGATATGATTAAAAGGTGCAATAAGACCTTTGTAATGAGGATCAATCCATAAGGTGAGCTGGTGCCCAAAAGGGGATTGGTGGAGGTGTCTGCTTTCACACAATTTATTCTCACCAAACTGAACAGTTTATGTAGACTTGATCATGATTGGTGGATTGTATCACAACCTTATTCACAGACATTTGTATGAAGGACTGTTATATGGTGATTGTAGATAAAAATTTTACACGTTTATATGTAGCGATATTTTGTTTTTTTTGATATATGACTCAACACAGCATATTTCTATACACGAAAGAAAGTCCCAAATTTTGGGTTGTCCCCAGTATTATAGGGGAAATTTTCCAATGGGGACACTAGTTATGGTGACCTGGGAGGCCCCAAGGGATTTCTCTTTTTTGCAGAGATTTCCTCTAACTTTCCGTTTTGGGTATGGGGCAGGTAGTGATGATAAATATTCCCTGAAAAATTCATTCGGGTTATAAACGTCCCTTACTCTATCCAAAATGAAAACAAAGTACTACCTATAGTTCTACTTGAAATATACTGTATATATTCTTGTTAGTCAATATTTTTTTCAGAACTTTTATCTGTAAGTGTTTCTGAGCAATTATATGTAAACACATCATATTTATACACCAGGAAAGATGTGCTTCACTACAGTCCTCATCTGGATGTGATTAAGGAGAACGTTAGGCGAAGTATGAAAAACGCAGTAAGCCATAGGAACAGCAGCTTACCTGTGTCAGCTTTCCTGTTTCTGAATACACTCACAGCAGAAAAGCTTATGATCCTCATAGAAGTTTAGCCTGCTTTAACTCCAAAGCTTGCTTGCAAAACAATATTTCTGAATATTTATAGGACTAAATTATGGGGGACCTACAGTATACAGACTGCATGATCTGTACAAAAAACACCCATCCAAATGCAATTATGGTAATTATTATAACAGTTGTGTGCTAGAGATGCTGGAGTTCCAATCTTCTGTACCTATTGGAGCTTCCATTTAAGGTTTAATCACACTTTATTGCAGCTTTCAGTCATTTTGAATGAGCTTCCAGTACATCACAATGCGGCCCAAATGGCACATGACTCAACCTTCTAACACAACGATCCACTATACATGGTACATGTGTTATAGTGCACTGCAGTACAGGTGTGTTGAAAATAATTCACACCACAAATCATCACAGCATGCAGGTTATGAAAAAGTTTCCATGATGTAAGATAAAATGTAAACGCATAATGTGAAAGGTCCCATAGAACAGAATACTAAGGATTAGCAAAAGATACAATACAGCATTAGATGCCTGTCTGGAGGCACAATCTGTCCCATAGAAACTTCAATGGGAGCCCTCCAATAAGGGTCACTCTGATGACCATTAATGTTAAGTTAATTGTAACTTGAGCTAAAGATCTCTGTGAACAAAGGGCTGTTTTCATCAAAAGGTTCGATGGCTACTAAACATATGAAATAGAGTCAAGAACCCAAATTTACCTGATTAAAAAGCACAATATTTCTTAACCAGCTCTCACACCTGTATACCCCTATGGACCAAAGAATGTTTTGTTTCTTACTTTGATCGGGTATTTATAAAAATATTTATACATTAAAATATCATTTTCCTGTTAAAAATACACTGAAATTATGAGTTTGGTACAAAGCATTGCAAAGTTATTTATGAATCAAATAAAGTTTTGGGGTTTTTTTAACAAATAAAATTAATAAAAGTAAAAAGATGGTTAGTAAAATGTAGGTGAAAAATATTATTAAAAGAGTACTCAGATAAATAATAGTTAAGTGGAGGAGGAATTTATTAGGGCTGATTAGGGTAAACTGAAGTTTAATATGGTGGTAGGTAGGAACACATTTTTTTTCTTAATTGTTGTATGTTGCTTTAACGGACATTGAATGCAGATCGAAGCTCATTCCCTTGGTCTACAGATAAATAAATTGACAAACAAGATTACTTTGTATCTAGGTATGAACAATATTTATGAATACTGTTAGGCGATCTTTGATGGCAGCAGTTGTACATATACAGTAACTTCTGGCTGTCATTTTGACATTTGGAAATTTCCACAAAGTGTGAGGTGGAAGAATCAGAAAGCATACTATGCACTCCCTATGTATCCAATGAGGTTTTTCGGTCATTGTAACATGCCCAGTGCCCACAACTGGAATGGGAGAAAGGGGAGCCTGTTTTAAGGCCCCCTGCACTCATGGGATTTTGGTGGCAGAGGAGAACTCTGCAATGTCTCTACCCCCCTTCACCACCCAGCCATACCAGCACTGTGTCTCTCTGCTGGGAAATTAAAGAATTGGCTGAGAGCCTCAAGCAGCAAAAATCAGCAGAAACGGTTTGTTGACCAATTTCAGCCCATGTGTGCAGCTGCTCCTCCAGCAGAAGCCAGTCTGATGACCGGTTTCTGTCGAACCAACATGCTTGAAAACCAGCACCCGATCAGTGCTCACAGCCAATGGCTGCAAGCACTGATCACTGTGTTTTGGCAGGGGGGAGGAGCCCCTCGTCAGTACACAATAGCTCAGCAGGGAGATCGCCACACTCGGATGTGTTAGTACATTTTTTTTCGTTCAGCCCGCTGGGTTGAATGAAAAACACTTCTCATATGTACTCTGCATCAGAGGCACAGCCAATTCCTGTTGCGTGCTCTCAGCCATCAGTTCAACCAGTGCTACAGACAGGAGGTGAGTCATCTCATTTACAGCTTCTTAGTAATTTAACTGCTTCCTTGTCTAATCTTATTACCAGTTTTAGAGTACATTCTAATGTTCTAGTCAGCTTGTTCGTATTTCTACTGCAGCTATTTGGGCGTCCTCTGTGTAGCCAAGTGGCTGCAGTGGTACTGCCATTTGTCCACAATCTAATTGTTCAAATGTCGGTAAAGCAGCGGTTTATCTATAGTGAATGATTCTTCTTTGGGTGATATGTTGCAGGACAGGGTTAATGTTCCTGAAATAGGCTTAGAAGAAGCCATACCCTGTGAATTGTCTCTATTGGGTTTTTATCTTTCAGCAGGTATAAAAGAAAAAAATGTGGCATGGAGATTTTGTTGATAATTTGTCTCTTCTTCCTTCCTCCAAAGAATGTTTGGTTAGGGGAGTTAAGAAAAAATAAATTTAGAGGAAGATAGGTGTAGACCAATTGCTAGAAATTTCAATAATTGGTTGCAGATGTTCTGCATTTGCTCTAATATTCTTCACAAAAAATATCCAGAAAAAAAGTGTTGGGTTATTCCAACACTTAGCCATTATATTGAAAACTTATAAAAATTTGGTTGGCTTGTTTATGATGAATCGTTTCGGCAGAACTGGGTGACACACCCCCAATTTAAAATAGGGTTTCAAAAATGTAGGCTTGTGGTTAAACCTTTTTCTTCTCCAACAATCATCATTGTCTAAGCAGCGTTTCTCATCTGCAGCATCCGCTTGCAAGATAGGGATTTGTTTCACTTTCAATGATGACTAATGTAAGCGGCCCGGATCCTGCAGATGCAAGCATGAATGCGCATTTTGTGCAGGAGCCCTTCCTATATCAAAATTCTTTGGAATGATGGAAATTTCAAATCAACAGCAAGGTAGAGAGTTTTTCAAAAAGGCACAAACACCATGGAAACAGCAAAGAATGCTCCCATGGCTTTAATAAATGTTTTCTACTCCCATTTATTGGTGGCTCTGATTCTGTAATTTAAAAATTTTTTAATCTATGTTTGAACTACCTGAAGTAGTTAGGAAAAAATATTTTAGGAAATTCAAGAGTTGCTGGCCCGTTTATTCAACTTCCTTTCAAAGATTTTAGGATTTCACCATTAGGTAACATTCCAAAAAAGGAACAGTATTCCTATAGACCAGTGGTCTTCAAACTGTGGCCTGAGGGCCGGATGTGGCCCTTTGCTTGCCTTTATATGTCCCTTGGGGCACTCTTTCTCAAACTTATACGAGGAACTATTCCTCCCACTCGCACCAACAATTAGCCATAATTACTCCCACTAACGCAATGATACAATAAACTATTACTTCCACTGACACCAACAATGGAGCCTATTTTCCACCAAAGACAGCAACGATGGGGCATTATTCCATTCACTATTCCATCCACTGCCACCAATGATGAGGCACTTTTCCTCCCACTGACACCAAAAATGGGGCACTATTCCTCCCACTGACACCAATGATGAGGTATAGTTTACTCCAACCCTAGGACATTTTCTACTCCCATTGGCCACAGTCCAGCCCTCCTAAAGCCTTAAGGACAGTAAATTGGCCCGTTGTTTAGAAAGTTGGGAGAAGCCTGCTATAGACTGATTCAACATTTGTCTTTGTAACTGCCTTCTATGGAGGCAGTTCTTTGAATGACCAGTGAAATGATGAATTGGCTACTTTCCATTATGAGACCTTTGAGCATGCTTTACAAAAAATTTGAATTTTAGGTTTAGGAGCCCTTTTAGCCAAAGCAGATATCAAATCTGCATTTCAGCTTATGCCTATGAACCTGTTCTCTTTCAATTCTTTAGTTTTGATTTTTTTTGATGATTGTTTTTTCTTTCATAGATGCCTTCCAATGGGTTGCTCTCTTTCCTGTTTTGAGGCATTCTCCACATTTATAGGTTCTACACTATTTAGAAGACTTTATTTTTCTAGGCCAGCTTCCACTGATGATTGTAGATATTTATTTGATTCATTCTTAGGTGTATGAGCAGAATTTCACATTCCTTTGACCCATGAAAAAACTATCTTTCCAAATACTAGCACAATTTTCTTAGGCATTACTATTGACGCTATTGCCATGGAATTTAAAGTTGTATAATGATGAAATCAATACATTAAAAACCATTGTACACCCTGAACTGGACCCAAAACATTGTACATTGAAATGTGCTTCTCTTAAGATTGTTTCCCTGATAGCTAAGGGTCTCAATATAGCAGAAAACGCTCAAAAATTCTCACATACATGAAAAAATTTAAAACAGACATAATATTCTCACAGGAAACAGACTTCAGAACAGATAATATCCATAAACTAACTAATAAAGATTTCCCAACAGTATACCACGCTACTAATCTCTCAGCGAAAACAAAAGGGTGTAGATATTGTCATCTCTAAACATATACCAATACAAGTTACAGGCTCGCTTGCGGATGTTGACGGACGATACATATTCCTTAAAGGAACACTATGGGGGAGACCAATTACTCTAGCTAATATTTACAGTACCAATTCAGCTCAAGTAAGCTTCTTTCATACCTTAACCATGCTATTAGCCTCTTTCCACGCCGGTATCCTTATCCTCGGTGTAGATTTTAATCTAGCGCTTAATCCCCTTGAAGATACCTCTTCTGGTACCTCATAGTTGCCATACCGGGCTCTCCGACAGATTAAACGGCAACTGCACGAGCTCCTACTCCATGACTCCTGGCATACCCTCAACCCTGAAGGCCAGGATTTCCCTTTCTTCTCCCCACGCCAATCGTTACGCACGAATAGATTACATATGGATCACACAAAAAGACCTCCAGTTCTTAAAAACCACATCCATTGATCCGATGTTCTTATTGGACTATCACCCTATTACGATGACCCTAAATTTTCCAGAACGTCTATCCTATAATAAAACATGGAGACTGGATGCTACCTTGCTAACTGACCCGGTAAACGCTAATGGTCTATGCACGCACATTGAGTCCTACTTTGCAAATAACAGCACACCAAACACTAACCCTATTACTCAATGGGTAGCTCATAAATGTGTTATACGAGGATCTCTTCTAGCCATGGCAGCAAAACGCAAACGAATTTCACAGGAATCTATTGATACCCTTACACAAAAAATTTGAAATCTGGAAAAAAAATCACACAAGAAGACGCTGTCCCAACAAACAGACCTGACACACACCCGATCTCTCTTAACTTCAGATTCTAGGCTATAAAGTCAAACACAAGTACCTGTTATCACAGAAGCTCTTCTACGAGTTTGGTAATAAAAATGGGAGACTTTCAGCAAGAGCTTTACAAACGAAAAAGGCCAACGCCACGATCAGACAAATACACACACGGCAAGGGCAAATGCTCATATCTAATGAAGAGATCGCAAACCACTTTGCACAATTCTATGCTGAATTATACAACTTACCCCCTGAAACGAAACCCCCTGATGACCGTAGACCACGCACAGTAATCCTAAAAGACTTTCTCAGTCGCTATAGCCCCAAGCCAATACCCCATCAAATGGCCACTAACCTGGATGGCCCATTAAAGCTTGAGGAATTCACATTAGCACTTAAACAAACAAAAGTAGAGAAATACCGAGGCCCAAATGACTTCTCCACCGCATACTATAAAACCTTCCCGGACCTGTTTTCATCTCCTTTTCTACGAGCCTTTAACCTACTATTCAAACAAACTCCCCCACAACACAACCTAGTTGAGGCACACGTATCAGTTATCCCCAAACCTGGTAAAAACTCAACCATAGCATTAAATTATAGGCCAATATCACTGTTGAACGTTGACATTAAGCTATTCACTAAAATACTCACAAATAGACTACTTCCCATGCTCACAAACCTCATAGCAAAGGACCAAGTGGGATTTGTACCCGGTCGGGAGGCCCGGCACAATACCCTAAAAGCAATCAGCATCCACCACTGGCTCAACAAACCTAGCCAACAAGAATTTTTCTTATCCCTGGACGCAGAAAAGGCATTTGACTGGCTGGCATGGGACTATCTTGAAGCTGCCTTAAATGCCTTAGGACTTGGCACCAACTTGATCCACTTATTTCCCTATATTCTGCAGCCTTCACAAAAGTACGGGTTAATGGCTTACTATCTCATGCCTTTAATATCCGCAACGGCACCCACCAAAGCTGCCTCTTATCCCCTATCCTATTTATTCTAACTCTTAAGCCCTTCCTACGTTGCTTACGTGCAAATATTGATATCCAGGATGCTAGAATTAACAACAGACAATATAAACTTGCTGCCTTTGCTGATGATATTTAACTCTTCCTAACAAAACCCCTCATATGTCTGCCTAATCTGTTGCGTGACTTCCAATTATTCCAGTATATAGCGCACTTTAAAATTAATTTCTCCAAGTCCATGCCCTAAACATTACACTGCCAACAACACAGATCAAACAATGCCAACAAAATTTCCCCTTCACATAGCAAACAGACACAATCACCTATCTGGGAGTTAAACAACCCTGCAAGCTCAAAATCTTCTACTCTCAGAATTACATACCGATCCTTCGCACGATAATAGCAGACATGGAGTGTTGGTCCAAACCCCTTTTCTCCTGGTTTGGACGTGCTGCCATTATCAAAATGAATATCCTACCCTGCCTTTTATACCTTTTCCAAACTTTACCGATTGACCTACCAGCATCTTTCTAACATATAAACGGCCTGCTCTCACTTCCTTTAGAAACAACACCGTCCCAGAATTAGCTATCATCACCTCACCACACCTAAAACCAAAGGTGGAATAGGTCTGCCGAACATTCAAACCTGCTACTTGGCATCCCACCTAGCCCGTGTAATAGATTGGAATATCCACTTTCAGACTAAGGACTGGGTCAGTCTAGAAAATTCCTTTTCCAAGATACCCATAAGCTCCACTCCCTGGCTACACCATCGTCATGCCAATACAGATTTTGAAAGACCATCCAACGATAGGCCCAACCCTACAATGTTTTAAAAAGACCTGCGCCACATTAGGAATCTCAAAAATACCTGGTCCAAAGTCTCCCATTCTAATGAACCCAGATTTCCCTCCAGGAATAAATGATCACTTTTTTTTAGGCGAAAAACCGGATATGGGGCTGTGGCTTCATCACCTCTTTGCGAATGAGTCTTTCCTTGAACTTAATCACATCCAAGTGAAATGGCCTGACACTTTGCTAAATCTATACAAAACTCTAGGCACACTCCATTTTCCCTTACACCCTTTGACAAATTGCCTCCAATAAACCCCTACAACACGGTATCTCTATTTTACATAATCTGCTATGGTCGCATGAATCTGCTGCCACAGGAAGAACATGCACATCTTGGGCTCACGATTTACATCTAGACCTTACTGAAGAAAACTGGGAACAAATATATAGACACATTCACAAAGGATCCATTAATGTCTCCATTCAGGAAAATAATTACAAAATCCTATCATGGTGGTACCGTATACCCTCAGTTCTTCATAAATGCTGGAGATGCCACCAAGAAATAGGAAATTTTACACATTTGGTGGGAAAGTCCATTCATCCAGCCTTTCTGAAAAGAAGTACATAAACAAATGACCCATATTACTACCCACCCACTGGAATTTACCCCTGCACAATACCTTCTGTGTGACGGGCACGGTGTCAGACCCCCAGCCCTTCTCACCAACTTGTGATCGAAGGACTAGCCAATCTAAAACCGCACTGTCACGTGCGTAACAATGCCACGCTCAGCTGCACCCTGCAAAAAGATTTTCCAGCTCACTGGACCACAATCTATGTGCTGCAGCCTGAGAGCAATTGTTACTGGGTCAGGTTAATTACGCAATTAACCCTTCACACTGCCACCACCACCTTTTTACAGAGAAGGAGGAAGCTCACCAATCTTAGCAGTAACACTATGATGTTTGAATAAGCGTCTGTATATACACTATCATCGCAGGCAGATGTATGCAGAAGTTTAAAACACACAGTAGCGCTCTTCAGAGACAGGGATTCTTAGTTTGCATTAAAGAGCTTTAGAAACAATTCAACACTTTTCAGAAAATAGGATTTATTACTATAAAGGTCAAAATGGTGCAATAAGAATATTATATATATAAAATATATATATATAAATACAAAGAGCAATAACACAGCAGAGAGATAACAGAAAGAAGTTTAGAAAGGTAGAATACTTGCCAGAGTACTTGGTTTAAGCAGATTCAAGTGTCCTGAACAAAAGGGTACTGTTTCTCCCAAAATTGGTTCCGATGTTAAAATGGGAGAATCTCTTCATCTTACTTCTCCAGGCCTGATAGCCTATTTTCTAGTCCTCCAGCAGGGGGTGTCTCTGAAGCCAAGGGCCAATTGCCTCATTTGGGGAGGGGGTTTTAGGCGGAGACCCAGGATAGGACCAAAATCCCTCACAAGTTATACCATGGTCAATAACCTTCCATAGGTACATGTAGCATCCACTGGTAGGATAATATGCAGAATGATATTCTGAACATCCAGACACCAGATATGACATATCTGCTTGGGACGGTTAAGGAGATATCGCTTTCTGCTCTCGGGTAGACGTAATCTAGGGGTGTAAGGTAGTAGGTGACTCACATTAAACTGACCTATCTGAATATATGCTTTGTTTCATTGTACGTATTTCCTGCTAAAAGTTATGAAATTGTGTGAAAAAGTGGTTTCAAATGGGATGTAGGCTTTACTGCTATTCCGGAATGCTTTCAAGTCCAGTGACTGACGGGTTTATAGCTTTACGATCAGCTCAGAGCAAGAGTCTGCCAGACACTATGGCACCAGCTAATTGGGTTTACAACCATGAAGTGTATCCAGCTGTGCACTCCTGAACTCAGCACACACAGAGACCACATGCCATACAACAAAAAGGGAGGGGGGACTGATTTGGAGTGAGAATGACACAAGATAGAGGATCTTTAGTAACATGGTTGTCCGCGTCCATATCTGTGCGCACGATTGCTACATTCTGCACTACACCTCTTCCCATTCACCCCCCTACTTCAAATCTCTTGCCATGATGATGGTAAATGCAGCCAAACTGTGCATACCAATACTTTAGGGAACCTTTAAAACCCCAACTATACCCGACTGGTACAGTAGGATAAACAAAATAGCGAAAATGGAAGAATTAATCTCTGTGTCAAAAGACACACCTATGAAATTTATTTCAACCTGGGCATGCTGGCTCCATTTCCAAACCTCTGAGGACTACATCCGGTAAATTAAAATCTCCCCATGAATGAATAGGGCATCAGGTGGATAGGAGGGAGGGAAGGGAAGAGAAAGGAAAAGTTTGCCGTCCTGAATGTTGGATACTGAATTGCCATTTAACACATGGTGCTATTATTGTATTTACTTGATGTTAAATGTGGACATGACTGCATTTGATTGTTATGGGGGTTGTTTTGCTTTTTTTCTCCTGATTGGTATTTCCACTACCCCCCATTCTCTGTATTCCTCGTATCTTATATATTCAATAAAACTTTATTTTGGGGAAAAAAAAAACCATTATATACACTGCTCAAACTGATATGGACTGGGTAATGTGTTAAGAACGTAACAAAATTGTCAACCTACAGAGGATTGAGTTCAAAGACCCCACGAAAATCAGAGTGAAAAAATGATGCAGCAGGCTAGTCCATTTTGCTGAAATTTTATTGCAGCTACTCAGAATGGTACTCAGTAGTTTGTATGGCACCCACGTGCTTGTATGAATGCCTGACAACATCGGGTTATGCTCCTAATGAGACAACAGGTGGTGTCCTTGGGTATTTCCTCCCAGACCTGGACCTGGGCATCACTGAACTCCTAGACAGTCTGAGGTGCAATCTGGTGGCGTTGGATGAACCAAAACATGATATCCCAGAGGTATTCTGTGGGATTTAAGTCAGGCGAGCATCAGGGCCATTCAATGTTATCAATTCCTTCATCCATGAGGTCGGGCATTGTCATGCACCAGGAGGAACCCAGGAACCACTGCACCAGCGTAGGGTTTGACAATGGGTCCAAGTATTTAATCCCCATACCTAATGGCAGTCAGGGTGCCATTGTCTAGCCTGTAGAGGTCTGTGTGTCCCTCCGTGGACATGACTCACCAGACCATCACTGACCCACCACCAAAAGAGTCATGCTGAATGATGTTACAGGCAGCATAATGTTCTCCACAGCTCCTCCAGACCCTTTCGTGTCTGTCACATGTGCTCAGGGTGAACCTGCTCTCATCTGTGAAAAGTACAGGGTGCCAGTGGCGGACCTGCCAATTCTGGTGTTCAATGGCAAATGCCAATCAAGCTCTATGGTGCCAGGAAGTGAGTATAGGGCCCACTAGAGGACGTCGGGCCCTCAGGCCACCCTCATTAAGTCTGTTTCTGATTGTTTGGTCAGAGACATTCACAACAGTGGCCTGCTGGAAGTCAT
Organism: Staurois parvus; assembly: GCF_062004578.1. Taxonomy (NCBI): domain Eukaryota; kingdom Metazoa; phylum Chordata; class Amphibia; order Anura; family Ranidae; genus Staurois; species Staurois parvus. Next base: position 331,733 of record NW_028318246.1, on the reverse strand, counting down.
TTTGTAGGGCTCTGAAAGTGTTCATGCTGTTCCTCCTTGCACAAAGGAGCAGATATCAGTCCTGCTGATGGGTTAAGGACCTTCTACAGTCCTGTCCAGCTCTTCTAGAGTGAATGCCTGTCTCCTGGAATCTCCCCATGCTCTTGAGACTGTGCTGGGGGACACAGCAAACCTTCTGACAATGGCATGAATTGATGTGCATCCTGGAGGAGTTGGACTGCCTGTGCAACCTCTGAAGGGTCCAGGTATCTCCTCATGCTATCAGTAGTGACACTGACCCTAACCAAATTAAAAACTAGTGAAAAAGTCAGAAAAGATTAGTAGGGAAAAATTGTCAGTGGCCTCCACCTGTAAAACCATTCCTGTTTTGGGGCCGTCTCATTGTTGCCCATCTACTGCATCTGGTATTAATTTCATTAACACCAATGCAGCTGAAACTGATTAACTGATGCTTTACTCTGATTAAAAAGTGTTCCTTTAATTATTTTGAGCAGTGTACAGTATATATTATTATTAGAATGCAAAAAGTTACTTTGAAAGAAGTGCAAGGTTTTCCAGGGTCTTCTGGCATTTTCTTCTAGAATCTTTACTGGTTGGTCACATATTATCTAGATGCTTCTACCATTCCATGTCTGGTCTGAAATCTCCCTTGTCTCATATCAGAATTACTACCAATTTATGTGAAGATTTATTAGTATGGTCTCAGTTTTTAGATGAATTTAATGGTAGATCAACTTTCAAGAGGAATTTATATCTGATGACAATTTTTGTTTGTTTATGGATGCAGCAGGATCCCTAGGTTTTTCAGCAATTTGGAAAACCTATTGGTGTGCTAAACTATGGCACTCTTTCTGGCGTGTTAAGAGTTATTTAAAAAATGTGGTTCTTCTTGAGCTATTACCTATTTTAGTGGCTATTGAAATATGGGAAGAACAGTTTAATAACAAAATAATTCATTTTAGCATAGATAATAAAGGGGTATTATTTGCCATTATTTGTCATACAGTATATTGTCTAAATCCCCGCTAGTGATAGTTTTAATCAGATGATTTGTTTTTAAATTATTATTAATATGCAGCTTAAAACGTATTATTTACCAGGTAACAGGAATGAGATTGCAGATTTTCTTTCTCATTTGCACATGACCAGATTCAGGTAACATTTTCCAGATGCGAACGAGAAAGGAATCAAATGTCCTTCACATTCATGGGAACTAATTTAGATATTATTTCTAATAGCATTAAGAAATCCATCGCCCCCAATACTCTGGCTGCTTACTCAGTGGCATGGTTGCAATGGCTTTCTTTACTACAATCTTTCAACGAGGTTCCGTTGACTTTTCTATGTGTTTAATATTAACTTTCTTGAATAGATTGATGTTACCATCTTTATCTTGGGATCATATTAATAAACTTTTAACAGTAGTCTTCTTTTTCTTTAAGTTGCACAACAGACCTGCTTGTAGTAGCTTATTTTCAATGAGGCAGGCTTTAAAAGGTTATAAAAAGATGCTTTTCATCCAGCAATTTTATTTTAGGCAGTGTTTTTATTTCTTTTCTTTGCAGCTTTAAGGATCTCAGAAGTAGTTTCCATCAATAAGCATTCAAATTTAGGTATTTTACTTCACAACATTATAATTGAGAATACAGGGATCAGGAGGATCAAAAACAGATCAGATGGCTACAGGAGCTGGGCTACATGTAAACTCTTTGCCTGGTTCTTCTATTTACTCCATATTTTTACTGACTGAATTTCTGAAGGTCAGGCCTCTGTATAGTTCTTTATTGTTTACTCATCTAGATGGTTCCCCTCTGATGAAATTACAGTTTAACGCAGTTTTTAACAAATGCCTGACAATTCTTACTTTAGACAAAAATAATTTATCCTCACACTCTTTCCGCATAGGAGACGCTACTGAAGCTGGCATAAAGGAAAAGAGAGGATTCAACAAGTATTGGACATCACCCAAAGCTCGATGGTATCTATAGTAGGAGTAGCCTTGGGCCGGCCTCCACCCAGGCCACGCCCCCAATGCATTTCAGCCTGCCCAAGGGGCTTAATCATGGGGGAGATTCCATGAAAACAGGGGAGTATATATGCATAACTGGCTGCTGTCACTATTGAGGGAGAAATAAATTTCAGGTGGATGAGGGCTAGATGTAACACCTGTCATGAATCAGCACTAATAGCAAATTAATGGTGCATGGAAATGACTCCCTCAGTGGGTTATTAATGTTAAAAACCCTGTAAGCCCTAAAAAAGATCTAATCTATAGATTTATTAAATAATGAGATACAATCAAAATCAAAGCCAAAAAACAAAACAAAAAGAATGTTTGTTCAAGGAATCTATAATAAATAGTGAAGTGGACAGAGAGAATGGAAAAATCTAGAGCAAATGGGTAAATGTATGTGTGTGTGTATGTGTGTTCACTAAATAAATTACTAGGAGGGGGGGGAAGGGGGAGAGACAGAGGGGAAAGGAGGAAGGGAGAAGAAGGGAAAGAGAAAATGTAGGGGGGAGAAAAGGGGGAGCCAAGGAAGGGGGTAGGCATTGGTGTAGAAGGTGATGAAAAAAGTGGGGAGAGGGTGGAAGAAAGGGAATGAAGGGGAGGAGGGAATATGGGAAAAAGGTACAGACAATAGTGAAGGAGATATAGGAGATATATATCATAGGGAATCACTGAAAGTTTAGGCCTTTGGGTAGGGTATCCTGTTGTCCTTCAAACATATTGGACATTGCATGAAATGCATGTCACTTGGTACACCACAAACTTCATCTGGCAAGTGACCAATTGATTGATGTTGACAGAATAGTTGACATAATAGATTGATGTTGATCGAACATGAGGTGATAACATGGGGATCACAAAAATGCTTACATGAGCATCTTGTGGCAACACATTTAAACATACCCATTGGGTGTAGTCATGGTTGAGCAGGTGTACTAGAAACAAACTAGGTGAAGCTATATTGTCAGTGGTTTGTGCTTTCCTATCTACGAACCTGACATCTCTGTAATGGGAATATCCATGTAGAATAGGAAGGTATCTGGAAATGACGCGTTTGACATCTTGGAACTGTGGGCTATAGCGTGTAGAGAGCACAGGAGGCTCTAAGTTGCTGTTGGATTCATAATTCTGAGGGCCATGTTTACTATGGGAATATTTAATCCTTGGTGTGTTTCTAGCACATAAATGTGCTTGTTTAACATTTGATTTATTGTATCCACGTTCCCAGAATCTCCATAGAGGCAGCTTCTTTCTCAAAGTTAGCTAAGTTTCAGCGATTACGTCTGGCTCTAATAAACTATCTCCTACGAATAGCCCTGATGACATGGGGTGGATAGGTTTCCTATATGAACGCACAGTCACAATATGTTCACGAACTGATCATATAAGTGTTAGGTCCAGGTAATTGATCTCTGTAGGATGTTCATCAGCTGTGGACCTGAAAATCAAAGTGTTGTCATCTAAATACTAAAGAAGTTCAGCCTTTAGCAAGTCATGGTCAACAATAAAAATAAGATTGTCGATGTAGCGAAAGTAGGCAGTGATGGCATTCCTATCTTGGTTAGGGGCACTATAGATATACTGTTCCTCTCACAACCCACATATAGGTTTGCACAGGGGGGAGAAAATCTAGCGCCCATGTGCAGCACTTGCGGAATCCTCTGTTTTCATTTATGCTTGTGATAATTGAGCTAAGACAAGCTCCCTTCCAGCCTGCACTCCTCAGCGTGAGTCACCAGACTTGGACAAACAGGAGCCTGGAGCAGCATCCCTATTACAATGTTGCTCCATACCAAAGCTGCTAGATTAGGTTTTGACATTGATATCTTAAGAAAAAAGGAGATGGAAATCTGATTCCTTTAAGTTATACAGTCATCCTAACTTTATTTTGAATTTCAGGTTACTTCTTATCAGTGTGGATTGTTGGACACTCTTACATTTTTTGAGCAAAGAGGAGAGCTATGCGAAGAGTGTATACAGAAAGCTTGCATGTTAACTCTTTTTGGTAAAAAGTTGTTGGCAGGGTAGGAGGGAGATTAGATGGCATGAATTATTCTTTGATTAAGCATGTTGTTCCAGTCTTGGCCAGCCCCAAAAATTCTGCTATTGCATTTGTGTGGTATTGATTTTGGGTGGTATTGATTTGGGCATGTAAAAATACTTGATTTAATTTTTAAAATCCTCAATGACCTACCTGCATTGTTTGTGGTAGTCTTTTCCAAAATCGATGTTAATCTTCTCAGAGATTGTGCCTATATTATCTTTGTTTAATTCTCCTTTAGAAAAGATTTTGAAGAGAGTAAATAGGGCTGTTGAAATATTCATGCCTAAAATTGAAGGTTTTACATTTAGGCATGTTGACCTTGAAGGGGATGTATTTGGCCTTTACAGAGATGAGGGAGTACATATTTTTAACACCAATCTGCAATCAGCTGTGGAGATGGCCCTGGTTAGTGGTGGGTGGGCCAGGTTTGTTTTTTAAACAAATCTGTTTTTTAGGGGACAGTTAAGTAAGTTGTTTTATGCTATTATTACAACCTGGGTTGTGATGATTGGGTTGTTTACTGGTCATATTGTTGTTGAATAAATTTTGATTACTTAATGGTCAATATATAGTTATACATTTGATTATTTATAATAATTTATTTGAAACCATAAATAAAAGGACAGAGCCATTTAATCTCCAATTTTGGTGTTATTGTCTTTATTTATTTGACTATTGTTGCCTGCAATCCCCTGACATGTTTGGTTTTGAATTGAGCTTCAATACACAATTAACTGGGTTTGTACACCTAAAACTGACTGTCATCTTTCTTGTAAATTCCAATTGGCAGAATCAGTAATAACTGTTTTTTTTTTTTTTTTAAATCTCTCAGGGACACTGCCCTCAAGTCTCTGTACTTGAGTTCCCAGGTAAAAGATGGTTATTATGAGGTAGTTAATACAAGTGAAACTCCATTTTAGATAGAGACAGAGTTGAGAACTGTACTGGGATATTGTACTTCTGGAATCCCTTAGAGATAGAAGATGTCAATGTGAAATCTGTCCCTCCAGTGTCTACTAAATTGATATGTTTCAGGTTAAAGCGGAACTAAACCCATCGATGTAACAGTTTCAATATACATTCCGGGCATGCTTGGAATGCTGTCACATTTGCTTCTGCTCTCCACCAAACTGTCAAACCATCAAATAGCTGGTGTCATAACTTATTACATGTGCACAAACAAAAGCTAAGATGACAGTTGCCTTGGCTGAAAAGGATAGAAGGGTTTAGTTCTGCTTTAGGCCTCATTCACACCATGTGCAGAGATATCGATTTTTCTGCACGTGTTCTGCAAGGGCACAAAGAAAATAATTGTTCTCTATGTGCCCTGATCACACCACAACACCGGTATGTTTAGTTTTTTTCTGCGAATCTGCAACTTGTATAAAACTCATTGAAACACCCATGAAAACTGATGTAAACTTGTGTCTCTGCAAGTGAAATCTGCGCGTCAGTTCCCATCAGTTTTCATGCACGTATGATATGAACAAGCCCTTAAAGCAAAACTAAACCCTCTTATCATTTTAGAAAAGAAAGCTGCCATCTCATCCTCTGTTTGATCTTCAATTGCCATGATGCTGCACTTGTGATCACTTATGACACCAGGCATTTGATAGTTTGACAGTTTGGTCGAGAGCACCAGCAAATGTAACAGTTACTATCCTAGCACGTGTCAGGAATGTATCTGTCTTTTTAAACCGTTAAATTGATGGGTTTAGTTCTGCTTTGAGTAACTGTTTAAATTTGTGACTTTTCTACCTTTAGTTCAAACTTAAAAAAGCTGTACATTTCTCATTAACAGCAAAGTAATAGGTTCTCTTTAAGGACACAAAATTTTCAGCAATTGTTTACCCTTTCCATACTCTCCTGCTGCTCAAATCCATTGCCAAATATCCAAAAGTGTTGCCATGATGACCTGCTGACTGCCAATGTCATCCCACCATGCCACCTATGCAAAATGACAGATCCCCAGCCATCTGGTGTTTGTAAACAAACCATCTAGAGATCCTGGGTGACAACATTGACCAGATATGATTGTGATCGTATTTGGTCATCATCCTCACAACAAACATGATGACCTGCAGCCAAAAAATGATGTTGCTACAATGGGGGAGCATCCCATCTTCAAAGAAGAAAGGGAATGTGTAGGTTGGGGATGCAACAACAACTGTTTTCAAGGTCACTTAACCACTTCCTTCCAGCCATATACATATATGTGGCCTCTCGGCAGATGGGCTTTAATGCTGAGTTGCCACATATATGCGTCCCTATGTAAACACAATTGTGTTGAGAGCATGCTCCCTGCACGCTCCTGGCACTGTAACCAATGGGTACTGGAGAGTTCCCAATGCATAACTACAATCAGGAGCTTTCTGATCTTGTGAACGCTGTGACTGCCAATCACAATGGTCACATGATCGGAATGTACGCCTCTGCCTTCCGGAATTCAGAACCTCTTAAAGGGCCAGGAGGCAGCAGCAGAAAGGGGTTAAAGCCCCATTGAAACCCCATGTGATAGGGTGACCAAACAGGTGAGCAAATGGGAGAAAGAGATAGAACATTGTCACCACATAACAAGAAGAACCTGAACAAGGACCTTTATGGCGGAATCACCAAATATTGTTAATGAAAACTGCAAATTTACAAAATAACTTAGAAGATTTTATATGCAATGTTATTTTGTGGGTTTACTTATATAGTGTAGACTTTATGTTTAAGTTAGAGATGTTGAAGTAACTGTTTTCTAGATATTCCTTTGACGTAAACCTGTTACTTTACCCAGTAAAAAAGTTGAAACAGTAGATTAAAGTTTTCTGAAGATGAAAAGCCTGTGAAATCTATTTATCACTGAGGATATTGGTAGAACAAATGTATTGTTGCTGTTTCTATTGCAGAATTTCTTAACAGATCCCTGCACTCAATTTTTATTTCATATTTTAATGCATAATTTCAATTGATTGCAGTACCTGTGGTGTCCCTTCCTTTTTTCTTTGTTGTTTTACACTCAATCCATACACAACAAGGGTCTATACAGCTCACTGGGCACTGCAGCTCATAGCAGTGTTCACCACTTAGCATGGTGTTCAACCTGTAAAAAGTTGATCAGTGTCTATTAGCTTTTTCTGATCACTTTAACATTGCACTTTGCTGCAACATAAGATTGTCACGTATGTTTTTAAAATATATAAAATAGATTAACATATAATAAAATAATAGAATATTGTTAAAACAGATTTAGATTTATTCAAAGCTCATCTCCTTTGTACATCTATTAATTGCTTCCACTATTATTTGGGCCTCTCATAAAATCTAAGTCTGTAGCTTTGAAAGAGTGACAGACGGTGACCTAGATTAACAGAACCCCTTTCAGTGCTTCTTTGTTATGTTCTTAACCCTTTGTCTGCCTGAACAACCATGTATTTCCTTCAATAGAGAATGTGTTATCGTATGCACACAGGTGGATCCAAGACTTTTGTATCTGGACAATTAGATTAACACATGTCTATTTTTAATGCCCCTTTAAACAAATGACACATGCAATTTATATTCATTGAATGATTGAAGATCACTATACCTAACTAAAGATAAGTTTCATTATCATTTAAAAAGATGCTTAAAGCAGATTTCACTCTCTTTTTCTTCTTTTTTCTATAGATGCTCATATTATATATATATATATATATATATATATATATATATATATATATATATATATATATTGTGGGAACTTGCATCAAAATGGTAGAGCTTTTCTTTTTTAAAGCACACAGCAACTCACTTCTTCTATTTAAAGGCCTTTTTAGCCCAATTTTATTTAAACGAAAGTTCAATAACAAAAATGTTTCCCACACAGGGGTATCCACCATCAAACAATATTCAGCCTTCTGGCTCTCTCAGGTATACCGCTTTATGTCTGTCTCCTACAGACTCCTTCCAAAAGGGCCTTTAACACACAGCTAGCACCTAGCAGCCCCTTGCTGCTTCTGGCTTCCACCTCACCTAGGTGGAGCCCTCCTGACTCCTGGGCACTGACCTCCTGTCTGCCGGGGTGGAGCCCAGAACCATAGTCAGGTTCTTATTTAAAGCCCTGCACACACCTGTACCATTAGTGTGCTGGGGGTTCCAAAAACATGGACCCAGGATTGGAGATTTCATCCTTCCCAGATCACTTAGAAATCTCCAGGCTCCAGATCCCAAAACAGACTTTACAAATAAATGAGGAAACTGAAAAGCCAGTTTCCTCTGCAACAAATAAACCCTCTGGAGCCCCTCAACCTGTCTGTTTGAGAATCCCGCGTTATAAACTGGGTTTCGACCGTGGCAGGATACTGCATTGCCACAATATATATATATTGATATTGCGGGTTGTTCAGTTTGATGGCAAAAGCATTTGTAGTGAGTCCACGGTTTTTAAGACTTGCTAGCCCACTGTTATTCAACAAAATAAAAGTTCAACAAACACAGCTGCCCATGCCAGGGATTTTCACCATCAAAACAGGTAAAGGAAAAATGCCAAGCCACCTGGCTTTCTCTGTACTGCTTAGGCAATAACATTGGCTTTTGGCCTCTGGTCCCTTGGACCACCTTACACAGTACCTCTGTGTTTCCAGTTGCAGCCCTCTCTCAGTTATCTTGGCTCTCTTAGCACTTTTGGCCCTCCCAGCCAATTCATTTGCAGCACCCTGATGTCTCTCTGTAGAGGATCTTCTGACATCCTGTGGGAGGAACCAGGAGCGCTATTCAATTTTCCTTTTGATTTTATATGTCTTAATTTAAAACAACAGAACAAATGTTCAATTACAGTTGTGCTCAAAAGTTTACATACCCTGGCAGAAATTGTGAAATTTTGGCATTGATATTGAAAATATGACTGATCATGCCACAAAATGCTCTTTCATTGAAGGATGATGATCATATTAAGCTATTTATTATCAAATAGTTGTTTGGCTCCTTTTTAAATCATAATGATAACAGAAATCACCCAAATGGCCATGATCAAAAGTTTACATACCCTGGAATGTTTGGCCTTGGTACAGACACACAAGGTGACACACATGGGTTAAAATGCCAGTTAGAGGTTAATGTCAGTCATCTGTGGCTTTTTAAATTGCAATTAGTGTCAGTATATAAATAGCCAATGAGTTTGTTAGCTTTTACGTGGAAGCACTGACTAGGCTAAATACTGAGCCATGGGGATCAGAAAAGAACTGTCAAAAGTCCTGCTCAGCAAGGTAATGGAACTTTATAAAGATGAAAAAGGACATATAAAGATGTCCAAAGCCTTGAATATGCCAATCAGTACTGTTAAATCACCTATTAAGAAGTGGAAAGTTCATGGATCTCTTGATACCAAGTCAAGGTCAGGTAGACCAAGAGAGATTGCAGCCACAACTGCCAGAAGAATTGTTTGGGATACAAAGGGAAACCCATAGGGAAACCCATAGTGCTTATCCCTGAAGGAGCCGCTGTAGTATTGTCCAGGTCTTCCCTAACTTTGCTCCACAGCCAGGCACAAGGTAGTTTCACAGCCAGGTACACAAACACTTTCCTTCGTTGTCTTCAATGTTCAGTCTAGGAGTTGTTGTTTTTGTTGTTTTATTATTGGAGAACTTGGATAGGGATGGGGAATTTAGTAGCATACTTTAGGAATGGAACTAGTTGCAACTAAGTCCCAATGTGAGGAAAAGGTTAAACAGACAGTGCTCTTCAGGACACCAGCTGACATCCCCGTTTCAGACCCACGCTGACTATAAAGCACCAGAGGGGTAGCAAAATACAGAGTCCCCAATAGATTCCCACAATGTCTGTACTCACAAGGTAAAAGGACAGACTGGTAGCTTCCTTCCAATCCTCCAAGCGATGCCTTCCATTGATACCAGACAAATCTTTGGCAGACAGCTCCCTTCAGTTAGATTACTGAAGAACCAGGGTCACTGTTACTTCAGGTCCTCAGGTCACCCACCTGAGGCTGCATGACAGCAGGTGCCTGGGGAGGCACCATGCCTTTCTCCAGACTGATGCAATCCTTTCCAGGAAAGACCTAGAACTCAGTATGCCCAATTAATAAATACCTTCTCCCAGCATTCCTCAGGGTTGCACTCCCTGTGATTGGTTGGAGTGGCATTAATATTCATACTGTGTTCTGCATGAGTTCTCCCTATAAATCCAGAACCTTCCTAGGTTACTTGGATACAGAGGAAGTCAGGAGCAGAACTAGCACCACTTGAACACATTGAGCAAACACTACTAACAATTGCAGCTCTCTGTTAAACTGAAAGCCTAAGTAGATTTTCCTAATAGTTCTGTTAAGCAGAGGAACTAACTATAATCTACTTATCCTAGCACCTATCTAGGAGTGTGCTACAAAAGTGGAACCAGAATCTGAAAAAGAAACATTTGCTGGGGAATTCATAAAATCGCCCTAGTCATGTACTTAACAGAGACAGGTAAATAAATCTATATAAAAGTGGTAATTGAGCGCTGGGACCATAAACATAAAGCCGCTAGCATAAGAGGTAACCTTTGAAACCCAGTATGAGAAATGTAAAAAAAAGTATGCAGCGCTAATATTAAAAAAATCAGATAAAGAATCAGATACATAAGTTGCACAATAACATATGTTAGGTAACTCAGTCCATATTACGTGGTAAAACAAAGTGATTATGTGCAAGTGTCCAAACAATCCATGATCAAGGATAACCGTGACTCTTGTGTTTTTGTGAATGTACAAACATTACACTAACCAGATAGCGCATAAACTGCGCGTGGAGCAATTAAGACCCGCTCCTGGTGCTCTGGACTTGTGATACCAGGAAGATGTCATCTGCAGGTTAGCCACTAGATGTCATCAGTCTGGGTGTATTCTTAAGCCATCCACCAGGACAATCACCAGCGGGGGAGGGGGGAGTCACACATCACTCCAAACCATCAGGAACCTTCAAAAATGGGCTCCCATGGAAATCATGAGCCCCAAGAAAGCTTCTAATAGTGTAGTATGTCTTTAATTAGCAAAATTCCAGCATATACAGATTAGAATACAACTTACATCCGGATCAGATCTGGCCACCAAGGTGCCAGTCAGGATAGCCTTGTGGTATATGTACACAGGTCAGGGGCACCTCTCTAACGCGTTTCGTGTAAATAACATCTTCCTGGTATCACAAGTCCAGAGCACCAGGAGCGGGTCTTAATTGCTCCACGTGCAGTTTATGCGCTATCTGGTTAGTGTAATGTTTGTACATTCACCAGAACACAAGAGTCACGGTTATCCTTGATCATGGATTGTTTGGACACTTGCACATAATCACTTTGTTTTACCACGTAATATGGACTGAGTTACCTAACATATGTTATTGTGCAACTTATGTATCTGATTCTTTATCTGATTTTATTAATATTAGCGCTGCATACTTTTTTTACATTTCTCATACTAGGTAAATAAATCTGTCAATGCATATTGGACACTTCTTCCTCAGTGCACTCCCACACTGCCTGGCCTCTGTGCGTCACACTGATACTGCATGGACAAGGAGTTTTGTACTAGAGGTGGGCAGAGCCTGACAGGTAATTGAGAGACTAGTTTCCCATCAGGTCCGCTTTACTTTTGATTGACAGTTGATAGCAATGGGTAGATCCATAGCCACTATTTAATCCAGTTGAAGCTTTGGAATCTACCCATTGCCATGCACTGTCAATCACAGCAAGGTGAAACCGATGGGGAACTAGTCTCAGGATTTCCCCATCAGGCTTCACCTACCTAATAGGCGCAGCAGCTGTGATTTTGAATTGTTGGGTGGGAGAAACCTGATGGGAAACTCTGAGATTATTCCCCATTGGGTCTGTTTGCCTGTGACCAACAGCGGATGGCATGGGCCAGATTTCAAAGCTACTATTGAAATGAATAGTGGCCATTAATCACTGCCAACTGCTGTCAATCACAGGCAAAGTGAACCTGATGGGGGATTAGTCTCCCGGAGTTCCCCATCAGGCTCTGCCCACTGTCAGTCCAAAGCGACTTTGTTGCTAGAACATGGGCAGCCTTTGTCCCAGCAACCAATTAAGTAAATATAAACAGAATTATAAAAGTAACGAAGACACAACAACAATCCCCTCCCTCTGTACACCAACCCTAAGTTGGTCTTAATTACCACCAGTTTGCTTATCTGCACATTGGCAGTATTTTTTTTTTTAAATCTGTCACAGCCACAGTGACAGATTCTAAAAGTGGTTGTAGTAAAAACTACATGAATGTGGCGCAAGCTACTGCATTTACTGGTGCTTAAAACTAGTGCATTGCTTTCTATGGTAATGTGCCATAAACACACCTACAGCATTTATGGTGCATTTAACAATTGCATTTACAGTGTGTTTGACAAAAACATGTATTAAATATCAGAAAAGTGGAAAAAAACACTTCCCCCTTAGGGCCCTTTCACACTGATGTGCTTTTGATGCGTTCCCATTGACATACAATGAAAGGTGTCTTTCTGGTGTGCTTTGAAAAACTTCACCAAAGATGCAGCATACAGGACTTTTCAAAGTGGCGCAGCTGCAGTGTGAACAGTTACATAGGATTTAATGGGGAATAAGTTTCATTTGATTGCCACCCTGGAAAAGCATGGCAAAAGTGCACCAGTATGAAAGGGGACTACATAAGAAAAAAGTACACGTTAATGCTACAGGCGCATTGGTTTGCATTAGTGTCAGCGTTAGAATATTTTCAAGTGTATACTTAGCCTTACTTTGTTCTCTCCCTGTGCTATGCAAATCGTCTGTATAAATTTGTTGTGGAAGTGTGAATGTCTGAATGTCTCGGTTTTACTGCCAGTACCAGTACAAAGCTGCATGTAGACTCAACTCATGGCTGTGACAATGCTCTGGCTGAATTGAGTAGATGTTGTCACCCTTTCCTGCACACTTGGATACACTTTCTGCTATGATTACCAAGCATGATTTAACTGACAAAGAAGATATTAAAAAAGGATAAAAAATTTTTAAATTACAGGAACATGTCCAATAACATATTTTCTTTAACTGTCTGAATTTAGATACTCTTTCAGTTTATAAAGGAATGATTTATAAAGCCCATTATGGTCAAACCCATTTAGAGAGTGTGTTTTTTTTAGGGGAGACTACATGTATGCAGCAGCTTTATTGTTAACAGAACCAGACAAATCAAAGAAAACCTGTAGCTTACTCTATGTGGCCAAAGTACAAGTTAAAAATAAACAAAAAAATAAATAAATAAAAACATACATGCAGCAATCCATGTGTCAATGCACTTACAGGGATCCACTGCCCTCTACTGTCTGTATTTGTAAGTGCTGTGAGTTATCTATGTACATCACTTCCTGTCTCTGTGGGTTGTTAGGTAAAAAACCTGAGTAACCTGGTAAAGAAACTGAGAAAGACTGAGACCCATGTCCTGTCCAAGGGAGAGCTGTTGCTGAGCCAAGACCAGAATACAGCAATTACTAGGCAAGTGCTCCTATTTTTAATAGTTTACTATTGTTGCAAATAGTTTTTGAGTATATATATATAAAGACTGGTGACAGAAGCATTTCTATCCTATTGTTGTTATCCCATATCCACAGTGCCAAAAAAGCTAGGTCTGTGCTACTGTAGTATGTACATTGTATGTTGTATTCACATTCCTGTAAACTAGTAGGTGAGTCTGTTTATTGCAATAGAGGTTATATACAGCTCTTGTTATTGAGGAATTACACTGCATCTAAGCACCACAAACCAAAAACACTATTTAATTCATTTTTAAAATTCAAAACAAACTCACCTATCCAGCCGTGTTCCACTTGAAATAGCTTTGAAAAGGACCCCCTAGCATTGCTGGTTATGGTCATCTAGAGTAAAGGCAGATGATTCATGCAGCATTTACTTCCTGGAATCCATCTGTCCTTAGCTCAGGCACGCATATAGAATGGTGATCTTAACTTAGAGAAACCCTTCTCCCCCCTGAACACTCCTGAGATGTATTTGCCTAGGCATGAAAACCAGGAAATAACTGAAGAAATGTGAACAAAAACAATAAAGACTTTCAAATATAATATACTTTCCTATGTTTTTACTAATACTAGCAGCATAAGGATTAAAAATAGTCAATGTTGATTGAGAGAGTGAAGTTCTGCTTTAACCCTGTCTCTTCTGGTCTGGGATTCTATAGCTACTTTTAGCTTAGGGCTCGATAACCAGCATAGGCTAGAGCCAGGTTGGGTATCTGGCGGCCACTCCTGGTAGTTAGAGGTCTGATTGCATGACACATTAGAAACTACTAGAGACTCAGACAGAGTAAATAGGCTGACTCTGAGTTCCAGTGCCACACCACAATTTTGACTGGTGAGAATCTGCATTCCAGGCTGGTTGGACAAAGGTTGGAGGATCTCCCAATTACCACCGATCTTATCTTCAGGTCTCTAACACAAAGATGGATGGCACATTGCATTCATTCTCAGGGTCCCCTGCAACAAAACTTTGCTGTAACATTCATCTGGAGGTATCTCTATTAATAACTATAGATACCTGGGTATATGTGCACAATTCCACTAGGACTCCTATTGGGCCCTTTGCTAATAATACCTGCTTGTACATTGGATGTACTGTACTATTATTATTCTTTAAAATATATAAAGCTTGTATTATTTCCATGCTGGCGTGCATCTACAGTAAATACTTATGGTTAATGTTATGTGCTGGGTGCAGTAGTTCCTCTGCTCCTAAATAAAGGCTACACACTGTAGCTACACAGGTGGCACATAGACTGTTGCAGCACCGTAAGGTTGTTTATGAACTGTTGGATTATTCCCAGTGCCACCTTTGCTGCAATAATCTTTGTGCCAAGAGTGTTAGGGTATGCTGCAACAACTTGTGTATTAACTTTAACGTTGACATTTTAACATTTTATTTAATGTACCTTTCAGTTAAATCATTTTTGTAATGTACATAGAAACATTCTGGTCCACTCTATAGGCATTTAAATATGTCATCAGAGAAACCAAGAAAAGAGCATCTACAATGGGCATTGAATGTTTGGCTGCCTTTAGTTGCAAATTCTGACAAAGTATATTACAGTTCTTATCTCTGTGTTTGTAGCTCCTAGAAATATGTACAGAAAGTTGTTAAAAGCTCAAAAAAATCTCAACTGATGTGCTGCCCTTAACATCACACAGTAGTTTTTTTTTACAGCTTAAACAAGATGGTTTTTACTTACAACTTCAAAATTCCACTTTGTCGTTCATTATGTTTGTACAGTGTTGTATTCCTCAGCCAAGGTCAGTACACTACGTCTGCCACCTCTCAAGACAATCTACTTACTCCTCCCCTAGTACAGTACACCAGGCTTTCACACCTTAGCAAACTGTGGACACAGGTATGCAGATAATAAACAATACATCTTGCCATGGGGCCAGTCAATTACCACCTACCAAGTACACTGCTCCACAGCTGCAACCTAACATGGCAAGCAATTCTAAGCCATTGTCAGGTCTGAATTCCTTTGCACCACCATACCTTCCAAAGTGACGCAATTTCACTGCACCAGCAATTGTACCTAACTTTGTTCCACCTGCAGCTGTGCATCCAATGTCAGAAACACAAATCTGTCACAGTTTGTTTAATTTGTTTAATATTTGAAATCATAGAGCTCAACGGGGAGTATCATGCTACACATGCATTGTGTGGGTTTTTTGCCTTGAAATCATTTTGCCACTACCTCTACTGTAGAAAGGGGGTACTCTGTATAGTTAGTGTCATACTCCTTCAGTATGCTTTAGTTTCCATTCTGACCCCAAGCATATTGCAGAAGCTGGTCATATTATGATCTTTTGACCTGTCTGATGTTCATTTGTTAAGATCTGCACAAGTTTTGGATTAAACATGTCTACAATCTGTTAGATGTCATAAATCACTCTCTGCTAGCTCTGTTGGGATTGTGATTATGGAGAGAACACTTTCAATGTATAGAAGGCAGAACACTTTATTTTATAATTTCATTAGCAAGTTGATGGGGGTGGGGGTATAAACAGACTGAACTTCAGCTTTAAAATATAATTCCCCACCTACATGTATCATTTACAACAAAAGTACGGTACATACAGGTAGAAGTAAATTATTCTTCACCCAAGGAGCAATAGACTATATTAGTTCCTACTAGGACACAATCATTTATAATAATTGAACAGTAACAAAGGATAATCCTTGAAACAATAAATGATATATTCTCCTTCCTAGCCCAGAACTGGGATGACATACTATGGGCTTGTGCTTTTTTCTTGCTTATTGCTCTGCCTCTTGTTGCTGTTTTCAGAATAGCAGTACCAATTTTGGTCAGTCCATTGTGCCATGGAGATAGTATGCTGGCAATATGGTCATTTTGAAGCACAGGCTCTTTATATATAAATCTCTAGTCCGTTTACAAGCATGTCCACCCTGCTGTTACTAACCCTTTCCTGTTATCCGGTTTAAGCACCTGCCTGGGTTTTAGCAGCTTTTGGACAGTGTTTGTTTAACTTCCACTAGTAGGCCTCTTGTGCCTAAAGATCTGTAATGCAGCGATGCGTTCAGAGACAAAAAAAAATATTTAAGTGCAGTGATTTATACAGTACATATACACTGAGGATTTCTTATCACTAGAAATTTAGGGGCATATTTATAAAAAGTAGATGATTTACCAAACATTCACTGCAGGTATTATGTATACTTTTAGTTGAACCATAGAGGAAATGCTCTCAATCACCATTAATTATTTTAATCCTTATGCTGCTAACCTTAGTAAATAACTAGGAAAGTATATTATATTTGCTTGTTTCAAACTTTTTTTTTTACATTTCTTCAGTTGCTTTCTGCTTTCTGGCCTAAGCCAAAACCAAGTCATACATCGCAGGAGTCTTCATGGGCAATTTTTTTTCCTTTTATCTGGAGGAGAGAAGGTGAGCTTTTCTCAGCTGAGCACACAGTCAGTGGACATTTGTGGGCAGGGCTAACCAGGTGGCAGTAGTTTAACCACCTCCCGCCCACCATATAAGGAAATGATGGACGCAAGGTGGTTCTCATGTTCTGGGAGGATGTCATATTACATCCACTTACACTAACCACGTGCCCGCGCCCCTAGGGGCGTGCAGCGTGGCAATCGGTGGTGCTCTGTGTCCCGGGGACACAGCGGACCACAGATCAGCAGAAAGAACTGATGATTTCGGCTCTGTCATGTGATCAGCTGTATCCAATCACAGCTGATCGCATGTAAATAAGGAAATTAAATTTATCGGTATTTCTCTCCTCACGAGCTGTCACACTGACAGCTCGTGAGAAGAGGATAGACAGTAGTCAGCATTCCTCAGTAGGGACATCTACACTGATCATCAGAGCACTGATGATCAGTGCCCTGATGATCAGTGTAGCCCCATCAGTGCCACCGGTCATTGCCCATCAATGCCACCTGTCAGTGCCCATCAATGCCACATATCAGTGCCTACCAGTGCACAATGCCACATATCAGTGCCCAATTGAGCTCCCTTTCAGTGCCACCTATCAGTGCCAGTCAGTGCTTCCTATCAGTGCCACCTATCAGTGCCAGCAAGTGCCGCTTATCAGTGCCAGTCAGTGCCGTCTGTCAGTGCCGCCTATCAGTGCTGCCTGTCAGTGCCATATATGAGTACTGCCTTTCAATACCCATCAGTGATGTCTGTGAATGCCCACCAGTGATGCCTGTCAATGCCCATCAGTGCCACCTACCAGTGCCTCCTTATCAGTGCCCATCAGTGCAGCCTATCAGTGCCCATCAGTGCAGCCTCATTAGTGCACATCAGTGAAGGAGAAAAATTACTCAGTTACAAAATTTTATAACAGAAACTAGGAAAAAAAAAATTTTTTTTCAAAATGTTCTGTTGTTTTTGGTTTGTTTATCAAAAAATAAAAAACCCAGTGGTGATTAAATACCACCAAAAGAAAGCTCTGTCTCAAAAAAAGTATAAACATTTCATATGGGTACAGTGTTGCATGACCGCTCAATTCTCATTCAAAGTGCGACAGCGCTGAAAGCTGAAAATTGGCCTGGGCAAGAAGGCGGTGAAAGTGCCTGGTAAGCAAGTGGTTTAAAGGGATCACGCGAGACTAAGAGGTTGATTTACCAATGCTGGAGAGTGCAAAATCTGGTGCAGCTTTGCATAGAATCTAATCAGCTTCCAGGTCTTTTTTGTCAAAGCTTAAATGAACAAGCTGAAGTTAGAAGATGATTGACTATCACGCACAGCTGCACCAGATTTTGCACTCTTCAGTTTTAATAAATTAACCTCAAAGTGTTTTAGAAAATTTCTTGGTCATATAATGAATAGTACATAATACCATTTTAACGTGCACTACTTTCTGCAATTTTTTTTATACGTTGTGAAAATTCAATAAAGTGATTGAACAAGAATAGTAAATAGTACAGCAATGTGGAGGTAATCCTAAAGTATCTGTGACAAGAGTAAAGCACTTTTACAGTTCCGTAACAAGGCAGTTCAAGTAGGTAGACTTACATGCATCAATATGCTGTTGGTCCCCTCAGACTTGCACATTGGGGTTCAAAGATAGGATGCTGCACTGGCGACGTGGGGTACAGGATTCATTAAACTAGATCCTTTTCTAAACCAGGTAGTTCCCAGTGGTTACAGGACCAACCCAGAGCTGGCCCTCCTCTGCTGTTACCTTTCCCTGTACTAATCCTATCTCTCCCTAGCCAACAGGTATCTGTCCCTAACTCACACTCCCCACATAGCAGTTCCCAGCAAAATGACCTAGCAGGGGCATATATATATATATATATATATATATATATATATATATATATATATACACACACACACATACACACACAGGTGAAACTTAAAAAATTAGAATATCGTGCAAAAGTTAATTTATTTCAGTAATGCAACTTAAAAGGTCAGACTAATATATGAGATAGACTCATTACATGCAAAGCAAGATAGTTCAGGCCGTGATTTGTCATAATTGTGATGATTATGGCTTACAGCTCATGAAAACCCCAAATCCACAATCTCAGAAAATTAGAATATTGTGAAAAGGTGCAATATTCTAGGCTTAAAGTGTCCCACTCTAATCAGCTAATTAAGCCATAACACCTGCAAAGGGTTCCTGAGCCTTTAAATGGTCTCTCAGTCTGGTTCAGTAGGAATCATAATCATGGGAAAGACTGCTGACCTGACAGTTATGCAGAAATTGACACCCTCCATAAGGAGGGAAAGCCTCAAAAGGTAATTGCAAAAGAAGTTGGATGTTCCCAAAGTGCTATATCAAAGCACATTAATAGAATGTGGAAGGGAAAAGTGTGGAAGAAAACAGTGCACAAGCAGCAGGGATGACCGCAGCCTGGCGAGGATTGTCTGGAAAAGGCCATTCAAAAGTGTTGGGGACTTTCACAAGGAGTGGACTGAGGCTGGAGTCAGTGCATCAAGAGCCACCACACACAGACAGATCCTGGACATGGGCTTCAAATGTCGTATTACTCTTGTCAAGTTGCTCCTGAACAACAAACAACGTCAGAAGTGTCTTACCTGGGCTAAAGAAAAACAGACCCGGTCTGTTGCTCAGTGGTCCAAAGTCCTCTTTTCTGATGACAGCAACTGACCAGAGTATGGGGGAAGAATTGAGAGGCACACACTGCAAGATGCTTGAAATCCAGAAGTTTCCACAGTCTGTGTTGATTTGGGGAGCCATGTCATCTGCTGGTGTTGGTCCACTGTGCTTCATTAAGTCCAAGGTAAACGCAGCCGTCTACCAGGAGATTTTGGAGCACTTCATGCTTCCTTCCACAGACGAGCTTTATGGGGATGTTGACTTCATTTTCCAGCAGTACTTGGCACCTGCCCACACTGCCAAAAGCACCAAAACCTGGTTCAATGACCATGGGATTACTGTGCTTGATTGGCGAGCAAACTCGCCTGACCTGAACTCCATAGAGAATCTATGGGGCATTGCCAAGAGAAAGATGAGAGACATGAGACCGAACAATGCAGAAGAGCTGAAGCCTGCTATTGAAGCATCCTGGTCTTCCATAACACCTCAGCAGTGCCACAGGCTCATATCTTCCATGCCACGCCGCATTGAGGCAGTAATTGCTGCAAAAGGGGCCCAAACCAAGTACTGAGTACATATGCATGCTTATATTTTTTAGAGGTCCGATATAGTTCTATGTACAATCCTTGTTTTATTGATTACATGTAATATTCTAATTTTCTGAGATTGTGATTTGGGGTTTTCATGAGCTGTAAGCCATAATCATCATAATTATGACAAATCACGGCTTGAACTATCTTGCTTTGCACGTAATGAGTCTATCTCATATATTAGTTTCACCTTTTAAGTTGCATTACTGAAATAAATGAACTTTTGCACAATATTCTAATTTTTCGAGTTTCACCCGTGTATATATAAATATATACTGTATATATATATATATATATATATAGATATATAGAGAGAGAGAGAGAGAGAGAGCCTTTTGTGTCCAAAAAGGCTGCTCAAATCCCAGGAGAGCTCTGAATCCAGTCAGACACAGGCTCTCCAAAGATGGCCACTAGGAGCCCAGTGCAGAGGGCAAGTCAGTCCTCTGCAGGTTTCACCGAGCACCAGAGGTAGGCAGTAATCAGGTGATCACTGTGTTTACTTCTGCCAGCTAACCAGGAATTGATTGTATGATCTATGAATCTCTGCCTCACCTTCTGTGCTGACACTTACTCAAAGTAGTAACAGCGCTCAGTGGGGCAGAGGTGACTGCCATCAACATCCTCCTACACAATGGTGTAAAATAAAAAGAAGATAAATCAAAGAGAGGGAAACCAGAGGAGAGAGGGAGCACACAGAAGGATGCAAGCCCTGTTCGCTGTGACACTCTACAACTTTTCCCCCAATGTATGGGTCTTTTTGGGGCTCTGGCAACTCCCCTGCATAAAATTATTAGGGTCCTTAAATGAGTAACTCTCTGACTTCATTAACCTCTTCACGCCGGCCTCACACAAATGTGCGGCCTACCGGCGTCTGGGCCTAGACGCTGAGTGGCCGCACATTTGCGTTCAATTAAAAAAAAATATGTGCTGAGAGCGCGTGCCCTGTGCGCTCCCAGCACACATGTCCGGTACTCACGGAAAGGTCTCGGCCTTCTCTTTCGATTGGGACCTTTCCCAATCATGTGACCACTGTGATGATGCGTCATGGAGGTCACATGATCCCTAAAACCTGCCCCACCCATCCCGCCTCCCAGCTTCTGAAACTCTTAAAGGGCCGGGAGGTGCCGGCGTGAAGGGGTTAATTAGGCGAAGATCACAATGGAAAGTAAAATATCCCATATTAGCTAGCCATGTTCCTTCTTTCTAAAATTTTTGTAAAAGAAGAATAGAGGAAGTAAAATGGAGTTTAGTTTCCTCTTAGTTTCAGCCTGATATAGAGATTGCATATTCAATCTAATAATATGGCATAGCTCCCAACAGTCCCTGATTGTGTCTCAGATTTTCACCTTTCTCCCACTGGCCTATGTACAACAGGGGTGTATTTACCACAAAGCAAACAAGGCACTTGCTTAGGGTGGCATTTTTCAGGGGGGAGGAGCACCTCCCCCAAGAAGAAGGGATGAAAGAAAGGACACATGCTCCATGGGAACCAAATGGGATCTGAGAGAGGATGTGGGCTGCTTAATGGCATATGTAGAGCCTGGCTCTCATGTCCAGAGATGAAGATGAGTGTCTTTCTCTCTATGGCCGGGGGGGGGGGGGTAGTGGAAGGCTGACCCAGGTGGGGGGCAGGGGTGTTCTTGGTCCATTTCAGGCTTTCACCACAGGGGGGGCAGTGGGGGAGGGGGTTTTTTGTTGGCCGGTGTCCGTGGGGGTGGACGATTTTTGTGTTGCCTAGGGCAGTACAAAACCTAAATACACCAATGGTGTACAAGGGATATTCCCTGCAAAGGCTTCCCTCCTTCATACTGTGCCTACAGCTAATTCCTATGTAAATTGGGATGAAATTTGCATGTGCATGAACCAGTGAATGATTTCCTTGTGAATACGTGGGCAGTGGAATTTTCATATATGAATTCAATTCACTGCCTCATCTACAGTTGCAAGAAAAAGTATGTGAACCCCTTGGGATTACGTGGAGTTTTGCATGAATTGGGCATAAAATGTGCTCTGAACGTCATCTAAGTCACAACAATAGAAGAACACAGTCTGCTGAACATAATACTACACAAACATTAGATGTTGCCATGGTTTAATTGCACATAACATGTAAACATTCACAGTGCAGGGAGGAAAAAGTATGTGAGGCCCTAGCTTAATGACTTCTCTCAGAGCTAATTGGAGCCAGGAGTGAGCCAACCTTGACTCCAATCAGTGTGATGATATTGGATGTGTTGCTGACAGCTGTCCTGCCCTTAAAAAACACACACCTGTTTTGGGTTTACTGGTTTCAAGAAGCACTGTCTGATGTGAACCATGCCTCGCAGAAAAGAGCTCTCAGAAGACCTACGATCAAGAATTGTTGACTTGCATGAAGCTGGAAAGGGTTACAAAAGTATCTCCAAAAGCCATGATGTTCAAGTGTCCACGGTAAGACAGACTGTCTACAAAGGGAGAAAGTTTAGCACTGTTGCTACTCTCCCTAGGCGTGGTCGTCCTGTAAAAATGACTGCAAGAGCACAGCGCAGAATACTGCATGAGGTAAAGAAGAATACCAGAGTGTCAGCTAAAGACCTACAGAAATCTCTGGCACATGCTAACATTTTTGTTGACACATCTACAATAAGGAAAACATTAAAGAAGAATGGAGTACATGGGAGGACACCACGGAGGAAGCCATTGCTGTCCAAAAAGAATATTGCAGCACGTTTGAAGTTTGCAAAAGAGCACCTGGTTGTTCCACAGCACTACTGGCAAAATATACTGTGGACAGATGAAACCAAGATTGAATTGTTTGGGAAGAACACACAACACTATGTGTGGAGAAAAAAAGGCACAGCACACCAACATCAAAACCTCATCCCCACTGTAAACAGGGAGCATCATGGTTTGGGGCTGCTTTGCTGCCTCAGGGCCTGGACGGATTGTTGTCATTGATGGGAAAATGAATTCCAGAGTTTATCAAGACATTTTGCAGGAAAATGTACGACCATCTGTCCGCCAACTGAAGCTCCGCAGAGGATGGGTGATGCAACAGGACAATGACCCAAAGCATACAAGTAATTCAACAAAACAATGGCTGCAACAGCACAGAATACGCCTTCTGGAGTGGCCCAGTCAGAGTCCTGACCTCAACCCGATTGAAATGCTGTGGCATGACCTTAAGAGAGCGATTCACACCAGACATCCCAAGAATACTGCTACACTGAAACAGTTTTGTGAAGAGGAGTGGTCCAAAATTACTCCAGATCGTTGTGCAGGTCTGATCTGTAACTACAGGAAACGTTTGGTTGAGGTTATTGCTGCCAAAGGAGGGTCAACCAGTTATTAAGTCCAAAGGTTCACATACTTTTTCCTCCCTGCACTGTGAATGTTTACATGTTATGTGCAATTAAACCATGGCAGCATCTAATGTTTGTGTAGTATTATGTTCAGCAGACTGTGTTCTTCTATTGTTGTGACTTAGATGACGTTCAGAGCACATTTTATGCCCAATTCATGCAAAACTGCACGTAATCCCAAGGGGTTCACATACTTTTTCTTGCAACTGTATATGCAAAGCTGAGGGAAGCTTCCCCTTGACTCCACTCACATTGCACAGCAGAGGGTAAAACTTCCTACTGCATCTTCTCATTGCATCTGGCAAGTGAGCCTAAGGGGGGTGGAGAGGTCTGTAATTGTGGGATGGGAGGGTTTCTATACTAGCGGGAAGGGGCTCTGTATTGTGGGGGAGGGCAGTACTGAAAAAGGGCTGGGAGACCTTTCTTTGCTATGGGGGTTATCTGTACTGGGGGTCTGTAATGAGAAAGGGCTGGCAGGGGCAGTCTGTGCTGAGGGGGGTTTAGGGCTGCAGCGAAAATCTGTACTGGGTGAGGAATGGGGCTGTGGGCTTCAGAGGAGAGGGGATTTGTACTGGGAGGAGGGAGTTGTTTTTGTTTGTACCTTGGCCTGTATATTAGGTACTACTGACTCCTGCACTCTGTGTTATGTACTTCTGACCCCTGTACTCTGCATTCCTGACCTGAGTTTCATTTTTAAAAAATGAGTGTGCTAAAGTTTGTACTTGACTGTTAGACTCTCACTTGTTGCACAATCATTAACCACTTCCCGTCCGCCCTACAGGTGCACAAAATCATATATATATATATATATATATATATATATATATATATATATATGTGTGATTTTGCATCTCCATTTAGGGGGCGCACATGATGCATGTGCGCGCCCTACCCGCGCTGCCATTCACGGCCGCTGCTGTCAATCACCGGGTCCCGGACGGTGATTACTTGTAGGCACCCAGTGATTGCCAAGCATCTCCGATGGGGAGGAAAACTGTTTGTAAACAAAAAAGTCCTCTTTCCTGTCAACTTGTACACACTGCTTTGGATGGCTGTGCACAGCACAGCCATCCAAAGCAGTGTGATTACAGTGAAGCACACGGACATAGCGTATAGTGAAACAGCACACAGTTAACCTTTTGATCGCCCCTGATGTTAACCCCTTCCTGCCCAGTGCCACTAGTACAGTGTCAGTGCTTTTTTTTAGAATTGATCACTGTATCAGTGTCCCTGGGGATGTCAGTGACACCAAGTCAGTTCCCCCCAGTGTCAGAATGCCGCCGCAGTCCCACTATAAGTCACTGATCGCCGCCATTAGTAGTAAAAATAAAATAAAAATCCCAGTATAAATACCACCATTTGTAAACACTATAACTTTCACGTAAACCAATTTACACGTATTGGGAATTGTTTCTAGCCAAGACATGTAGCAGAATACATTTTGGCCTAAATTTATGATGAAATTTGATTTTTTAAATTTTTTTACTAGACATGTTTAATAGCAAAAAGATTGTTTTTTTTTTCTCAAAATTGTCGGTCTTTTTTTTTATAGACAAAAAATTAAAAATGCACAGGCAATCAAATACCACCAAAAGAAAGCTCTATTTGTGTGAAAAAAAAGTTAATTTCATTTGGGTGCAGCATTGCATGATCGCGCAATTGTCAGTTAAATTAACGCAGCTCTGTAACACAAAAAATGGCCTGGTCAGGAAGGGGGTGAATCCTATTTTGTGTGTAAAAGGACTATGGTACTGTATATGTGTGCTGTGTATTCATCCTGCGGGAATCGTCGGCTTTCTCTACAACTTACCTTTTCTTGGAGCTGGTTGGTGTCACTCTGTGCGGACCGCAACCCCCGCACCTACACCGGGACGCCACTGAGCACTGTATACCTGCTGCAGCTTTGATAAGAATTCCACCTGGCACTGGAAGATTTATCATAGTTCGGACAGAAACACAGCCAAGAAGCTATCTTTTATAGGTTGCATGCGGACGATCCTGTGGGGTGACACCGGTGTATCGGCAAGATGTGTCTCCCATGTATATATGTCCCCATGAAGCAACTGCGCATGTCCTGGTTTCAGGCACGATCAATCGATGATAGAACTACTGCTATCATCGATTGATCGTGCCTGAAACGTGGACATGCGCAGTTGTCCCGGACCCAGCTCCAAGAAAAGGTAAATTGTAAAGAAAGCTGATGATCCCCACAGGATGGATTGGATCGGCAGATTGAGCATAATGGTTTGGAGTCCGATCCATTTTGCTCAATCCGCAGATCCGATCCATTCTACGGGGATCGTCGGAGGGGGTGTCACCAAGTGTTACCGCACCGGGTGACACCAACCCTAGGGATGCCTCTGACAGTACTGTATGTTTAAACCAAGCCCATATGGTCCCATCCACTTTTCATTGGCCACACCCACATGTTGAAGTGCTGCGTTATACATGCTTCATTTTGCCTCTTTAAATGTTGTCCCTATTTGTCAAGTTCAAAAGTTGGGAGGAAAGATCAATAGTTCAGGAAGGAGGAGTGATAAACAATAGTGGTGTACTTCAAATATAAAACTTAAAAGTAAAATAAATAGTTCTGGATGTTGGACTTCTGGAAACTGGCTGTGAGGTGCAGGGATGAGGTATATTACTTACCCTATCCCTCACTTTAGCACTGATCTCTTTTCCCTGAAGTTTTGGGCTGTGGGCGGACCCTCTGCATCATCAGGTACAGTGCAGGGGTATTAACCCTGCATTGTTTATGGAGAGATGAGCTTGTAACTGGAGCCCAAAGCACCTTAGAGAGGAGGCATTGCTGGACAAGTTGCAAAAATGGATGGAGCCTGAAGGAGCAAGGAATAGGGTACGTATTACACCTTATCTTCTGCACCCTAAATGAGCATTTAACGCTTTAAGTGTGGAGGGAGGGGAGTAGATTTTGTCTAATTTGTGGAGTTCAGATAGAAATTATGTAAATCAGGGATGTCCAACCTGTGGCCCAAGTGCCACTTGAGGCCTAAGACTGCTATGAATGTAGTAGAATGCAAAATTGTAAACAACTTAAAAATGTTGATTTTTTGGGACCTTCCTGTAAAGATGTGTTTACACTTAGCGAACATGAGGCTGTCAAAAATGTAACATGGTGTCTCTTTACTAGACTTTTATAAATTTTATCTTCCCAAAGAAAAATATCCCACTCTTCACAATCATGCCTTATTCATGTCATCAGTTTTAAGCAAATATTTTCAAGGACACAGCACAGGAAGGGCAAAATTAGAATGATGAACACCTTGAGAATTCATTGAGAATTCCTACTACATCCATCGAACCAGATATTGATGTGTTAGTTTATCAAAAACGGTGTCAAGCATTGCACTGGTTTTATGTTCCCCTCTCTTCCTTTTTAAAAACATAAAATAAACATAAAAAATGACATTAACACCTTCCCCCCTGGCCTATAGCAGATTGACGGTGGGGTGGGACACTCTGACTGGGCGTCATATGACGTCTTGTCAGAAGGAGCAGCTCACCCAGTTGCGGGGCTGCGTAGTGGTGCAATCTGTTACTGGCTGTGTCCATGGGACACAGCTGATGACATATCACTACACCGGCCCGTTGCCAGTGTCATGTGACCGCTGTGACCAATCACAGCAGATCACATGACAATTGTATACAATGGATGGCTTCCTGTCATGCCATCCATTATATACAATTGTGTTGTTAGCTGTGATTGACCAAAACAGTCACATGGTACAGACAGGGCCAATCCCAGCCCATCTCTATCATGTGATTAGCTTTGCCCAATCCCAGCTAATCACAACAAAAGGCTGAGTGATTTAGTTTCATTCAGTAACAATGATTGCAAATATTAATGAAATACATTGGTATTAGCAATCTTAATGTGTAAAAAAAAAACAAAATCCTGTTCAGTTGCCCAGAGTAGTTCAATGTTACTATGGTAACATTGCATTACTTTGGTCACAGTGTGCTGAAAAAAAAATGTTATAAAAAGAAAAAATAATGTAATAAAAAAGAAAAAAATAATATAACAATTTGAAAAAAAAATAAAAATGTTATTATTATTATTATTTTTAACATACTGTCATCAGTCAGTGTCCCTGATCACTGTCACACAAGTTATATAATAATGCTGTACTGGACTGGTGACAATATGTAAAAAAAAAATAGTTTTTCTTTTTTTCTTAAATTTCTACATTTTCCAAAAAATTGTAACAAAAAATTACAAG
This sequence comes from Staurois parvus, assembly GCF_062004578.1. Taxonomy (NCBI): domain Eukaryota; kingdom Metazoa; phylum Chordata; class Amphibia; order Anura; family Ranidae; genus Staurois; species Staurois parvus. The sequence continues at coordinate 303,924 of NW_028318246.1, read as the reverse complement.
CTCCAAAAAACTCACAATGCCTTTTACTAAATACCCTGGACTGTCTATTTTCCAAACATGGGTAATTTTGGGGGGTATTTGTACTATCCTGACATTTTCAGGCTTCATGAAATGAGATGGGCCGTCAGATCAAGATTGATCAGTTGTCAGATATATATACCATGGCTTGTGAACTCTATAACTTTCCTACAGACTAAACAATATTTACTAACTTGTTGGCATTTTCACCAAGTAAATGTAGCAGAATACATTTTGACCTAAATTTATGAAGAAATGTTATTTAACTGCAAACTTTTATAACAGAAACAAAGAAAAAAATTATTTTTTTCAAACGTTTATGGGTTTTTTTTGTTTATTAAAAAAAAACAAAACTCAGTGGTGATTAAATACCAGCAAAAGAAAGCTCTATTTGTGTGAAAAAAATTATAACAATTTTTTATGGGTACAGTGTTGCATGCCCGCACAATTGTCATTCAAAGTGTGACAACACTGAAAGCTGAAAATTGGCCTGGGCATGAAGGGGGTAAAATTGTCCAGTATTGAAGTGATTAAAAAAATTTACAAAACAATTACGTTTTATTACTCAGATACGTACATTATTTATATCAGTGATCGTTAATGTGTGATATGCCCGACTTTTTCTGCTCATCGGCAGCTTATTGTTAGTGTATTTTATGTGCGGCCCAAGACAATTCCCCTTCTTCAATGTGGCCAAGGAAAGTCAAAAGGTTGGACACCGCGATGTAAATTATATTTTAATCAGTACCTTATTAATGGAGATTAACATACACTGAAATAACATCTTTCTTGTGTGCAATAGCATTTCTTGTATGGAAATATTATTATTATAATTGACAGCAGATACAGTAGTAAAGTGACTTTTGAATATTATTCTACAATAAAGTTTGATGTGACATGCACACAACCAAAACACAATAGCAAGTTTACACTTTAAGCAATTAAAGAAATCTCATTTGTCACAAATCTATGAAATCAATGCAACTTACAGGGGACTTGAAGAAGCATCAAGACAGCCAGACTGAGACAGCAAGTCAAAGGGATGTTTTGCTGTTCCATCATCCAGTGCTGCTCTATAGTTGCGTCCACATTATTCCTTTCAGATGATATATACCGCAAACCATGCCTTGTAAATATGCGTAAAGCATCTGTCCCTCAGCGTGTACACAGCAGCACAGACACACCATGCACTCTGCTCTCATTGACACAGCAGCTGGGATGCTGGTACAAGTGGTCTGGGTGGTGTGTAAAATCTGGTGTAGATGATTGCAGATGCATGGAGTGGATTAAAGGGAGGGAAGATATGAGAGAATAGACAATATGCCTAACAATCATGACCATCCTGTCTGTAGTCTGCCTTGAGGTCCTCTTTTTCCATATGGAAGAAAAATATATTTGAAATATATTTTAAAAATATTCTTCCCAAATATATTGCCATATATTTGAAATGCTACAATTTTGGCCATATTCAATATATATATTGAAATATATATGCATGTTGAAATGCGTTTTTATTACAAAATATATGAAAAATATTTTTAAAAATACATTTCAAATATACTGTATGTCTTTAAAAATACAAATCTACATTTTTGGAATGCATTTACAAATATGTTTAAAAATATATACTAAAATGACTTTTTTATATGTTAAAATAAAATCTGAAGAATATATTTAAAAAAAATATATTTTTGAAAATATATTTTTTTAAAATATATTCTTACATTTTTTTAAACATATAAAATAGTCATTTTAACATACATTGTAAATGCATTCCAAAAATGTAGATTTTAAGTATATTTGAAGTTATAAAAACTCATTTCAACATGCAGTATATATATATATATATATATATATATACAGTGGGGATCGAAAGTTTGGGCACCCCAGCTAAAAATTTGTATTAATGTGCATAAAGAAGCCAAGGAAAGATGGAAAAATCTCCAAAAGGCATCTCCAAATTACAGATTAGACATTCTTATAATATGTCAACAAAAGTTAGATTTTATTTCCATCATTTACACTTTCAAAATAACAGAAAACAAAAAAATGCGTCTGCAAAAGTTTGGGCACCCTGCAGAATTTATAGCATGCACTGCCCCCTTTGCCAAGCTGAGACCTGCCAGTGTCATGAATTGTTCTCAATCATCGTCTGGGAAGACCAGGTGATGTCAATCTCAAAGGTTTTAAATGCCCAGACTCATCTGACCTTGCCCCAACAATCAGCACCATGGGTTCTTCTAAGCAGTTGTCTAGAAAACTGAAACTGAAAATAGTTTACGCTCACAAAGCTGGAGAAGGCTATAAGAAGATAGCAAAGCGTTTTCAGATGTCAATATCCTCTGTTCGGAATGTAATTAAGAAATGGCAGTCATCAGGAACAGTGGAAGTTAAAGCAACATCTGGAAGACTAAGAAAAATATCAGACAGAACAGCTCACAGGATTGTGAGAAAAACAATTCAAAACCCACGTTTGACTGCACGATCCCTCCAGGAAGATCTGGCAGACACTGGAGTTGTGGTACACTATTCCACAATAAAGAGATACTTGTACAAATATGGTCTTCATGGAAGAGTCATCAGAAGAAAACCTCTTCTACGTCCTCACCACAAAAATCATCGTTTGAACTTTGCAAATGAACATATAGACAAGCCTGATGCATTTTGGAAACAAGTTCTGTGGACCGATGAGGTTAAAATTGAACTTTTTGGCCAGAATGAGCAAAGGTACGTTTGGAGAAGAAGGGGCACAGAATTTAATGAAAAGAACCTCTGTCCAACTGTTAAGCATGGGGTTGGATCAATCATGCTTTGGGGTTGTGTTGCAGCCAGTGGCACAGGGAACATCTCACAAGTAGAAGGAAAAATGGATTCAATAAAATTTCAGCAAATTGTGGATGGTAACTTGATGCCATCTGTGAAAAAGCTGAAGCTGAAGAGAGGATGGCTTCTACAAATGGATAATGATCCTAAACACACCTCGAAATCCACGGGGGATTACATCAAGAGGCGTAAACTGAAGGTTTTGCCATGGCCTTCACAATCTCCTCACCTCAACATAATTGAAAATCTATGGATAGACCTTAAAAGAGCAGACGATGATTGAGAACAATCTATGACACTGGCAGGTCTCAGCTTGGCAAAGGGGGCAGTGCATGCTATAAATTCTGCAGGGTGCCCAAACTTTTGCAGATGCATTTTTTTGTTTTCTGTTATTTTGAAAGTGTAAATGATGGAAATAAAATCTAACTTTTGTTGACATATTATAAGAATGTCTAATCTGTAATTTGATGCCTTTTGGAGATTTTTCCATCTTTCCTTGGCTTCTTTATGCACATTAATACAATTTTTTAGCTGGGGTGCCCAAACTTTCGATCCCCACCGTATATATATATATTTATTTATTGAAATATATTGAATATGGCCAAAATAGTAGCATTTCAAATATATGGCAATATATTTGGGAGGAATATTTTTAAAATATATTTCCAATGTATTTTTCTTCCATATGGGTTCTCTTCTTTTTGTTATTTATAGCAGGTGTTTATGCCAGTATTCCTGACAAAAGATCACATAATGTATTCTTTTGCATATGTTTTAATCAGTGCTTTTTAAGCATGCCATATACATGGCAGGTCAATTGCCCCAGCTAGCTCAGCTAACAAATATGGCCATAGGTGCAGGCAAATGCTAACCATAGATGCAGGCAGATGCTCACCTTTCAACTGCTCTTGCAGAAGAACCTATACTATATAGAATAAAAAATGAATCATTATGATTGCTAACCCCCCCCCCCAACTCCCCCCAAGATATATGGTGCCAGCAGTATGTTCTTGCTTCCCCAACATCTCTGCACTGAGTTGGCACAAACACTTAGTCAAGCTGAACATTTATATTTGCAGTAGTGTCTGCTGGCCAAGGTAAAAGAAAGCAGCTGGATCATCTTTGCACTGCTGATCATATTTATATTTTTAAATTGGCACTAAATGATATCCTTATTCTCCAAATATAAGCCATACACATTCACTATTTAATGGACATGTAATCTATTTTTCATGTAGTAATTTTTTACTTTTCTTTCTGCCTTCTTGTAACATCCTCTGTGAGCTTCTGAACCTTTTTTTCCCCCTCGCTTTCGTTTGTTTGCAATCAGCAGTGCACATTATTCAGGGCCGTCTTTAATATTGATTGGATCCTGGGTAAACGTTTTCTTGGACCCCCCATGCAATTTTGCTCTCCACCTGCTCCGAGACATACAATAAATAACAGCTAGACTTAAAATCAGTTTACTGTGGCAGATCAGGCAGCGATTGGTTGCCAGAGGTTACAGCATTTTATTATAAGTCACTGGCTGGTTGCTAGAGGTTACAGCACACATTATAGCTTACTGATTAGTTGCTAGAGGTTACAGCACTTCATTTCTGCTGGCTGACTGGTTGCTAGAGGTTACTACACATCATTACCACTCACCCATTGCTTGCTAGAGTTTACTGCACATCCTTACCGCTCACTGATTGGTTGGTAGAGGTTACTGAACATCATTACTGCTAACGTATTGGTCGCTAGAGATTATAGCAGATCACGACTGGTCACTGGTTGCAAAAGGTTACTGCACATCATTGCCACTCACTGATTTGTTGCTAGAGGTTACTGTACATCATTACTGCTAACTAAATGGTTGCTAGAGGTTACTACACATCATTACTGCTAACTGATTAGTTGCTAGATGTTACAGAACATCATTGTGGCTCACTGATTGGTTGTTGAAGCACATACAGCACATAATCTCCTCACTGCCTGCACACCATGGACTGGGGAGGCAAGAGGTGACTGGACATGATTACCCTTTTATTACTAGCAGATTAGATCCCAGCAGGAAGTGCATGATTAACCCTCTCAGATCTGTGTTGGAAGTGTATGATTAACAATTTTTTTGCTAGCAGAACCCTAGTGAAAGTACATGATATTTCCACCAGGCATCTTCTAGCATGAGAGGGTTATCATGTTCCTCCCCTTGGATCTACTATCTCCACTCCATCCGGTCCGCTCTGCAGCCTGACTAAAGCCGGCCATAGATGCAGGAACTGGCTGAGATTGGAACCATGTATAGGCAGGCTGAATGTACTCAAGTTGATAGATTGATCAGCTTGGGTACAACCAGCCTGCTGGATTTTACATGCGATTATTGCTAACGGCTGTTAGCAGTCAGGCACACAGTCACAGTTACTCCTTTGGCTCAGTGAACAGTCCAGGAGTATTCTCTTTTTGGAGATTTTATTTTTGGGTCACTTGGATAGGGATAAGGAACTGTTTTGGATACTCCAAAACTATGTACAAACAGGAGGACACTCTTTCTTCTGTAGAACTATGAACCAAGTCCTTTTGCAAATAAGTGGTGGGCTGAGCTTTGTAGTAGCAACTTGAGAAATTTGAGCAGATGCCTTTTACTAGTATTTAAATAGACTAAGCTCTTCAGGACACCAGACACAATGTCCCCTCTGAACACAGCTGACTCCATGGCACCAGAGGGGTGGCAACAGCACACAGTCTCTAGGATCTCTCACACCAGTCTGTACTCACTAATGTCCTCAGATGACTAGTAGCCTCCTTCCAAAATCTTCCAGACAGGTCTATGCATGTGCACTGGCCATTTTTGTGACATCACGCATGCCGTTCAGGATCCATAAAACTGTGTGCCCACCGCCATTGCCAGCTGGACTTTGATGAAGGAAGATCCCCCTGCTGCTCCTCTCCAGCACGTTTGCCTTCAGAACTCTGCTCGCACAGGCCACAAAAAGAATTGGTGTGTTTGCTAGTACTACTCTGTCACAGCCATTTTGGGCATTTTTGTGTGAAAGTTCAGTTTCAGAATGCAAAAAGGCTGCACTGCTTGACAGCGCCTAACTCTGCTCACACAGACCACAGAATTGCTATGTTTGCTAGGACTACTATTATTTATTGCAGGTACTTATATAGTGCTGTCAATTTGTGCATTGCTTTACATATATATTGTACATTTACATTAGTCCCTAACCCTCAAGGGGTGTACAATCTAAGGTTCCTAACTCACATTCATACATACACATGCAATGGCCAATTTAGACAGGCTCCAATTAACCTACGAGCATGTCTTTGGAGTGTGGGAGGAAACTGGAGTACCCAGAGGAAACCCACGCAGGCACAGGGCAAACATGCAAACTCCAGGCAGGTGGTGCAGTGGCTGGGATTTGAACCAAATGATCCGAGCCACTGCCAGGTGGAAGGGCTAACCATTTAGTGCCGGAATATCAACCACCCCGCTAAGATTGTGCAAATTACAGGGTCCACCATTCCCTTCTTAATCAAGGGAGGAGAGAACCAGCAGCCCAGAAAGAAGAAGGGGGAAGGTCTGTAAGCTGCAGAGAGTGAGAGAGAGAGGGACTGAGCCAGGAGAGTTACCCAAGACAGGGCAGAGAGAACCATGTAGCCAGCACCTGAGGCAGGGAACTCCAAGGAGAGAAGTCTGTGTGCAGGGGATGTGGAAACCACAGCTGCAGGGGCAGGAAGCTATCCCCCCTTGCCTGTTGGTGTGCGGGCATTGCTGCCTGGACAGAGCAGAGACCCTTTCTGCCAGCAAACATCACTGGGTGCAGAGCTACAGACAAAGGCAACTCATCAGCATTGTGGCTACTTGGGATACCTCCAGATACACCTACGCAGAGATCACTGAGTCCCTGGGTCAACAGGTTGCCAATCGGGCATCTTTCATCTGGCTGCAGACCTTCAAAAGCCTGTTCTGGGACACACTTCCTCCAAGAGCCTGTATATCTCCAGGATTGGTGAGCGTTTTGAGGCCCACCTTACTCTTTAATATTCCACTCACAGACACTGCATGTAGACACCAATATCCTCTTAAAGGGTCTTTACGGGAAATACCTTTTTTATTCTATTCACTTTGATGGTTGCCATTGCAGTAATACCTCTGGGCCCCTTCATAGCTAGCTGAAGACTGAGGACTCCTTTACTCAAAAGATTCAGCCTGTAGGATATGTCACTAAATTAATCGCATCCTTCTAGATATGCTGGGGACCCTTACCTCAGAAAGGAGGAACATTGAAGTAGGCACATTGCAGCCATCTTACAAGCCTACAATAGCACTGAAAATGATGCCACAGGCTATTTACTTTATAGGCTGATATTTGGGAGGGAAGCTTGACTACCAGTTGACTTAGCATTCAGCACCTCTTTAGACCATACCTCGATGGTGTCACACAAAGAATATGTGGGCCACCTGAGGAAAAGTCTGAAAACAGAATATGCGAAGGTCTGGGTTGCCTCATAAACTCGGGGGCAGCAGAACAACAAAACTTTGACCTGAAGGTGAGAGTACACAATTTTCAGCCTGGTGACAGTGTTGCTGAGGAACTTGGGTGTCCTGTAAAAAACACAAGCTGGCTGATCGCTGGAAGTGACAGCCCTATATCATCTTCAAGCAGCTGTCAGAACAGCCAGTATAACAGATCTGCCCAAAAGGAAGCACAGAGTCATTAAAGACCTGGCACCGAAATCACCTACTGCTGCTATCAGAAGCAGTTTGTGTACCACAAGAACCAGATCCACAGCCTGCTCAAACCACCTCTCAGAGATCAGTTACTAGGTCTCAATCCTTGCCACCAAGTACAGATGAAGAGGACAGTGAGGCAGAAGAAATTGGCATGGATTGGCTGTGACATTCTACAATATCAGAGACTGCCACCCCTGCTCCTTCTGGAGAGACAGATACTGGGACCCTCAGGCTCCAAATTTCATACACCAAAGCCAAGCTATGCCAGGTCAATAGGACCCTCAAAACCCTCTGACTGCAGAGGACACAAAAGCTCTTCAACCTGCTATAGTGGAAGAAGAGTCAGTTGCCCAAAAAAGATGAGTAAGTTATATAACAAACACCTGAGCTTAAAAAGCAAAGAGAAAAGCAGACAGTTCCTCCCCAAGTGACTGACTTATGATACTTTAGGTGAAAGTTCTGAGGAAGCATATTCACCTCTCAAAAAGCTCACAACACCCCCACCCTTCCCACTGAAGATTTAGTGGAAGGCGACTCCAACGTACCCTTTGGCACATCTAGGTGGGCCACCGAAATATCGGTGGCTTGTGGGCAAGACAACCTTCCCTCTTGTGACAAATGGTGGGAGGTTCCCCTGCCTGATTCATATGGACATGCCAATTGCTTGTTTTCTTATATATACTAACTTGCTTTGCTTCCCAAGGTATTTTGAAAGCTTGTACCAGGCTCTGGTCATTATATGCATATGGAATCTTTCTCTCCTTTGGGGACCAAACATTCTTTTGGTGGGGGGAGTGTGTAGAGGGTCTGTCAGCGCTGTCTCCCATTTTCCCCTGCCGGCCCCCTTTTTCTCCTCTTGTCAAACAGCAGGGGACTGGACCGATAGGGAGACAGAGCACGGCTGCGGGCTCCTTCCCTCCCTCTTTCTCATGCTGCTCCTTCAGCCGCTATAGAGCGCCTGAAGGAGCAAATTGTGGACCTCCTGCTTTCTTTCTCCCCTCTCAACTGGCTATCACAGACTGGCACTGCTGAAACAGGGAGAAGCGCAACTGCTGGCTTTGTGTCTTCTGTGGCCCACTGCTCAGCACCCTGCTCCTCCTCTTGCCTCCCCACTGGCTGCAAGTGGGGGAACAATGAGCAGCCAGGACCAGTGGACCATGGGACACGTACTGTAGTCTTGGAATACAGACCCCCCCCACTGGAATTGAGATGGGGAAAACTACAGGATCCTCCATGCCCCACTGGATCAAGGGAGCAGAGAACTAGGAGCCTGGGAAGAAGGGGGAAGGTGTGTAAGCTGTAGAGAGAGAGGGAGACTGAGCCAGGAGAGTTATTCAAGACAGGGGAGAAATAAACATGCCGCATGTCTCAGCATCTGAGACAGAGGACTCTAAGGAGAGAGGACTATGTGGAGGGGATGTGGAAACCACAGCAGCAGGAGCAGGAAGCTATCTCCCCTCTTGTCTGTTGGTGTGTGAGCATCACTACTTGGACAGAGCATAGACCCTTTCTGCCAGCAAACTTCCATCAGTGGGTGCAAATCTACAGTCACAGGCACCTCATCAGCAGTGCTGCTACTTGGGATACCTCCAGATACACCCACACAGACATCACTGAGGGCTTGGGTCATTAGGTTGCCAGTCAGGCATCTTTCATCTGGCTGCAGACCTTCAAGAGGCTGTTCTTGGACACACTTTCTCTGAGAGCCTGTATGTCTCCAGGATTGGTGAACGGGTTGAGGCCCACCTTTCCCTTCGTTTCATCACAGTAAGCAAATACACAATTTGCTGTAGGGTGTCAACAAATGATCTGCTCTAGTTAGTGTCATGCTGTTCTTCTCTCCCTTTTTGTGCTTTAGTACTATCCTGTCTGCGTCAGCTCTGCTTGCTCAGCATGCTTCCCTGCGTAACTCTGCTTGCACAAGCCACAGACTTGGTAAGTATGCTAGTAATACTCATCCACTAAGATTATGCTGGGCATTTTGAGTGTGCATAAATTCAGTCTGAGAATGCCAAAGGGCATACCACTTGTCTCTCTAACACTGCTGACACGGGCGAGGTCACAGGTACGTGATTGTGAATGTGTACTATTAAACTTCTGGCACCACTGAGATTATTTTGGCCATTGTGTGTGCACTAAGTTCAGTTTACTTGGCCAGCCAGGAGGAGGGTGAAGGAGAAAAGCAAATATAAAGGTGGATACTGGGCCTGGCCCGCTGGCCACTATCATGTTTGCTTTTCTCCTTCACCTTCCCTTTTTGTTTTTGTGCTGAGAGGTTGGATTTCCTTGCCCTGTCTGGTCTGGGAACTTCCAATCACATCAACTCTTATACCACAGTGCCACTACTGCCTGCCTACCTGCCAGTTGCAACTCCTGAGAAGCATTCCATTGGCTTCATCATGGTAAGCAAATACACAATTTTCTGTAGTGTGTCAACAAATGATCTGCTCTAGTGAGTCTCATGATGTTCTCTCCCTCTTTGTGCTTTAGGGCTACCCTGTCTGCTCCAGTTCCACCTGCTCAGTACACTTACCTGTGTAATTCTGCTAGCACAAACCACAGACTTGGTATGTATGCTAGTAATACTCTGACACTGAGATTATTTGGGGCATTTTGTGTGCTCTAAATTCAGTTTGAGAGTGCAAAAAAAAGCCACACCACTTGCCTGCCTAAGCCTAACTTGTCTGCTGGCACAGGCCACATGTATGTGAATGTGTATTGCTACTACACTACTACCACCACTAAGATTATTTTGGGCATTTTGTGCTCTAAATTCAGTTTGAGAGTGCATAAAGATCATGCCGCTTGCCAGCATAAGCCTACGTCTGCTGGCAGAGGCCACATATATGTAATTATGAATGTGTACTACTACTACTACTACTACTACTGGCAGCACTGAGATGATCTGGGGCATTTTGTGTTCATTAAGTTCTGTTTGCTTGGTCAGGAGGGTAAAGGACAGAAGCAAACTTAGTGGCCGCTGTCATGTTTGCTTTTGTCCTTAACCCTCCATCTTTTTTCTTTGTGCTGTTAGGTTGGATTTCCCTGGACTGTGGACTCCCAATCACATCAGCTTCCGTACAACAGTGGCACTGCTGCTGCTACCATCAAGAATTACTGCCTGCCTGCTGCAACTCCTGAAACACTCCCTTTGTGGATGAACTGAGGTCATATCAAGCTAATATTTATGTTTCTTCTTCCCAAGCAAACTCTACAGGATTGAGAAAGCAGCTTTATGGCTCTACAGAAACCACTACCACCACCACAAGATTAGACAACCAGCTCAGTACTTAACCTTCTTAACAATGCACTACTCACACTCACTTTGTCTTTGGAGCTTACTGTCATGTTTCACATGACTGTCATATGCCTTTCAGTGTTCTTTGTATTTTGTCTCTGCTCCTCTCTTTCCTCTGGTTTAGTTCTTGCTGTATAGATAGCCCACCCCTTTTCCCAGAAATGCATTTCAGCTTCAAGCCTCATGTCATGAAGCAGATCACATTATGATCAATTGACCTATCTGATGTTCATTGTTGTAAGATTCTCTCAGTTTATGGAATAGACTTCACAAGATCTACAAGGTGTCATTTGATTGAGTCACTGCTTGTGTTATTCATTTAAGATTGGAGTTATCGCTATCTCATCACAACTGTAAGTTACAGAGATCACACTTTCAATGCTCAATTGGAGAGAAAGAACAGTCAAAAGATCAGTGAAATGTCTTTATAGGATCCTTGCTAGCTTTGGATACACAGTGAGATGTTATATGGACACTGGATATAACAGCTACAGATAGTGCAGCCATCTCTACACAAGCCTGTACATGTCTGCAAGTATATCTCAGCATAACACTCATTAGTGTCAGGACAAATTATTGATGTGAATGTCTTACAACTGCAAATTTATACACTGCATCTGTATGCATTAGCACATGGCTTGTCTGTGAAATCTTATAGAAAGTGAAAGAAAATGTTTCTGCAACCATTGCCTGGGAAACCTGAGCTCACCCACAGAAAAATTGATACATTTCTCTGTAAACTTTCTATCAACTCCTCTCCTTGCTAACATGATGTTTCAGGAAGGTAATATACAGTCTGGGGAAACGAATACACAACCACAATCAGAGCTTCATCCAGAGCAGGACTTGAACCCTGGATTAGATAAAAGAGAAAAATGCTTAACAAAACCAACCTGGAAGGTGCAAGAGAATCTTAATGCTGACAAGGAAGAACTGCTGTTTAATATTAATGACTTAAGGTCTAATACTGTTAAATGCATGTCTGCTCTCTCCCAACAATCTCATGAGCCAATACAACTAGAGGGTGCTATCCAGCAATTGAATGTTGCTTATGAGAATTATCAAAGACTGTGTGTTAAATATATTGCTCTCTTAAAGCGGTACAACACTCAAGGGTCATTGGAAGAATTAATCAGTTTTGAGGAGCTCAATCTTGAAAGAGACAATTTAGTGGTGCGAACAAAGACAAAGGCAGAAGTGAGAATAACACAGCTCCATGAATCCAGATCTTATCGCTCTGTGTCTACTAGACGCTCCTCAAGATCTTCCAAATCCCTACAATCAAGGTCTTCTACACTCAGTCAACAACTAATAAAATAAAGGCCCTTGCTGATGCTGAAGCTTCTAAAATTCAGGCAGCTTTCGCCCAAAAGAAAGCAGAAATGGAGGCTCAGGCCGCATATAAGAAAGCAGAAATGGAGGCTCAAGCCACAGAAATGGAGGCTCAGGCCGCATGTAAGAAAGCAGAAATGGAGGCTCAGGCCGCACATCAGAAAGCAGAGAAAGAAGCTGAAGCCACACGCCAAAAGGCAGAAATCAAAATTTTGGAAAAACAATGCGAGCAAGGTTAAGGGTCTTAGAACAAGCCGCTAGTGAAAACGAAAGAGACAACAGTTCCAGACACTCAGTTGTATCTTATGTCTCAGATTCTTCACACACCTCTCCAGAACATCAACTCCCTGTCACAGCAGCCAAAGTACTCAATCAAAATCTCTTCTCTGCACCTACTGTACCTCAAGACGATTTGCCCTTATATCCTCCAATACATCAGATTGCAGCATGTCAGTTAGCCACAGACACTGGTATGTATTTAATAGTCCACCTTACTTTGGCACCAACAGAGTACCTCCTAGCAAACACACTACTCTACAAACCAACATGCCAATGCACTATAAGCCAGCTCCGGCATTGAATGCCTTAGCAGCAACATATGTTCCCAAGTCACTCCACGTAAGCCCACCAACTGTCACAACCAACTCTGTTTCACCTGCAGTCATGCACCCAAAATCTGAAAACACGATCATGTCACAGTTTGCTAAATACATGCTCCGCAGAGAGCTTGTTAAGACAGGCCTCACCAAGTTTGATGACAAGCCTGAAAATTACAGAGAATGGAAATCTACTTTTAAGGACACAATGAGTGACCTAGACATCAATGTCACAGAGGAATTAGATATACTCATCAGATGGCTAGGTCCCAAGTTTACTGAACGCATCAAGAGGCTCAAAGCAGTTCATATTGACAACCCTGCTGCAGGCCTTAATGCTGCTTGGGGCAGACTTGAACATACAAGAGGCCATTGAAGAAGCTTTATTCAAAAGGTTACAAAGCTTCCCAAGGATTTCTGCTAACGACAATCTAACGTTTCAAGAACTCAGCAATGTTCTATTAGAGCTTCATCTTGCTAAGGCTGACATCAACTTACCTGGTCTCAGTTACTTTGACACTCTTGGTATCAAATCTATTGTTCTCAAGCTACCATATGGAATTCAAGAAACATAGGCAGCGCTTGGATCAAAGTATAAGGAAGAACATAGAGTTTCCTTTCCTCCTTTTTCCTACTGTGAGTTCATCAAAAGAATTGCAGACACTAAGAATGACCCAAGTTTCTCATATGGGGACTGTAACCTTCTCAGTGCACTCTCTCCAAGACCTACAAACACACGTATGTGGCACAGAGACCATAGAGGTCCAGCGTTAGTGAAAAGGACCAATGTTCTACCTGCACCTGCTACAGTTCTTGAAAAGACTGATCAAAACAAGAAAATTGAGGACCCAAATCGCCAATGTCCAATACATAAAAAACACATCCACTTAAATGTATCGGCTTCAGAAAGAAAACCCTCCAAGAACGTAAGGAACTTTTGAAGAAATTTGGGGTTTGCTACAAATGCTGTGCCTCCACAGAACACTTTTCAAAGGACTGTAAAGCGATCATCAAATGTGTGACAGTGATGACCATGTGCAAGCTCTTCATCAATATTTGCACAACTCTACTACGCTTACAAACAATCTTCCTGAGGCAAAGCAAGGCAGGGAGCACCCAGATCAAGTAGCACCTACTGCCCCAGTGTTCTCTACATGTACAGAGGTCTGTGGAGAAGGATTATGCAACAAATCTTGTCCAAAGATATGCTTGGTACGTGTATATCCCAAAGGTCAACCTGAAAAGGCAATAAGACTGTATACTATTCTGGATGATCAGAATAACAGATCTCGTGCAAGAACACAGTTTTTTGAACTGTTGAACATAACTGGAGATGCTCTCCCTTATACTCTAAGCACTTGTTCCGGCACTACAGGATTCTTAGGTAGGAGAGTCAGTGGTCTTGTTACTTCTCTGAATGACAATGTGGAAATATCTTTGCCCACTATCACTGAGTGCAACCAGATTCCAAACACCAAAGAGGAGATCCCTACTCCTGAAGCTGCTTTTCACCATTCTCACTTAAAGCACATAGCCAACCGAATACCAGCCCTCGATGAAAGTGCCGATATCCTGCTGTTACTGGGTCGAGACATCCTAAGGGTGCACAAAGTTCGTCATCAGTCAATGGTCCACACAATGCACCATATGCTCTGCGTCTGGATCTAGGATGGGTCATTATAGGCAATGGCTGCCTAGACAAGGACAGGATGTCCTACTCAGTCTCTTCCTTTAAAACACATGTCCTGTCAAATGGGAAAACAACATGTTCTGCATAACGACCACATAAATATATTGTGAAAAAGGTGCACAACGGCACATCATACAAAATAATAGAAAGCTCTTAATCTCTGGGATGACAACATTGGCAACACAGTGTTCGAGGTAATCACTAAAGACAATGAGTTGGCAGCTACCATAGAAGACAAAGAATTCTTGAAAACCTTGAGTAAAGAGTTCTACCAAGATTATTCCAACAGTTGGGTAGCACCTTTACCATTTCGTACCCCAAGAAAGAGACTACCAAACAACAGGGTACATGCAGAATCACTTTTTTTTCTTTAAATCGCAGTTTGAACCAGAAGCCTGAGATGAAAAAGCACTTTGTGGACTTTATGCAGAAGGTGTTTGAGAGAGATCATGCTGAGCCTGCACCTCCTCTTACGGAAGGAGAAGAATGTTGGTACCTACCCTGCTTTGGTGCCTACTATACTCGCAAGCCTGATCAGATTAGGGTGGTCTTTGACTCAAGTGCTCGTCATGAAAGTGTCTCCCTCAATGACAATCTTCGCACTAGGCCTAATCTGAACAACAATTTCATAGGAGTTTTACTTCGCTTCAGACCAGAGCCAATTGATGTTATGGCTGACATTCAGCAGATGTTTCACTGTTTCATCGTCTGTGAAGACTAAAGAGACGTCCTCAGGTTCCGATGGTACTGCAATAATGATGACAATGATGAAGTTACATGTTTTCGGTAACAGTCCTTCTCCTGCAGTAGTAATTTGTGGACTGAGTAAAACAGCTCAAGAGGGTGAGAAAGAATTTGGATCTGATGCAAGACAGTTTGTCAAAAGGAATTTCTATGTAGGTGATGGACTCAAATCTCTGCCTGATGAAGAAGAAGCTATTGACCTTCTTACTAGAACCCAGAACATGCTTGCCACTGCGAACCTCAGACGTCACAAAATCATCTCTAACAGCGACAAGTTCATGATAGCCTTTCCTTCTGATGACCATGCTGTCAATGTGAAGAAATTTCAACTAGGATCGGACCTTTCTGTTACACAACGCAGTCTTGGATTGCATTGGATGTTAAACAAGACGCATTCACATTTCAAGCATCAGTCTGTGACAAGCTCTTCACAAAGCGAGGAGTATTGTCTACAGTGAACAGCATTTATGATCCCTTAGGTTTCATTACACCTCTCACCTTTCAGGGTAAGATACTACTGAGACAGCTTACTTCTGAAAGCTCAGACTGGGATACCCCCTTTCTTAGACACCTTCCAAGACTTCACATCCTCAACAATCTTCACACATGATACATCTCTGTTTAATTTCAACTAGCATGTTTTATTAGTAAAATTCTTCAGAAAATTCCTAAAGATCAGTTTTCATTAACTATAGCTTTCCTGACTTTTGTGTACACATACAGGCATCTGCAGCACACAAGGCAGCATTACTAGCACAGGTTACACAGTCAGCGTCAGTTACTGAAATGTAAGAGGGCTCATTCTGGGCTGGTTTGAGTTCAGTGCTGTTGGTAACAGAAGAGTAAAATTATTTTTTCTTTGAGGTGACAGTCTGTGAATTTGCACTTTATGAATGGAAGGGGCAATGCCTGAGCCACCTGTGAAAAAACAGAAGAAATTGAGGCATTGCTCCTTTTCAGGCTGATGGCTAAAACAGCTGCAGTTCAAATATTGGTTTCAGCTGATGATGAGTCCAAACAAAATGCTATGTGTCTGTGGTGCAAAAAAGTGTTTAGCGTAGCACTTGGCGGTGTTTGTGATGTTCGTAGTCATGCCACAAGTTCAAAACACAAAACTATTGCTGCAGCCAGGCAAGCCAACTCTGGAATTGTTACATTTGCAAAACAAAGCACAGACTCAAGTGTTGGCTCATAAAAGAAAAACGTATTTAACCGAGTTGAAAACAGCTCATTTATTGCCAAACACAATTTGCCACTATGGTTGCTAGATGACCTTACTAATAGCATGGCTGACTGGCTTCCAGACTCCAAAATTGTAATTTCTCTTTCTTGTAAGCGTACCAAAGGTCCCATGCTAGTTAAAAACATCATTGGCAAGTACAATAAACAGCTTTTGTGTCACAAACTTTCCTATTGTCACGTTTCATTACTGATTGATGAAATTACAGACATCTCGACAACCAAAAAATTAGCCATAGGGGTTATTTATTTTGATGAAGATGCTGGTAAAACACAATACCTTTTCTACTGCGTTGATCTGACTAAAGTTATTGCAATTTTTGAGCAGATTAAATACTATTTTGTGGAAGATGGTATTCCTGTGAAAAATGATATGGCACTTGGCACAGATGGTGCAAGTGTGATGATTGGTCCAAGAAACTCTGTACTACCCCACTTCAAAATAGAGCAGCCTTTTATCTTTCACATTTATTGTATCTGTCATATAGCTGCAGATGTCTGTAAAGCCATACCTAAAACTGTTGAGCAACTTTGCAGAGACATACATAACCACTTTGAACATAGCTGCAAATACATACAATTTTATCACACATTTCAGGATTTGTTGAGGCAGATTATTTGAAGGATTTAAAGAATTTTTGGGGGGTTTGTCCTGCTATCTTTTGGAATCTGTTGTTCGTTTTCAATGCTTGCGTCCTTTATTTCCTTTTTACATATTCTGTTATATTCTTTGTAATGTTTAAATGATGATAGCGTTCCTTCATTTTTATATTTTATAAAGGCTCTTTTCTTATTATTTATATATTTTTCAACTAACTGGCTGTAAACCACATAGGTTTCATTTTTAGCCTTTTGAACTTGTTGCCCATGGGAATATATTTGGAGAGCAGCTCTCCGCCTTGGAAAATTAGCTCTCTTAAAGTTGAGTGTTTTTATTTTTCCTGTACGCTTGTTGTTTACAGCTAACAATAAATGAAATCATGTTATGGTCACTGCTACCCAGGTGTTCTTTTATATGGGCATTAGTAATAAGCTCTGCATGGTTTGAGACAGAGTCAGACAGTGTCTCTCACAGCTGATTCTTATTGGCACATGGTAGGAAAAAGCTGTATCCTTCAAGACAATCTGAAAGTACCTAGATTCCCACTTCAGGTTAATTTTGAAAAAACTATGCTATCCCTTCCCCATGGGACTGCTGAGGTAGAAAGTGTGTTTAATAAAAACTGATCTTTAGATCAAATTTTCAACTTCCATGTTGGAAGGACTGCTGTCAGCAAAGAGTGGTCCAGGGAGAATTACTCAGGAAATGCTTAAACATGTTGATTGCACAATGTATAACCACAGGTCTGAAAATGCATTGATGGCTAGACCTAAACTAGTGGGTGTTTTTTCTGCTCCTGCTGGTATTAACATGTCTAAGGAGAACAATAACAATGTGGTGGTGGTGGTGGTGGTGGTGTTGGTGTAGGGCTATTACAGACAGTCACAACTTCCCAACATGAGGTTCTTCATATGATTTTTACAACAGGAATGGTATGTTTGTACTGTAATAGCATTAGAAATACTTGTAAACGCATAACATTACAGGTTGACTTCTGAAAATGTTGGTTACAGTTATGGCCACTCCAGGCCTAAATGGTTTTCTATGTATTTCACTGGAACACGTGGTGAGGGGAAACCCTCAAACAGGGACACTTATTCAACTGAAATCTGCTGCAAGCTTCTTTGAAAAATTGTGATTTGAACAATGCAATGGCATTACTGTCTCCTTATTAACTGCTATGTCAGTTTTTCATCATGTCTCTGTGCTCCAGTTGGGGAGATTCACCATTCACTTGCCCTGTTTGCCATTCTACTAAATTCAGAACAGAAATTGAGGGAACCTCTATTCTACTGATCCTGGGATTTCACCTCAATTTCTGTAGTGGTGGCTAATTGTCTATGGGACTGAACTTGAAGGGAAATCTCTCCAGCTGGACTCAAGTGACCAAACTGCTGGGTTATATTAACCTGTCCTTCATAGAAATGGAGAAATATGTTTTTTGACTTTTCTTATAATTCAAAAATATTGCTAATCACACTAGCTGAATTTGTATGGCTTATATATTAATTGCACTGTTTTGTACTTAAAATGGCCATTTTAGGTACTTTTTTGAAGTGTCAGTACAAAATGTGGCTCTGTTAGTAAAATTCATGAATTTTTGTTAGCTGTTTGTAAATTTTGAGTCTTCCGTCAGTAATTTCTACTTAGGGGGGGGGGGGGGGTGGCAACACTGCTTAGAACCTATCTAGGAGGGTGCTACATTTACTTTTACAGGGATGAAGGAGATGAATGCAGCATTTTGTTTGTGTAAATAAATAAGAATTTTGATAGTGTATTTTTGGAGTTTGATCATCACCAGCCATGTGCCGGAATAAAGCCAGTGAGAGACCAGGTATTATTTTGGAATCTTCTCATTGAGAGGAAGCTCCTAAAAGGAAATGGCAAAGCTGACCCATGAGGAGCATGTAGGCAATCATCTTTTATGCCAAAAAAATTTATTAACTAAAGAAGTTGAGAAACTTTGTTCAACAAATTAAAGTTGTGTTCATTTTGAAAATTCAGTCATGTGCAGGTTAAATGAATAAATAATCAGGATTTCACTTTTAGCGTGATTGGATAATTGAAGTTAGTTAGCCAGTGGTAACATGTTTTGTTCAAAGAGATAGGGTATGGCATAACCTTTTTATAAAATTATGATTGCTATTTTTTTACATGTTTATAAATAATGTCTGATTTGTTTTTCTAGACTAGGGTCATACTACTGTGGCTGCAACTTGATCTGATTTTCATTGCAATAATGTAGTGCAACTTGGTAGTATTTTGATGCAATTTTAAAGAATTTTTGATGCGATTTTTATGCCTCTGCGTTTTTAGTTTTGGCCAATGATAAGCATATCTGCTGTGACATAAATTTAAGGTGTCCTATTTCTTTTTACTTCCTTGTTCGTCGGTCTTGTGTGGTGGTTAAGTAGTCATGTCCTCTCTGTTTTTGGCCAAGGCAGCAGTCATTACAGCTACTGATGCAGTGCTGATTGAAGAAGAGGAAGAGCAGAGGAAAAGGAAGTGTAGATACTGAATCCATAAGTCATTGCAAATAGGGAAGAGAAAGGCCAGTTCTGGTGCACTTGAGGAAAAGTTCTTCAATTATACAAGCATGTCAAAAAAGGTGAGTACATATGCTTATTCTCCTTAGATTTGTTGGAGGAGGGATGTGCCTAGGAGGAGAAGTAGTTTTAGAAATTGTATAAAAAATGCATAAATTACGTTAAATGTCATGTAGCTGACTTTTTGGTGCATTTTGTAACTGAGACAGGACCCTTTTCCAAAACTGCAGAATGCTATGCTGCATTAATGTGAACTGGCACAATTGATTTCCATTTTCATACAATTCTGTGCAATTCACATCTTAAATCAAACTAATGTAAAGCAGATCTTAAAGTGGTAGTAAACCCACCTTGTAATTTTGTTCCTACAGGTAAGCTTATAATAAAGCTTACCTGTAGGTAAAAGTAATATCTGCTAAACATGCACCATTTAGGGGATATTCTGGGATTTTATTGGCGCATGCGCTCTGAAGGAACGGCATACCCGTGCTGTTCCTTTAGAGCACTGTGCCATGGCCCGTGACTCCCGGGTGCATGCTCGAGAGTCACGTCATTGCGGTTCAGCTAGTCAGATGGCCGGAGCTTGCGAACCCAGAAGGAAGACAAGAGAAAGGTGGAAGCCTTTACAGCGGTGACAGGCTTAGTTTTAAGGTAAGTTTTACATAATGTGCTAGTATGCGATGGATACTAGCACATTATGCCAATGCCTTGCAGGGAATGTTTTTTTTTTAATTCTATTTTTATGCGCTTTAAGGAGTTGTGTGTAAGCATTATTATTTTAATGCGAAAAGTGGCATTGCAATATCATTGAAAGTTTATTTTACAATGACAATAAAGGCCTTCTTATCTTCTTTTTCTTATCTGCAGAAAGATCAGCTTTAACCACTTGTCTACTGGGGCGAGTTTTAATTTTATTTTTTTGGACACATTTTAAATTTGCATTTTGTGGTAGAAAATTACTTTAACCCCCAACAAGTAAATATTTTCTGAAAGCAGAGGTCATGGAAAATAAATAAAATATTAATTAAATAAATAAAATGGTGCCAGTTTCAATTTTGATTGTTGCGTGATACTTGCTCAGCTGTTTTTTTTCAAACGCATATTTTCAGGAAAAAATATCCTAAAATGACTTTTAATGCACAAAAAAACAATAAAATACCAATTTTTTAAACAAAATAATTAAAGATGGGGTAACAAGCCCCATATGTGAAAGTATTGGGCAGGTGACAGATTCTCTTTATGGAGATATCTATTAGACCCCTAATGTTTCCCCTACCCTCCACTGCAGCCAATCAAGCACAAATTGTGCTTGATTAAAGTGGCTCTAAAGGCTCAAGGTTTTTTTTACCTTCATGCATTCTATGTTTGAGATTCATTGTAACCCACAGATACACCTTCCTTTGCATAAGCATCCCATTATATACGGTTTTCTTTTTGGATGTGCACATAGGCTTTGCTTCCAAAAATCTTTAGATGACTCAAATTCAAGGTCTCCACAGCTCATATGGAGTTTTCCCAGTTTATTTTCTTGGTTGTCGATTTTGGAGCTAGTATGCGATCATAATTACCTCCCCCCACTATGTGGTTGGTATATCTGCATCAAACAGCTTGGTTCTTCCACTCTCACATAGAGTACAGTTCATTCTTTCTGAAACCCTGTTTTGTTCTGGGTTGTATGGTACAGTAGTTTGAAATATTATGGCATATTTGCTAAAAAATCACCTGTTTGTTATCACCTGTATATTCAGTTCCATTGTCTGTGCGCAATACACTCTGCATTTCCCCAGATTTGTTGCTTACATGAGCCAAATGCTGTTCAAGTTTCTCTGGTACTACATTTTTGTTGTGTAGCAAATATATGGGTTGATTTACTAACGGCAAATCAATTGTGCACTTTGCAAAGTGCAGTTGCTCTCTGCAAGTTGGGCAGCACAGTGGCTAAATCGTTAGCACTTCCGCCTGGAAGGATTAGGGTCGTTGGTTCAAATCCCAACCACAGCACCACCTGCCTGGAGTTTGCATGTTCTCTTTGTCCCTGTGTGGGTTTCCTCTGGGTACTCTGGTTTCCTCCCAAAGACATGCTGGTAGGTTAATTGGCTCTTGTCTAAATTGGCCCTAGTATGTATGAATGTGAGTTAGGGACCTTAGATTGTACACCCCTTGAGGGTTAGGGACTGATGTGAATGTACAATATATATGTAAATTGACAGCACTATATAAGTACATGAAGTAAATAAGTGCAGTTGCTCTAGAGCTTAGTAAATGAGGTAAAGCTTCACTTTGCAAAGAATACCCAATCACATGCATTGTTTGATCACATGGACTAATTTTTATTCCACTTGCATAGTCATTCTCAGTTAATTTCTTTATTATGTCAGGACTTCTGTGCGCAAATCGCCTGTGTCATGTGTGAATGCAGTTTGAATATTTTTCCTCCTTGGCAGTATTAACCACCTCATTGTAGTTCAGCTGTTATAGTTCATCTGTAATTTTACCCTTTGCAAGTTAAGATATACTCTTTTGTGATGGCAAAACTGTTACCTTGGAAGGTCACTACATTGCCTTGTTTTGTGAGCTTCTTCACTGACAAAAGATTAGTTTCAAGAGCAGGAACATACAGGACCTTTTTCACAGGTATCTTTCTAGTGACACTCTAGGAAATAGGACAGTAAAGAAAACTGTCTCGTATTCCTTCTTTGGCCTTTTCTAATTTTTTTTTCATTCTAGCTTTACATATTCTTCAGTCTGCTTTTAAATGGCCTTGTTTCTTTCACACAAAGCATTCACATGTTTCTTGTTGCATGTTCTTAGTTTTAATTCCATTTTTTATCTTTAAAGCAGACTCTGCAACAGAGTAGACATTTGCAGTTCATTTTGTTCTGAATCGAACTTTGGATGAATTTTTTCGTTATTTAGACATTTAGATGTATCCAAATTTACAAATTTCAATTGTAACAAATCCAAAATAATGAAACGAAATTTGGACAAAATTTGAAAGACATTCAAACTGAATGGAAGATCTGCAAGGCCTTGCTGGACCATTGGGATAAGGTGTCTCAATAATTCCGTAGAGAGATGAACGTTCCCACTGGTATGGAAATTTCCTGAATCGGCATGGCAGATCTTCCACCTCCAGCCACAAGGGTCCGGAAATTGGAGCCACTTACATTACATATTCTCTGCTTTTATCTGCTTTTATATATCTTCGGAATAAACTACATTGAAACCTATGGGCATATGAGTGTGTAACTTCACCATAGTGTTTTAAAAGTATTTCTACTGGGATATTATTTTCCCCAATGTTCCTGAGCGCTGTGTTTCCTTGATATCACATGTTGTCACCATTCCATGTCTCATACAGCTGCTGGGGACAAACTGCAAATTTTTTATAGCCATATATACTATATGCGACTTAGCTCTTGGTATTTCTCGGTAATATTATGCTGTGCACACAGACAGAATGTTGGCCAATTCAGCAGCAAGTCAGTGTGTACAGGAGCCTACATTAGGGTACAGTGGGGAAGAATCAGAACTCTTGTTGTTTTTCTTCTCTTATCCAGAGCTGTGCTACAGATATTTACTCTTGCTGTCTTAGCTTTTCCCTAGTCTAATAAAAAACAGCATTTTTATTTGTGCCTCTGTTGGTATTGGAGAAATTCACTCACTTTCTGTCTTGCAAAACAGGACAGGATGTAAAGGAAATTAAAAATATAATAGATTCCTGAATCCTGAATATCAGTAAAAACCTGAGAGTGGTTAACATCATATTCAAAACTAAGAAAACATTTTAGCAGGATATACTCTTTAGGCATGCCACCCCAACTTTTTGAGACGGGAAGGAGGGATAACTTCTAACACATGGTATGTAGGCAAAGTAATCCCCCCTCCATGCTCCCAGTTACTCAGACCGTCAGGAATAAATACACAAAAAATGACTGGGTAAACCCAAAAGACTTTTTTTCACCACTCATTCTCTTTCATATTGGTTGTTCAAAACAACAACAGCAAGAATTTGAAGCATTAGTGAAAGGCTTGCTATAGTATAGTTGTTTTGGCAGTTAAATAATACCTTGTTTAACGATTTCTATACCTCTGGACCAGAAAGAGGGAAAACTAAGGAGGAAAGTTAGACAGAGGTATTTAGTTTGAAAAGATGGACTATCCCTTGAAATAATTGACAGTGTTGACTATATATGCTGGAATTTTTAAGGTATTTTAAAGTGGCATCTGTTTACTAGATAATTGTTGGTATGTGTAGCACTACCCTCTTGAGGGCCACTGGATTTGTTTTGGGTCCCCACTAAGCTCTGCATGGTCAGGTAACACACATTCGCCACGCTTGCATATGAAGAGTAAGTGAACAGTTCTTGAGCTGGTTTTTAGTTGTTTTTAATAAGGGGTTAACAACTTGGATGGGTTCTAGGGGTGTATGGGATGCCAAAGCAACTAAAAACTTGAGGACAAACGTCTTAGCAACAATACCGTACAAAAATGTGGATTAAAATAGCAATTGTCTCTGTTAGGGAGCACTGAAGTCCCCTTGGTATACCTCCTCAGACCCCAGATGAATCCTTCCTCGTCACCCGACTGTCCTGAGGGTGTTCCTGGGCAAGGGATTCCAAGATCTGCCAATTAAGTAGTCCCTGATCAGAATTAGTTGGGTCTTGCACCTGACCACCCTTTCACTTTATCTGGCCCAGGAGGTTAGGAGTACTCACACTGTCCTGTCCTGTCAGTGTGGTGGGTCAGTAGCTGCTTTCAGGCCTGTCGCTGGGATGGCTCCTTCCCTGCTGCTCAGGATGTCCTCCATAGGAGACTTTGGGCAGTCCATCTCAGTCCATCTTCCACCTAACTCTGCACACCTGCTCCCCAGGCTCTCCCACAATTGAGGGTTGTCCTTGGTTATCATGCCCGGCCTCCTGCCTCAGGATTGGCCAAGGTCCCTAAAGCATGCAGATCTGAGCCTCCTCCCTTCCTCCATCCCTCTTCCAGAAAGTTCTCTCAGTTTCTGAAAGGGTGTGAGGGATCCGGAAGCCCTGACCTGTACAGCCTCCCAGCCTGTCCTGAGGTGAACTCCTGCCTTACACTCAGGATGACTCATCCCTGGCTGCTACCCAGCCTCTAACTAACAAAAAACATATTTAGCTCACCTAGAGGGCGTTATATCTGTGTTATTAATACAGTAGTGAATGTAAACCAAATCTACAGTATCTGCAATGGACTTTACATTAAAGTGTGAAGACAATACTTCCAAAATAATATTTTTATAGTAACTAAGATGCATGTACTCATTTGTTTGTTGCTTGGTAAATGGAAAATGGTGCAGTGCTACAAGACATTGTAATATGTACAGTATTAAATAATGGTAATAAATGTGATTCTTGTGAGCTACTATGGTGTATACTTTAGGTGAATGTATGTATGAAAAATCCAACAGGTTATTTATATCACCATGTGTTTGATATATGTGCAGTAAATGATATCAATGAAACTAATATACAAATGATTAGGTAAATAAATAAATAAATGAGTGGGTCACCTACACTATACACATGCTCATACCAGTGTGTCTAAACAAATCAAAGCCCGTGGTGTCGCACTCCACTATCAGTACATTTAAATGGACATATAAATATATAATTATATTAATTGAATTAATGAAAGAAATTTCAACAATTTATATCAAGTGACTGAGTCCTGATATATTTCCACGGCTTGATATAGCAATCACGCTAGTGCTTGCTATATGATCCTATGATGTCTTCTAATGGTGTATTACAAAACAAATATAGTCCACCAGTTCATATACCAGTTCTTCACCAGTTGTGCTCTCATCTGACGTATATGACCAAACCATTAAGTGAGGTCATACAAGCTCATGTCCCTTAAATTTAGGCTCAGAGGTGAACAAATGGATAAATCCCTGTATCCCAGATGGATGGATGAATGGAGTTTTTCCTTTTTCCCAGCAGGGAGTGTCGCCGTTTCCTAGGGACCTTTTTCCTGGAGGGGGATGGTTGAATGGAGTTATCCCTCTTCCCACTAGGGGGTCTCTTGACTCCTTTCAAACTTTATTTAATTAATTCATTTAATATAATTACAGTATATATATTTATATGTCCATTTAAATGTACTATAAGTGGAGCGCGACACCACGGGTATTAAATAATGGATTTATTGGTATAGAGATGGTAAAATCGAGGGGAAAGGTTAAGGAGAAGGAGTCTATAGAAAAAAGAGAAACAAGATTAAAAAAAGAATAACATATTGGGGAGAAGAGGGAATTAAGGAGTAGGTGTGGGTTGGGATGGAGAAGGTACAGGGAAAGAGTCCTAAGATTGTGCTCTGCGGATGCATGAAAGACCTTGGAGCTTTGATTAGTGACTACCAAATGCAGTAAAAAATAAATAAATAATTAAATGCTCTTTTTCATTTTTGGACTCGAAACAACTGGACGTTTATAATGCTTTTTCTGATCGCTCTTTTTGTGTTTTTTCTAAAACTTTCAACATTTGTCTCTCTGCTTAGTCTAAGATGTCAGTTGCAATGATATGATAAATATGCCTTAGCAAAACATACATTTCATAAATCATTCCCGGCAAATAAAACAAACAGGTAATATAACATGATAAAGTACAGCATAGTCTTTACATTTCAGAAAAAAAGGTTTAGGATGAATGTGCTCCTATTACGTGTAATAATTAGAATGCAACCAATTGGAATTACAATATGTACCAAGCAGTTCACTGGTAATTATCTCTCATTGGTTGTTTTGTATACATGTGAAAATTATTAAAGAGATTATCAAGCTTTCTTATGTGTTTGTTAAGAATGTGCTGATTAAATATATATTTTTTAAAAGAATTTCCGAAAGGCTGTATTTAGTAGGATAATAGCTTTTCCTTAACAGGCAAGTTATTCCCTTATGAAGAGAGCCTTTGCAATCCCAGAGCTCTTTATCAAGAAATCCTGATGAGCTACTTCTATGTTAGATGGTACTGGAGCTGGCAATACATTTAAGATTAATAATACTGTCATTTGTCATAAATTATGTATAAGGAAGCATTATCATGTCATTTGCTAAAAGAGTCTATTAGGGGTTATACATTTAGGACACCTGGTCTGTTATGAACAATTTAATCAGATCTAAGGTATGGTTATAAAGCTCCATAAGCTGATTGGTAGGTGCAGGGACACAAATTGTGGAGAATTCAACACATCCTTCCACTTCTCCTGATTCAGAGAATGTCAACTATGTATGCTGATCTTGAAGTGATTCATTGTATATTTTTGCTAGAATGATGTGGAAATAGGGTATATAGCGTGCCAAAATAAGCTGGATAGGATCCAAAGGTTGGTACATAGGTGTATTGAGGAGTAGAGGATAAAGAAAGAAGACAAAAATGCTAATGAAATATAAAATCTCTATCTGCCTAGTCACTTTTTTTTTGTAATAAAAACAACAAAACATGCTTTCAAAATGTATTACAGATTTAAAGAGGCCCCATTTAATATAGATTTTCTAATACTAAATAACATAAATTCAACTTCCCCTAAGAGCTATACCTAAACTTAAATATTAAAAGAATGGCAGCCAGCTCACACTACAAGTGATGAAACTCCACCTTTATATCAGAAACAGTCAGTCATTAGATCGAGCCCAGTGAGCGGCCAGTTGGTCATTCTTACATATGTGGATGTATTGGGGCAGTCATTATATGTGCTGAACATTTTCCTTATGCAAGTGTTTTTAATCTTGGTTTTTAACAATAAAATGCTTATCTGACTTCTTAATTTGCATTTGAGATTAGAGATGAGCGAATTATTCAAAAATTCGTTTCGGCTGATTCGGCGAATTCGCGGAATAAATTCGATTCGAGTCGAATATATTCGCTGCGAATTTAACTTATAAAAAGGGTGTTTCTAGGCTTCAGAGAGCCTTTATATTAGTGCAGAACACTGTACCTTTAATTTAAATGCCCTTGGAGTCTGCTGGGGAAGAGAAATAATACTGTCAGTCAGTATGACATGCAGATGAGTGCCGTCGATCTTAGAATCACCGCACACTTCACTCATTTGGGCAGTCACGGGGCCAAAACCAGAGTGTGGAGCCACAGTGTGGCGGTGGAGGCAGCAGCAATGGGAGGCCATACAGCACCCTATGAAAAAATGGAACCCACCAGCAGTGTGAGGAGACCTGAAAGTGGCACATGGCAGAGTGTGGCGATGGAGACAGCAGCAATGGGAGGCCGTACAGGGACCCATGACACACTCTGGACCTGCCAGCAGCATGAGGAGGTGGTACAGGGGCCCATGACAGATTACGGGCCTGGCAGCAGCATGAGGAGTCGGTACGGGGGCCCATGGCAGATTACGGGCCTGGCAGCAGCAATGGGAGGTTATACAGCACCCTATGACAAAATGGAACCCACCAGCAGTGTGAGGAGACCTGAAAGTGGCACATGGCAGAGTGTGGCGATGGAGACAGCAGCAATGGGAGGCCGTACAGGGACCCATGACACACTCTGGACCTGCCAGCAGCATGAGGAGGCGGTACAGGGGCCCATGACAGATTACGGGCCTGGCAGCAGCATGAGGAGTCGGTACGGGGGCCCATGGCAGATTACCGGCCAGGCAGCAGCAATGGGAGGCCGTACAGGGACCCATGACACACTCTGGACCTGGCAGCAGCATGAGGAGGCGGTACAGGGGCCCATGACAGATTACGGGCCTGGCAGCAGCATGAGGAGTCGGTACGGAGGCCCATGGCAGATTACGGGCCTGGCAGCAGCAATGGGAGGCCCGTAATCTGCCAGCACCCTATGACAAAATGGAACCCACCAGCAGTGTGAGGAGACCTGAAAGTGGCACATGGCAGAGTGTGGCGATGGAGACAGCAGCAATGGGAGGCCGTACAGGGACCCATGACACACTCTGGACCTGGCAGCAGCATGAGGAGGCGGTACAGGGGCCCATGACAGATTACGGGCCTGGCAGCAGCATGAGGAGTCGGTACGGGGGCCCATGGCAGATTACGGGCCTGGCAGCAGCAATGGGAGGCCCGTAATCTGCCAGCACCCTATGACAAAATGGAACCCACCAGCAGTGTGAGGAGACCTGAAAGTGGCACATGGCAGAGTGTGGCGATGGAGACAGCAGCAATGGGAGGCCGTACAGGGACCCATGACACACTCTGGACCTGGCAGCAGCATGAGGAGGCGGTATAGGGGCCCATGACAGATTACGGGCCTGGCAGCAGCATGAGGAGTCGGTACGGAGGCCCATGGCAGATTACGGGCCTGGCAGCAGCAATGGGAGGCCTGTAATCTGCCAGCACCCTATGACAAAATGGAACCCACCAGCAGTGTGAGGAGACCTGAAAGTGGCACATGGCAGAGTGTGGCGATGGAGACAGCAGCAATGGGAGGCCGTACAGGGACCCATGACACACTCTGGACCTGGCAGCAGCATGAGGAGGTGGTACAGGGGCCCATGACAGATTACGGGCCTGGCAGCAGCATGAGGAGTCGGTACGGGGGCCCATGGCAGATTACGGGCCTGGCAGCAGCAATGGGAGGCCCGTAATCTGCCAGCACCCTATGACAAAATGGAACCCACCAGCAGTGTGAGGAGACCTGAAAGTGGCACATGGCAGAGTGTGGCGATGGAGACAGCAGCAATGGGAGGCCGTACAGGGACCCATGACACACTCTGGACCTGGCAGCAGCAAGAGGAGGCGGTACAGGGGCCCATGGCAGAGTGGCGAAGCGTAAGCAGCTTAAATTGAAGGCCATACAGAGGCCTATGTTAAAAATAATAACATGTTTGGGGCATGATTCATGGCGGATTTAGTCAGTTGTGTCAGGAACTGGTGGTTTGAAATCCAGACTAATCCACGCCTGATTCATTTTCACAAACGTGAGTCTCTCCACACTTTGGGTGGACAGTCGTGTCCTCCGCGAAGTTACAATACCTCCTGCCGCACTAAACACGTGCTCCGATGCCATGCTACTGGCCGGGCATGACAGCCTTTCAAGGGCAAATTCAGCTAGTTGGGGCCAAAGGTCAAGTTTCGTTGCCCAGTAGTCAAGGGGATTGTCTACCTCGGTTGGCAGGGTGCTGTCCAAGTAGGCCCAAGCCTGTTGTTTGAGGTCCTGCTCCAGGTCCACCTGATGCTGCTGCTGCTGCTGCTGCTGCTGCGGCTGGTTAGTAGTTTCCTCACTGCGCTGGTGAAGAAAGCTACTCATCATCGACTGCAGACTGAGGCAGCCGCTGCTGGTGGAGCTGCCACTGCTCCTACCACCCCACCCCTCCCCTGCTGCCATGGCAGCGGAACGCGAGCGCACAGGGCCCACAGTGTCTGAGGATGGACGTTGGCGCAGAAAGGCAGAGACCAACTGACTACATAGGTGGTTTTTATAGTACGTTATTTTGGCCTCCCTCTCAGCAGGTGTGAAAAAGGCCACCATTTTTGAACGGTAGCGAGGGTCCAACAAGGTGGACAGCCAAAAGTCATCCCTCTGTCTGATGGTTATTATTCGGCTGTCGCTACGCAAGCAACCGAGCATGCTATGGGCCATTTGTGCCAAGGAATGCGAGGGACTCCCTGCCTCCATCTCCACAGCATACTGCCATGGTGCGTCTGGGTCCTCTGTCTCCTCCTCCTCCTCTACCAGATGCTCCTGCTCCTCCACTCCTGTCCGCTGAGTGGAAAAACCACCCATTTCACTCAATAATTCCTGAGCACCAATGTCCTCCTCTACCTCCTCCTCTTCTTCCTGTCCTGCCCCCACAGGGGTCATGTGGCATTGAGATCTGTGCGCCACGTCTACCGCACCCTGACCAGCCATTGTTAACAGCATTTGTTCCAGGACGTGCAACAGAGGAATGACGTCGTTCATCCCATAGTCCTGCCGACTCACGAATAGCGTGGCCTCCTCAAAGGGCCTGAGCAAGCGGCAGGTGTCACGCATGAGCTGCCAATGGCTGACATCTAAGTTACACAGGGGAGTACCTTTATCCGCTTGTAACATCAGGAAATCGGTGATGGCCTTTCGCTGTTCGTAAAGGCGGTCTAACATGTGTAGGGTTGAATTCCACATTGTTGCAACGTCGCAGATCAGGCGATGCTGTGGAATTCCGTTCTGCCGCTGCAGCTCAAGGAGGGTGTGCTTTGCGGTGTAGGAATGGCTGAAATGCATGCAAAGTTTACGTGACATTTTAAGGATGTCTTGCAGTGGGATGGTGGATTTTAGGAACCGCTTGACAACCAGATTGAACACGTGAGCCATGCATGGCGCATGGCACAACCTTCCTTGACGCAGAGCAGACACCATGTTCTTTCCGTTGTCGGTCAACATGGTTCCGATTTTCAGTTTGCGCGGAGACAGCCATCTGTCGATTTCTCTGTTCATTACACTCAGAAGTTCCTCCCCTGTGTGACTACGTTCGCCAAGGCATACCAGGTGCAGCACAGCGTGACACCGTTGCGCCCTGCACATGTGATATGCCGGTCGGGTAATGGGACTTGGCACGGGGGTGGCGGCTGAGGACACGGCGGAAGAAGAGGTGGTAGAGGCGGACATCTTTGCTGGACCAAGGACGTGCAAACGTGGAGGCAAAAGCGGCGTGACCTGTCCAAGTTGCTGGTGCGGCTGTGCCGGCACCACGTTCACCCAGTGGGCCGTAAATGACATGTACTGTCCCTGACCGCAGTTACAGCTCCACACG
This sequence comes from Staurois parvus, assembly GCF_062004578.1. NCBI lineage: Eukaryota > Metazoa > Chordata > Amphibia > Anura > Ranidae > Staurois > Staurois parvus. The sequence goes on along the minus strand of NW_028318246.1, from coordinate 272,587 downwards.
TCGGCGCTGCTGTGCACTTTGGCAGAGACCGACATGCTCAAAGACTGGCCCACCATCTCTTCTACATGTGAATGCAGGGCTGGCACTGCCATTTTGGCGAAGAAATGCCGGCTTGGCACTCTCCACCGCGGCTCGGCACAAGCCATCATTTCTCGGAAAGGTGCTGAGTCCACCACTTGGAAAGGGAGGGACTGCAGCACCAGCAACTTGGACAGGAGGACGTTCAGCTTCTGCACCGTCGGGTGCGTGCTCGCAAACTGTTGTCTCTTGGAAACGGATTCCAAGAAAGACTGCTGACGGAATCCGTGAAGAGGAGTAGCAGGAGAAGGAGCATCTGAACGAGCGGAAGATGCCAACGAGCGACAACTCCCCTCAGCAGAAGTGTTGGAGCCTTGACTGGCTGATAGAGGGCGATTGACGTCGGGTGACGGAGCAAGTAACGGAGCGGGTGATGGAGCAGGGGCTGGGGCAGGCAGAACCGCCGTATCTTTATCACGGTTTTCCCAGGCCACCGAATGGCGACGCTGCATATGCTGACACAACACTGTAGTCCCAACATGGGCCTCCTGGCCACGCTTGACTTTCTGGCCACATAGTCGACATACGGCTACGTTTACTTCCTCGGGCAGCTTGACGAAAAATTGCCACACCGCCGAGTAGGAAACTTTGCCCCCGCTACTCCTCACTGGCTGACTGCTACTTCCTCCGTGCACACCGGCACCACTACTGGCCGTGGTGGTAGGCTGCAGTGGAGCTGGTGCTCTACTCCGTGGCCGTTTGCCTCCACTGACACTGCTGCGACCCTGCTGCCTCCTGGGCAACCCACCGACTGTTTTGCTCGCTGCCAAGCTGGCACCCTCTTCTCCTGATGATGCAGAAGCAATAGCCTGATGACGACGAGGCTGCCAAGTGCGATCAGCCTCATCATCATCAATTAGGGTCTCCGCGTCACTACTAGCCCCCTCGGCTGCGTGTGGGTCAGGAGACAGACCTGTCTCTAGACCGGCTACCGAGCCACTCTCCTCGCCAGTACTTCTTCGCCTGGCTGCTGAAGAGGCGGATGTCTCCCCCCGTTCCTGACCGCCCTCTGTTAGCTCTTCCTCACTGTACAGTGGGGCTGAGCCCACAGCATGCGATACTTCGCTTGGTGAGGGAACAGCAAAGGACAGGGGCAGGTCGAGGACACGTGATTTCAGTGGGCTTGCTCCCGGGCCATGCCAACTAACGGTTGTGTCTGACGTACCCACCGACCGTTGGCTGTAGGTGTCAGAGGTGACCTGGGAAGAGGAAGACGAACGAGCCAACCAATCGATGACGGCAGGGTTGTCGGTGGAGACACGACTGCTGGATGACACCGGGAGCACTGGCCTCTGGCTGCGACTAGTGCTGCCTCGACCCCTTCCTCTGCTGCCACGTCTGCTCGCTCCTGAAACATTGCCTCCTCTGCCACTCCTCTGCGTGTTGTCTGACATACTCTTTAATTCAACGATTCTGTGTCCCTCAGTAACGATTCTGTGTCCCTGAGTAACGATTCTGTGTCCCTGAGTAACGATTCTGTGTCCCTGAGTAACGATTCTGTGTCCCTCAGTAACGATTCTGTGTCCCTGAGTAACGATTCTGTGTCCCTCAGTAACGATTCTGTGTCCCTCAGTAACGATTCTGTGTCCCTCAGTAACAATTCTGTGTCCCTGAGTAACGATTCTGTGTCCCTGAGTAACGATTCTGTGTCCCTCAGTAACGATTCTGTGTCCCTCAGTAACGATTCTGTGTCCCTGAGTAACAATTCTGTGTCCCTGAGTAACGATTCTGTGTCCCTGAGTAACGATTCTGTGTCCCTCAGCAACGATTCTGTGTCCCTGAGTAACAATTCTGTGTCCCTGAGTAACAATTCTGTGTCCCTGAGTAACGATTCTGTGTCCCTCAGTAACGATTCTGTGTCCCTGAGTAACGATTCTGTGTCCCTGAGTAACAATTCTGTGTCCCTCAGTAACGATTCTGTGTCCCTCAGTAACGATTCTGTGTCCCTGAGTAACGATTCTGTGTCCCTGAGTAACAATTCTGTGTCTGTCCCTGAGTAACAATTCTGTGTCCCTGAGTAACGATTCTGTGTCCCTGAGTAACGATTCTGTGTCCCTGAGTAACGATTCTGTGTCCCTCAGCAACGATTCTGTGTCCCTGAGTAACGATTCTGTGTCCCTGAGTAACGATTCTGTGTCCCTCAGTAACGATTCTGTGTCCCTGAGTAACGATTCTGTGTCCCTGAGTAACGATTCTGTGTCTGTCCCTGAGTAACGATTCTGTGTCCCTGAGTAACAATTCTGTGTCCCTCAGTAACAATTCTGTGTCCCTGAGTAACAATTCTGTGTCCCTCAGTAACGATTCTGTGTCCCTGAGTAACGATTCTGTGTCCCTGAGTAACAATTCTGTGTCCCTCAGTAACGATTCTGTGTCCCTGAGTAACGATTCTGTGTCCCTGAGTAACGATTCTGTGTCTGTCCCTGAGTAACAATTCTGTGTCCCTGAGTAACAATTCTGTGTCCCTGAGTAACAATTCTGTGTCCCTGAATAACGATTCTGTGTCCCTCAGTAACGATTCTGTGTCCCTCAGTAACGATTCTCTGTCCCTGAGTAACGATTCTGTGTCCCTGAGTAACGATTCTGTGTCCCTCAGTAACGATTCTGTGTCCCTGAGTAACGATTCTGTGTCCCTGAGTAACGATTCTGTGTCCCTCAGTAACGATTCTGTGTCCCTGAGTAACGATTCTGTGTCCCTGAGTAACAATTCTGTGTCCCTCAGTAACAATTCTGTGTCCCTGAGTAACAATTCTGTGTCCCTGAGTAACAATTCTGTGTCTGTCCCTGAGTATCAATTCTGTGTCCCTGAGTAACAATTCTGTGTCCCTGAGTAACAATTCTGTGTCCCTCAGTAACGATTCTGTGTCCCTCAGTAACAATTCTGTGTCCCTGAGTAACAATTCTGTGCCCCTGAGTAACAATTCTGTGTCTGTCCCTGAGTAACAATTCTGTGTCACTGAGTAACGATTCTGTGTCCCTCAGTAACGATTCTGTGTCCCTGAGTAACGATTCTGTGTCCCTGAGTAACAATTCTGTGTCCCTCAGTAACGATTCTGTGTACCTCAGTAACGATTCTGTGTCCCTGAGTAACAATTCTGTGTCCCTGAGTAACAATTCTGTGTCTGTCCCTGAGTAACAATTCTGTGTCCCTGAGTAACAATTCTGTGTCCCTGGGTAATGATTCTGTGTCCCTCAGTAACGATTCTGTGTCCCTCAGTAACGATTCTGTGTCCCTGAGTAACGATTCTGTGTCCCTGAGTAACAATTCTGTGTCCCTGAGTAACGATTCTGTGTCCCTGAGTAACGATTCTGTGTCCCTCAGTAACGATTCTGTGTCCCTGAGTAACAATTCTGTGTCCCTGAGTAACGATTCTGTGTCCCTGAGTAACAATTCTGTGTCCCTGAGTAACAATTCTGTGTCTGTCCCTGAGTAACAATTCTGTGTCCCTGAGTAACAATTCTGTGTCCCTGAGTAATGATTCTGTGTCCCTCAGTAACAATTCTGTGTCCCTGAGTAACAATTCTGTGTCCCTGAGTAATAATTCTGTGTCTGTCCCTGAGTAACAATTCTGTGTCCCTGAGTAACAATTCTGTGTCCCTCAGTAACGATTCTGTGTCCCTCAGTAACAATTCTGTGTCCCTGAGTAACAATTCTGTGTCCCTGAGTAACAATTCTGTGTCTGTCCCTGAGTAACAATTCTGTGTCCCTGAGTAACAATTCTGTGTCCCTGAGTAATGATTCTGTGTCCCTCAGTAACGATTCTGTGTCCCTGAGTAACGATTCTGTGTCCCTGAGTAACGATTCTGTGTCCCTGAGTAACGATTCTGTGTCCCTCAGTAACGATTCTGTGTCCCTCAGTAACAATTCTGTGTCCCTGAGTAACAATTCTGTGTCCCTGAGTAACAATTCTGTGTCCCTGAGTAACGATTCTGTGTCCCTGGGTAACGATTCTGTGTCCCTCAGTAACAATTCTGTGTCCCTGAGTAACAATTCTGTGTCCCTGAGTAACAATTCTGTGTCTGTCCCTGAGTAACAATTCTGTGTCCCTGAGTAACAATTCTGTGTCCCTGAGTAACAATTCTGTGTCCCTGAGTAACGATTCTGTGTCCCTCAGTAACAATTCTGTGTCCCTGAGTAACAATTCTGTGTCCCTGAGTAACAATTCTGTGTCTGTCCCTGAGTAACAATTCTGTGTCCCTGAGTAACAATTCTGTGTCCCTGAGTAACAATTCTGTGTCCCTGAGTAACGATTCTGTGTCCCTCAGTAACAATTCTGTGTCCCTGAGTAACAATTCTGTGTCTGTCCCTGAGTAACGATTCTGTGTCCCTGAGTAACAATTCTGTGTCCCTGAGTAACAATTCTGTGTCCCTGAGTAACGATTCTGTGTCCCTAAGTAACGATTCTGTGGCCCTAAAGTCTCTGTGGCCCTAACTCTGTCCCTAATACACAGAGGTCTGTCTCTCTTGAATGACCGGAGGCTAATGGAGAATTCTAAGATGGCCGCGATTTATAGCTCCACCATTACACAGTGCTGGCTGGCTGGCTGCTGATTGGCTAATGCGATCACATGTCATGAATGAATGCATTATGGGTCAGCGCGCCTTGTCTGCGCGCCTTCCCAGAGATCCCCGCTCCGTCGCCACACATGTCGCCGCCATTTTTGGGAAAATTCGATTCGTGCATCCGAAGTTTGCTAATTTTCGGATTCGGCGCGAATCAAATATTTCCTAATCTTCAAAATGAATTCCACTTCGTCATGTTCGATTCACTCATCTCTATTTGAGATCATTGAATCAGTCAGCTAGCATTTTAGGAAGATTCACAGCAATGGTATTTTTTTAATAAGTTTACACTCACTGGCCATTTTATTATTAACCACTTCAATACCAGGCACTTTTACCCCTTTTCTGCGCAGGCCAATTTTCAGGTCTCAGCGCTCTCACACTTTGAATGACAATTGCGCAGTCATACAACACTGTACCCAAACTAAAATGTTGTCATTTTGTTCACACAACTAGAGCTTTCTTTTGGTTGCATTTAATCACCACTGGGGTTTTATTTTTTGTTAAATTAACACAAAAAGACCAAAATGTTTGAAAAAAAACAAGTGTTTGTTTGTGTTATAAAAGTTTGCAAATAAATAATTTTTCTTCATAAATTTAGGCCAATATGTATTCTGCTAAATTTTTTGGTGAAAATACCCAAATCAGTATTTATTTTTTAGTCTGTAGGAAAGTTATAGAGTTCACAAACTATGGGATATATATGAAAATTGATCATTCCTGAAGTACTGACAGCCAATCTAATTTCTTGAGGCCCCAATATGTCAGAACAGTACAGATATCCCCCAAATGACCCCTTTTTGCAAAGTAGACAGTCCGACGTATTTCATAAAAAGCATGGCGAGTTTTTTGAAGTTGTAATTTTTTTGTCATAATTTTTCGGAAAATGAAGAAATGAAAAAAATTATTTTCACAATTTGTTTTTTACATACTGTCACCAGTGCAGTACAGCATCACATATAACTGGTGTGGCGGTGATCATGGACACTGACTGGTGATAGTACAAAAAAAAAATTTAGTTTATTCTTTTTCAATTTGTTTTTATTTTTTTAATTTTTATTACATTTTTTTCTCTTTTTTTAAGATTTTTTTTCATATTACACTATGACCAAAGTAGTATAATGTTACCATAGTAACATTGTACTACTTTGGTGAAGTGATCAGTATTTTTTTTTTACACAATTTGATTGATTGTAGCAAATCATTTCTTTTCTATAAGCAAGCATTTAACTGAATGAAATCGATTCATTCAGGTTTTTTTTGTGATTAGCTGTGATTGGCCATGGCTAATCACATGACACAGATGGGCTGTGATTGGCCCAGCCTGTGCATGAGATTACTGTGACCATTCACAGCTAGACACACTTGTATACAATGGATGGCATAAAAGGAAGGCATCCATTGTATACAACTGTCATGTGACCTGCTGTGATTGGTCACAGCAGGTCACATGGTACTGGCAATGGGGCCAGTACACAGATCTGTCATCGGCCATGTCCGAGGTACACAGCAACAGTGACAGATCTTGCCACAGCGTGGCCCTGCAGGCATGCGCAAAGTGCTATCCGGGAAGGATGTCATATGACGCCCTATCGGAGGTACAAGAGGCTCGCCCGGCCATCATTTTACTATAGGCCGGGCAGGAAGTGGTTACGTACACCTGTTCAATTGATTGAACACAAATTGCTAATCAGCCAATCATATGGCAGTAACTCGATGCATTTAGACATCTAGATGTGGTGAAGACGATTTGTTGAAGTTCAAACCGAGCATCAGAATAGGGAAGAAGGGGAATTTAAGTAAGTTTGAATGTGGCATGGTTGTTGGTGCCAGACTGGCTGGTTTGAGTATTTCAAAAACTGCTGATCTACTGTGATTTTCACATACAACTATCTCTAGGGTTTACAGAGAATGGCCCGAAAAAGAGAAAATATACAGTGAGTAGCAGTTGTGTGGACAAAAATACCTTGTTGATGTCAGGGGTCAGAGGAGAATGGGCAGACTAGTTTGAGATGATAGAAAGGAAACTAACTCATATCAATATGGACCAAAATCTCTGAGGAATGTTTCCAACACTTGTTGAATCTATGCCAGGAAGAATTAAAACAGTTCTGAAGGCAGAAGCAGTTCAATCCAGTACTAGCAAGGTGTACCTAATAAAGTGGCTGGAGTTAAGTGAAAAGTTCACCTTTTGTAACATGTTACGCACATATTCAGGGTGTAACATGTAACATGTTCCGAAAAGACTGGCCCCTGCCTCCGATACCCCTCACTTCCCCCTTTGGAAGAGACAAGTGCTTAGGAAGAGTTTGCTCTCTCCATTCATTTCTGTGCATTTCAGCAGGGGTGTTTCTACTATCTGAAAAGCAAGTAACTGTATGTTAAATAGATATAAGCCAACATTATAATATATTCTGCAGACAGCAACATATATGTTTCAGAGCATTGTAGCCCAGGTTTCTATTAAATAGGGCCCTATCAGGGAGCATCATCAGTCTCCACTTCCCTAAACCATCTTCAATTCATACCACTTAATAGATGTTTTAGCACTTTTGATATCACTCCCTTATACTTTAATAGACCAAAAGCTTTTCCACCTTACATATCTCTCCCTTATATACTGATAAAATTAATGCAGAGACCTGGGAAAGTAGTGTAAAGTATAATTCTGGGTTACTGTAAAAGTTACCAATGCAATGGGGCCCCCACAAACTGCGTGGGTTAAATGCTCATTTTGTCTGGGGATGATGAATAAGGTTATAAGCTTAGTTACTTTATTCCCTTATCCCACAGGCTTCCTTTGCCCTTTGTAACGGATTCCTCAAAGCTTCTTCTTATTTCACTGCCCCATGTGCAGCAGGGTCTCCAATGCCATCATGTACAGTGCAGAACCCATATTCCTACATCGTATGTGAGGACACTAAGGGCTGCCCACATCCTGGGACCTTTGAAAGCAGAGAAGAGTATTGTCTTGGAAATTCGCTTTAACGAATTTCTCCTTACCGTGAGTACTCGCAGTTGGATGCGCAGAAATCCCCCATAAAGCTGTGCGAATCTCGCTTACCACGACTGCAGCCAAACTACACGATTCCTGCCCATCCAAATACTTTGGTTCTGTTGAATTTGTGGGTGATGGAGCTCCGTTACCCTAGAATGATCACACGACACTCTAAGGCTGGTTGCAATCCACATAAGGGCGGCTTTAGGCTCAGCTCTCTGTTTTTATTAAGAATACACACATGCCCCCCACATGAATAAAGTCAATCCCTCCCACCGAACAATACAATGGGGATTGCCTATACAGAGGATATACATTCCAATTGGAGCATAGCCTTTGCTATTATCTATCACTGGTCCTCCCCCATGAACTTTCTGAGGTCAGCAGACTTCCTCCCCTTCCCCCCTATGAGCCATCTGAGGTCATATTTCCTGTCCTACTAGCTTCTATTGGTATGTAAAATTCTCTGCACAAGCACTCCCTAAAAATATCAGTCTGTACCTGGATGGGCCCGATACGATCTTTATTAAAACACATCCATCCAAGATACAGTTTCAAGTTGGTAATGGGTTGTAAGATATGCATAAGCCTACACGTGGAGTTCACACCGCTTGCGCATTGCGTTATGAAGCCCACGTGGTACCATGCTGCTGATATGTGGATACAGGCCCACGGTCTACTGACAGCAGCATTCGCATGGAATGCCGTGGTGGTATACACGCCGGTCTATAAGCGCAGATCTGCCATCTCATCCATTACCAAGCTGAGTACTGTAATACATACATTGTACATGCGCATGGCCCAATTGCAGCCTTCAGAGCTTTAATTAAGCCACACGAGAGACATATGAATAACACGAATACATGACACATTTAAAGTTCGACCAACAATACAAAATTTCCATGACATTCCCTCCTGTTTTATCATATTCTCCTCGTGTCCCTTCTTGATCTTCTTCAGCTTGATGGGTGTAGTCTCAAACTTCAAAGAGTTCCTGTAGTTGTCCCTGAGAATAAAGCTCCATGGGGTACCTGAAACAACAAGACCCGACGCAGACTCGACGCAAACAGGCTTGATTGAAGCGATGATCCTCAAGAGCGTTGGAACCTTCACTACAGGAAGGCTCTTGCAAAAACCACAAACAGACTTGTGGTATGAATAAAGCTTGTGATCCCACGGTGGTCTGGGGAGATCCAGCAACAGATTCTCAAATTGCCCCTGCAGACGGGGCCACACAAGGCTGGTCTCGACCCAGACAGTTTTCCAAATCGCAGACACAAACCATGATGAGGCTTGAAGCTTGCTTGAAGGTCTTGGAGAATGTGGTCTTCAGAGAGATAAATTAGAGGGAAGCCAGGACGTAATCTGTAGAGAAGGTGGATGGTTGGTGAGGTCTTCCTCCGATCAGTGGTTGGAGTGGGATCCCAGGAGCGGGCATGGAGATGTGGTCGTCTGCCCGAGCTTGGTTTACACGGTCGATGAGGCAACAGGAACATCTCACCGCGGCATATAAAAGGCAGATGAAAAAGAGAAGCATCAGGATATACACTCCCACTTCCTTCAACCAAGATCCGATGGAGAACAGGAAATCTCCCAATCCTCCCAAACCCTTGAACGGATTCCAACCCTCACTAGCTATAGCTCTAGCTTTTCCCTGTAGTTCACTAACTTTGTCCATATGGGCCTGGACCTTGTCATCGGTGTCTTCTATCCAAGTACAACAATCCTCTCCGATGAACTCACAGAACCCCCCTTTGGCGGCTAAAAGATAATCAAGGGCCATCTTCTCCTGAAGCACTAAAATTCCCATCTGCCGTTGTTCTTGGGCAATTTCTCTGACAGCCTCTACGGTCTCGTTAAACATACTATCCACGATGACAGAAAAATTGTTCAGGCGCTTCATAAGTTCTATTCCCCATCCTGTTAATGAGGGGAACCAAGCCCATGCCTGGTCGCCCTCAGAGAACAGTTCCCTGCGAACTCTCCCTGCCATCCTTACCTTCTTGTGGACCATCAACTCTTCATGGTCCATCACTACATAGGATGCGGGGACTAGCTTTATGAGGGCACACGAACCTTTCGCGTTCTGGGGAAATGTTCTATAGGCTGCCGAACCACACAGAAAATAGTATGGACCTGTCAGAGCAGAACAGGAGGAGTTCCTCGTTCGGCCTCTGGTACTGAGCAACAGTTGCACAGACTGGGGGATTGCTCCCTCAGTCTGCACATCACATCCGTCCTTCCAACACACGTGGTCTGGTCGGTCAGTGTGGTTACTCAGAAAGGAAGTCTGGTTAGTCAGATTGACAGTTATACCTCCCTCGCAGGTGGTAGTCCCAACAAACTTGTTACCTGTGCCAAAGCTGATGTTAAAGCACACCTGAGGGCTGCCTAGCTGTCCAGTTACCCATAATGGACTGGTGAGGGCCCTACAGGAGCTAGAGCTAATATTGGTGCTGAAACTGATGTTACCTGCTAAAAATGTGTCATTAAGTTCTACCGATAAATGTCTACGTGGGGGCTGACCAGGGGTCCCTTGCTTTTTCATGCCGACGCGGATGTCATATAGGGCATGAACAGCGGCCATTGCGGACATGTGATGACTGGGTGGGGGCTTAGAGCATACCCAACAGTTGGTTTTGTTGGCGGTTCTGGCTAAACGCAGGTGCATTTTAAATAAAAGGTTGGGGTATCTGCCATCTTTTCCTCCGTTCACACACATGTAAGACATACAAACAAAAAGAAAAAGGAAAATGACACCCCTCATTCTCTGGTGTAGCTGAGAAGCTTCTTGCAGTGGCTTGCGTGCACCCAGTTGTCTCGTCCCTCGAGCTTGAGTGAGGTAGGTGTCGTCAGCTGGACTTGGTATGGTCCGGTGAACCGTGGCTCGAGTCCGGTTCTTTGATGTTTCTTTAGGACGACCCAATCACCTGGCTCAATAGAAAGAACACCTGTTATTGTATTTGGATCGGGGAGCGATTCGCGAACCCGATGGTGTATCTTCTGCAGCTCCCGTTGCAGAGATTGCACATAACCTGTAAGCTGTGAATGCAAAGACAACAACTGTTGAGGAAAGTACAACCCTGTTTTGGGAGGTCCCCCAAACAACACCTCGTAGGGTGACAGCCCATGTGGTTGCCGAGGGGCATTCCGGATGGAATAGAGGGCAATGGGGAGACACTCAGGCCAAGGTTTTTGGGTATCGGAAGACGTTCAACCTTACCGCTACTCTCGGGGTGATATGGGGTGTGTCGCCGCTGACTCCAGTTCCACCAAAGAAATGCAGTCGTGTCCTTTGGAAGAGAGATTAGTAGTGGACAAAGAAGACATGTTAGCAGAAGAGGTGTTAGTATTGTTAGTCGTGTTGCAAAATTCAGCACTGTCATTGCTGTCCTCCCCCCCCTTCTCATCTTCCGACACAGGAAGAAGAGAAGCTGGGTTAAGAATAGTGCATCGTTTGATAGTGAGGTTAGTAGGGGTTAGGAGGGTTTTCCCCTGAGAGGGGTACCTTGCCTTGGATGTCCTGTTTTCACAGGACCGTTCTTGCTGCACCGGTGTCAGTGAGGCAAGGGAGGGGATATTTTAATTCCTCTAGAAAAAGATGGATCTGGGCCGACACCGATTTGTCAACTTCCTATGAGAATTCATAGGAGTTACTTACCATGGTGGTCATAGGGGCGGAGGACTCATCAGGAATGAACTGCCACCGACCTTTAGGTAATTGGGGACAGCTCCTCCTCATGTGCCCCGTTTGGTGGCACTGGAAGCACCTGGGTGGGGGCCTATCCTTCCTGTGACCCAGATCCCTTGGTTTTTCGTGTGGGGTCTGGGACATAAGAACTTTGGCCTTGTCTTGTTTTCTTCTATCCATTTCCCTCTCTATTGCCGCAAGAGTGGAAAGGATAGCAGGGATAGACATCTCATTATATTCGGGTCGGGCCAGAACCAGCCTTTCCCGAATTTTAATATTGATGCCTTCCAAAAATTTGGCCCGCAACAGAATGTGCGTCGCGGTCACCTTTACCCCTTCAGTTGGAGCATCAGGTCCAACTTCCAGATCTGCATCCAGTGCCGTTTGCTTGAGACGGCGCCAGAAGCAGGCGCTTTCCTCATTAGGACCCTGGGTGAGCTTCATCATGTCCGTAGTAGAGGTAGCACCATACATTTCTGGAAGCTTTGCCTTTAGCTGTGTACAGAACTCTTTGCCCCCTGAAGTCATCTCCTCATGCGTGGTTATAGAGCACCCTGCAATCACTGTACTGGCCACTTCCATGCCCACCTTTGCCCGTAGGATCTGTGCACAATCTGACCCGCTCATACCATAGCTGAACTGGTTTTGTCCAAACATTCGAGCAAATCCTCTCGGATTGACTCGATAGTCCGGGAGCTCAGCCAGAATAGTGCGGATCTCTGCCGGGGTGAAGGGGACATGCCAAACTACCCGTTCCCCTAAAGTCCGTTCCCCCCGTGCATTGGGAGGACCTTCAAATTGCTGCACCCTGACTGGATAGGCCTCGGTCCGGGAAGAGTGCAAGGGCTGACCCAGCATCATCGGTGGGCTTAGATTAACCACCTCGCTTACTGCACCTTCAGGTTTGAGGTCCCTCAGATCAGGGTATAGCTGGGGGGCAGGGGTCTGATCAGTGGTTCGTAGCGCTTTGATGCAATCCGCCCTGTTTTTTAACCGGGTGTCTATTCCCCTTGATTCACAGATAGTCTGCAAATCGGTTGTTGAGAAGGCTTCATAGTTGGAAACAGAAGGAGCTGGGGTGAAGCAGGGAGAAGGGAGAGGTAGAGGCAGAGGCTGAGGCATAGAGACAGAAGACACAGAAGGTATGTCAAGAGTGACGTCACTAACAGAAGAGACAGGTGCAGTTATACTTATCTCAGCCACTGTTGGTTGTTGGGGAACCCCAGCAGACCCTGATCCTGCCTGCCTTAGTAGAGTCAGCCCTGAAAGAGCTTCTTCCACCTCTGACACTGGATCCTCCTGTTTTATTCCCTCTGGAGGCCAGGTATACATCACCTGGTTCTTCCGGACAGACACCAGTTTATGTATGCCCTGCTTCCCTAATCGGATTGACCTGTGAAGCCATAGCTGTGCGATCTCTAGTTCTGACGCCTGCATCCGTGGTTCAAATTCAGAGATGAATTTTTCCCACCTCCATGCGTCAAATGTACCTTCCCGGGGAATTTCCCATCTGGTACCCTTCGACCATTTATTCCACCTTTTGAGGGGTTCTGTAGACTTCCCCCCCAAACTCACCTTCATCAGTTGTGCAGCTGTCCTTACCCTGAAGAGGGCTGGTTCCCCCTCTCTCTTCATGGACTGACTACTGCCCATCGTGACTAGTCACTGGTATATATCCCGCGTCCGGGTACCTGTTTACCCCCTGGAGCACTCGGTGGGATCCTACCGAGAGGCCTGATTCCACCACTTTCCCAGCACAGCGTAATTTATGTGATACTTATCGATCACCCGAAGCGCATCAAGTGGCGGTCAGACTGAGAGCACACCTCCCACTCCCACAGCGCAATTTGTGTGATCCTGACCACCCGAAGTGTTTGTGGTAACCAGGATTTCCCTGGACCGCCCACTCACACAGCGTAATTTATGTGGTTCTCATCACCCACTGTGTTTGGCAGGCCACACCGCACAATGATGAAAGTGGCTTTTCTCTCCCTGCACACAGTAGCTAACACAAGTCAAAACAAAAAGAGGGGTTCTTGGATGTTACTTAGGGGTCACTGGTTGGGCAGAAACCTGCTAACTGACCTTTAGGAAATTTGTGTAAAGAAAAAAAAACTTTCCTAATACACACAGAAAAACCCTTTTTCAACCTGAAAAACTGTTAAAAAGGACAAAGTGGATCCTTATGAAAAACACGGGACGTTTCACAGTAAAACAATTACACCGAGGTAAACCGAAAAACTGCGCCAAAAGTAACCTTGTTGCTGACGCAAAAATCACTCCTATCAGCACCGCTAAACGATCCACATTATACACGCAATCTTTACTGCAACCACCTAGAACCGTTTACACAAAAAGTCTGCTGGACGTGAAACACGCGACACAGCAGCTTAAAACAAACCCGCTTTACAATAAGGAACTACTTTTAACAGGAAAAACACAAGAAAAACATAATCACTATACAAGAAATCTATGTGCAAAAACCCAGACTTCACCGCGCTCACTAAATGTGGAACACGTGAAGGGAAAACTCGCTTAATACACTTTAAATTGGCTGGCAATACGCAAATTTAAAGCTAAAAGCAAACAACTTAAACTGTAAAAAATTTGGATTAAAAACACAATATGGGTCAAATGCATATAGGAAACTTCATGCACATTGCATAGAGATTACTGCACATTTGGTAGCCAACAAAATGGCCACCAAACAAAAGGAGTCCATGTGGTTTAGTCAAGAAAATGACCCCCCACAGAGGAGCACATGGCAGATACTAGAATGACCCCCCACAGAGGAGCACATGGCAGATACTAGAATGACCCCCCACAGAGGAGCACACGGCAGACTCTAGCCTCAAAATTGCCTCTTACATAAAACAGACTTTTAGACAGAACATACACTGGACAATTACACAACAATATGAAGCACACATACAACACAATTTGGGCACAATCACAGAACGGACGTAAAACACCAACATATCACACTAACATGCACATGTAACAGAAAGGACCCCCTGCTGCATGCTTGCTGGGAGCAGTAGTACCACAAAACTTTGTACAGATCACATACACACAGAGATCTTACAACAGTTAACAATTAACCTAAGCCTTTCAGCACTGTAATAATTACCTCACGTGGAGGGGGGTAAAGCAATCACCACAGTACCTACAGCCCACAAATACTTACCTAACACTATGCAACAACTTTTACCCACTAAAACATATACCCGTTTAATTTTTGGTTGGAAGATTTTTAAACTTGACCAAATCCAGCCAACCAAACCCACCCCCCCTGCTGCTCTCAGCAGAGACAAACCCTCGTCTTTTCACCCACAAATCAAGAGTTTAGGACAAAAAACGAGGTCCTTGTTAAGCGGTATTTCTTGTTAGCTAACAGAGAGCGAAATCAGCCACACGAACACGCAAAAAGCGATCCTCTTAATGGCAGAGAGACCTGAAATGTGCCGGCATACTTTTTGCTAGTTCATGATGGCCATTCCCCCCTCGTTCTAGGTTAGCTACGCAAGAATACGCGTTAGTATCCACCAGGCTCGCCAAACTGTCTTGGAAATTCGCTTTAACGAATTTCTCCTTACCGTGAGTACTCGCAGTTGGATGCGCAGAAATCCCCCATAAAGCTGTGCGAATCTCGCTTACCACGACTGCAGCCAAACTACACGATTCCTGCCCATCCAAATACTTTGGTTCTGTTGAATTTGTGGGTGATGGAGCTCCGTTACCCTAGAATGATCACACGACACTCTAAGGCTGGTTGCAATCCACATAAGGGCGGCTTTAGGCTCAGCTCTCTGTTTTTATTAAGAATACACACATGCCCCCCACATGAATAAAGTCAATCCCTCCCACCGAACAATACAATGGGGATTGCCTATACAGAGGATATACATTCCAATTGGAGCATAGCCTTTGCTATTATCTATCACTGGTCCTCCCCCATGAACCTTCTGAGGTCAGCAGACTTCCTCCCCTTCCCCCCTATGAGCCATCTGAGGTCATATTTCCTGTCCTACTAGCTTCTATTGGTATGTAAAATTCTCTGCACAAGCACTCCCTAAAAATATCAGTCTGTACCTGGATGGGCCCGATACGATCTTTATTAAAACACATCCATCCAAGATACAGTTTCAAGTTGGTAATGGGTTGTAAGATATGCATAAGCCTACACGTGGAGTTCACACCGCTTGCGCATTGCGTTATGAAGCCCACGTGGTACCATGCTGCTGATATGTGGATACAGGCCCACGGTCTACTGACAGCAGCATTCGCATGGAATGCCGTGGTGGTATACACGCCGGTCTATAAGCGCAGATCTGCCATCTCATCCATTACCAAGCTGAGTACTGTAATACATACATTGTACATGCGCATGGCCCAATTGCAGCCTTCAGAGCTTTAATTAAGCCACACGAGAGACATATGAATAACACGAATACATGACACATTTAAAGTTCGACCAACAATACAAAATTTCCATGACAGTATTGGCTGCCCAAAGACAGTTCTAGTTTTAGGGCTAACAGGCAAGCCACTAGGGACATATACCAATGGCAATTTAAAAAAATATAAAAAAAATGCACTTGGGAGAAGATCTTTTTCTATTTGGCTGTGAGGGCGACATGGAAAAATTACAAATCTTTAAAAGCTACCTTAAATATGGTGTTACAGAACAGTGCAATGTTTATGGACAATTTCAGTGACAGCACACTCTGGCAATGTAAGTTGGTCTTTGGGATAGATTTTTGTTTTTTACAATTAGTTTGGCTAACTTACAGCCAAAGCCCCCACTCTGGCTCATTTCAGTCACAAAAAAAAACTTTTTTTCAGGTGGTTTTAACAGCAACACCTGCTTTTTCATTGTGCTTTAAAAAAATTGTATTCAATTGATAGCCCCTACGTGGGCGTGTTTTATTGCCTCTGTTTATACTGTTTAAAAAATTTAATAAAAACCATTGAAATATAAAAGAATTGTATTGAATGGTGAATAGAAGTTGGCTGATTTTCTGGGGCTGTGACTTTGTTCACTGATGCAAAACTGACTTTCCATTGGCCAATTTCTATCAACGTCTCATTAAAAATATATGGACAGGGCAGATGATAAAGCAGTTGGCTAGGAAAAGGCACAGAAAGGTGTGTCCTTCAAAAATTAAGAACATCAAACCAAAAAGGATATTGGCCAGTGGCAGGGCAGTTTAACTGAGCAAGACTAGGACACAATGTACTAGAGACAAAGAGGACAAGCAAATGCTTTAATTCAAGATTTAAGAGGCCCCAGATAATAAAGCAGTGTAAAAACTGTCCAGTAAGGCAGTTTTAAAGAGAATGATTAGGCTGTAATGTACCACATACACAAAGTACAGCAGTTGTTTTAATACAAGAATTAATAGTATCAACTTGAGGATGTTAGAGCTGTATACAACTGGCCAGTGGAAGGTCAGTTTTAATCAGGAAGAACAGGCAAAACTGATGTATGCCTAACTTTTATTTTTACTATGAGGAGAGTGCAACAGATGTGAGATAGCTTAGGTGCACACTGTTTCTGCACTTAGGTTTTTTTTTCAGAGGATGCAGCAACATGCTATGAACAAAAGATAAAATCAAGAACAGAGAGTCAGCAACAAGTGAATTGCGTGCTTTGAGCCCTTCAAATCAACATCAAACTAAAATTAAAGACGGAAAGCTGCCAATAATAGAAACAAAAAAAGGTCAGCAAATGGTGTGATTTCCCAAAGAGCTAGCAATCAAACCTGTTTCAAACAAAGGTAGTAGCTCTAATAACCCTCTGTGTTGAATGAAGAACTGTGAAAACAGGCAAGAGATGGGCATATGAGACCCCACCACTGCAATTCACAAAATTAAAGCACAGTTTTAACAAACCATAATCTCCCTATGTGCTGTTTGTCAGCTCTCTTTCTTCTTCCTACTGCAGCTTCCAATACACTGACAGTATGGGTGCTCAGAACACCCCCTTTTTAGACTGCTAGCCATGATTTAAAGGTCATGCAAAGCATTCTGGTTAAAAAAAAAATTGTTCCAGTCATTTCAGACAAAACCTCACCAGGACCACAAATTTCTAAACAACAGGATTTACTATTAAACCAAGGTTTTGGAAAATCCAACCTTCATCCCTAAATAGAATGCATAAAACCTGCTCCATCTGTATATTAACCTCCAGTATGCACAATTAGTCTCGAGTACAATAACCTACTACAATCAAGCATGATTTTGGTATGTCCATAAGTAAGTCCCAGCAAGTCATAGACCCATACGCTCTTGAAAGTGTCATTACTCAATGAGCACTGCTATTTCCCACTAATTTTCTCCTTTTGCTACAGAGTAGAGATGATATGGCTCATGCTGCATGGTTCACTGTTTGACTCTATTTTAACCGCTAGCCTACAGGGCACTTATACCCCCTTCCTGCCCAGGCCAATTTCCAGCTTTCAGCGCTGTTGCACTTTGAATGACAATTGCTCAGTCATGCAACTCTGTACCCATATGAAATTTTTATCATTTTTTTGTGACAGATAGAGCTTTCTTTTGGTGGTATTTAATCACCTCTGGGTTTTTTATTTTTTCTTAACCAAACCAAAAACCACTGCAAATTTTGGAAAAAAAAAAGTTTTTTCTTAGTTTTTGTTATAAAATTTTGTAAATAAGTGATTTTTCTCCTTCACTGATATACTCTAATGAGGCTGCAGTGGTGGGCACTGATAGGCTGCACTGATGGACACTAATAGGTGGCTCTAATGGGCACTGGTAGGTGGCACTGATGGGCATTGACAGGCATCACTGATGGGCACTGAAAGGCAGCACTGATACATGGCACTGATATATGGCACTGATAGGCAGCACTGATAGGCGGCACTGACTGGCACTGATAGGTGGCACTGACTGGCACTGATAGGCGGCACTGACACGGCACTGATAGGCGGCACTGATGCGCACTGATTGGCAGCACTGACTGGCACTGATAGGTGGCACTGATTGGCAGCACTGATAGGTTGCACTGATTGGCATTGATAGGTGGCACTGATGGCTGACACTGAAAGGCAGCTCAGATGGGCACTGATATGTGGCATTGATGTGCACTGATAGGCACTGATATGTGGCATTGATGTGGCACTGATGGGCACTGGCACGAGGCACTGATGAGCACTGACACAAGGCACTGATGGACACTCACAGGTGGCACTGCTGGGGCTACACTGATCATCAGGGCACACTGATCATCAGTGCCCTGATGATCAGTGTACATGTCCCCTCTGTGGAAAGCTGATTACCGGCTCTCCTCTCCTCTCGAGCTGTCAGCGTGACAGCTCGAGAGGAGAGAAATGCCGATAACCGGCATTTCCCTGTTAACATGTGATCAGCTGTGATTGGACACAGCTGATCACATGACCGAGCCGACATCTTCGGCTCTTTCCGTGATCGGTGATCCGCTGTGTCCGAGGGACACAGCGCACCGCCGATCGCCATGCTGCGTGCTCCCTGAGTCGCGCATGCACGGTGAGAATGGGAGGACGTCATATGATGTCCTCCCAGAATAAAAGAACCACCTTGCGCCCGTCATTGGACTATATGGCGAGCGGGAGGTGGTTAAAGATTTATTTATTACAGGTACTTATATAGCACCATCAATTTAGGCAGTGCTTTACATATATATATTGTACAATTCACATCAGTCCCTAACCCTCAGGGAGCATACAATCTAAAGGTCCCTAACTCACATTCATACATACACATACTAGGGCCAATTAAAAGACCAGCATGTGTTTGGAGTGTGGGAGGAAACCCATGCAAGCACATTCAAACTCCAGGCAGGTGGTGCCATGGTTGGGATTTGAACCAATGACCAGAGTGCTACCAGGTGGAAGTGCTAACCATTTAGCCACTGTGCAGCCCATTACCAAGTGTCTGCACTACCTATACTCTTACTACTGGCACCCATGTTCAATAAATCCTACAAGCATTCACTAAGAACCTGCTTTCTCAAGAGATTAAAGTTGACCATAGTTAGTTTGAATCCCTGCTGAACCAGCCAAGATTCAAACCATCTATGGGCAGGCTGATTATACTCAAGTAAATTGTACAATTTGGGTACAACCAGCATGTTAGATTTTACATGCGCTTATTGCTAGCGGCTATTATAGGACAGTTACCCCCATCAGGAGAACACAATAGCGCTGCGAGAGGTCTTCCCCCATTAACACTGGCTGTGTTGATGGGAGAATAGAGTGATTTTCTTTTCTGCAACCTGTGGTTGCAGGAAAGAACATCGCATCATGTAAGGCCTACCTTACAGTATGTACTTTTCTCAAAGAGTCATTGTAATACATTCTATTTTCTCTTCAGATAGAAGTTCCTTTGAGGTGATAACAGTGCTCTTGTAAAATGCCTCATTATGTTTTCACTATCTTCACAATGGATGAATATTTTCTGCTTGATAAACCTGTGACTCAATATGATGCACTTGTAAGTGTATTTCACGTTGCAAACATTGTTCCAACATGCTATTTAATGTTGCCTAAAGGTAAATAGTGTAAGTAGCAGTTGTGTAACCCCCCCATCACCACCACCACATCATAATCATTAGACTACAACCCATTCTTCACAACAAAAGGTGTTTGTAAATTGTGGTTAATGGTTCCTTTGTTGTGTAGCACCCTCCTAGCCAACTAGGGGTATCTAAGAGCCTGATTATTAGCTAGGAAGGCTGAGTAGCAGCCCAGGTGCAATAGTCAGAAGGTCAAATTTGGGTCAGGAGCTGAGAGGCTCTGGAGACCAGTCCTCTGGAATTTCCCCCTGCTCTGGACCTTTGGAGAAAGGTCTGGAAGCAGTGGGTGGATCTGAGGAGTGGCTGGCTTGTACTCTTGAGGGATCCTGGCCAATCCCCAACAGGAGGCTTGGTAAGGGGCCAGTGCAACCCTTAAAAGTAAGTGAGCCTGCTCAGCAGCAGGAAGGTTTGGGTGGAAGACAGAGAGAAGATGTGAGGCTGAAGGCAGGAGCCTGGGAGGGGCTCAGATTGTTAGAGGGGCTCACCTACAGGCAGTGGGGCTGGGAAGGTGAAAAACTTGGGACTTCAATGACCCCCTGAGAGAGGACCACCTGTGTGGCAGAGAAGGAGTGGCCCAGCTAGAAGGCCTGGTAGCAACCACCAACCCACCAGCCACATGGAAGAAGGACTGAGTGAGTAGACCTGCACCCCCTGCACCAGATAGGGGAAGGAGCACTCTGGCAGGAAACCAGATTTGCCACTTACTGGACTGTTTAATCCTTTAAAGGCACAGGCACTGGATCCCCTGCTCAGGGATACCTCCAGACAGCTAGGTAGAGGTAGAGGAAGAGGAGTCTATCTGGGGTCTGAGGTGGTACACTAGGAGATGCTCGCTAGCTTTCCAACATAGACTGATTAGCAGTGGAGGCTTGTAAATAGTACCAAGAAGTTGTCCTCAGTTCATTAGTTTCATTGGGAATCCTCTTCACCCCTAACCCTCATCCCAGTTCAAATCCCCCTAATAAAATCACAAAAACAAAGGTCAAGGACTGATATCTGCCTTTTCGATGCAAGTCTGCTTGAAAATGTGTGTTGCCTGGTTGCTCAGGGCTATAAGGGGGACCCAAAATCTTTTGTAACACCTAAGGGGGTAGTGCTACAGTTGTATGCATTATCCTATTTTCTATGCAAATATGGATTCATATTAGTGCAGAATGTTTCAGGAAAGGTATAGCCAAGTGCTTAACTTGTGTATCCCACATGTTTTGTCCTTTTTCAAATAAAGGAGATTGACTATAAAAAATTCAACTTTGTAACTGATTATCTGTCCTGCTAAAGTTTGGTAGGATTTCTTTCATAGGTAGCCTATGTGTAATATAGCAGTATTATTTACCCAATGACTTTGGATGATTATGTTTATTTCTTTAGTAAAGTATAAGATACAAGTGTTGCTTGAAGAATGGTGGGGACACCTGAAACTGTCACTCTGTTAGACAGTCCATAGCTGAGCCATTTTTTTTGTTCAGCCAGTGGGATGGATGAAAAAAAAAAACTGACTATATTCCCCATCCACACATTCAAAATTGATGGGGGAATCCTCCCTGCAGAGCTATTGTATTCTGACAGAGGGGAGACTTCCCAGCTGTCATAATACACAGATCAGCGCTGCTGGCTATATGCGGCAGTACCAGGGGCGGACTGACCATTTGGAAACTCGGGCACTGCCCGAGGGCCCGGGGTCAGTAGGGGGCCCCATGAGATGCCCCTGGTACCTTTTTCTTAGGCTTTTTTGAGTTTGGGCAAGGACACAGGGGCCCCATGATCCCCTATTGCCCAGGGGCCCCATGAGTTGTCAGTCCGCCCCCTGGGCGGTACTGATCAAACAGGGAAAATACGACAGGGTGGCTGTACAGAAGTCGATCGGTAGATTGACATGTGTACAATCTCCTTGCCTGTACATGGGTTGAATTTCAGCCAGTGCCTGCTGAGAGAGAGAACAGTGCTGCTGCTGGATCGAAATCAGGCTCGAGTAAGTATTTAAAGGGGGGGAGAGCTGACATTGAAAGGTTTTATTACCTTAATGCAGAGAATGCATTGAGGTAAGAAACAGTTTGCTTTTGGAACCACGTTAACCTTGTTATTTTGTATTGCATGAGCTTGATCCGGGTATTCCCCATAAGAATCTCTCTCACTGCCAATCAGCGTTTACCCAGCGAGTCCCATGAATGGGTTCTGTGTACTTTGGCATATACTGCAGAAAATTTTAAAATTATGTGCCTATTCCATTCCCAGAGTTTCCTGGGCACTTGGAATTGTGCCAGTGACAGGAATTTCTTCATTGCTCAAACAGTGTCTGAGTAATGAAGAAGGGGAGACCCATGCTCCCCCTTAACTCTGGCCTGCCATCACCTTTCTCGAAAGAGCGGACACCTTCCAACATTTCTGAACCCTGGAAGGTAAATATAAGTAAAAAATATATTAATTATGCTTTTAGTGTGGGTATGATTTTTTTCTGATTTATGCTTACATGCATGCACTGATGAACTAGAGCGTGGACAACCACCTACTTTACCTCCATAGAAGGGTAGGTAGGTGGAACATGAGCCCTTTCCTCTTGCTGGCACCTGCACCCCCTGGGTGGATAGGGGAAGGAGCATTCTGGTGGGAAACCAGATTAGCCCCCTACTAGTAACTGTTACACATTTAAAGGAACAGGAGCCAGATCCCCTTTCAGGAAGAATGTCTCCAGATTGCTGGATGAAGAGGAGTGCTGGCTAGCACTCCAACAGAGACTGTGTCAGAGAAAGAAAGCTGTGAACAGTTCAGGAAGTTGTCCTCAGATTTTGGTTCCCTTGGGCATCCTATATACCCCTTACCCCATCCAAGTTTAATCCCCCCAATAAAATAACAAAACCAACGCTGAAGACCTGATTTCTGTCTATGGATGAAAGCTTGTTGAAAATGCTATCTGACTAGTGTAGGGCCTGGGGGATGGTGGCGAAATGTTCATTCAATACAGTCACTCTTGAGGCAGCCTGCAAAGTTCTCCTGCGGTGGTACTGGGTCCTGGCTCAGACTGCTCACTTTAATCCAACTGGCAGAGATAGGTGTTTCCGGAACTGTGGTCTACGTGGGGACGTATTGCACATTTGGTGGTCGTGCCCGCGATTGATAGGCTTCTGGTCTAGGGTTTTTGGTTTGCTACAAACGCTATTTCATGTTACGGTCCATAGGGATGCAAGGGTGGCCCTCCTGCACTGACCAATTTTGGGTCTGTCTAGGTCTCAGCAGAAATTGGCATCCTATTTATTTTGGCCAAACGTGCTATAGCTCAAGCTTGGAGAACCCCTTCGGTTGTTTTTCAGGAGGCGAAGACCCAGATAAATGCTATGTTGATCAATCAACAGATGTCTAGCGTTCTTCATGATTCTCATCTGAGATTCCTTAAAGTTTGGAAACCTTGGATACGTTATTCCTTGCCATCCCTGCCTCCTACCAGTTATGGCTTCTTATAGTCGCTGCCTGTGCTAGCCCTGGATCCGTGATTCTTCTAGTTTTCCTTTCCTCCATGTTTTCTTTCTGATTCTTTTTTTTCTCTTCTTCTTTCCTCTTCTTTTTCTGGTAATATGATGGATTGCTGCTGCTATTATTTGGTTCTGCTTTTTGTCGTCCCTCTTTGATGTCATAGAACATTCCGTTATTTGGCTAATACAAGTCTGCATGATGTATCTAATTATGTGTTATTGTTCTGCTCTGCCCCTGTGTGGGAGTATCTTGAGCTTGTTGTATTCTTAAAACAAAACTTTCTTAATAAAAATATTGAAACAGAAAATGCTATCTGACTGGCTGTGCAGAGCTATAGGGGGACCCAAATTAATCAGCAAACCCTGAGGGGGTGGTGCTACAGGTTGATGTATTTTTCAGCAATAGCTGAGCAAATGTCAAGGTTTCAATATATTTTTTGAAACATAGTTGCATAGTTGTCAAGTTGGAAAAAGTCCATCTAGTTCAACCAACTTGGTAAATAAATTGTGTAACTAAACAGAAAACCTCCATATACTGAAACCTATACCTACAGTTGATATAGAGGAAGGCAAAAAAACACTACAAAGCATGGTCCAATTTGCTGCAACAGGGGGAAAATAAATATCTCCTTGATCCCCTGGACAATTGGAAGGGAACCCCTGGCTTTGCATTAACATCACAGGGAAGATGCATTTTTGCAGTTTCCTTGCTATATAGACACCAGTCTGTTAGCTGGTGACAGCCTCCCTATTTGTGATTACAGTGGCAGCCGGAACACCACTAACATAAAAGATTAACTGTCTCAGGCATATAAACCCTGTAGTTGCCTGACCTGCTCTGTAGTTCCCACTCTCTTCCTCTCAATGTGCAGATGGGGCCAGTGACCAGATCTTCTACCCACCCTCCTGATTGTGCAGCTGTGCCTCCTCACTCTCAAGGGTAACCAGGCACTGGTCCAACTTCTCCCAGAGCTCAACAGCCAGGTGAAATCACTGATAGTTCATAATCGCTTTCACCACATTCACTGCGATACCTGAATAACTTCACACAGAGGCCTCATGCAGTTAAACTTCTTTTTTACTGGAAATTTGCAGTACAACAACAGTCACTCAGGGCTTGGGCCCAACACAGTTCAATAGAAAAGATTTCCTCCAAACAACACAGTCTTTAGTTCCATAGGGTTGGTGAGGATTCCCTTGTGTCCATCACCAGGGGAATCCCTCGGGGGGAAAGTCAAGGGTTAAGTCTCAGCTCCTAGATGTTGTTTCCCTTCATGACTCTCTTTTCCATAGCCAGCAACTTACTCTTCTTCCTGGAAGGATTTAAAAGGGACACACTCTTAAGTAGGCCACATAGTGCTCAACCCTAACCTGCCTACAAGCCTGCACTCCTGGCATGGCAGTTTGTTTCGTTCTGACAAGGAGGAGGCAAGCTGCTTTGATTTTTAATATTGTTCATTTATAGAAATGACATTTAAAGTCTAAGTTCCCCATTCTGAACACGTTACATGTTACACTCTTATTTAGGGTGTATCATGTAACATGTTCAGCATGCACCCCCTCTTCCCCCAATCCCCCTCTCCCTGTGACAGCAGGTGGGGGATTATCTCCCCACACCCACTGTCACAATTTGAAAGCTGTGTGGTTGTGTGGGGCTCCGCGCACGTGGCTACGTCATTCATTAACAGCTTCCTGTGAATGAATAAACTATAAGTACCATCAGTCATTGTGCTGATGGCTTGTAGTTCTTAATGAACTATGAGTGCTCTGGTGAGTGCTCTTGTAGTTCATTGATTTTGCTCCTCTCAAGTAACTGCCTAAGCGCACCTTCTATTCTCTCAGCCATCCTGAGAGTCTGTAGGAGCCTGACATTGCACCCATGATCTGCTGTTCACAGGTACATTGCTCTGCAGGCTGCTTAGAAAAAAATATTAAATGTATTCATAATTTTTTTTTCAAAAGATGAACTGAGCTTTTAACTCTCCTAGTGCTGAAACTATGTATAAACTTAGTATTAGCATCATGGAAAGCATGCTGGTAAAGTACTTTCCTTTCCTATTTATGCAATGCCCTCCAGGTTAGCTAGATAGTTGTTTGTTTTTCTTTTTTTTTTTAGGCAGAGGCTGAGTAGCAGCCTGGGATGAGTCATCCGGTGAGTGAGGCAGGAATTAACCTCATGGCAGGCTGGGAGGCTCTAACAAGTCAGGGATTCTGAAGCCCTCGCACCCTTCCAGAAACTTTGAAAACCTTCCGGAAGAGGGGTGGAGGATGTGAGGAGGCCCAGATCTGCATGTTTGTTTTGTTTCATATAGAATGCCTATTGATCAATGTTTTCACCATATATTTACAGCAATCTCACCCCAGATTCACCCATTTTCACATAACATTCTAAAATGAGTGAACCAAGGGTGAAAGTTAAGTGAACCTTTAGTAAAACATTAATAAATCGACCCAATATATTATTTTTTCCTTTTTTTTTAGATAACTATGTAAAAGAGATCATCATGATGTAAATAAACTTATCAATTTGTGTCAACATCTTGTAAAACCTTATTTCTGTGTGCTGTTTGTAATTATGTTTGTTCATTGCATATACTCCCTTATTCATGCTGTACAGTGCAACATAATGGCCCTGATTTGCTAAAGAAGCACAGCAATTTCACTTTCAAAGTGACATTTCACTTATCTTAGCAAATGAGGTTAAACAAATTAATAATTCACTTTACAAAGGATACCCAGTCATGTTCAAGGAACATTTTGAAAAGATTATTTTTGTTTGTAAATAATTGGATGATTGAAGACAACACAACTTCGTCATATTTAATAAGCTAAATGAAAATTCACTTACAAAAGAAAATTCACTTAGTTTAGTAAATGAGGGGAGGTTGTGGTGACCTCACTCATCCAATTATGTGCAAGCACGAACCCTGTATTTAACTATGCATGATTGGGTATACTTTCCAAAGGGACTTTTCACTTTGTTTCATCTCATTTACTAAGGTAAGTGAAAATTCACCTTTCAAAGTGAAGGTGATCTATTCCTTTAGTAAATGAACCCCAATGATTTTGTTTTACTCCTCTTTCTCATAGAGCAAATATATCAGTTGATCCAACCCACCAAAAGGTGTTTAGAAAATATTTTCAAGAAAACTGCAGTGTAAAAAATACAATAATGGTTTTGATGCCTTCAATGGGGATCCATCAATAATCCCAAATATCAATACAATAATAAACAAAGATTTTAGCACTCAGTTTATTCTTTAAAATATAACTAAGGGCAAACCTTTTTTTTAGTTTTGGACCAGGGGCGGACTGACAACTCATGGGGCCCCGGGCAATAGGGGATCATGGGGCCCCTGTGTCCTTGCCCAAACTCAAAAAGCCTAAGAAAAAGGTACCAGGGGCATCTCATGGGGCCCCCTACTGACTCCAGGCCCTCAGGCAGTGCCTGAGTTTCCAAATGGTCAGTCCGCCCCTCTTTTGGACAGATTAGAACACCTGTCAGTTTTTATTACTGTCTGTGCCCCCATTAGGGAGATTAACCCTCTATAATTGACTTGTTTACCATTGCCATCGAAAGTAAAAGTCAAAGAAACCCCAAATAAATTTTGGGTTGTCCCCAGAAAAGTAATAGAGGGGAAGTTTTTTCTTTTCACTTGTTCTGGTGATCTGGGGGCCCCCAAGGAATTCCCTTAAATTGCAGAGATTTTCTCTCAAATTCCTGTTTTGGCTATAGGACAAGAAGTGAAGGTAAATCTCTCCAACGGGACACAAATGGCAAAACCCCCCAAAAAACTGACAGGGATTATAACCCTCCTTTACTCTAAAATAAAGAAAAGTTTTGCGTATAGTTCTACTTTAATAACTAATAACTTATTTCAATAACAAGTTACAATTGGCAAGTTTCAGGCGGTGACACACCACCCTTCATCAGGTCAACAAAAAAGTAATCTATTCATGGGAAGTCCTAGATCTAAATACACCTAAAGGCTAAGTTTACCTTTAGTAACATGTTACATGTTATACACATGTTCAGGGTGTAACATGTAATATGTTACTAAAGCAGCAGCCCCCTCCCCCTTTCCTGATCCCCCATTGTGACACTCGCTGTCACAATATAAAACAGCATTCATTCATCATCCATTCACTTCATTCTGTGAATGAATCAGCTACAAGTCCCTTCAGCCACTGTAGTAGGTGGCTTGTATTTCTCAATGAACTGGGCTGGTAAGCACCCTCGTAGCTCATTGATTCTTACTGCTCTTCAGTAACTGTTTGTCCATACTTCCCGTATGGGAGGAACCTGACATTGTTCCCACAATCTGCTGATTGTGGGTGCAATGCTCTGCAGACTACTAAGAAAAAAATAAATACACATTATTGCGCATTTATTTTTTTTTCTTGCAAAAGTGAACTTATTACTTAAAACTGAAAATGATATACAAACATATTTATTAATTTTCCCTTCTATATCTATTACACACTTTACATATTATCCTAATTTTTTATTACAATTAACCAATGGTGCAGTAGAAGTCCGTGATACATCACATTCAAAAAGACCTACGTTTTTTTCTGCAAATCAAACAAATAATTAAAAAATTAAATGCCTCACAAGAACAACCAACTGTTGAGGCATGACTTATCCAAAGGGATAAGTGTCAGGGCTGGATCTAGCCTGTCTGATTTGAGGGTGCAGTAAAAATGTCAGGGGGCAGAGGATGCAAGGTCGGCAGGGCATTGTATAAGAGTCAGTAGAGCAGTGTACAGGGGTCAGCAGTTTGTAGGGCAGTGTACAGGGGTTAGCATGGCAGAGGACATGGGTAAACAGGACAGAAGATAGAGGTCAGCAGAGGACAGGGGTTAGCAGGGCAGGGTACAGGGGTGAGCATGGTGGAAGACAGTGGTCAGCAGAGTTGAGGACAGGGTCACTGCTGGCAGGGCACCTTAGAGGTCTCCTCCTCCCCACACAGCACATAGCTGAGATCAGTATCCCTCCATACAGTGTGTAGCTGGCTACTGCAGCTGCCAATCCAATCAGGGAGTTTCACAGGTCAGAACTGCAACTGCAGCCAGCTAAACATTGTGCAGATCAATGCTGTGAGGAATCTGATCTCAGCTATGTGTTGTGGGGAAGAAAGGATCATCTGTTGAGTGTCTTGTGTGCAGTGCGGGCAGTGCCAGGACAAAGTAATCAAGCACTCAAGGAGAAGATGACAAACTGCCCCCCCCCAAAAAAAAAAACCCAACCCCAATCAACATACTCACCCCCTAAGCATAAATCCCTTCTGCAAGCCCAAATTCTACCCAAACAAAAATGCAAAAATTCCCCATCCTCACAGTCCAAACCCCCATTCCAGCACATATCTTTGCCCCCCCATCCCACCTTTCAGCTCAAATTCCCTCAATCCTTAACAAATCTTCCATGCCCCAAAAATTACCCCTCCTAGCACACATCCTCTCTCCCCCAAATCCCCCCTCCTACTACAAACCCTCTCCCCAAAAACCCCCCTCCTAGTACAAACCCTCTCCCCCCCAGTACAAATCCCCACTCCTAGCATAAATCCTTTACCAATTTCCCCCTTCTAGCATAAATCCTCTCCTCAAATCTCCCGTCTTAGTACAAACCCTTCCCCCCCATTCCCCTTTCTAGTACAAATCCCCCCTCCCCCAATACTCCTCCTCCTAGCACAACTACCTACAAATTACCCTTCTCAGCACAAATATCTGCATACCCAAATCACCCTAGTAGCACATATCGCCCCTAATTCCCTCCACCTAACACTAATCCACCCTTCACCAATGCCCCTCCTAGCACATCCCCCCATTACCCTTCCCAGCACAAATAGCCCCCCCTACCCCTCCTCCACAAGCTCCCCCTCCCCCAATCATACATGCGGGAACAACATGAGTAGTGAGGAGATGCGGGCTCTCTGCTATCTCCCCCTCTTATCATAACAACGATCCTCCATACAGCAGGTTACACAGCATCGCTATTACATCTGACGCTACACAGCTTCATTCCCTGCTCCCATCTCCTCCAATGACTGCTCAACTCTTGGAAATGTGGATGGGGTGGGGAATGAAGCCGTGTATCATCGGATGTAATAACAATCCTGTATAACCTGCTGTATGGAGAATCTCTGTTTTGACAGGAGGGGAAGATTCCGCATCTCCTCCCAGCTCTCTCCTCTCTGCTGCTCCTGTCTGGACTGATTACTTTACACAACTTCAGCTGGCCATAAGTGTGGGGGGGGAGCTGGCACAGCACAATGTACAGGGGAGGAGGGGCACCCTGCCTGGGGGCTCAACTGAAATTTGGGGGGGGGGCACAGCCCACCCCAGCCCCCCTCTAGGTCCAGCCATGATAAGTGTCATAGAGAGTCTATAACTTTACTATCTATAAAATCAATATACTCTAATGCCCGGTACACACTATAAGAAAATCGGACGAATGATCATCCGGTTATCATCGATTGTACGCTGCTGGTCAAAAACGATGTGCTTCTATGCATGAGAATATTGTACGATATAAAGGCATTGCGTACGAACGTCGCAGCGTAGCGATCTACGTGTGACCAGGGGTGGACTGACAAATCATGGGGCCCTCGGGCAATAGGGGATCATGGGGCCCCTGTGTCCTTGCCCAAACTCAAAAAAGCCTATGAAAAAGGTACCAGGGGCATCTCATGGGGCCCCCTACTGACCCTGAGCCCTTGGGCAGTGCCCGAGTTTCCAAATGGTCAGTCCGCCCCTGCGTGTGACCCTGTAGCCACGCCTTTCGGTGCCATATTTGATTTCCCTCAGCGACGGATCTTTTGTGACGAATTTTCGAAATAGTTATGGATACCAATGAAGCACTATGATGTGGACTTTGTTCATCTAACTAGATGGTCATGGTTATGGCTATTTTTGTAACATGGTATATAGTGAATAATAAAGTTATTGTTGAAAATTAAATAATTTTTCTTTGTGGTTTTGTTTTTACAACAACATGCAAACACACACATTTATTGTGATACAGTGACATATGTAATGTTTGTTTTTTGGGGGTTGGGTGAAGAAAACAGCTTAATGACATTAATGACTGTAATGCTACGAATATTCCATGGTGTTTATTTTCTTCAGGTTCTTCCGGGTCATAAGCAGCTTCCGATTATGCGTGGTCTTTCTTATCCAATTCTTCTCGTACGAAAACTGTACACATTAAATGAAAATCATCCGTTTTGTTCCCAAACAACAAAAATTTTGATGTTTGCACTATCGTTATTTTCGTTCGTAAAATCGGAATCGGCTGTCGAAAATGATGTACACACCGTCAGAAAATTGCACGATTGCTTGTCGAACTAATACGTTCGTCCGATTTTCTTATAGTGTGTACGGGGCATAAGTCCTGATTAACAACAAAAGGATCCAATCTCTGTTTGGGACAAAACCCAGTCCTTTGTGAAAAACAGATATCTAATAATGAGATATCCTATACATAATGAGCATCGCCTTTCATGCCAGAGTTCATGCATTGTGTATATTATCAATTACCCTTATGGGCTCTGATGCATCAGTTAAAAGGAGAAAAAAACAAAAAGAGTTGATCAGAGACGATAGATTGAACTGCCATTGGGTAGACACAGTGTAAGATGTGGCCACACTATTATTGAATTGCTCAATCAATATGTACGGCTATGTATTCCATCCCTGACCCAAAAAGGTGGTGGTGGGGGGGCGTCAAATCAGGAGTTACTTACTAATTGTAGGGAGACCAAAAAATAGAACTGCTTTTGGGTAGACACTTTGTGGAATGTGGCCTCACTATTGCGCAATTAAAATGTGTAGCCATTGATTTAAAGGATAAGTTCACCTTTGAAACATGTACATGTTTGAACTGTTTCTAGGGTGGAACATGTATCGTGTTCCCATAGCCACAGCCGCAGCACTCCGCCTCACTCCTCCCTCTGACAGATAGTATGGGGAAACGTATCCCCGTACTGTCTGTCAGATTTGAAAATAACGCGGCCCTGCGAGGCTCCGCCCATTTTGCCACGTTCACTCATTCACAGAGTTCTGTGAATGAGTGCCTACAAGTCCCGGCAGCCTTAGCGGCTGTGGGCTTGTAGTTTTCAATGAATTACCATGGCGCTGTGGAGCACCGTGGTAGTTTATTGAATCAGATTCCTGTCAGAATATCTGCTTGCTTGTACATCCCATATGGCAAGCAGATATTCTGATAGGTCTGCAGGAGACCTGCATGGCATCAGCAATCTACTGATCGCTGGTGCAATGCTTTTCTGGCTTCTGCAGACAAAAATAATAAATGCACATTTTTATTACCTGCAAAAAAATATGCATTTATTATTTTTGTCAAAAAGGTGAACTTATCCTTTCATTCCTATCCCAAGTAGGAGGTAGCAAATTGAGAGTTACTCCTTTTAAAAAAAAACAAGAAAAAAAAACATACTTCTCTTTTAAGTGAAACAAAAAGGCAGTTTATTACTCACCACATCATGGAGAGAAGGTAAGGGTTACAGATGCTCCATGTTAAAGCAGAACTCCAGCATGTGTGCATTGTGATGTCAGATCATTTGCTTCACCAAGTGCTTTTGTTCACAATTAAGAAGGGCAAGTTTATTTTTGTTGAGCTAGCTAGGGGAGTGGCTTGCTTCCTAACTTGCCTTGTCTGGATGTATGTAACTGGCTTTGGTGTTGCTGGATTGTGTGGTAATGTCCCCAAATAATGTCAATTGTGATGAAACGCGTTGGTAAAAGCAAGTAATCTAATGCCACGATGCATGCACACTGCATGGCGCAGATGTGCTTCCTATGGTTTATGCTAGTGTATCTCTAGATTTGTATAATTTTATATATAAAATGGTGATCTAACAGTAAGCCCACAGTAAGCGCTTAGGAAAGCTGTTGACCATGTAATACCACAGCACACCAAGTACAAATCATAAAAAACATTTATTGACATGCTGTAAGTTCAGTCTTTAAAGAGACAATTGATAATAGGAGCTCATAATAAAACAAATGTATAGAAAGCTCGTACCCGGGCATCAAAAGGCATGAGGTCTCTGCTGCAAGCTGTTATTATAGTGATTTTTCCATGCACATAGAACCCAAGATGCCACTAATAGTAGATAGGGACAAGCCAGTGGTGACATGTGGTTGCGGGTCTCAGAAATAGATTACCTCTATCAGATTAGCTTGAAGAAACAAAGGAACAGCATCGCGGGATCTCTGTCAGCAATACATCTATTGATTTTTCCACCTTCTGGTTGAGTCAGCCAGTGGTGAAATAACCAGGGCCTCCCAGATGCATCCTGTGAAATTTGTCTCACATGTTTCAGGAGGCAGACCCAGAGTTCCAGGCAGAGTTCTTGGATCTATTGGTAGCTGAACGATCCATTGGCATTTTTCCTCTGAGATTCACTCCCCCCATCCCCGCAGTCAATTGGACATTGGAACTTGAAAGCTGGGACCTCAAGGTCGCTAGATGGGTTTGTTTGTTTTTTCCGTCAGATTAGAGTGGCAGAAACTGGATGCTGGACTGATATAAGTGGACTGATATAATCTGCGAAATTGTGGGGATGGATGGCCGGATAGTTAGCTGCATAGTTGGATGTAAATGTGGATACCAGTGCAGACATACTACTGGTGTATGGCCGATCCTCAAGGCCGTCGTACCGAAAGTGACATCAACAACCCGGGCAGATGCTGCTGACCGTAAGTAGATGTGATGGACCGCAAGCTAAGCAGAGGCTGGAACTGAGGCTTGGTTTATCATTATGATTACGCATTTCGGGCGTGGCCCTTTGTCAAATCATGTCAAATAAATAAAATGGTGGAATTCTTTTACTGTTTTACACTCTGTGGAGCCTTTTCTTTTAATATGGCCATAATATGATGACTATGCGGACTTCATCTAAGAATTGGAGGAGTGTGGCTGGAGGGGCTTGTTACCATGTTAATTGTCTAACTGAGCTGAGGAAGCACATTTGACCTCCTATACCTTAGGGGTCTTGTCATCTGGTAAGAAGCCTGTGGTTCATGTTAGTGGAGGAGAGTGTCACTGGCTGCACTGTTTACAATATTTTTTGATACAGCATCACATACTATATCAGCTGATTATATATTTAACACTTCACATGAACTTTTATCCTTAAGAAGATGCAATTTTTTAAAGTTTTTATGTTTGCATGTGTCACTTTTTGCACTGTTTTTTGCACAATTTAAATTTATTTTGTGGTAATGCACTCTGTGATTTACAGTATATTTTGGGACTGCACATTTAAAGGGCTAGCGAAACACTGTTGTTCTATTATGATTAAAAAGCTGTTCATCCAATGGAGCTCAATGTAAATTTTAAGCTCCATTTGTTCTTAGAAGTAATTTCATTGATTTATTTAGAATTATTGATGTAATAGTATTATTCTAATTTTATTATCTTTATTGTAATTTATTTGTGAGGGATTTATTTTCTGTTGTCATTTGTTTTTATGTTTGGCAAATAAACACTGAAGTCTCCAAGGATTTGTGATATAACATACTGCTACCGCATCATTGGATAATTAATTAGAACAGATTATTAGGATAATATGTTAAGTGTGTAATGAACATGAAAAATTAACGATTAAATAGTTTCTGTGTCATTTCTGATGTTAAAGCGATTCTTAAGGTTGATTTTTAAAAATTTTTGGGGAAAATAACAAACATGCTATACTTACCTACTGTGTGCAGTGGCTTTGCACAGAGCAGCCTGGATCCTCCTCTTCTCGGGTCGCCTGCAGGCTCTCCTGGCTCCTCCTGTCTGTCGGGTGCCCCCACAGCAAGCAGCTTGCTATGGGGCACCTGCTGCTCCATGTGTCCATTCACACATTGAGCCACGGCTTAGCCCTGCCCCCCTCTTTCCTCATTAACTGGCTGGCTGTGATTGACAGCAGTGGGAGCCATTGGGTCCCGCTTGCTGTCTCAGCCAATGAGGAGGCAGAAACCCAGGACAGCCGAAGCTGTCGTTCACATCGCTGGATCGCAATGAGGCTCAGGTAAGTATTGAGGGGGCTGGTGGCACTGCTACACAGAAGGTTTTTTACCTTCATGCATTCTATGCAAACCTTCAGCCTTTATAACCACTTTAACCACTTCCAGTCCGGACACTTTTACCCCGTTCATGTCCAGGCCAATTTTCAGCTTTCAGTGCTATCACACTTTGAATGACAATTGCGCGGTCATGCAAAACTGTACCCTAATTATTTTTTAGCATTTTTTTTTAGACAAATAAAGCTTTATTTTGGTGGTATTTATTCACCACTTTGCTATGTAAATGAAAAAGTCCAAAAATTTTGAAAAAAAGTGTTTTTCTTAAAAAATTTTATTTCATCATAAATCTTGGCAAAAATGTATTCCGTTATCTTTTTAGTAAAAAAAAAACAAATTAGTTTATAACCAAAATTATCATTTTTTTACATTTTTTTTTATTTTTTATATTATTATTTATGTTTTTTTTTTTACGTACTGTCACCCTAGCAGTACAGTGTCACCATGGTTATTAAGATTTTTTTTTTTTTTACACTGATTGCTTTTACACCCATAAAGCCTGTAAAAGCAATCATTTCTCCTTCTCTCTAGCTGCATTCTTGCAGCCATTGAGAACTACTGTGTGAGCTGTGATTGGTCACAGCTTGTCACATGGTACAAGGCTGTTGTGAATAGCCTTGTATCATGTGACCTCTGTGATCATTCACAGATTTCAGACGTAGTAAGCAATGATGTCAGAAGTGACATCTTGCTTACTACTCTGCATGTGATTACTGATTGGCCAATCAGCGATCACATGATCGGGACCTCGCACAGAGGTCCCGTCCGACGATCGGTGTTCCACTGTGTCCGGAGGACACAGCGGGCACCGAATCGTGGTGTTGAACGCTCCCAGGGAGTACGCACAAGCAGGGTGCGGGGAGGCTGTTTATAAACGGCCACCCGCCCCTGCACTGCCACCGTCCCGCCGTTTATATACAACAGCCGGATGGGAGGTGGTTAAGTGTATATATAGATCTGGGACTTGTTCTCATGAATAGATTGCTTTACTTTGCTGACCTGAAGAAGCATAGTGTGAGGTTTCCTGAAACTGTTTGATGATGAAATCTATATTGCCAAATGTATTGGGACGCCTGCCTTTACACGCACATTAACTTTAATGGCATCCCAGTCTTAGTCCGTAGGCTTCAATATTGAGTTGGCCCACCCTTTGCAGCTATAACAGCTTCAACTCTTCTGGTAAATCTATCCACAAGGTTTAGGAGTGTGTCTATGGGAATGTTTGACCTTTCTAAAAAGCGCATTTGTGAGGTCAGGCACTGATGTCGGACGAGAAGGTCTGGCTTGCAGTCTCCGCTCTAATTCATCCCAAAGGTGTTCTATTGGGTTGATGTCAGGACTCTGTGCAGGCCAGTCAAGTTCCTCCACCCCAAACTTGCACATCCATGTCTTTATGAACCTTGCTTTGTGCACTGGTGCGCAGTCATGTTGGAATAGGAAGGGGTCATCCCCAAACTCTTTCCACAAAGTTTGGAGCATGAAATTGTCCAAAATGTCTTGGTATGCTGATGCCTTAAGAATTTCCTTCACTGGAACTAAGGGGCCAAGCTCAACTTTTGAAAAGCAACCCCACACCATAATTCCCCCTCCACCAAACTTCACGCTTGGAACAATGCAGTCAGGCAAGTACTGTTCTCCTGGCAAGCGCCAAACTCAGACACGTTCATCAGATTGCCAGACAGAGAAGCATGATTTGTCACCCCAGAGAACACGTCTCCCCTGCTCTAGAGTCCAGTGGCAGTGTGCTTTACACCACTGCATCTGATGCTTTGAATTGCACTTGGTGATCTAAAGCTTGGATGCAGCTGCTCGGCCATGGAAATCCATTCCATGAAGCATTCTACGCACTGTTGTGTTAATCTGAAGGCCACAGGAAGTTTGGAGGTCTTTAGCTATTGAGTCTGCAGATAGTTGGTGACTTCTGCGCACTGTGTGCTTCAGCATGCACTGACCCCACTCCGTCATTTTACGTGGCCTATCACTTCATGGCTGAGTTGCTGTTGTTCCCAGTTGCTTCCACTTTATTATAATATCACTAACAGGTGACAGTGGAATATTTAGTAGCAAGGACATTTCATGGATGAACTTATTGCACAGGTGGCAACCTATCTCAGTACCACGCTTGAATTCAATGAGCTCCTGAGA
The DNA here is from genome assembly GCF_062004578.1 of Staurois parvus. Taxonomy (NCBI): domain Eukaryota; kingdom Metazoa; phylum Chordata; class Amphibia; order Anura; family Ranidae; genus Staurois; species Staurois parvus. The sequence continues at coordinate 235,984 of NW_028318246.1, read as the reverse complement.
GGGACCTGTTTTTTCACAAATGTTTGTAGAAGCAGTTTGCATGCCTAGGTGCTTGATTTTATACATCTGTGGCCATGAAGATGACTGGAAAACCTGAATCCAGTTTGGAGGGGTGTCCCAATACTTTTGGCAATATAGTGTGTATATATGGAGAGAGAGAGAGTCACCTTGTGCTGCAACAAATCATCTTTAACTTCTTTAATTAGTATCAATAATACATTTTATAGCAGTAATAATTAACATTTTTTTGTCTATGGTTAAGCAGATGCAGTCGAAGAAAAATGCAAAACACCAGATTAACATATTAATACCCTGTATAATATCTTCTTGATTTGTCTGGCAATGAATGGATTAAAATATTGCTCCACCGTGTAACCATAGAGATGTCTCTCTTTATGTCACAGCGATTATGCCACTTGAATTCTGAATTATCTCAAGGTCTTTCTCTGTGATGTTTTCGGAATTCTTTGTTCTTTCAGTAATAGGTGTAATAACCATGTGAGAAATCCGGGACTCTTCAAGGTAAATGGATGTGTAATGGACATCTGATTTGCCATACCTGGAAAAGACAGAAGTGAATATGGCCTCACTGATTTGTAGAATCCGAATATACACTGTGTATTAGCATGGTCTCCATTTTTTGTTTTAATTAAAAACAATTTAGAGATTTTTTGCCAGAATTGCCAGAATTGTAGAAAAGGTAGATATTTATGATATAATTTACCAGCCTCGTAGATTAGTAATTAAAGCACCGTGAGTATCATGTGTGATGAAGAAAAGAGAGATGTTTTAAAACCTGCCTTTTACAGTGGCCTTCAATAAAAAAAATAAAATGCAGACAATATTTAAATGAAAATATATATTTCCTTGTTCAAACATTTTATTGATTTTCAGAGACAAAAAAAACAGTTTAGGACAATCCATGTGCATATACAGGTATAAATGAGGACAGGTAAAAATGTCCTACAGAAAAGGGGGATTATCATATAAAAACACATTATAAGGAACCATGGAAAAACATGAAGGGATACAATGGTATAAGGGAAGGTAGGATCTGGGTATGCATCAGACAGGGATCACTGCTCCCAGAAACCATATGAAGGTTCCTTGCGAGGCAAAGAGAGAGAGACAGAAGTGAGTAGAAAACGGGGGGAAGTTAGAATAGACTGAAGAAGGAATAGAGGAGGGAAAGAAAGGACATGTGACTTTCAGAAGAGAATAGAAAATCTCGGGACCATATCAATGCATAGTTCGGCATATAGGATTGACACAGTATGAGATTAGGAAATGTCAAGGAAAGAGCAATGAATCATCAAAGTTCGGTGGGAGGAAACATTCCACCTATGGGGTCCAGATGAACAGAAACTTAGGAACAGATTCTAGGATGGTGGCTTCCACTTTGGTGGGAATCATAGCTTGTGTAACCTTGTTCCTAACTGCTAGGATACACAGAGACAGAGACTTCCACGATTTGGCCATAATCTGTTTAGATGCAGTGGTGACTTGCAAGAGGAGTTTAAATTGGGATTTGGAGATGGTGCGAGGGTGCAGGTTTAGGAGGGCTACAGTTGAGTCTGGTGGTATTGATTTTGCAAAGAGTAGGGATAACATGAAAAACTTCGGCCCAAAAGGCTTGGCCTACCAGGCAAGTCCACCAAACATAAAAGTAAGTTCCTACCATCGCACAACCAAAAAAACATTCAGAAGAATAGTTGGGGGTATATTTAGCAATCCTCGCCGGGACCAAATACCATAGAGTCAAAACTTTATAGATAATCTCTAGAGCTACGACATTCTGTGAAGAGGACTTGGTAACAGACCAGATGCATTCCCAATCTGCGGGGTCCAACTGGTGACCCAGATCTGTCTCCCACCTACTGACATAAGAAGGGCTTGATGAGAACTCAGGAGTAGAGAGGAGGGCATAAATATCACAGATAAGGCCCCGTCTATGGGCGTCTCTATCACAAGATTGATCAAAGAAAGACATCTTGCGAGCTAAGCGGGATGGGACGGTATGCAGAGCATAAAAATGCTGTAACTAAAGGTATCTAAAGATTTCTGACACCGATAAATAGTGCGACTCGTGGAGGGAAGGGAAGGATTTGAAGCCTCTATTGGTCAAAAAATGGTGGGTACGGAGTAGGTTAGTCGAGGACCAGTGTTTAAAGGATCGCGGGGAGGACCAGGCCGGGGGGAAGGCCAGGTTTTGAAGATGGGAAAGTTGGGGATTATGCAGCGACTGAAGAGAGTAGTGGGATTTTAGCCTGTCCCAGAGAGAAATATATTGAGACATTATAGGGTTACGAAGCGGTCGGCGATCTGGTGGCAGCAGTCATGGAAGATTAGCAACTGAGAGGGGGTCGCAACGGATCCATTCAAGAATAACAACTTTGAGGAATGTCATGGGTCGCATGGTACTTAGACAATTGTGCAAGATGCGCTGCTCGGTAATACTTGGTAAAATCAGGGAGGCCTAGGCCACCCATGAGCTTAGATTTGTGTATGGTGGAATGAGGTATACAAGGATGAATGGAGCCCCAGACATATACAGTTGTGTCCAAAATTATTCAACCCCCAATGCTGTAAAGGGGTTTAGGGACTATAGTGTACATTTGGAATTGTATTCAGAATCAAATCCTACAAGGACGTTGTAACTACCCAAATGCAACTAAAATGACATCAATTGTTTATGTAATACAGTAGTAAATGGTTCTTATGTGGTTTCTTCATTGCCACAATTATTCAACCCCTTAAAGACTACCACTCTGAAGAACAGAGGTTCATACAGGTGCTTTCCATCAGGTATTGAAAACACCTGTGGATGTCACCGAGCAGCAATCAAGCATAATAAGCACCAATTAGGCAGCTTTAAAATGACTGTGATACTCAGCTCCTTCTAGACATTTACTGGTGTGGTTACAAACATAGTGAAGGCAAGAGAATGGTCCAGGAAGACAAGAGAAGAGGTGATTTCTCTTCACAGGAAGGGCAATGGCTATAAGAAGATTGCAAAGATGTTAAACATACCAAGAGACACCTTAGGAAGCATCATTCGCAAATTCAAGGCAAAGGGCACTGTTGAAACGCTACCTGGTCGTGGCAGAAAGAAGATGCTGACTTCGACTGCTGTGCGCTACCTGAAGCGTAGAGTGGAGAGAAGTCCCCGTGTGACTGCTGAGGAACTGAGAAAAGATTTGTCAGATGTGGGTACAGAAGTTTCAGCCCAGACAATAAGACGCACACTGCGTAATGAAGGCCTCCGTGCCAGAACTCCCAGGCGTACCCCCTTGCTGTCTCCAAAGAATAAGAAGAGTCGACTGCAGTATGCCAAAAGCCATGTGGACAAACCACAAAAGTTGTGGGATAGTGTTCTGTGGACTGATGAAACAAAATTAGAACTGTTTGGGCCCATGGATCAACGCTATGTTTGGAGGAGGAAGAACAAGGCCTATGATGAAAAGAACACCTTGCCTACTGTGAAGCATGGTGGAGGGTCAATCATGCTTTGGGGCTGTTTTGCTTCTGCAGGTACAGGGAAGCTTCAGCGTGTGCAAGGTACCATGAATTCTCTTCAGTACCAGGAGATATTGGATGGAAACGTGATGCAGTCCGTCACACACCTGAGGCTTGGGAGACGTTGGACCTTTCAACAGGACAATGATCCCAAGCATACCTCCAAGTCCACTAGAGCATGGTTGCAGAGGAAAGGCTGGAACATTTTGGAGTGGCCATCGCAGTCACCAGACTTAAATCCGATTGAGAACCTCTGGTGGGACTTAAAGAAAGCAGTTGCAGTGCGCAAGCCTAAGAATGTGACTGAACTGGAGGCCTTTGCCCATGAAGAATGGGCGAAGATACCCGTAGATCGCTGCAAGACACTTGTGTCAAGCTATGCTTCACGTTTAAAAGCTGTTATAACTGTAAAAGGATGCTGTACTAAGTACTAAGATTGAATGTCACTTGGGGGTTGAATAAAACTGATAATGCTGTGAGCACAGAAAAGACATTTGTGGTTATTTCATTATAACTGTTATGTTATATTTGTCTGACCTACAAGTGCCTCTTTAATGTAAATGTAAGCAAGATGACTGAATGATCAAAAGCAATGTCAAACTGGCCAAAACACTCAATTTCAGTGGGGGTTGAATAATTTTGGACACAACTGTATGTGCACACGTCGTTGCAGAATATGGAGAAAATGTACAGGTACTGGTAAGACTCTAAACAGATACAATATTTTAGGGAGAATGAAATTTTCACAACAGCGATCCTGCCCATTCAGGCCAGTGGCAGGGCCTTCTGCGGTGAGAGGCAATGTTTCTTCTTGCTGGGCCACCTGGAATGCTGGACAGCTCCCTTGACAATTCTTCGGATGATCCTGCCTTGGCCCTGTTTGTCTTGAACCTTGAACCCCTTGTTCCTCCCATGAACTTCCTGATAAAAGCCATGCCTCTGCATTTCCTCTTTGCCAGATTATTGTGCCTTCAGCACCCAATATCCCGCTTGTATCTCCTGCTGCCGTCTATACCTTCATTACCGACCTTTGGCTTGTTCCTGGACTACCATTTTGCCCCATCCTCATCTACTACCATTTGTGACCGACCCTTGGCTTGTTGACTGACTCCGCTTCTACTTGATCCTTTACTTCTTCGATCTGCTACTGGTTTCCGGTTTGCTCATTCCCTGGTGGGGTGATCCTGAGATCTGCGACCTGGTACTAACATGCAGCCAAATCCATCTCCACCATTAGGAGCTCTGGTGAAAACCAGTTAGTGCTTAGACCCCGCACCTCAGGTGAGCCTGCGTCATATCCCAGGGTGACCTGCCTGTGTACCTATCTTGCTGGTTTCAGGTAAGCCTTAACACTGCTATAGCAACTGGTCTCTGAACCTGACCCAGACCATGACAACCATATGGTCATGAGATTAGTAAGGTGGGTCAACATAGGTAAGTAGTTGGCTGTATAAAGGTCTGATAAGTTAGAAGTTAGTTTAATGCCTAAAAAGAGAATAGAGAGCTGAGACCAAGAAAAAGATCAAACCTGTTGAAGATGGGCTATTGATTTCTGGGGGTTGACCTGAAGGCCAGAAATAAAGCCGAAATCCTCAAGGAGCTAAAGAAGAATTGAAGTGGAGGTCAATGGAGAGGTGAGAAAAAGGAGCACGTCATCCGCAAAGAGGCAAAGCTTGTGGTGGGAACCTCCTATCTCAAGTCCTCGTATATCCAGACTGGCTCTTACTGGGAGGGCCAAAGGCTCTATGGCTAGGGCAAAGAGCAAGGGAGAAAGCGGGCAAACTTGGCGGGTGCCACGCAGGATTGGAAATGATGCCGACTTGTGCCCCAAGTATCTGACTGGTGCACAGTATAAAGAGGAGATACATGACAAAAAATGAGATCCAGAGCCCCAACGACGTAGAATATAATCAAGATAGGACCACGAGACCGTATGGAAAGCCTTCCTAATGTCTAAGGACAAGAAGCAAGTAAGGATGTTGTGAGAACAGGCTAAATAAGAGAGGAGGACCGCGTGTTGAACATTATGGCCAGCTTGATGGGTGGGTATAAAGCCTACTTGGTGATTGTGGATGAGAGAGCCTATAAACGGGTTAAGGCGAGTGGAGAGGATTTTCGCAAGGAGTTTAATATCTATATTAAGGAGGGAATTTGGTCTATAGTTGGACCAGACAGAATTGTCTGAGTTAGGTTTCGGGATCATGGAAATATTAGCGGCCACTGTGTTTGAGTTAAGACTGACCGGTTAAGATAGCATTGAAGGCATTTGTTAAAACTGGGGAGAGAAGGTGAGCAAATTTTTTGTAGTAAGCGGTGGAGAAGCCATCAGGACCAAGACGTTTACGAAGCTTCAAGGCCTTGATAGCATTCAGGGTTTCAGTTGAGCTGGTTGGTTGTTCGAAAACTTCCAGTTAGTGATCTGACAATTTTCGGGAAAGTAAGGTGGGCTAAGAGAGCTTCAGCACAGGACCGATCAAAGGAATCCATTGGGGACTACAGTTGTGACAGGTGTTTACTGAATACTTGTAAGATACGTACTGGGTTGCTAGTGTAATTGCCTTGGGATATGTGCAATCGGATTGGTTTAGTAGTTTGATCTAGTCTGCAAAGTGAAAGGGCTAGAAATGTGTCTGGCTTATTCGCTTTGGTATAGTATTTATGCAGAGACCTACAGAGAGAATGTTCCGCCTGATCCGTAAGAAAGAGATCCAGTTCTAAACGAGATTGCTCCAAAGCTTTTCGGGTGCTGGGTGTTGGAGTGGTCTGGAAAGCCTGATGGGACTGGTTGTAATTCATTTCAAGACAGGAGCATAGCTTACGCTTCTCTTTTTTTTCAGGAAAGATACTTTTCTGATGCAGAACCCCTAAAGAACAGGTTTGTGCGCCTCCCATCGAAGGAGGGGAGAAATGTCTGGAGTAGAATTGAGCGACAGGTACTCTTTAAGAGCAATCTCTATGTCTAAACTGTGGGATGGATGGGACAGTAGATTATCGTTGATAACCGAAGAGGAATCAGTTGTCGAGGGTGCCAAGGATGCGATAGATGTGAGGACAGCACTATGGTCAGACCAAAGTATGGGAGGATATCAGAAGCGAGAAGCCGAGAAGAGGAACCGACAGTCATGAAAATATGATCGATGTGTGAAAAAGTTTCGTGGGGATGAGAGTAGAAGGTATATCGACGTTTCACCGGGTTGAGTTCTCTCCACATATCGACTAAAGTGTGACGATGTAGGAAGTGTTGAAAGGAGATTTTAGGGGCCAGCGGGAGGGGTGGTTGAGGTGATTTGTCTAGAAAGGGATATAGAGTGCACTTAGAGTCTCCGCAAACAATAAGAGTGCCATGTTTATGGCAATCTGTGATGGTCAGTAGGTGGGAGAGGAATGGCAGTGAGTCCTGATTGGGGGCATAATAACTTACGATGGCAATTTCTGGGTCGAGGACCAACCCCGACAAGAGGAGATAGTGACCTTCAGGGTCTTCGATCTCGGAATGAAGTGTAAAGGGGTTGTGCGATGGAAGGCTATGAGGACATATCTACATTTGGATTTAGTGGAAGTAGTGAAAACTTGAGGATAGTGGGGCCAAAAAATTTGGGGGTGGGTGTGGAAGAGAAGTGCATCTCCTGTAGGCAGACATGTGCCTTTTGCAATGCAAGCGATCGAAAGGCTTTGTTCCGATTCTGCGGGACATTATGGCCCTGTACATTCAGGGTAAGGACGTTCAGGAGACCCATGGGGGGAAAGTATAGTTTGCTAGAAAGTGGTGAGTCCTTGTTTGAGCGTACACAGACAGGCGCCGAGAGAAGGAAAAATAAAGCGGGGTCAGGGAAGACACACGAGAGAACAAGAGGGGTGAGAAAGTGGTGAAAGTGGTGAAAGGGCGCACCGACCTAGTGCATTATCGTTTAAAGATTTATTGAAGAAACAAAGTAAGTATCATACTCACAATAGACAACTGGCTCTGAGGAAGAGATCGTGTCCTCGAAATGCGTTAGCCAGTTGGTCATCCAGGGTTTCATCGTATGGACTCAGATGTTGTTTGGATCCTACATCTTGTTCAGTTTGACATGCCTGTGTTTTTATGACTATTGTGAGTATGATACTTACTTTGTTCAATAAATCTTTAAACGATAATGCACTAGGTCGGTGCACCCTTTTTCTGTTTCTCCATTTGCATCCAGTGTATTTGGACCACCCTGGTCTGTTGAGGGCAGCAAGCAGTGCATATTCCAGAAAATTTCAGAACATTCCTATTGGGTCTACTGAGTCTTTTCCTAGCGCAGGAGAAAAGTGTTTGTTGTGTTGGATTTGCAATGCAGCATAGGGCTGTGCCTGTGTATGAGAAGCAGGGACGGCCACCATCTTGGAGGAGGCTCGTGCCAAGACCTCCTTGATCGGCTTTCTAGGCGGCTGGGGTTGTTGCTTAGCTTCTCCCGGACCATTGTGACAGGTGCCGGGGGGGGTGTTGCCACAGCAACCGGAGGAGTTGCGGGACTGGGGTGGGCCGGGAGCGGTGTCCGTTCCGGTGGCCCCGCGCATGCGCACCAAAAATATATATTTCAAGTGCACATCTTGTCAAATTTCCTTTCTTAGCTTTGATTAGCATGGGGAAGGATTAGAGTGTTGGTAGGCTAGGTATGCACTGCTATCTGGGGCTCTGTTAGAGAGGCTTGCCATTACTTTCTGTACTGCTAAAAACATTTTACCAGAGAGGAAGTGAAGGGTTCTCTCCTATAGCAGGCAGAAATAAAAATGCTTCTCTTTGGTAGAGTGGTGCAAGGCTTGAACCCCTGTCAGGTTTTTATTTCTGTTAAAAAGAACAGAACCATGGAATTGCTAATGTTTACACCTACATCTCATTTACATTAATGGACATGTAACTTCAATTTATGTGTATCCTAGCCTGTATTCATAAAAATACTTATCATTACATCTACACTTCAGCTCCAGGCCATTTTTGGCACTTTTATTTTCCATGTTAAAATCAGTATTTCTGGGTAGAAAGTGTCTCAGAACCCCAAAACATTATATATTTTTAAAGTAGAGGCCCTAGAGCAGTGGTTCTCAACCTTTCTAATGCCGCAACCCCTTAATACAGTTACTCATGTTGTGGTGACCCCCAACCATAAAATTATTTTCGTTGCTACTTCATAACTGTAATTTTGCAGAGAGAGGAGTAGTGCCATGTCATTGGTGTCAGTGGAAGGAGTAGTGCCCCATCACTGATGTCAGTGGGATGAATAGTGCCCCATTGTTGGTATCAGTGGGAGGAATAGTGCCCTATCATTGGTGTCAGTGGGAGGAATAGTGCCCCATCACTGATGTCAGTGGGATGAATAGTGCCCCATCATTGGTATCAGTGGGATGAATAGTGCCCCATCATTGGTGTCAGTGGGGGGAATAGTGCCCCATCGTTGGTATCAGTGGGAGGAATAGTGCCCCATCGTTGGTGTCAGTGGGAGGAATAGTGCCCCATCACTGATGTCAGTGGGATGAATAGTGCCCCATCATTGGTATCAGTGGGAGGAATAGTGCCCCATCGTTGGTATCAGTGGGAGGAATAGTGCCCCATCACTGATGTCAGTGGGATGAATAGTGCCCCATCACTGGTGTCAGTGGGAGGAATAGTGCCCCATCACTGGTGTCAGTGGGAGGAATAGTGCCCCATCGTTGGTGTCAGTGGGAGGAATAGTGCCCCATCGTTGGTGTCAGTGGGAGGAGTAGTGCCGCATCGTTGGTGTCAGTGGGAGGAATAGTGCCCCATCGTTGGTGTCAGTGGGAGGAATAGTGCCCCATCGTTGGTGTCAGTGGGAGGAATAGTGCCCCATCGTTGGTGTCAGTGGGAGGAATAGTGCCCCATCGTTGGTGTCAGTGGGAGGAATAGTGCCCCATCGTTGGTGTCAGTGGGAGGAATAGTGCCCCATCGTTGGTGTCAGTGGGAGGAATAGTGCCCCATCGTTGGTGTCAGTGGGAGGAATAGTGCCCCATCGTTGGTGTCAGTGGGAGGAATAGTGCCCCATCATTGGTGTCAGTGGGAGGAATAGTGCCCCATCGTTGGTGTCAGTGGGAGGAATAGTGCCCCATCGTTGGTGTCAGTGGGAGGAATAGTGTCCCATCGTTGGTGTCAGTGGGAGGAGTAGTGCCCCATCATTGGTGTCAGTGGGGGGAGTAGTGCCCCATCATTGGTGTCAGTGGGGGGAGTAGTGCTCCATCAATGGTGTCAGTGGGGGGAGTAGTGCCCCATCATTGGTGTCAGTGGGGGGAGTAGTGCTCCATCACTGGTGTCAGTGGGGGGAGTAGTGCCCCATCACTGGTGTCAGTGGGAGGAGTAGTGCTCCATCATTGGTGTCAGTGGGAGGAATAGTGCCCCATCATTGGTGTCAGTGGGGGGAGTAGTGCCCCATCATTGGTGTCAGTGGGGGGAGTAGTGCCCCATCATTGGTGTCAGTGGGAGGAGTAGTGCCCCATCACTGGTGTCAGTGGGAGGAGTAGTGCCCCATCACTGGTGTCAGTGGGGGGAGTAGTGCCCCATCACTGGTGTCAGTGGGGGGAGTAGTGCCCCATCACTGGTGTCAGTGGGAGGAATAGTGCCCCATCATTGGTGTCAGTGGGAGGAATAGTGCCCCATCATTGATGTCAGTGTGGTGGAGGGGAGAATAGTGCCCCATCATTGGGGTCAGGGGGGGGGGGAAATAGTGTCCCATCGTTGGTGTCAGTGGGGGGAGGAATAGTGCCCCATCATTGGTGTCAGTGGGAGGAATAGTGCCCCATCATTGATGTCAGTGTGGTGGAGGGGAGAATAGTGCCCCATCATTGGGGTCAGGGGGGGGGGAAATAGTGCCCCATCGTTGGTGTCAGTGGGGAGAGGAATACTGCCCCATCGTTGGTGTCAGTGGGGGGAGGAATACTGCCCCATCGTTGGTGTCAGTGGGGGGAGGAATACTGCCCCATCGTTGGTGTCAGTGGGGGGAGGAATACTGCCCCATCGTTGGTGTCAGTGGGGGGAGGAATACTGCCCCATCGTTGGTGTCAGTGGGGGGAGGAATACTGCCCCATCGTTGGTGTCAGTGGGGGGAGGAATACTGCCCCATCGTTGGTGTCAGTGGGGGGAGGAATACTGCCCCATCGTTGGTGTCAGTGGGGGGAGGAATACTGCCCCATCGTTGGTGTCAGTGGGGGGAGGAATAGTGCCCCATCGTTGGTGTCAGTGGGGGGAGGAATACTGCCCCATCGTTGGTGTCAGTGGGGGGAGGAATACTGCCCCATCGTTGGTGTCAGTGGGGGGAGGAATACTGCCCCATCGTTGGTGTCAGTGGGGGGAGGAATACTGGCCCATCGTTGGTGTCAGTGGGGGGAGGAATAGTGCCCCATCGTTGGTGTCAGTGGGGGGAGGAATAGTGCCCCATCGTTGGTGTCAGTGGGGGGAGGAATAGTGCCACATCGTTGGTGTCAGTGGGGGGAGGAATAGTGCCACATCGTTGGTGTCAGTGGGGGGAGGAATAGTGCCCCATCGTTGGTGTCAGTTGGGGGAGGAATAGTGCTCCATCGTTGGTGTCAGTGGGGGGAGGAATAGTGCCCCATCGTTGGTGTCAGTGGGGGGAGGAATAGTGCCCCATCGTTGGTGTCAGTGGGGGGAGGAATAGTGCCCCATCGTTGGTGTCAGTGGGGGGAGGAATAGTGCCCCATCGTTGGTATTAGTGACACAAATGATGGGGCACTATTCCTCCCACTGACACCAATGATACTTACTTTGCTGACCCCTGCTCCAGCCTGGGCTCGCTCTCTCACTTACCTGTCAGCTGTCTTCCTTCTCTGGCCTCTCTCCTCTTCACTTGCTACGGCAGCTCCCTCGGTCTTCTTTGATGTACGCGCGCTGCCGCTCGGCTCCTCCTCTCCAAGCTCCACCTCCTCGCCGGTGATTGGCCGCCTGTGTGCCTCTCCTGAGCTACAGTTTCGGTGGCCAATCAGCGGCGAGGAGGCGGAGCTGCTGAGCGATCCCGGAGGTGTGGCCAGGTGACAGCAGCGTATCATCCCGCCCACACATCGCCGGAGACTGCAGCGGTGTCTCGGTTCCTAAGACCATCGGAAATATGTGTTTTCCGATGGTCTTAGGCGACCCCTGGGAAATGGTCGTTCGACCCCCAAAGGGGTCGCGACCCCCAGGTTGAGAACCGCTGCCCTAGAGAATAAATTGGTGGGTTTTGCATTTTTTTTATGTCACATGGTATTTGTGCAGCGGTTTTTCAAATGCATTTTTTTGGGAAAACTACACTTTTTTTAAATTGTACTGCAAAAAAACACAAAACATATTTTTTGTTCTAAATTATAAAAGATGATGTTACGCTGAGGAAACATAGCAAACATGTCACGCTTTAACATTGTGCACACCCATGCAACGGCAACAAACTACATAAATTTTACAATTCACAGGTGACACTTTAAAAGCCTTTACAGGTTGCAACTTTAGATTTACAGAGGAGTTCTACGAGGTCATACCTCATGTGGAACAATCGCTGTTTGCGTGCATGCAGGACTGATATGTGTGTTAGTTTTTGCGCATGAGCACAGGGGGGGTACTTAAATTTTTTAATTTTTTTTTTTTTTGCACTGTTACCTTAATTTTTTTTAATCACTTTTGTTGCTATCACAAATAATGTAAACATCCCTTGTGACAGCAATAGACACGTGAGATGTACTCTTTATGGAGGGATCTGGGGTCTATAAGACCCCAAATCCCTCCTCTGCACTTAAAAGTATTAAAGTATTAAAAGACACCACGTTTCAGTTTCAGTTTTTTTTAAATGTCACAGTTTAGTTCAGAGTAATCTGAAAGTGATGTCAGGTCATCGCTTCTGGTTTACTATAAGGGAGAGCTGATCAAAGCTGTTCTTGGCTTTGTTCGGCTGTCCATTCAGACAGCGGATGTGCCGGCTGGCCACTCACTTCTCCCGGTGGGATGGAAGATCCCGAGAGAGGAGAGAAAAGTGGCAGGGGGGTGTCACCCCGCTCCCTTGTGATTTCATCTTGCGCTGTGATTGGCCAAAGCATTGCACCTGACCTGTGGCCAGGTGCATTGCTTTGGCCAATCACAGTGCCATGTCAGGGCACAGTGCATTGTGGGGCGAGGTGGACGAACAGCCTGCCTGCCGAACGCCCTTACTGTTCGTGTGTTCACACGAATGGCCCATGTTCGAGTTAAACATGTTCAATTCGAACATAAAGCCCAACCCTATTGATAACACACTGTTTGGTATTTCACTCTGCAGAAAGCACAGAGGAAGTTAGCAACTCAATGCATTTCTAGCAAGTATTTATTTTTATTATACAGGATTTATATAGCACCAACAGTTTGCGCAGCGCTTTACAAAATGAAGGTAGACATTACAGTTACAATACAATTTGGTACAAGAGGAAACAGAGACCCTGCTCATTAGAGCTTACAATCTAGGAGGATGGGTTGAGTGATAATAGCTGAGGGGGGATGAGCTGTTGGAGGAAATAATGGCGGTTTACTAGGTAGCAGCAGGATAGGCTTCTTTAAAGAGAGAGGTTTTCAAGGATAGTCTAAAGGTGGATAGATTAGAAGACAGCCAAACATATTGGGGTAGGGAGTTCCATAGGATGGGAGAAGCTCGGGAGAAGTCTTGGAGGCGAGCATGGGAGGAGGTAACACGGGAACTAGAGAGCAGAAGGTCTTGGGAGGATCGAAGAGAGCGGTTTGGTTGATATTTTGAGACCAGGTTGGTGATGTAGCTGGGGGCAGAGTTGTGGATACCTTCAGTGTTTTTAAAGAGATTAAAGAAGGGAGAAAAAATGCTTTTCACTGAGTTCTTTAATAGGCTAGAAGTAACTAAAATTCACTATGGAAATGAATATATAGTTTTAAATTCTTACCATAGGTATACTTTAAATCTCTCCCTATGCCCTTCCTCAGCTCTTCTCGCTATTCATTATATTGGACCTGGTAGTATGCAGACAAGGAAATCAAATATAGAAATCCTGCCTCCATAGTCTATTAGAGACAGATGAAGCTGGTAAATGCTCCATCCTGCTAAGTCAGTATCTGGACATTTCACATTAAATTCACATTAAATATGTTATTCTTGTATCGATGTCATTAGTTGAAGCAAAAAATGGTTAACTTTAAAGTATGGTCTTATAAAACTCATGCTGTGTCAGACTGTCAGGCTCTGCAGCATTACGTTGTTATTTCAGCATATAATAAGATATCAGCATGAGTACTCTTAATAACAGCATGCTGTGTTCAGTGTAAAAATCAATATGACATATCACATGTTCTTGGATAGACGCATGACTACTGTTAACCAAAAAAGCCTTGAGGAAATAACTCCAGCCATTTAATATGGATATGACAATGAATGACTGTGGTGCTTTGTATTTTCAAAGGTTTATGTATATAGGATGAGATTGTACCTCCCAGATCTGATTCTTCGTTTTTTTTTTTTTTATTGAGAAACAATAGTTCAGTGGGCACACATTTTTAACTATTGTAGTTTACCTTAAAGGACAACTTTTATTTAAAGCGTATGTATCAAAAACAAACAAAAATTAAATAAAATAAAAATGTTTTTGCAACTTTTTCCAATCCTTAGATGATGTCAGTGCATTGCTTTTCTTTTTTGGAGCTTTATTTCCTTTATTGTCACCTAATGATCCTACCAGTGATATACATCCTGCCCTAGGGTGACAACACTCACCTACTCCTCTACATCTATGGAGGCAGCCACGGTTGTCACTGATGCTGGTCTTCAATATGACAAAAAAATATAACTGTGCATGGAGCTCAGAGATGGCTGTTATACCAATGTAGAAGCAGCTGCTGAAATTAAAGTGTTATTAAACTTTAATATTTTCTGATCAATTCTAGCAACAGCCCTGGACACATATTGCTGTCTGGTTTGTCATCTTAAAAGCTTTCCATTTTTCTTAACTCAGCATGTTTGACTATTGCTGCCCCAGGTTTCTTCTGCTCAGGTGGTGCCCTTCTCTTGCGGGGTCTTATGGAGGCACCCTTGTGTGCCCTCTCCTGGTGGAGGCAGCTAGACAGGAGTACTCAGGGGAGTGCATGTATGGTGGTGCTTTAAATCAGGAGGGGGAATCAGTGGGCACTCTATGGAGTTACAATTGCATGCTCCTGACTTGAAATTGAGGGAAATGGTGCAGAGTGTCCCAGAGGCTGTGTTTATAATACAAATAATTGCTAAGTGTTTCTGCATTATTAATGCTTAAAATATGTTTTGTCCGTTGTTCATCATTTATATATTAATCTAATTAAAAAACAATGTGAAGCTTAAAGTGTTACTAAACCCAGGACCCTCCATTCACTACAGTCAGGTCCATAAATATTGGGACATCGACACAATTCTAACATTTTTGGCTCTATACACCACCACAATGGATTTGAAATGAAATGATGTGCTTTAACTGCAGACTGTCAGCTTTAATTTGAGGGTATTTACATCCAAATCAGGTGAACGGTGTAGGAATTACAACAGTTTGCGTATGTGCATCCCACTTGTTAAGGAACCAAAAGTAATGGGACAGAATTATAATCATAAATCAAACTTTCACTTTTTAATACTTAGTTGCAAATCCATTCAGTCAATTACAGCCTGAAGTCTGGAACGCATAGACATCACCAGACGCTGGGTTTCATCCCTGGTGATGCTCTGCCAGGCCTCTACTGCAACTGTCTTCAGTTCCTGCTTATTCTTGGGGCATTTTCCCTTCAGTATTGTCTTCAGCAAGTGAAATGCATGCTCAATCGGATTCAGGTCAGGTGATTGACTTGGCCATTGCATAACATTCCACTTCTTTCCCTTAAAAAACTCTTTGTTTGCTTTTGCAGTATGCTTTGGGTCATTGTCCATCTGCACTGTGAAGCAGCGTCCAATGAGTTCTGAAGCATTTGGCTGAATATGAGCAGATAATATTGCCCAAAACACTTCAGAATTCATCCTGCTGCTTTTGTCAGCAGTCACATCATCAATAAATGCAAGAGAACCAGTTCCATTGGCAGCCATACATGCCCACGCCATGACACTACCACCACCATGCTTCACTGATGAGGTGGTATGCTTAGGATCATGAGCAGTTCCTTTCCTTCTCCATTCTCTTCTCTTCCCATCACTCTGGTACAAGTTGATCTTGGTCTCATCTGTCCATAGGATGTTGTTCCAGAACTGTGAAGGCTTTTTTAGATGTCGTTTGGCAAACTCTAATCTGGCCTTCCTGTTTTTGAGGCTCACCAATGGTTTCCATCTTGTGGTGAACCCTCTGTATTCACTCTGGTGAAGTCTTCTCTTGATTGTTGACTTTGACACACATACACCTACCTCCTGGAGAGTGTTCTTGATCTGGCCAACTGTTGTGAAGGGTGTTTTCTTCACCAGGGAAAGAATTCTTCGGTCATCCACCACAGTTGTTTTCCGTGGTCTTCCGGGTCTTTTGGTGTTGCTGAGCTCACCGGTGCGTTCCTTCTTTTTAAGAATGTTCCAAACAGTTGTTTTGGCCACGCCTAATGTTTTTGCTATCTCTCTGATGGGTTTCTTTGTTTTTTCAGCCTAATGATGGCTTGCTTCACTGATAGTGACAGCTCTTTGGATTTCATCTTGAGAGTTGACAGCAACAGATTCCAAATGCAAATAGCACACTTGAAATGAACTCTGGACCTTTTATCTGCTCATTGTAATTGGGATAATGAGGGAATAACACACACCTGGCCATGGAACAGCTGAGAAGCCAATTGTCCCATTACTTTTGGTCCCTTAACAAGTGGGAGGCACATATGCAAACTGTTGTAATTCCTACACCGTTCACCTGATTTGGATGTAAATACCCTCAAATTAAAGCTGGCAGTCTGTAGTTAAAGCACATCTTGTTTGTTTCATTTCAAATCCATTGTGGTGGTGTATAGAGCCACAAATGTTAGAATTGTGTAGATGTCCCAATATTTATGGACCTGACTGTATATCTGGTCTCCCACACTACACAAAACATGGAAGTGAAATTATTTTAATAAATATAAACTTCTAAATACCTTTTACCATCAGCAATTAGAGCAGTCTTGTGACTTCAGCAGAGCACTAGTTAAAGCTTGTAGGAAGAGTTTTCTATCTGCTCTAGGAGGATGCAAAACCCCTGACCTCTGTCTGGACAGTGCTGATTGGCCCTGTGCTGATCACATATACTCTCCCAAGAAAAAAAAAACCTCTCTTGCAATACACACTAAAATGTGCATGTGACTACGGGTTCAGTCTTATCAGGTGAACATTTGAACAAACAACCTTTTTACACAATGCTGAGGATTAACCCCTTAGGTTCCACAGTGAGTATAGCAAGCATGCTTTACTGCATATACAGACTGATTTTACTGTTGTGAGTTTAATGACACTTTAAGACACCAGTCAAACCGGGTACAACTTGGCATGCAATTTGCTATGCGACTTGCAAATCGCATGGCAAGTCGCACCCTATTGTCCGCAATTACAGAGGTCATATCGGTGCGATTCCAACTTGGTCGGAGTCACACCGACTTCTAAAGTAGTGCATGCACTACTTTAAGCGCGATTTGCATAGACATCTGTGTCTATCATCTGACATTGAAATCGTGTGACTTCACTGGAAGTCATACGATTTCAAAGTCAGATCAGTGTGACCGGGTGTTAGTACTACTTTAAATAATGAAAAAACATGAAAAAACATATGATTACATATTTTCCAATAAGAAAAAATTATGATACGGGTGAAGCGCTCTGAGGCAGCGCTGTAGTGAACAAATAAATATAATATAAGTGAATGCAGTGCCACGCTGAACGGCAGCGCAATGTTGACAAGCAAACTGTATCGTGACAGTAGTGAAAAAATCAGCACATATAATGAATAAGAGCAAATAATCAATCAAATATTCCAAAAAAAGTCCAAAAAGATTTTCGTGATATCAAGTGATGGGTGAATCCGTGATATATTCTTCTTTTTAATGTACTCACCAGAAGCGCATATTAAATGCTTATTAAAATCAGTGGTCACTAGCTCCTCCACAGGTCAGCCTCATCCACTGTCATACACAGAATATGGGAAAGCACAGCTGGCATGTACCAGAGTTAGGAGATACCTCCAACAGACCATTCTACCATCAACAACAAAAAAGCCCCACCTTGAAGGGAACAGCTCACAAAACGAGAAATAGTAAAAGCATCCACGTGGAGTAAAACAGCATATGAAATCCACTTACAAAGCTGGCCGCCGGACCTTCTTGAGGACGCGGTGGCGTGACGTCAGTACGAGGAGGAGCCAGTGCACTGCAATGAAATTTACATCCTTTTTTAACACAAATAGAGCTTTCTTTCGGTGGTATTTGATCACCTGTGCTCTTTTTATTTTTGGCGCTATAAACAAAAACATTTTGAAGAAAACATTTTTTTGGAAAAAAAATGATATTTTCTCATTTCTGTCATAACAAATATCCAAAAAAACTAAAATTTTGTCTAAATGTAGGCCAAAATGTATTCTATACATGTTTTTGGTAAAAAAAAATCCCAATAAGTGTATATTGACTGCTTTGTGTGAAAGTTATAGCGTCTACAAACTATGGTATAGATAATGGAATTTACACTCTGACTAACCATCACATCACAATACAAACACCCCCAAATGACCCCTTTTCGGAAAGTAGACACCCTAAGCTATCTGCTGAGAGGCATATTGAGTCCATGGAATATTTACTTTTTTTTCCACAAGTTTTTGGAAAATGACAAAAACATTTTTTTTTTTTTTACACAAAGTTGTCATTAAAATTTTATAGTTCTCACACAAGCCATGGGTATATGTGGAATTAAACCCCAAAATACATTCTGCTACTTCTACCAAGTATGGGGATACCACATGTGTGAGACTTTTTGGGAGCCTAGCCACATACAGGAGTCTGAAATCTAATGACCACTTTGAAAGCCTAACGGTGCGTAACTTCCTCATTTCACTTCCTCACTAACTATCACAGTTTCAGAGGCCCTGAAATGCCAGGATAGCACCAACCCCCCCCCCAAAAAAAAAAATGGCCCCTTTTTGGAAAGTAAACACCCAAAGGAATTTAAAAAGAGGCATGGTGAGTATTTTTGATTTGTTTAATTATTTTTACACTGTCCCTTTCATGTTTTTTATCACTTTCAATGCTATCACAGGGAATGCAAATATCCCCTGTAACTTCAAAGGGCATTGTCATATATTTTTTTTTTTAGAAATCTGGGGTCTATCAGACTCTTGATATCTCCTCTGCCTTTACATTATCTAATCTCACCAAGATCGGTGTGATCAAATGCTTTCACAATTTACAAATGGCACTGTTTATATCATGCAAAACTAAAGTGATGAAACTCTCATAGGTTCCGATTTCTTAGACTATAGAGATGATTGACACCATTCCAGTCTCCATTCAGCTCTATGGTAATCTGGCAGAAACACCGGCTGCATTCTGAGGTTCCCCCGATGGCATGGGACTGCTCGAGAAGGCCGTGGAAGGAAGCGGGGGCATTGTCTCCCGCTGCTTCTAAAAGCAATCCTGCAGCTAATTAGCCACTAGGATTGCTTTTCCATGAAAGCCAATCGCTGGCTGAAAAAAATGATACCAGGATGATGCCTGTAGCTGTAGGCATCTTTCTGGTATAACCATTCAAAGTTGCTGGCCCTTGTTGGGTGTATATGCTATGTTCTTTTTTTTTTTTTTATGCAGCCTGTGGGCTGAATGAAAAAAAGAGAAGAAATCTCTGCCAGAAAAAGTGTGTGGTTTGCCCATGATTAGAATATACCGCCCTGCATCCACCCACTTCTAATGGTGGGCACACATTAGGTCGCACAGTGCCACATGCGCCAATTCCAAGATTGTACAAATGTCTAACTAGTGGCACGCTTGAATAAAAATTGTCCATGTATAAGTGGTACCCCATATGGAAAAAGGATGACACCAAGTTCCAAACTATCTTTCCACTGCTCCCCATGTAGTCTGGGCATGTAGTCCCTCGTAAATTCAAAACTTATAAGTATAGCCTGTTGCCCTGTCAAAGGTCATTACATCTTGACCCCATATTGGCACGTTTGCTGGGGAGAAATTGTTTGAATGCAAGGCGTCCATAAAAATTAATGAGGGACTCATCAACACAGATTTTTTGCTGGGAAGTATAGACATCTGTAAATTTTTGGTTAAGTTGATTTACAAGGGGACAAATTTTGTGGAGCCAATTCAGAGTGTGTTGTCGTTGAAATGCATAAAACATATTATATTCTCATATCTATGCCTGGCCATGGCAGCAGAGAACACGGGAATATGATGAATTGGGTCTGAGGAAAAATACAACCGCAATTCATTTTTTTTAGTAATGCCCATGTTGAGGGTTAGGCCCCAAAAAAATTTTAATTTGGAAACCGTAATGGGTTTCCATGCGAATGGTCTGGAAAGGTTTGAATTTGGGTTGGAGGCGATAAATTGTTGTGCATATAAATTGCCTTGATCCACAATCAATGCATACAAATCTTCCGTGAAAAACAGCTCCAAAAAATCAAGGGGAGTAGTTAAATTTGCTGTTTCCATCTGAATTCCGGGTTGGGCAGTGAATGGGGAAAGTGCAGGAGCTGATTCTATGAACACTGCGGTTTTGCATGCAAATTATCAATTGACCATGACCTACTGACACTGCACTTGCTGGGGGAGGGGGAGGGGGGTAAGCGTAGGGGCTAGTAGGGGCTAAACGCAGGTGTTGACAGGTCCTGGGGCTGATCCCGCTAACGCTGCATTTTTGGGGACACTATACTAATGTGTACGCTGGTATAGTACTGATCTGATCAAAGATATTGATCCATTCCGACACTATACCAGCAATAGAGGTTTATTGTGTATGAGCGTGTTCCTGGCAATTAAGGGGTTAAATGTGATTACTGGTGTACTGACGGGCAATCTGATGCTATCTGGGAGGAGAATGAAAACCACAGGAGCATGAATCACCTATATATACACGTGATTTTGCTCACCCATGCCGCTCTGTAGCAGTATTTCTGCTATAGGGAGGTCAGGAAGTGGTTACAGAAGCAGTTTGTGTTAATGTGTTAAGACGCTGCGTTACTTTAACTGAAAACTGCGCGGTCATGCAATGCTGCACCCAAATGAAATGTACATTCTTCTTTTCCCATGAATTGAGCTTTCTTTCAGTGGTATTTGATCACCTGTGCGGTTTTTATTTTTTGCGCTATAAAAAAGAGACAGACAATTTTGAGAAAAAAAAACAATATTTGGGGCATTTTGCTATAAAACATGTCTAGTAAAAAAATTTAAAAATCAAATTTCGTCATAAATTTAGGCCAAAATGTATTCTGCGACATGTCTCTGCTAAAAAAAAACCCAATATGTGTAAATTAATTGGTTTACATGAAAGTGATAGCGTTTACAAATGGCGGTATAGATACTGGATTTTTTTTTATACTAATAATGGTGGCGATCAAGGACTTATGGCGGCGATCAGCGACTTATAGCGGGACTGCAGCAGATATTCTGACACTGGGGGGGGGGAGCTGACTTGGGGTCACTGACATCCCCAGTGACCCCAATACAGTGATCAGTGCAAAAAAAAGCACTGACACTGTACTAATGGCACTGAGGAGGAAGGGGTTAACATTTGGAGGCAATCAAAGGGTTAACTGTGTGATGGGAGTGTTTAATGTGTTATATTAGGGGGCGGGGGGTGTGTGCTTCACTGTAAGCATACTGACAGGGATGGCTGTGCTCAGCCATCCTGATCAGTGTGCCCAAACTGACAGGGAGAAGAGCTGCATTGAAAACAATACAGCCCTCCTTCCTGTTGTTGTTTGCCAGTAATCACCGGGCGCTGGTGGGTAATCACTGACCGGGACCCGGTGATTGACCCCCGCGGCCATGATCGGCAGCGCGGATAGGGAGGTCGCGCGCCCCCTACCCGGAAATGCAAAATCACATATATAAAAGTACTGTGGGCGGGCGGTAAGCGGTTAAAGTATATAAAAACTAAACTAATAGTTTTACATAACACAGCAACTTCCGCACATGTAGGACACCCATGTTCCTTTTTCCTCCAAAGCAAATACACTTTTGCACACTGGTACTGACTAGTGTTGCTATGTTTTTCTAAGCTTGTTATCCTTTTATTCTCTTTTTGTAAGCAATGAGAAGTTCACTCGTTTATTAAAAATTAATGTTGGAAACTAGTTACTTGTTGGTCGTGCGTGTTGTGCCTCATTTACAGTCCCAGGACAAATACATTGGTTGTATGATTTCCTCTTAAGGAGGGGTCCCGCAGGCAGCTTTATTAAGTCAAGGATCGTAGTTGGTCCTTAGCAGGAATTAGGCTAAAGGCCTGGAAAAGACTGCAGAAGAGGATTTTTACTACAGACTACAGTCTGGGCCAGATGGAGAAGACTGGTAAAGGATTAGTGCTGGAGGCACTGTCAGAAGTCCTGGCCTGGAGAAGGAACTTTTATCTCTTTCATTGAGGATCTTCCAGTGGAAGCTGAGTAATGTATGGCTCCTGGGACACTTTGAGTAGGACCTGATTTACGACTTTCATGTGTGACTGCAGGTTGTGTGTGAAAATCCCAGTAGATCAGCAGTTTTTGAAATACTCGGACCTGCCTGTCTGGCACCAACATCCATGCCACCTTCAAAGTGACTTAAATCCCCTCTCTTCTCCATTCTGATTCTCAGTTTGAACTTCAGCAATTTGTCTCCACCACAGCTAGATGCCTAAATGCATTGAGCTGCTGCCATAATATTGGCTGATTAGCAATTTGCGTTACCAAGCAATTGAACAGGTGTACCTAATAAAGTGGCTGGTGAGTGTATGTATCTGCCAATTTTGCTTTTGAAAACCACAGGTCTAAATGGGCCATAAGTGGAAAATCCAATGATAATATGGAGACACCTCATTAAGGAACATGTAATGCTAATGATTCTGTGGCTGGCGGGGACTCAAGGAGTCCCTAAGAGATTAGAGAGAACACTTCCTTTCTTCTGCAGTTGCTCCCTCACTGGTTGAACCAGCATGGTGTCTTTCTGTTGCTGCGCACTCACCATAGCAGCTGGTGATTGTTCTCTTTAGTGATCTTGTTACTAGCATTTTGCCTCCAGCAACAAGATTATTAGTGTGAATCTTGCCCTGACGAATGAACATAGGTTTGTAGATCTCATCACAGAATGATAAAAAAGCAGAGGACCTGCCTGCTTCTACCCAAAAATAGAATCAGTTATGGGTGGACCTATACTAATACATAGTATGCACTGCCACCATTTGGGATGTCACCCTCCATACATTCTGCAAAGTACTAACAGGACTTCAGTCTTGCCTGGCTACCAAAGCACAGCAGAATATAGAAGATGTAGTCTGAAAAAACACTTGCCAAGGAATAGAAGGTTTATTTGTAGATCAGGCCTAAATCATTACCTGGCATCACATGAAGATTTACCTGTGTTTCATACTAAGAATATAGGGTCTTATTATTAAAGTGTATCCAAAGCTATTTTTTTTTTCTTTTATAATCTCGCTTTGAAACCGCTAATGTGTCTCTTGGACACACAACACAAAGGAAAAATCTGACAGCAGTTTTAACTATTCCCTGCCATTTTAAAATTGGGAAAGCCTCTGATCACTACGATCTTGGTGTGATCAGATGCTTTAAGGGCAGAGGAAAGATCTGTAGTCTAATAGACCCCAGATTTCTCAGAAAAGAGTACCTGTCACTGTGTATTGCTATCACATGGGATATTTACATTCCCTGTGATAACAATAAAAGTGCTAAAAAAATGAAAGGGACAGTGTAAAAATAAAAAGAAGCAAAGTAAATAATTTAACCACTTTGAGTGGTTATACCGGGATGATGCCTGCAGCTACAGGCATCATTCTGGTACCGTTTTTTTCAGCTGGTAGTCGGCTTTCATGTAAAAGCACTTCTAGTGGCTAATTAGCTGCTGAATTGTTTTTACAAGCAATGGGAAGGGACATCCCCCCCCCCCATGCTGCCTTCCACAGTTTTCTTGGACTCTCCTGCAGCCGGCTGACCATAGAGCTGATCAGAGACCAGAATGGCTCCAATCATCTCTATAGTCTAAGAGACCGGAAGCTACAAGCATTTCAACACTTCAGTTTCGCAGGATATAAACAGCGCCATTTGTAAATTGGGAAAGCATCTGATCACACCGATCTTGGTGAGAATGTAAGGGCAGAGGAGATATCTAGAGTCTGATAGAACCCAGATTTCTCATAAAAGAATATATGACAATGCCCATTGAAGTTATAGGGGATATTTGCATTCCCTGTGATAGCATTAAAAGTGATAAAAAAAATATGAAAGGGACAATGTAAAAATAATTAAAAAAATCAAAATAACAAAAATAAAAAAGGACCCTTACCTCCCTGCACCCGTGCAGCTGCGTGCGCATGCGTTGACCCCGTGCTGGTATCTAAACAGTGGTTGCACAATGCATGTGAGGTATCACTGCAAACGTCAGAATGAGGGCAGTAATTCTAGCACTAGACCTCCTGTGTAAATATAAATTGGTGACTTGTAAAGGCTTTTAAAGCGTCGCCTATCGATAATAAAAATGTATGTATTTTGTTGCCATTGCACGGGCATGCGCAATGATCAGTGCTCATAAAAAGCACTGACACTGTACTAATGGCACTGGACAGGAAGGGGTTGACATGAGGGCGATCAAAGGGTTAACTGTGTGCTGTTTCACTGTAAGCTGTGTCTGCGCTTTCAACTGTAAGCACACTGCTTTGTATGGCTCCACTATGCAGTGCCATACAAAGTAGTGTGCATTTGCTGACAGGAGAGAGAACTGTAATGTTTACATACAGTTCTCTTCCCCCGTCGGAGATGCTTGGCGATCACCGGGTGCCAACGAGTAATCACCGGCCAGGACCCGGTGATTGACAGCTAGGGCCACGAATAGTGCTGGCCTCCTACCTGGAAATGCTAAATCACATTTATATATATGTGATTTTGCGCACCCCTGTAGCAGTATATCTAGGGTATATATAGGGAGTCCATTTAACACGATTTCCTATGGGACAGGTTCACATCTCCGCATTTTCACCAGGTTTTTTTGGAAAGGGTCAGGGACTTCTTTTAACGCAAAATGTTGCGTTTTTGGTTCTATAGACTTCAATGGGAACACTGCAGAAAAGGATGTATTGCTATTTTGATGTGTTTTTGATGTGTCTTGTGTTTAAAATCTGCTTAGCAACAAAAAAAATGAAAAAGATAACCCCCTGCAAAAAGCATGAAAAATGTGGCAGAAACGCATGTGCAAAATGCAATGCAGAAACACCTCAAATGCAACCTGCATAGGTGTGAACGTTGCCTACTGCCTTATCTGCATTAACCACTTGCCACCCTGCCACTCTATATATACGTGTGCAGGGCGGCACTGGGGCGCAAAACCACATTTTAAAACGGGTTCCGCGCTCCCGACGTTTTCGCCAGCAGGGGGCGCGCGCTCCTGCCGACCCGCGGGTGACACCATTCGATCCCGGAGGGATCAATCATTAGATTTCAGCTAGTGATGTCTGGCTGAAATCAGATGATCGGTCCCTATCCTGTCCTGTGTTGACATTTACACAGGACAGGATATGATGTCATTCTTCTCTGCCTGGACACATTCCGTTCCAGACAGATAAGAAGACATACAAAAAGTGAGTACAAAGCACTACACTAACAGTTAGAACACTCTAGGACACATTTAACCCCTTGATCGCCCCCCCCCCAGTTAACCCCTTCACTGCCCTCTCACCAGTGTCACTGATCAGTGAATCGATTTTTACTGATCACTGTATCAGTGTCGCTGGCGACTTCCGATAGTGTTAGCGCCCCTCCCAGATAGCGCCAGTTTGCCCGCCAGTACACCAGTAATCCCGTTTAACCCCTTAATCCCCCCCCCAGTTAACCCCTTCACTGCCCTGTCACCAGTGTCACTGATCAGTGAATCGATTTTTACTGATCATTGTATCAGTGTCGCTGGCGACTTCTGATAGTGTTAGCGCCCCTCCCAGATAGCGCCAGATTGCCCGCCAGTACACCAGTAATCCCGTTTAACCCCTTGATCGCCCCCCCCCCCCAGTTAACCCCTTCACTGCCCTGTCACCAGTGTCACTGATCAGTGAATCGATTTTTACTGATCACTGTATCAGTGTCGCTGGCGACTTCCGATAGCGTTAGCGCCCCTCCCAGATAGCGCCAGATTGCCCGCCAGTACACCAGTAATCCCGTTTAACCCCTTGATCGCCCCCCCCAGTTAACCCCTTCACTGCCCTGTCACCAGTGTCACTGATCAGTGAACCGATTTTTACTGATCACTGTATCAGTGTCACTGGCGACTTCCAATAGTGTTAGCGCCCCTCCCAGATAGCGCCAGTTTGCCCGCTAATACACCAGTAATCCCATTTAACCCCTTAATCTCTCTCCCCCCCCAGTTAACCCCTTCACTGCCCTGTCACCAGTGTCACTGATCAGTGAACCAATTTTTACTGATCACTGTATCAGTGTCGCTGGCGACTTCCGATAGTGTTAGCGCCCCTCCCAGATAGCGCCAGATTTCCAACTAATACACCAGTAATCCTGTCTAACCCCTTGATCGCCCCCCCCCCAGTTAACCCTTTCACTGCCCTGTCACCAGTGTCATTGATCAGTGAACAGATTTTTACTGATCACTGTATCAGTGTCGCTGACGACTTCCAATAGTGTTAGCGCCCCTCCAAGATAGCGCCAGTTTGCCCACCAGTACACCAGTAATCCCATTTAACCCCTTGATCGCCCCCCACCCCCCCAGTTAACCTCATCACTGCCCTGTCACCAGTGTCATTGATTACAGTGAACAGATTTTTACTGATCACTGTATTAGTGTCACTGGTGACTTCAGATAGTGTTAGCGCCCCTCCCATATAGCGCCAGTTTGCCCGCTAATGCACGGGATTTTTTTTACCAAAAACATGTAGCAGAATACATTTTGGCTTAAATGTATGATTAACTTTGAGTTTACGATATATTTTTTATAGCTGAAAGTAGAAAATATTGTTTTTTTTCAAAATTTGTTTTTTTTGTTTATAGCGCAAAAAATAAAAAGCGCACAGGTGACAAAATACCACCAAAAGAAAGCTCTATTTGTGTGAAAAAAAGGACGTAAATTTTGTTTGGGTACAGCATTGCATGACCGCGCAATTATCATTTGAATTAGTGCAGCGCCAAACAGCAAAAAAAGGCCTGGTCATTAAGGGGGGTAAATCCTCAGGAGCTCAAGTGGTTAAATTGGCCTCAGAACCTGGGTAATTAATATGTGTTTGGTTTTAAAGGGGATGAGGTGACAACCCTACCCTAAATGCGCCTAAATGCATTTGAAAAAAGAAGTGTCAGCCAATTACCTGCAAAAGGCTGGTAAAACATATAGCTAAGTGCGCTGATTATTGTATTTAATGTGGATTCTTTAATTAAACGCCAATAAATGTATTCTCCCTCATGCAATAGTTTGTTCATGCCACAGTACGAAGGGGCATCATAAGACTAGACATCAAGACTTGGAACACAGGTCACTAATCTGAAAGTGAGGCTTGGAACTCAGGTCACTAATCTGAAAGTGAGGCTTGAAACACAAGTCACTAATCTGAAAGTGAGGCTTGGAACACAAGTCACTAATCTGAAAGTGAAGCTTGGAACACAAAGCACTAATCTGAAAATGAGGCTTGGAACACAGGTCACTAATCTGAAAAAGAGGTTTGAAACACAGGTCACTAATCTGAAAGTGAGGCTTGAAACGCAGGACACAGCTTTGAGAATGAGGCTTGGATCCCACGGCACGTCTGTGAAAATGAGGCTTGAAACCAAAGATACCAATGTAAAAGTGAGGCTTGGAACGCAGGACATTGATACGGAAATGAGGTTTAGAACACAAAATCGAATGTTGAAGTAAGGCTTGGATTGCTGGGTACAGAAATGAAGCTTGGAATGTAGGATAGTGATCCGGGAGTGGAGTTTGGGACTCGGTGCTGACGCGGAAGCGATATTTGGAACGCAGGATACAGATCAGAGAGTGAGTCTTGGAACGCAGAATGCTGATTTGGGAGCGAGGCTTGGAACTCGACCATAGCAAGAATAAGGAAGAAGAGGTAGAATACGGAGGAAGAACAGAAAGGTGGAAGAGGTGGACTAGAGGTGATATAAACCCCCTAGATGAGGTACTGGAAGGACTGCTCTCCTGTGGTTGGGTTATCTCAGTGCCCACACTTGACTGACATTGTAGTGTGAGGTGGACTGATGGAGGCTGGGGACTATTTTGACGTGGTTTCTCCTTAAAGCAGTAGTAGTAACCCACAAAAAAGAAATGTAAAAACAATCTTCTCCCTGGCAGTTAAGTGCATAATGTGCTAGTATTCATCTCATACAAGAACATTATGAAGGACTTACTTGAAAACTAAGCCATCGAGCAGAGCGCTGTCACGGCTCCTCGAAGCTTCTATCTTCACCCAGTCTTCCTTCCGGGTTTGGGGGCTACGACTGCTTGAAGGGCTGCGCCGTGATGATGTCACTCCTGCATATACGCGCTGGAGTCGCAGCTGCAACACGGCTCTCTCAATGGATGGCACTTTGTCCAATGAGAGCCCAGGGCACATGCACTGATGACATCACCGGCGCTACAAAAGTGAATATGTCCTAAACGGCTTTCCTGTAGGTAAAATATAACAATAGACTACTTCCACTTTAACCGCTTCCTCACCGCCCTATAGCACAAATACTGCAACAGGGTGGCAGGGCTGTGCAAAATCACATATATATATGTGATTTTGTTTTTCTGGGTAGGGGGCACGTGTACACCCTACCAGTGCTGCCATTGGATGCTACAGCTGTCAGTCACCGGGTCCCTGCTGGAGATTCCCCACCGGCACCTGTCAATCGCCAAGTATCACTGAGGGGGGAGAGATCTGTGTGTAAACAATACAGATCTCTCCCCTGTCAGCTCCTGCACACTGCTTTGTATGGCTCTGTATAGGGAAGAGATACAAAACAGTATGCATCCCTAGTAAAACAAACACACAGCACACAGTTAACCTTTTGATCGCCCAAGATGTTAACCCCTTCCTGCCCAGTGTCATTAGTACAGTGTCAGTGCTTTCTATTAGCACTGATCATTGTATTAGGTGTCATTGGGGATGTCAGTTACAGTTAGTTCCCCAGTGTCAGAGTGCCCTCCGCAGTCCCGCAATAAGTCACCGCCATTACTAGTGTATAAAAAGAAAAAATCCCAGTATATATACCACCAGTCGTAAACGCTATAACTTTCACGTAAACCAATTATTTACACGATTTGGGATTTTTTTTTTTTTTTTTTTTAGCAAAGACATAGCAGAATACATTATGGCCTAAATTTATGACGAAACTGTTTTATAGCAAAAGTCAAAAAACAATTTTTATTTCAAAATTGTCTGTCTTTTTTTTGTTTATAGCGCAAAAAAAATAAAACCGCACAGGTGGTCAAATACCACCAAAAGAAAGCTCCATTTGTGGGCAAAAAAGGACATAAATTTCATTTGGGTGCAGCGCAATTGTCAGTTATAGTAATGCAGCGCCATATCACAAAAAATGGCCTGGTCAGGAA
Organism: Staurois parvus; assembly: GCF_062004578.1. Lineage (NCBI taxonomy): Eukaryota > Metazoa > Chordata > Amphibia > Anura > Ranidae > Staurois > Staurois parvus. The sequence goes on along the minus strand of NW_028318246.1, from coordinate 206,784 downwards.
TGGGGGTAAATCCTTTGGAGGGCAAGTGGTTAATACATTCCTTTTATTATGGTAAAAATGTTTAGGTAGACAGTATGCCCCTTCACACCTCTTCTACTTACCTGAGTCCTCACTCCATCCAGCACTGTGCCGTCTGTAGCCTCTCTCACGGCCATTGGTCCCTGCTAATCTCAGTCAAATCCAGTGAAGAGGGAGTGGCCATGCTGCACTGTGTGTGTCTATGGACACAGGCAGTTCATGCGCGAGTGCTCCCATAGCAAGCAGGCGCTATGGGGGCACTCAGAAGGAAGGAGGAGCCAGAAGCGCCGGGGGGTGGGGACACCGGAAAAGAGGAGGTTTGGGGCCTCTTGCACAGAGCAGGTAAGTATAACATGTTGGTTAAAAAAATAAGACTTTACAATCACTTTAAAGCTGGGTACACACTGATGGCTTTTTTTTTTTTCTCATTCAACCCAAGGTGTTGAACAAACAAAAAAAAGCAGCTGCCATACCAACACAAGTAATGTTGGTGCAGCGATCCCCCCTGCTGTGCTATTGAATTCTGACAGCGGGAAGCCTCTCCCCTCCTCCTGCTGAACCAGCCAATTTTAAGTCAATATGTACCCAGCTTAGGAGCAGCTGATGTCTGCAATTGTGAAGTTTCTTCCTCAATGAAGTGCTGATATTAACCACTTGCCCTCCAGAGGATTTACCCCCCCCCCCTTTTTGACCAGGCCATTTTTTGCGATACGGCGCTGCATTACTTTAACTGACAATTGCACGGTCATGCAACGTTGTGCATAAGTGAAATTTATGTCCTTTTTTTCCCCACAAATAGAGCTTTCTTTCGGTGGTATTTAATCACCTTTGCGTTTTGTATTTCGTATAAACAAAAAAAGTCTGACAATTTTGAAAAAAACAATATTTTTGACTGTGTGCTATAAAACATATCCAATAAAAAAATGTACACGAATTCAATCATAAATTTAGGCCAAAATGTATTCTGCTACATGTCTTGCTAAAAAACAATCCCAATACATGTAAATTAATTGGTTTATATGAAAGTTACAGCAACTACAAATGGCGGTATATATATACTGGAATTTTTATTTTTTATTTTTTTATACTAGTAATGGCGGTAATCAGCGACTTGGAGTGAGACTGTGGCGGGCATTCTAACACTGGGGGGGAACTGACTAACTGCCACTGACATCCTCAGTGACACTAATACAATGATCAGTGCTAATAAAAAGCACTGACACTGTATTAATGACAAGGGGTTAACTTTTGGGCGATCAAAGGGTTAATGGTTTGTTGTGTGCCTTTTACTGTATGTGCTATGTGTATTTTACTATGTAAACATGCTACTGTGTATTGCTCTGCTGTGCAGAGAAATGCGAGCAGCACATCCTTGCTGGCAGGAGAGAGACCTGTGTTGTTTACACACAGGTCTCTCCCCTGTCAGCTTTACTCGGTGATCACCAGGTGCCTGTGGGGAATCTCTGGCCGGGACCCAGTGATTGGCATCCCTAGCCGCCAATAGCAGTGCGCGCCCCCTATCCAGAAATGCAAATCACGTGTATATATATGTGATTTTGCGCAGCCCTGCAACACCATAACAGTAGCTCTACTATAGGGCGGTGGGCAAGCAGTTAAAGCAGAACTTCACCCTCTCTGTCAACATGGACTATTGTGAATCCTTATGTTGCTAGCATTAGTAAATAGATAGCAAAGTGTATTACATTTGCATGTTTTAAATCTTTTTTTCACATTTCTTCAGTTATTTTCTGCTTTCCATGCCTAGGAAAACAATATCACACATCCCAGGAGTCTTTAGGAGGGGAGGATAGGTAAACACACCCTCCTGCTTGAATGCCCGAGCTAAGGGTAGATGGATTCTATGAAGTAAATGCTACATGAATCATTTTCCCTTACTCAAGATGGCCACAGCCAGAAATGCTAGGAGATGTTTTTCAAAGTGATTTCTTGGCAAAATAAAGCATGGAGAGTTGGATGGATGGGTAAGTTTGCTTTGAATTTAAATATAAATTAAATAGCATTTTTGGATTGTGGTGCACAAATACAGTGCAGTTCCTCTGTAAAGATGATCACACCTCTTATTTATGTTGTTTTACAGGAAATGTGATCATCCTCCCATACAATGAGGTTACGTGGCTTTTAATGATAACGTTTTATCCATTCTATGTCACTGCTGTATTTTTAACATGAAGAAAAGAAGGAAGATTATGACAAAAATGCACATCAGCTCCTCTGATGGGAAGGAGAAATCGGCTGTCCCAGACATTCCATCTGTGCAGTGTGACCCTGGTCCATCTCCTGTAGTGGGAGCTTCCGATCAGCGGAAAGTCCTTAGTTCACTGAACTATAACAAAAACCTGTTGAAATATTTGAACGATGATCGCCAGCGTCAGGCATCTTTCTGTGATCTGGTCATTGTGGTGGAAGGGAAGGAGTTCCAAGTGCACAAAGTGGTGGTGGCCGTGGGCAGCAGTTACTTCCACGCTTGTCTGACGAAGAACCCAAACATGGACGTAGTGACGTTAGAACATGTAAATAGCTCAATATTTCAACACTTGTTGAATTTTCTGTACACATCTGAGTTCCTGGTGCTGGAGACTGAAATAAGTCTGGTCTTGGAGGCTGCAAAGTTTTTGGATATAATTGATGCCGTTAAATTGCTAGCAGCTGAAAGTGACATTTTACCTCCGATTGACAATCAGCTGGTTCCGAATGTAACAGATGAAGCTGCTCATAAACTCAACAACAGTCACAAATGTCCCTTCTGTGAACGGAACTTTTGCTACAAAAAAACACTGGAGAATCACATGGACAAAGCCCACAAGTTGGATACAACAGATGTTTCCAAGGATTCTGATTCCTCTCCTAGGAAGTCAACACGTAAAAGAAAAAGTCCCCAAAAATATGATGATGGAGAAGACTTAGAGAGTGACAGTGGAGAGTCAAGTAGTGATTTGGGCAAAAGTAGTCAGGAGAGCACAGACCCAGAAGATTCTGACAGTGAGATGCAGGAGGAAAGCCATGCAGTGGAGGACAATGACCAGTCTGTGGAAGAAGAGTATGGGGGGGAGGTATCTGGAGGTGATGAGGGACAAAACATTGGGGAACGAGAAGAATGTGAACAAAAGAATGAAAATTCTGTTAGTTTTGGAAAATTTCCAGAAGGTCTTGCACCGATTGTGTTACAGATTAACAACAAGAGAACTTTGAAATGCCCAAAGTGTGATAAGGTCTTTGATCGATTTGGTGAGTACCTATCAGGTGTGTGGAAATGTTTGAAAAAACTACTTGTCCAGGGACTAAATGGTTGTTTCAATCTACTTGTCCCTTCATGACAATCTACTTGTCCAGATAAACAAAAAAAAAAAGTATTGAAACCTGAGGTGCTTTTACGAATGTCTGGGGTTTTAAAAACAAAAAAGGGCTTTAAAATGTTTATTATATTTAACACTGCAAAATCGTGAAAAATCATATATTCAGTAAAAAGGATATATACTGTAATGCTGCTGTTCCTAAAATGAAAAAACACCTTAAATAATGATCAATAACACAGCACAAAAAAAATTTCAGGAAAAATATAAGAAACAAGGGGGACACACATAGTGTAACTCCGTAACATCCCTTTGTTAACGTCTTCACGCCAGCCAAACGCAAATGTGCGGCCTCCCGGCGTCTGGACCTAGACACCGAGCGGCTGCACATTTGCATTCTATTAAAAAAGGACATATGTGCCGAGAGCACGCGCCCTGCGTGCTCCCAGCACACATGGAAAGGTCCCGATCTCCTCTTTCGATCGGGACCTTTCCCGATCATGTGACCGACATGATGCCGCGTTACGGCGGTCACATGACCCTAAACCCCGCCTCCCAGCTTCTGAAACTCTTAAAGGGCCAGGAGGCGCTGGTGTGAAGGGGTTAAACAATCTTCAGATACATATTGCACTCACATGTAACACAAAGTTAAAAGCTTTCAGATTAAGCAATGTTCCGTGATCCCCACATCCATACACTCTCTATGGGCAAAAATGGCTCGGGAGCGCTGCTCACAGCGTGCGCTCCACTCACTGGACGTGACATCACAAAGGTCGGACAGGGACCGGAAATTACGTCATCGCATTTCGCCCCTCCTCCAGGGCCTTCTCAAATACCTTGTTTCATATATTTTTCCTGCCTGCATGAGGATCAAGTATTGAGGAAGTATATTGAATCCTGGTTCCGCCTGTCTGGGTCCTGACTATGCCCGAGAACACACCTCACCAGTTTAAGTGTTTTTGACTCTTAGGTCATAAAAGCTAGGAGTCCATCATATCTGGTGAGTGTGGAGTGTATTGGAAGGTGATCGTGGAGCACTGGGGTTTTACGACGTATTGAACACATTTCGTTTGGACACATTTTTTTGATTAGAAAATGAAAAAAGTGAGCGCTTGATTCTAAAAAGCAGCTAAGCACTCTAAGTAACCAATAAATACTTATACAGAATAATATGAATAAAAGTGCAGCGCTAATTAATAAATCTAAAATTGTCCACTGTAAGTCCAGTTCATATAAATGTGCCAGGTGAAAGATGAAAATCCACAATGGTGATCCGTGAGGAAGTAGCAGAAATGCGCACTCACCAGAAGGCGGATATATATAAGCAGTATATATCAAAAGCTCATGGATCCTCGGTCAAGAAGAGATAGATCTGGTCACTGTGGGTTGGCCTTTCCTTTCTTCAAGGGTGCAGAGCAAAATTCTTCCTCCTCTCAGGTGGGTGCTTGAATTCCCAATAAGGACTCTGCAAAGAGGTACTACACATAGAGAGTGTATGTCCTCTGAGTGCTTCTCCCGCCTTCCCTCTGCGGTTCTCTTTCTCTCCTTGTTCTCTACTAAAGGTACCTTTAAGCAGAGAACAAGGAGAGAAAGAGAACCGGAGAGGGAAGGCGGGAGAAGCACTCAGAGGACATACACTCTCTATGTGGAGTACCTCTTTGCAGAGTCCTTATTGGGAATTCAAGCACCCACCTGAGAGGAGGAAGAATTTTGCTCTGCACCCTTGAAGAAAGGAAAGGCCAACCCACAGTGACCAGATCTATCTCTTCTTGACCGAGGATCCATGAGCTTTTGATATATACTGCTTATATATATCCGCCTTCTGGTGAGTGCGCATTTCTGCTACTTCCTCACGGATCACCATTGTGGATTTTCATCTGGCACATTTATATGAACTGGACTTACAGTGGACAATTTTAGATTTATTAATTAGCGCTGCACTTTTATTCATAACATTTTTTTGATTGGAGCACTCAAACACTGTTTGTTTGGGACTTTGGATTTTGTCACGTTTTTTAATTAGTTTTTTTTGTGCTGTGTTATTGATCAGTCATATTTAACACTGCACTGTTTATCTCTTCCTCACCTCCCTGCTTGTCTCCAGAACTGAACCCGGGGACTAGCAGGGAAGAGAGAAACCTTGCCCGATTGGGTGCTCCTCAGGAAAGGGGAGTGTCGGGCTTATCCTTTATCTCTTTCACTGCCAGAGCTGTTTTTGTGTTTTTTGCACACGCTTAAAAAATCATTTTAGGTTTGAAGATTACAAAACCCCACAAATATATATATATATTATCTGAAAGCAGAGACCCTAGAGAATAAAATATTGGTAGTTCCAATTTCCACAAAAGATCTAGGCAACGCAAAATTTCAGTAAAAAATACACTTAAGTTACTTTTGGGCACAAAACAATAAATTACCCAATTTTTTGATAAAATATAAAAGTTGAGGTTGTACCTAGTAAATTGATATCTGACATGTCAAATGGCAACAAAATGTAGTACCCTATATTTTCTATAGGCGACACTTTTAAAGCCCTTTATAGGTCATCAGTTTAGCGTTACAGAGGAGGTCTGGTGCTAAAATTATTGCGATAGGTAACGTGTATCTCAATCAACATTTTCATGCGTAGGCTCCCCAGTGTGTGCTTTTACGTTTGTATGTGCGCATACGTGGGTGGCCTCAATGGGTTTTTTTTTGGGGGGGGGGGGGGGCATGTGCTTCAGTGTAAGAATTTTTTTTTTTTTTCCAAAAAACGTTTTATTGAAGTATGAAAGGTAAACAAATGATAGACAGATACGGATCGCAGTCCGTGCAAAATTTCTTGTACGTTCTCCCGTAACGCAGACGGGATCAAGACAATATATTAATTTGTAGAACATCAGAGGACGGAGTTCCACAGTAAGGCAAAAGTGATAGACGTAACCATAGCAATACTGACAGTAGCATGTACTTTAGATAATTATGGTATACACTAGGCTCTATGTAAGGAGAGTACACATAAGCGGATTCTGAAGTGGTCGACAAAAGTATCCTCTCAAGGCATCTATGACATATATTTCCATCTCTAAAAAATGTGGGCTACTGTTGTAGAATATTGTTACATCTGTATAGCTATGAGCGTTCCGTACCGAATGAGAATAATAGCTAATTAGACTATGAGAAAAGAGGGTGTAAATGAGAGAAAGAAAAGAAAAGAAAGAGAGGAGCGTGGGGATGGAGGAAGAATATGAGATGAGATATCAAAATGAGGTGGGAGGAGACGCACATGACAAATAGAAGGGGGGAATGGGGAGAGAGAGAGGGAGAGAGAAAAAAAAAAAAAAAAAAAAGGGGGGGGGGGGGAAGTGGTTGGATGATGAGGTTCATATTTAAAGAAGCATAACCAAACCAGTTACATCTATTAGTAACAGCCTGGCTGTATCTAAGTCCATCTTTTTAATTAGCGATATAATTCAGTGAATGACCGTTAATGGAGTTATTGCCGAGGTGAAAGTTCTAGAGGCCTTCTGTGTCTCCAAGTCTTTCTCGTTCAATCCTTCAGCAAGCCAAGGTAAGTATCAGTAGATTGGAAATGGGTCCAACAAGCCCAAGTCTTCCTGAATCGCTCGGGGTGATCTTTTGCCACTGAGATCAGTTCCTCCATTTCAGCAATCCTCTGGATCCTAAGAATCCACTCTCGTACGAGAATTTTATTTTTACTATTTTTTTTTTTTCATCACATAGGGGACAAAAAGTCCCCTATGTGATGATTTTTGGTGACAGGTTCTCTTTATTGAGACATCCAGGGTCTAAATGACCCTGGAGGTCTCCCCCTGTGCTCCACTGGATGTAATGCATTTCACATCACACTGCATTACATTCTTTCCCAGTCTTGATGGCCAGGAAATCTTTCAACGGGGACCAGAAGTGACTTCACAATGTCACTTCCGGGTCAGAAGAAGAAGAAGGGAGTGAACCTGTCTGCTCTCCTTCCTTCCCTATACCCGCTAGCACCCGCTGAACCAGTCCCGGCCTGCAGATGGGCAAGCGGAGCCCGGGAGACATAGCGGGCATGGGGGTGGAGGCTAGCACTGTAGTGGGCTGTGTGGAAGCAATCAGCTGCCCCGAATGCTTCCACCTGACAGGTGAGTCCTACTGCTTGCCTGCAGCAGGTCTAAAAGTTAAAAGAAAACTACCTGCCCAGCATCCGGAACTACACGTCCCGGGCGTTGGGCAACATAAATTGAACATCCCTGGTGATATTACTTCTTTGCAAATACCTCCGCTTGCTTTTATGGTATGATTTTTTATTTCTTTAGGTTTTGATAATATTTTGTGCCTGGAATCCTATATAGGCTTTGTACCAGGCTGTATTAGTGCTAATGACTAATGAGCTCAGGGTTGGTTTGAACTTGGGTTCGGACCAAACCTGGAAGAAGGTTGTTACTCCTGTCCACTGCCACCCACACAACTGCAGACGGAACATTCCCAGCCCTGCGAATGCATGTACATAAAGGTACGGGGATGCTTGTAACATCATTGACGTAATATGGCCAAATTAGGAAAATGACATCACAAGCTCATCCTTACTCATTTTCTTTTTTCCTGGCAACAAGTGACTCAGATACCAAGCACTGTATCATGAAGGAGAGAAGGTTACAAGTCGAGGTTTGTTCAGGCACGTGTGGACACAAGTCCAAACCCACATGAACTATCCCGCCAGGAAAATGTCACTGAGGACAGCCAATCATAAGTGGCAGAGACAATCCCTTCCGCACAGCTGCATGTATACACACACCTTGGATATGTGCGCCTGTGGGGCGGGGGATGCCTCTGCCACTTACAATTGGCTGTCCACAGTGACAGCTTCCTGGTAGGATAGCTCAAGCAGCTTTGGACATGCCTGAGCTCATCCCTGGGAACATACAAATTCATTTTAAGGGGTTAGAAAACTGAATAAAACTTATTTGTAAAATATATTATAAATGAGAAGTTATCCCAGGTAGTTAAGAGTCCTGTCACCCATTGTAATTGTTGCAGGAGAACTGTGTCTCCCAACTCCATTTTCTACACTGTGTAGGCAGAGGCAGGGTCCTATTGCACTAATCACAGCAAAGAGCAATGGGACTGTGACTAGCTGTGAGTTGCAGCTTCAGTGTCTGAAGACAGCCTTACTGTGAACTTCTAGAGGGGCTGAAACAGCTACAGTCTGGGCTTGCTGGTAGAACAGCTGAAGGAAAGGTGAGCAACTCGGCAGATAAGGAGAAAACAGTTTTGCAAAGTAATAATGGAGGGCCCTCTTCTCCCTCACTTATGATGGGAAATCTGCTACTTGTGGGAGGGGAGTATGTAACGAATGCAAACCACAGTATACAAAACGGAGTACATACAGTATTGTGCATAGTGGAACAGTCAGCAGTAATAAAAATACACTGCAGCATACAGAGTGAATCATTTAGGAGTTTGTAACATACATTAGAACGTACGGAATGGATCAGTCTGTGCTCTGTACCGTACATTACATATTCCTGACCACTTCACTGTATTGTACATTACATACTTTTGACCAATTCATTCTGTAGACTGTACTGTATGTTTCCTACCTCTGACTGCTTGACTTTGCTGCACATTTGCTATTCCATACCTCAATCTGTATGCTGTGCTGTACCTTCCGTATCCCACACTGCCTGATTCTGTACGTTGTCCTGCACATTTGTATTCCACACCAACTCATTCTGTACACTGTGCTGTACATTTCCTAATCCGTACTGCCTCATTCTGTACCCTATACTGTACACTCCTCCCTCTACACCAGTGGTTCTTAACCTTGTTGGAGGTACTGAACCCCACCAGTTTCATATGCGCATTCACCGAACCCTTCTTAATTGGAAAAATAAAATAAGATTTTTAAAATTCAAAACATAGGTATATATTTAGGTATATATTTATACATAGGTGCACAAAATAAACAAAACCGTTAAGAACAAAGAACAAAACCATTAAAACATGATTTTCACACAGAAACAAAAACATAATAATGAATATTTACTGCACGAATCATATGAGTCGGGTGTGGGTCTTCACCTCCGCCGAACCCGCGAGACTGACTCACCGAACCCCTGGGGTTCGATCGAACCCAGGTTAAGAACCACTGCTCTACACCATCCTGTTCTGTAGGATGTTTAATACTGCCTAATCCAAATTGCCTCAATTTGTCCTCTGCTCTGTATGTTCTTTAACCCCTTGATGCCGACACAAATATGTGGCCTCACAGAACTGGGCTTTTTTCCGTGGGGCCGCATATTTGCGTACCTGTCTTTCTGCTGGGAGCACTCTCCCAGCACAAAGGCTGGGGTGTCACTGAGAGCCCCGGAACCAATTCTAATGATCAGGACCCAGGACTCCCGATTCCAGGTCAAATGATCGCTGTGATAGCCTCTGATCAGTCACTGTACAGCCCGGACCCCTTTTTTTTTTTTTTTTTTTTTTTTTTCTCTCTCTCTCTCTCTCTCTATGAATGGAGGAGAGAGATACATTGTATAGAGGAAAAAGAAAATGTTTGCAAAAAAAATATAAGAAAAAATACCTAGATCAAGGTTTGATCTAGTTCAGTGCCAATGTAAGTGTTTGGGTCAAAATATTTTTTTTACTATTTTGGGCCAGTTTTCCTTTGATTATAAAAAAACAAAATCAGGAGGTATCCATTACCATTTACCACCAAATGAAACCCAAGTTTGTCCTGAAAAAAACGCGGTATAATTCACCTGGATGTACAAAGTAGTTGTGGTGATATGTACTTTTTACTAACAAACGTCAACGTTGCAAAATTGTGCTTAGGCTTTAGGATTTGTTTTACCCTTAGGCGTGAAGGGGTTAATTAACACCATTCTATTCTGGACCCTGTGCTATGCATCACCTGTTTTCAAATTTCCCATTTGTGTCACACTCTACACTGTAGTGTACATTTCCTTTTCCACTTTCCCTCATTCTGTACACTGCACTGTACATTCCATTTTCCTCACTGTCCTGTTGTGTATGATTTGCTGTAAGAAGAGCTTTAACGAAAGGGCCGGATGATGGTATTTCCCCCCAGGGTAAAAGTTTTCAGTCCTCCCCTGGATCCAGTTATGGTTGCATGGCATTTTTCAGGATGGGCTTCCTGAGAGTGACAACAATCAACCATGCCTGTGAAAGGTGTATTAAAACAGCCACTTATATTGTCAATGGGAAGATGGTATGAAAGGGTGACAATGCAGACGCACAATTGGAAGGAAGAACAATCTTGTCACCCTAACAGGAACTACTTGACTGAGGACCTTAATGGCAGAATCACGGGGTATTATTTTAATGAAAGCTGTATATTTAAAATAATTAACATGACTTTTGAAATCACATTAAAATGATAAAACTCATGGAAAATAAGTGGTCGGTTTTACATATGCTTTAATGTGACACTGTGAGTCACCCAAATAAAATCTTAAAGGATAAGGTAAACAAATATTTAATGCACATTTGTTTTGCAAGTAAAAAAATGTGCATTTACTATTTTTTGTTTTGGGAGCCTGGAAAGCATTGCACCAGTAATCAGCAGATCACAGATGCCATGCAGGACTTCTGCAGATCTGTCATGGTATCTGTGTGCTTGTACCTCATGTGGGCAAGCAGATACACTCTGACAGGAAGAATAAATGAACTACCGCATCGCTCAACAGCGCCATTGTAGTTCATTGAGAACTACAAGGCGACAGCGCCAAGGCTGTTGGAATTTGTTGTTTTCCCATTCACAGAATACTGTGCATGAGTAACAGGGCCAGGCGGGCTGACACAACGGGGGATTTGGGGGGAGTTGGTGCCGATCATTTCGTAACCTGTTACATCCTGAATAAAGGTGTAACAGGTTATGTAAGGTGAACATATCTTTAAAGGCAGTTCCCTAGCTGTTTTACTCGCCTGGGTGGCTTGTGTGTCCTACCTTTGCTTCGTTCAAGTGCTGCATCTTCCGGCAGGTTCTAAAATTGGTTGGATGCCTGCGACCCTTGTTATGCACTGTGGTTCCATTCTCTGATCCCCCTATACCTAACAGAAGACATGGGCATCTGATGCTGTCAGAAGTGTGAATGCAAGAGTCTGAGGAAGGCTGCTGAGCTTGAATGGAATAAAGGTAGAAGATATGGGCCACCAAAGAGATGAGTTTAATTAGCGGTTCTGTAACATGGTACTGAGAAGATTTTTTTAGGTGACTGATAGTGCTGCTTTAGAGAACCAGTCAGAAATGGGCATTTTTAATATGATTTTTCATTCTTGAATTTTTATAGCAGTGCAGCCTGACTTCTTGCAGATAACGGTTTGTTCTCTTTCTCTCATTCACAGAGCATAAGTGTCAGACTGTAGAGTGTATCTCCTGCTTAGGCTCAGTGCAGATTAACTAACTAAGGTGTTGTAAGGATGAGACAAGTAACTAAGGTGTTGTAAGGATGAGTTTTACCTTCCTTTTCAACCCAGAAAGGGTATCTCTTTTTAGGGCTCATTCAAACCATTGAGCCACTCTGAATGCACGGCCACTGTTGTGCACTGTGAGACATAGTGCCAATGTGTTCGGATCATTATTAACTTTTTTGCAGAACTTCATTGAAATGTCAGAAGTGACATTTTAGTACAGTTTTGTTCACTGCAGCAGCATACCATGGTTCATGTCACAACCCACTACACTGAAAAACAGATCTTTCTTTCCGTATCCCCACAGCAACGCTGTGGTATGAATGTTCACCATTGGAAACAAGGTATTTTGCCTTGTTTATGTATTGGCACTGCACTAGATATAGTGGCCAGCGTAGCCGCAACGCATATGGTGTGAGCACACCTTTAGAGCCCTGATCTGGGGCAGGAGATGGGACAGCCTCTGTGGGAGCCTTATAAACAACCACAGAAGAGTAAAGAGTAAATATAATAGAATAACAGGAGAGAACTATCTGTGGATGGTAAGTCTGCACTATTATTACAATGCAAGAGAGTTGAGGTTCTGATTTCTACAAATGCCACCTACTGGCAGGTCCTATTTAATGAGAACAGCTCTATACTTGTGAAAGCTATGTTGTGTATGTCTGCACTTGACTTATAACTGAAAATGCCTACCTTTTTATTAGAGCTGACATTTATTTCCAGGTAAATATGAGAGCCATACACGAGTGCACACAGGAGAAAAGCCTTTTCAATGTGACATCTGCAATTTGAGGTACTCTACCAAATCCAACTTAACAGTTCACCGAAAGAGGCACAACAATGAAACAGAAATTCCCAGAAAGGATCACAAGTGTCCATTCTGCAGCAAGCTCCATGCCAGCAGGAAGACCCTTGTGAAACATGTCAGGAGGTAAATCATGTGAACTTCATATTTACTGCTTGTGTGTGCTGTTTATGAAATGGGCAAGGTTTGTTCAATAAAGAGCTGGAAGAATGTCAATCTCCTCTTTTCTCAGGACCCCTTTCCTATAGTAATAGGATGGTGATCCTTCCCACAGTAACACAATAAGTATTTACAACTACTGTAGTCTCTCTGCAAGGGATACTTGCCCCACTTACTGTAAAGTTGCTTTGGCTAACTGCCAGACAGCACTGATAGCAACTGGTAATTATCCTTCTATCCTGAAACTACAAGCCTAGCATGTCATGGTAGCCATAAAATGGAAGACCTCATCCAAGGAGATAGCAGGGAAAATGGCTGGTAACCTAAAATTGCAAAATGGAAAGTCTATTTAACTAATCCCTCCCCCCAACCCAATACAAATAGCTTGAAAAAGACTGAAATAATAATAAATAAAACACTTGCGTCAGCTTAGGCTACGGTCTTTCCACTTTCTGGAGGTGCTGGTGATGTTACTGTGCTTCATCACTGCCTTCCTTTTAAGCTTGGTGCTCCTTTTTCATGAAGGGTACTGTTTAAGCTGGGTAAACAGTCTGTTATGACACAGGGACTGGTAGTTCTCAATGTAGCATAAGTCCATTGCTACTTCCTCCAGCCCAGAAACTGATGGTACTGGACTGACATTCTAAAGCAGGCCATAGATTATGCAATATTCATTCCTTCCACCAGGTGGAAGGAAAGAAAATTGCTTGATTCCCACATCAACACAGTCAGTGTTGATGGGAGAATACATCCCACAGCGCTATTGTGTTCTGCCAGAAAAGAGCCTTCCAGGCTGGCAGAACACAATTATTACTGCTAGCGGTTATACCCGCCAGCAGTAGTCGCATGTAAAAATCTGAAAGGGTGGTTGTACCCAAGTTTATCGTCTCTGCTGATTTGCCTAGGATTCGATCCATCTATGGCCAGCTTAAGTGGTGCATAGCGGGTGTCTGGCTTCATATTGAGCCCTTTTTGCCACCTCTGTGGCCATTCTACACTGGGAAGAGTTTTTTTTAAAACTTTTTTTTAACTTTAAACCAGATTGTTGGGTCTCTCAAAATGTGATAGCCAGTTTCCTGACTACGTAACATCTTTCGAGACCCTGTGCAAATATGTGCCCTGAACTTTGCCGTGCTGGACCCTGTACTAATAGTCCACTAGTGTATGGTAGCGACGGAAGCAGTTCTTGAGGCAGAGACCAGGTTGGCCAGGACAGGAGGGACAAAAAAAAGCGGGTGTCATGCCTAATTCCATGTGTGGGTGTCCTTTGGGTTGGGGTACCAACTATCTTGCCACTGCGCCCCATGTAGTCTGGGCATCTGGGGGGCTCCACGTGACTATCTTTTCCCTCGTAAATCTGAAACTTACATGTATAGCCTGTTGCCCACTCACAGGTCTTATACATCTTGACCCCATATTTGGCACGCTTGCTCAGTAGAAATTGTTTGAATGCAAGCTGGCCAGGAAAACTAATGAGGGACTCATCAACGCAGATGTTTTGCTGGGGAGTATAGACATCTGCAAATTTTTGGGTTAGCTGATTTACGAGGGGCTGAATTTTGTGTAGCCGGTCAAATTCATGGTCACCCTGAGGACGACAGAGTGCATTGTCGTTGAAATGCATAAATCGCATTATATTCTCATATCTATGCCTGGCCATGGCAGCAGAGAACATGGGCATATTATGAATTGGGTCTGTGGACCAATACAGCCGCAAATAATTTTTTTTCAGTAATGCCCATGTTGAGGGTTAGGCTCAAAAAAACTTTCAATTCACAAGCCATAATAGGTTTCCATGCAAATGATCTAGCAATGTTTGAATTTGGGTTGGCAGCGACAAACTGTTGTGCATATTTATTCATTACAGGTACTTCTATAATGCTGTCAATTTACGCAGCGCTTTACATATATATTGTGCATTCACATCAGTCCCTAACTCTCGAGGGGCATACAGTCTAAAGTCCCTAACTCACATCCATACATACACATACTAGGGCCAATTTAGACAGGAGCCAATTAACCTACCAGCATGTCTTTGGAGTGTGGGAGGAAACCGGAGGCTGCAGAATCTGTGGACTGACAATCAGATCAAGCACATCCGGAAGGACACTATGGGCTGTACGGGCCTGTGTGCAAATTCTTGGTGGCTGCAGGACACTACTTGTGCTAGCCACCGCACCAGCTTGTACTGCACTTATGGGACTCGCCACGTTGTCAAGTGATACTGCAGTGCTGGTATGTATAAGACTAGGATGTACTAGGCTGCTGGTGCTCGCCAGTTCACCAAAAGGTTGAGCAGCACTAGTACTGGCACTGCTGCATGTGAGATTCATCATGCAATTGTGATAGGCCAGGGATAAATCAGCAGGCTGAACAGCCTGAATCTGCTGATTGATCGGACGGGTACCGAATCATGGCACCGATAAGTCGGCAGGCGCGCGTGCCCTGGCCCCCGCTCATGGCGGGAGCTCAATACATTTTATACATATATACATAATATTGTGCAGAGAGTCCGCCCTGTAGCATTATTCCTGCTATAGGGTGGAGTTAAACCGGTTAATAAAATAATGTGCTGACATTTGGAAAAAGTGGGCCCTGTATGTTGAGCAGCAGATTTTATATATATATATATATATATATATTTATATTTATATATATATATACACATATATACAGTGGGGATCGAAAGTTTGGGCACCCCAGCTAAAAATTTGTATTAATGTGCATAAAGAAGCCAAGGAAAGATGGAAAAATCTCCAAAAGGCATCAAATTACAGATTAGACATTCTTTTAATATGTCAACAAAAGTTAGATTTTATTTCCATCATTTACACTTTCAAAATAACAGAAAACAAAAAAATGGCATCTGCAAAAGTTTGGGCACCCTGCAGAATTTATAGCATGCACTGCCCTCTTTGCCAAGCTGAGACCTGCCAGTGTCATGGATTGTTCTCAATCATCGTCTGGGAAGACCAGGTGATGTCAATCTCAAAGATTTTAAATGCCCAGACTCATCTGACCTTGCCCCAACAATCAGCACCATGGGTTCTTCTAAGCAGTTGTCTAGAAAACTGAAACTGAAAATAGTTTACGCTCACAAAGCTGGAGAAGGCTATAAGAAGATAGCAACGCGTTTTCAGATGTCAATATCCTCTGTTCGGAATGTAATTAAGAAATGGCAGTCATCAGGAACAGTGGAAGTTAAAGCAAAATCTGGAAGACCAAGAAAAATATCAGACAGAACAGCTCGCAGGATTGTGAGAAAAACCGTTCAAAACCCACGTTTGACTGCATGATCCCTCCAGAAAGATCTGGCAGACACTGGAGTTGTGGTACACTATTCCACTATAAAGAGATACTTGTACAAATATGGTCTTCATGGAAGAGTCATCTGAAGAAAACCTGTTCTACGTCCTCACCACAAAAATCATCATTTGAACTTTGCAAATGAACATATAGACAAGCCTGATGCATTTTGGAAACAAGTTCTGTGGACCGATGAGGTTAAAATTTAACTTTTTGGCCGGAATGAGCAAAGGTACGTTTGGAGAAGAAGGGGCACAGAATTTAATGAAAAGAACCTCTGTCCAACTGTTAAGCATGGGGTTGGATCAATCATGCTTTGGGGTTGTGTTGCAGTCAGTGGCACAGGGAACATCTCACGAGTAGAAGGAAAAATGGATTCAATAAAATTTCAGCAAATTTTGGATGGTAACTTGATGCCATCTGTGAAAAAGCTGAAGTTAAAGAGAGGATGGCTTCTACAAATGGATAATGATCCTAAACACACCTCGAAATCCACAGGGGATTACATCAAGAGGCGTAAACTGAAGGTTTTGCCATGGCCTTCACAATCTCCTGACCTCAACATAATTGAAAATCTATGGATAGACCTTAAAAGAGCAGTGCGTGACAGACAGCCCAGAAATCTCAAAGAACTGGAAGACTTTTGTAAGGAAGAATGGGCAAAGATACCTCAAACAAGAATTGAAAGACTCTTGGCTGGCTACAAAAAGCGTTTACAAGCTGTGATACTTGCCAAAGGGGGCAGTACAAGATATTAACTCTGCAGGGTGCCCAAACTTTTGCAGACGCCATTTTTTTGTTTTCTGTTATTTTGAAAGTGTAAATGATGGAAATAAAATCTAACTTTTGTTGACATATTATAAGAATGTCTAATCTGTAATTTGATGCCTTTTGGAGATTTTTCCATCTTTCCTTGGCTTCTTTATGCACATTAATACAAATTTTTAGCTGGGGTGCCCAAACTTTCGATCCCCACTGTATATATAAAAAATTGCTTCAACAAAACAGCAATTCTGCAACAATGACTACTAGAGCAATCAGTCCTCATATTATAGTACATTTTGTAGATGTTACTTGTTGGTTTATTTAAAAATGGTGTGAACATTTTGAGACATAATGAGTGTACATGCAGTATTAATGAATAGCAGAGATGAATATTTCTTGCTATTCTTTTCCAGGTTCCATGCAGAAAATGCACAAGAGTTTATTGCAATCAAGAGATTAAAGAGTGAAGGCTGGAAGTGCGATGTAAGTCGTTTTGTTGAATTCATGTTGTCATATGTTTGAGGAAGTAAAATCAGGGCTCTTTGATTGCTCTTGTATTTAATTTTTTTGCAGCCGTACTCTCTGCCATTATTATGTAAAACACTGTGCAAACTGTTTTCGCCATACACATCATGTATCACAATAATAATATTTAAAAACCAAGACAGGGTTAAAGACTATGACTAACCATACACATGTAGATTTCTAATAGATTATCTTTGCTAAACAGTTTGGATGAATGAATCTCCCCTGCTAACCTTTACATTCTGACAGCTGTTCAGAATGAAAAAGTCAGCAGCTCTCGGAATCCTGAACAATGACTGCATCTGATTGGATGTGGCTGCTGATTGGTAGAAAATTTTCCACCTGGCTCCCTCAACAAATTTGATTGAAAAATTTGACTTTTGTCAAGCTGGGTGTTGCCTGCAGGGCCATCCACGGCTTGAATTTCAGCCGATTCAGCAGGACTTGGCCAATATGTTTCTGTGTACATCTGGCTTATTCTAAGTACTAACAGCAACTACTTCTAAAATTCTAGTTTCTAGCTGAAGGAGGACTAAATATATAAACATTATAAAGAAGATCTGCCTGTATATGTTTGTGTTTAATTGGGATAGTGAATAAATATATAAATGGACAAAAATATGAAAACACTACATGATTTGCAGGTGTGCAAGTGATATGTTTTGTGTTGAAAGCGGAAGTGATGTAACATTCTTTTACTTCTGCTGTGTGACGAGACACCTAGCCAACAGGTGGGAAGCCTCACTTTTGTCATTCACTGAGTGAGCTGCTGCTGATACAGAGTCGTGTCAGAGCTTACTGAGCTTCAAAGAGGGCAAATTGTTGGTGCCTGCTTAGCTGGTGCCTCTGTGACGGAAGTTGCCAATTTATTTGCCGTGTCATGCAGTACAGTATCAAAGGTTTTGACGACGTATACAATTTCTGGGAAAAAATCATTTGATAAGCAAAAGAGCGGTCGACATGGTCAACTGACCGAAAGAGATAGGACATTTTCAGGATTGTGACTCGGAATAAGAAAACAACTGCTGCAAAAGTGACTGCAGAGCTCAGTCTTCCAAAGCCCGTGTCCACAAAAACTATGCAGAGGGAACTCCGTAAGCAGAACATTTACGGGTGAGCTGCAATTGCCAAACCACTACTGACCGATATTAATGCTCAGAAGATGAGAGAGTGGTGCAACACACAAAAATTGTGGACTATTGATTAACACAAGACTGTAATATGGTCTAGTGAATCGAGCTTCACACTGTTCCCAAGCACTGGATATGTTTACATGTGGCAAACACCGTTCCAAGCTTAGGACCAGGACTGTCTTGTGCTGACAATAAAGCATGGCACAATCATGGTTTGGGCAGCCATATCTAGGTATTCTGCAGGCTCCATCACAGGATAGATTTGATTTAAATCAAGTTGATTTAAATCACTAGTGAAAAGGCTCGATTTAAGGCTACTTTTTTAAGGAGTTTTTCAAGCGTTTTTGCACTTAAAAAAAGCCTGAAAAGCTCAAGAAAAATGCTTTCCTGTGTTTGTGAATGTATATCTATGTATGTTTTCACACTGAGGCATTGTGCTTGTGGTGTGGTGTAAAAACTCCTGCTTGCATCTTTGGGGAATGTTTGGGGAGTAAAAAAAAAAAACGGCCCAAAAATGCCTCTTCCCATTGAAATCAATGGAAATCGCCTGAAAAATGCCTCTGAGAAGCGTTTTTGGTGCAGTTTTAAGTCACGTGTCCTTTAAAATAACGTTTTGTAAAAAAGCCTATTCGTTTTTGCGGCGGCTCAGTGTGAAAGTAGATTAAATCATAATTTTTTTTGTTTACAAACAATTTTATTGAAAAAATGTAGACAATAAAACAACAACACATTTTCAGATTATATGGATAGAAAAAACAAGGCACTTATGAAAAGTACAATTCAGAAAAGTCTATTGTAGTAAGAAAGAGAAGAAACAGAAAAAAAGTAGATTGCAAGTACATGAGATACGTTAGTGATGAGATAGGTTGAATGAGACATCTGTCAACTGTATTTGTCAGTATAAATCATAATTTTTAAAGAGCAACTGTCATCTGTGTCCTGTAGCGGCTCCTCCTTTTGTCCCGCTGTTGACTCACCGACAGTCCCATTCACTTTAATGGGACGACTGTTGATGAGGCAGTGAAGGACGTGGCGGCAGCAGGTGAGTGGATGCCCAGTAACAGGCGCTGCCATGATGGATCTAAAATGACAGGTGCTCTTTAAATGTAAGGCATCTGACTCATTCTTGCTGGTAGTTAGAATCTTTAATATTTGCAAACCAAATGAAGGTTTCTTTTTAGAATAATAAGCTGTCAGGTTAGTAAAACAGCGATATCAGAACCGATTTTAGGTTAATCATCAATGTAGTGCATGTTACCTCAGTTTGCAGAGCTTGGATTCACTGAGTGAGTTTACCAAAAATGTAAATATTGCAGAATATACAGCCCCATGCTACATTACTAAGCTCTATTTCATGCTGAATAAACTAAATTAATAATGTATCTTAAATAGAAAACTATCTTTAGATTAGATTTTTACTCCAAAAGCATTTTATTAAAATAAATTTGATACAAATAAAAAAAATCAGATATTATTTATTTATTTATTTAACTCATCGATTTTTATCCACCCTGCTCCATGATCGCCTTGAAAGGTAGAGCCACTTCCAGCGACTATGTACAAATTTTGGCCGACCATGTGCACCCACTGTTGCAGACGTTTCCCGAAGACAGCGCCATTTACCACAATGATAATGCTCTGATTCACACAGCTGGTGTTGTCAAATAATGGATTGGCTAGCACCTTCCCTGGGTACCTCAGTTCCTGGTTCTCAATATCATAGAGCCACTATGGTCAATTTTGGAGAACAAGGTTCAGGCTCATTTTCTGCCTCTGGTATGTCTGCGAGTACTGATTTTTGCATGAAGAGTGGTAAATGGTTCCATTATTCACTATCCAAAACTTATATTTGTCAATTCAGGTCGTCCTTGATGCCAGAGGCTGTCCAACACCATATTTGGTCCAACCCCTGTATGTCAGAGAAGCCATTCTACCTATTGGAAGCAAGTACAATTTCTGTATAAGCTTCTGTAACAAATCATTAAAGGCCTGTGATTTATGCTGATTTGTTTTATATCGTATCTAAGCTGAAGAACATAAATGCGATGTGTTTCAGCTTGCCAGTCCTTAGCTGTGATAACTGGATTAGTTTTTATTTTTCAGGCTTCTTCTGTTATTCTTAAATAGTAATCATGCCACCAAGTACATGAAATGTACTTTGGTGACAACGCTCACTGCACTGTATTTATGAAGCATTGTTATCCTAGGTTGCTTTCCTGATTTGGACTACAAACACCTCCCCTATCCTCATCTCCACTACATAAAAGGGAGGGGTGTGTTCTTTAGTTCACAGAAGATGGTTGGGAAGGCCGATGACATTTGTTTGAGAGTTCAGATCGGTCCATAGGTAGTTAAAAGCACTCTGGATTTTTGATAGGATAAACATATTTTTCTGTACTTGCATAAAATGTACTTTAAAGCCACTCGACCTGTAAAAAAAAAAAAGTCAGCAGCTACATAAACTGTAGCTGCTGACTTTTAAAAAACAGCCACTTACCTGTCCCTCGGTCCTGTGGTGTGTCCCCTGCAGCTCATTTCACCGGCCGTCCTGGATTCCAGGAGGCTGGCATCTTCAGTGTGAGCACCCGGCTGCGATAGCTTGCACCCACTGCGCATGCGCGAGTAGCGCTGCAATTCATGAATGGTCCTGTAGTCTTCTGGGACCTGTTACGTGTCCCAAAAGACTACAGGGAGGGAGGAAGGACACCTTCCGTTTCCGATCGCTGCGGCGATCGGACCAGAAGTGGGAGCGGGTACCTGTCAAATTCGGGTACCCATTCCCCAAAGGTGCCAATCCTTAATGGGGAACGGGGGAGCAGTCCTTAAAGCGGAACTTCCCCTTTTGGGTGGAGCTCCACTTTAACTTTACAAAAAGAAAACTAATGCAGTAGCAACATCAAAGGACTTAAGGTAAGGATGTAAGGTGAAGTGTATTGCATTTTTTCTTGGGTTTAGATATAATTTGTCTATATATGGAGCTTGAAGTAGAACTATAGGAAAAACTTTTTTCATTTTGGATAAAAATGAGGGAGGATTATAACCCTTGTCAGATCTTTTTTCACCATCTGTGTCCCATTTTGGAGATTTTACTTCATGTCCTGTTCCCTAGCCAAACAGTGAGAGGAAATCTCTGCAAATTAAGAGTGCCCAGGTCACCAGAAATAGAGTCCTCGTTGGAAGATTTCCCATCTGTTACATTTTTTGGGGTCAACCCAAAATTTGGGATTTTCTTTACTTTCACTTTCAATGATAGTGGTAAACAGGACAAATAAAGAATGTACTTTTTTTGCATAATCAGTATGTGTATGTATTTCATTTCTTAGATCTGTAATAAATCTTTCACACGACGGCCTCATTTAGAGGAACACATGATCCTTCATTCACAGGACAAGCCATTTAAGTGCACCTATTGTGATGAACACTTCAAATCGCGCTTCAAAAGATTGAGGCATCAGGAAAAATATCATTTGGGTATGCTCATTTTGTTCTCTTTTGAAGTTTTTTTTTTTTTTTTTTTTTAAACAGTATGTATTTTATTTAATTTTTTTGTGATACAGAACATAGAGCAGGAGTGGGAAAAGTCAGGAACTCATTCAGCATACACATTAAGCATACAGTTGAACAGTTATTGAATAGGGTTACCCAGTCTGTAATTAATAGCAGTCACATGGGGGGGGGGGCACGACTGGAGGGTGTCGTTAGGTAACTCAGTGTGTTTACGAGATATGTAGACAGGTACAAAGACAAAAGATAAAGAGAAGTCCATGGACGGCAATTAAAACAGGAGGGGGTAAAAGAGAGCATAGTAGGCAAGGTAGGGGTTGGGAGCCAGACAAAGGAGTCAAATGTCTTTACTTGGTAGAGTTTACTCAGCCAGCTACTAGACCAGACGTTCCATTTGGTCAAATCAGTTGAGTGGATAGATGGCATGAGTTCTTCCACGTGCTTTATATTCCTTTTAAGTCCTAGCAGCACAGTGGCTAAATGGTTAGCACTTCCTCCTAACAGCACTAGGGTCATCAGTTTGGATCACAACTACCTGCCTGGAGTTTGCATGTTCTCCCTGTGCTTGTGTTTCCTCCGGATACTTTGCTTTCCTAAGGGACCTTAGATTGTAAGCTCCTTGAGGGTTAGGGACTGATATGAATGTACAATATAAGTCAAGTGCTGTGTAAATTGACAGAGTTATATAAATACTTGTAATAAATAAACATTTTTAATATTAGAGCAGCAAAAGCTGGTAAAAGGGGTTTTCTGCTTTTCAGCAAAATGTGTGAAAACAGACTGTTGGATCTGTATATAAAAAAAAAAGGAATCGCAGTATATTATAGTGTTAAATAAAAAAACAATACATTTTGGGACTTTTTGGGTTAGTTCATTATTATACACTGTTTGCCCAAATGAGGGAGGAGCACAGAACCATGCTGTTCCTGAGTAATATTCAATATGCACTTTCAGACGTTGCTAGCTAGCTCTCTTCCCCTGACGATGGCCTCTGTGTAATGTATTGGGTGAGATCTGGCCTGTGAAGTCCTCACTCCCACCAGTCAGATCACTGCAGTGCTTACATGACTGTAACACTTTGAAAATACCGGTCCTGCTGATGTGTTAAGGACCTTCTGTGGCCCTGTTCAGCTCTCCTAGAGTAACTGCCTGTCTCCTGGAATCTCCTCCATGCTCTTGAGACTATGCTGGGAGACACAGCAAGCCTTCTGGCAATGGCACGTATTAATGTGCCATCCTGGAGGAGTTGGACTGCCTGTGCAACCTCTGTAGGGTCTGGTAGTGACACTGACCCTAGCTAAAACTAGTGAAAAATAGTCAGAAAAGATGACTAGGGAAAAAAATGTCAATGACCTCCACCTGTAAAACCATTCCTGTTTTGGGGGTCGTCTCATTGTTGCCCATCTAGTGCACCTGTTGTTAATTTCATTAACACCAAAGTAGCTGAAACTGATTAACAACCCCCTCTGCTACTCAACTGACCAGGTCAATATCCCAGGAGTTTGAATTAATGCTATACTCTAATTAAAAAGTGTTCCTTTAATTTCTTTGAGCTGTGTATATTGTGAGTTTTACTCTTGAATACATATAATCGGTTGAAGCAATGTCACACAATGTGGCTTGTCCTTATGTTTTCTTCCATGTGTGTTGTGAGCCTTTCTGTTCACTCCTAATGCACTGGAATGTTGCTGACTGCTGGTGTGGAACTGATATTTTTCATGTGCTGCAGATCTCTTCTAATTTAGAGATCATACTGATCTAGATTCTAGAAAGACGTTTCGGCACTTCATTTGGTGTTATACACTAAAGCTGGTGCTTTGAGTGGACTGTATTTTGGCACATCGCCCCGGAAATCGGAGCTCTATGATTTCACTTATGGATTTTTTATTTTGTGTCGCTCACATTTTTGTTTATTGTTACCTGTTAATTTATTTGATTATGATATTCACTCATGAGTTTTTGTTTTGTATTTAGTGTGTTAGTTGACCTTTACATTTTTTGTGAAAAGGTGAACATACGCTTTCAGAAGATATGGGATGAGTCAGTTGAACATGTAGTAGATGCAGAGTTCTTTTTTTTTTCTTCCAGGTCCCTTTCCTTGTGACATTTGTGGACGTCAGTTCAATGACTCTGGAAACCTGAGACGCCATATTGAATATACACATTGTGGGAAAAGGAAGTATAGCTGCTTTATCTGTGGGAAATCAGTAAGAGAAAGGTAAGTTGGTTCAGTTAGGAGTAAGTTGGAGGAAAGCTTTCTTCCAGTAGTTCAGCCAGGTTTAATAGACTACAAGTCTCTTAGCAAGTAATCCATTTATCACTAAGCTGGCAGGTAAAGCAATGTTCCTGATATAATTCATTTTATTTCCCAGTGAGAAGTATAAACTGCCTGCCATCACTGTAACAGTTGTGTAATTAAATATATGTAATGCATTTGAGCTTCTTATGCATTTGTGTGTTTGTTTTAAGGACCACATTAAAAGAACATCTTAGGATTCACAGTGGGGAAAAGCCACACCTCTGCAGTATTTGCGGGCAGAATTTTCGCCATGGTAGCTCATACAGGTAAGTAAACAACACATAATGATAATAGATTATTACATAGAAAATCAGACATGACTAAACATTTTTAAAATAAAAAGGTAAAAAGAAATCCCAAAATAAAATAAATAGATGCTTTTACCTGCTATCTTGCAGGGGGGGAGCAGTTATTGTGCAAACTGTGCACCAAACACCTTCAAATCTTGGGGGAAGATTTACTAAAACTGGTGCACTCAGAATATGGTGCAGCTGTGCATGGCAGTCAATCAGCTTCTAACTTCAGCTTGTTCAGTTAAAGTCGTTCAAAAGGCAGAAGGTTTCTTTACCTTAATGCATTCTATTCATTAAAGTAAAAAACCATCTGGGTGCAGCTCCCCTGTCAGCAACCCCCCCATACTTACTTGAGCCCCATCTTGCTCCAGCACTGTGCATGAGAGCCATGGCTCTCCCAGGTCTCGCTCTACTCATTGGTTCAAACAGCATCTGGAGCCATTGGCTCCTGCTTCTGTCAATCGCAGCCAGACATTGTCCATTCACAGAAGCGAGGCTCGGGAGCGAGTCTGCTCGAATGCCAACATAGCAAGAGGCTTGCTATTGGGGACACTCAGCCAGGGGGGGGAGGAGCCAGGACTGCCAACAGGAGATCTAAAAAAAAGAGGTTTGGGACTACTCTGTGCAAAACCATTACACAGAGCCGGTAAGTATAACATGTTGTTGTTGTTATTAATATTTTAAACACTTGCCCTCAAGAGGATTTACCCCCCTTCCTGACCAGTCCATATTCCGCTATGCGGCGCTGCATTATTTTAACTGACAATGCAACACTGCAATGCTCATGCAACGCTGCACCCAAATGAAATGTATGTCCTTTTTTTCCCACAAATAGAGCTTTCATTCGGTGGTATTTGATTGCCTGTGCGTTTTTAATTTTTTGCGCTACAAAGAAAAAAAGACCGACATTTTTGAGGAAAAAAAACTGTATTTTTGACTTTTTGCTATTAAACATGTCCAGTAAAAAAATGTTAAAAATCTAATTTCATCATAAATTTAGGTCAAAATTTATTCTGCTACATGTCTTTGCTAAAAAAAATTCCAATACGTGTAAATTAATTGGTTTACGTGAAAGTTATAGCATTTACAAATGGCGGTATATATACTGCCATTTTTTTTTCCTTTCCAGTAATGGCCGCGAGCAGCGACTTATAGCGGGACTGTGGCAGGCATTCTGACACTAGGGGTAGCTGACTTGGTGTCACTGACATCCCCAGTGACACCAATACAGTGATCAGTGCTAAAAAAAACCCACTGACACTGTACTAATGGCACTGGGGAGGAAGGGGTTAACATGAGGGGCGATCAAAGGGGTAACTGTGTGCTGGGTGTGTTTTACTGTGGGGCCGTGTGTTTGTGCTTCACTGTAAGCACACTGCTTTGTATGACTGTGCGGTGCACAGTTATGCAAAGCTGTGTGCATGAGTTGACAGGGAGGAGAACTGTTTTGTGTACATATATACAGTAGGGA
Organism: Staurois parvus; assembly: GCF_062004578.1. Lineage (NCBI taxonomy): Eukaryota > Metazoa > Chordata > Amphibia > Anura > Ranidae > Staurois > Staurois parvus. Next base: position 180,777 of record NW_028318246.1, on the reverse strand, counting down.
TCAAAAGTTTGGGCACCCCAGCTAAAAATTTGTATTAATGTGCATAAAGAAGCCAAGGAAAGATGGAAAAATCTCCAAAAGGCATCAAATTACAGATTAGACATTCTTATATTATGTCAACAAAAGTTAGATTTTATTTCCATCATTTACACTTTCAAAATAACAATAAGTTTGGGCACCCTGCAGAATTTATAGCATGCACTGCCCCCTTTGCAAAGCTGAGACCTGCCAGTGTCATGGATTGTTCTCAATCATCGTCTGGGAAGACCAGGTGATGTCAATCTCAAAGGTTTTAAATGCCCAGACTGATCTGACCTTGCCCCAACAATCAGCACCATGGGTTCTTCTAAGCAGTTGTCTAGAAAACTGAAAATAGTTGACGCTCACAAAGCTGGAGAAGGCTATAAGAAGATAGCGTTTTCAGATGTCAATATCCTCTGTTCGGAATGTAATTAAGAAATGGCAGTCATCAGGAACAGTGGAAGTTAAAGCAAGATCTGGAAGACCAAGAAAAATATCAGACAGAACAGCTCGCAGGATTGTGAGAAAAACAATTCAAAACCCACGTTTGACTGCACGATCCCTCCAGAAAGATCTAGCAGACACTGGAGTTGTGGTACACTTTTCTACTATAAAGAGATACTTGTACAAATATGGTCTTCATGGAAGAGTCATCAGAAGAAAACCTCTTCTACGTCCTCACCACAAAAATCATCGTTTGAACTTTGCAAATGAACATATAGACAAGCCTGATGCATTTTGGAAACAAGTTCTGTGGACCGATGAGGTTAAAATTGAACTTTTTGGCCAGAATGAGCAAAGGTACGTTTGGAGAAGAAGAGGCACAGAATTTAATGAAAAGAACCTCTGTCCAACTGTTAAGCATGGGGTTGGATCAATCATGCTTTGGGGTTGTGTTGCAGCCAGTGGCACAGGGAACATCTCACGAGTAGAAGGAAAAATGGATTCAATAAAATTTCAGCAAATTTTGGATGGTAACTTGATGCCATCTGTGAAAAAGCTGAAGTTAAAGAGAGGATGGCTTCTACAAATGGATAATGATCCTAAACACACCTCGAAATCCACGGGGGATTACAGGCGTAAACTGAAGGTTTTGCCATGGCCTTCACAATCTCCTGACCTCAACATAATTGAAAATCTATGGATAGACCTTAAAAGAGCAGTGCGTGACAGACAGCCCAGAAATCTCAAAGAACTGGAAGACTTTTGTAAGGAAAAATGGGCAAAGTTACCTCAAACAAGAATTGAAAGACTCTTGGCTGGCTACAAAAAGCGTTTAAAAGCTGTGATACTTGCCAAAGGGGGCAGTACAAGATATTAACTTTGCAGGGTGCCCAAACTTTTGCAGACGCCATTTTTTTGTTTTCTGTTATTTTGAAAGTGTAAATGATGGAAATAAACTCTAACTTTTGTTGACATATTATAAGAATGTCTAATCTGTAATTGGATGCCTTTTGGAGATTTTTTCATCTTTCCTTGGCTTCTTTATGCACATTAATACAAATTTTTAGCTGGGGTGCCCAAACGTTCGATCCCCACTGTATATATGTGTGATTGTGTGCACCTGTGCTGCCCTGTAGCAGTATTTCTGCTACAGGGCAGTCGGGAAGCGGTTAAGCTTTTGGTAATAAATCCTGAAAGCCGATTGGTTTTCATGCACAGTTGCACCAGATTTTGCACTCTCCAATTTTAGTAAATAACCTTCATGTGTCTGTGTCTATGCCAATCTTCTTCACTGCATCTTGTTAACTGATCACATACAGTTCCTGGTGAATGAATATTTTTGTGGTGAGTTAAAGTGGTTGTAAAGGATCAGTCTATGCATGAAGGTGAAAAACCAGAGCGCCGGTGGTGAACCTGAAAAGAAGAGGATCGGGGCAGCTGTGTGTAAAACTTCTGCACAGAATAGGTAAGTATGACATGCTTGTTACTTCATTTTAAAAAATGAAGCTTTAGTATCACTTTTTTTCTCATGTTGTGAAGGAGGAGTGGCCACACACATGAACTAAATTTAAATCTCTGCACCATGTGAGAAATGGTTACACCAAGAAAGTTTCTTTTATAAAAAAGGTTGTATTTTTCAGCATTAGTATGTTATGTGTGTTTTTAAAGTCAAACTCAAAGTCCCAGCACCTCCATTTAAAAAAGGTGTATAAATACTTTTCTACTTTTTCTAGTCTTTGGCCTAGTTCAAATATGTTATGGTTCAGTTTCCTCCTCAGCTGTTCCCTGCAGTGGGTGCATCTTGAATGTTGTCATATGAGAGTGGTGTCATATGATGATGTGGTGCTGCTCTCTGGTGCATGTTCCTTTTGAGTCCAAGGCAGCCTGTTAATGCACTACCCAAGGTCCTTGATGCCCTGGGCTCACAGTAATTGTCATGAATGATGCTTGAAATCATTCAGTATGAGAAAACTACAGTATCTAATGGCAGAGAGGATTAACTGCAGGGGACGGCCTGAAAGGGTGAGTGTTCTAACTGGAGCTGCTTTTTTATTTTAAATTTTCGATACTGATTTTTAGAACTTCTTTTTAAATTATATCTATAAACAAACTCCTTTTTTTTGTTTGGATAGCATGAGGAAGAGTTTTTTTTTTTTGGGGGGGGGGGGTTATTTCTTTCTCTGTCCTGTTGACCACTTGTATTTGAACAGAATTAATTTGTTGGTTACCACCAGAACAGAAGGTAGGGGAAACTTTTCTGCTAGGGGAACCTGATCATGCCACTTTCTAAAAGATTATTTCCTCTTTTTGTTTTGTCTTTGGGTCTGGAAGCGAAGAGAAAACTTCCCAGTAGAACAATACAACACATCCCCTACAATATCTGAAAACGAAAAGGAATGTTTGGAATAAATATACTTTGTATTTCACTTTATAGGAAAATGGCACAGTAAATTATTCGATTTTGCACTTACTGTATGTACTAAAAGGAAAAAACTTACCCTTGTATCTTAGATTACATATTCGTGTTCATCATGATGACAAGCGTTATGAGTGTGAAGACTGTGGGAAGACCTTTATACGACATGATCATTTGACTAAACACAAGAAGATACATTCTGGTAAATTAGGTTTCGTTTGTATCCATCACCAGTTAAATACAGTTTCAAGTTATATTTTGTTACTACTGAAAAGAGGCACCTAGTACCTTTTTATTTAACCTTTTCACTGCCTGATTAGTATTCCAATTTCCCTTAGCATTCATTAAGGGACACAGCAGACCTCTGAATATATGCTCTGCCTCTAGGAGGTAGGACACTAGGAAAATCAAAAAGCACAGCTCCTTCTAGTGGCTATACCCCAATCACATACTGAGTAAGCCCAGTGTAGCTTGATGTCCTTAGAAGGTAGGACATCTCTCTATAGCTCTGCTGGATCAAGATACCAAAGGTTTCTTCACTCTCCTGCATAATTATCTATCAGCAGTTGCTTTGCTCCTCTGAGGTAAAGATAGGTTTAGGTTAGTGTAGCATTAGGTTTTTTAATTGTATCTTTTTTTTTTTTGTTTATTACTTAATTGCATTCTATTCCCTTTTGGTATATATCTGGAATGGCATTTATGGAAAATACTGGCCCATTTAATTTGAAATGCATGCCATCATTTTTGGGCCTTATCAAATGTAATGGCAATGAAACGTGCACACGCAAGGTTATTTAACACAGGTGCCTTTTGTACAATTAACTTTAAAGAGCATGAACATTACTCAAAAGACAAAAGTTATTAACAAATGTAATTTTCTTTTAATGCATACTGTGTATACAATGACACGTTAAAGACAAAATAATTCAAAACCATGCTGAAACCATAGCCTAATATATTTTGGTGTGTTCTCTTGTAAATGTAACATGGAACCTGGCTTTTCAATCAAGGGATTGAAAATTATATTCACATTTTGTAAACTAGTTGCACTAAGACTTATATATTTTTTTAATATACTTTAGCCCTGTAATCAGCACAAACTGTATATGTAGAGTTGCATCTGGGCAGCAAAAATAACTGTTTGCACAAATTTGTGGAAGGGAATTGTATACAAATTAAATTTTTCTCCCCACCTTGCATAGTAGACATAGCCATACTGGGTATGCTACAAAAGAAAGATCTAGCCCCAGAAAAACAGCATACTTGTCTTAATGCACACATTAGATAAAAACAAATTAGTAGGTGAAACTACACACAGTCAGGGCTTTTTTTTCTCAAAAAATAGGTGCAGGAACTCCCCCATTGTGAGTCACTTCTATTTTCCGCCCCCCACCCACCTTCGAGCACCGTCACTTGGTTCCATCCCCTACTCATCTCCCAGTACCTCTCCTTTTAGAGAATACAGAGCCAACTAACACTTTGTGGTGCTAAATAATTTGTAAGGAATTTGTTAATGATAACAAGAAAAGCCTAAAAATAGAACCCCCTGCAGCAAGCAGCGATAAACCCACCCCTTCCCCAGCAACAATAGATTCTTTCAGCAACAATGGACCCCCAAAACAAAATACCACCCCAGCAACAATAGACCCCCAGCAGTTACAACAGATCTCCATGCATGCAGCGTCAATAGACTCACCAGCAACAATAGGCATTACAAAAAACCCCTCCCTTAACAGTAGATCCATTCCAGCAACAATTGGCCCCCATCAACAATAGATCCCTCACCAGCAACAATAGACCGCTACACAAAAATAGATCCCCTTCAGTAACAATAGATTCCCAAGCAGCCAGCTACAATAGATCCACCAGTACACCCCAGCACCCCTTGCCACTACATACATTCAGTTCCAGAGGTGTCGGAACTGCGTTTCCCCGCCTTCCCGCTTAAAAAAAGCCTTGCACACAGCAGCTGGAAGTATGAAATATTAATGGTCAAAAACGGGTTAATTAAATGCTTATTTAGAGTAATAATAATATTAAAGAGTCTATGTGACCCTTCTCATTCAGGACAAATGACTGATCTCATAAAAGCCGATCTATGCTTCTGACCCCGTTATACCCACCTTCATAGCTTTCCCCGGCTGCTCTTTCCTTCAGTGTACCTTCTACAAAATACTGTGTATGAGTTTACAGGGAGCAGTAGGGTCACGCCCGTTTTTCTTGTTTTCAGACCAAACCATTGCCCACTATGCCTGAGTTTTGCATTATGGAAGGAGGCAACATGCTCTTCCATACCCAGAAATGGGGCATTTTGCTGTTGTAGATGGAGTGGCAGGGGATTGTGCTGAAGGTAAGTATATAAGTGGGTGTAAAGGGGGGCTTTAAAGTGATGCTATTTCCTTGACCTAAATAAATGGGCAAGGTAATGGTGTCTCTAAATCAAGAACTTGAATTTTTCTTCTGATATTAAATTCATGATTGCCTTTTACAGTAGTAGACATTTGTGCTGTTTTTTTTACATTAACTACATTTTGCACAAACTAAACATTTAATACCAGATTACAGAGGTTAAATTATTAAACATGTATTTCAAGGTGAGAAGGCCCATCAGTGTGAAGAATGTGGGAAATGTTTTGGCCGCCGTGACCATCTGACTGTGCATTACAAGAGCGTTCATTTAGGGGAGAAGATTTGGCAGAAGTAAGTGATTTAATTTTTAAGAGTCAGGCCAGGTATGCAACACGTCAGGTATGCATGGTATGCAACATATCAGTTCAAAATAGATTGATTTTCAATAGGTAGAAAAATCTCACATTTGGTCCCATTTAAAAAAAAAAAAATATATATATATATATATATATATATATATATATATATATATATATATATATATATATATATGCATTTAAAAATGTGTAGATATGACTTTGTTTCTGTAAAAGGTGCATTTATATGGGGTAATGACTCATGAATAAGCACTGAGATGGCGTGAAATGCATAGACTTTTCCTTCAGCCCACACAGTGTCTTGCTTTTACTAATGAAGATGTTGTTACAACAGTAAAGCGGATTTTTTCAGACTGCAGCCGTTCATGTTTCCTACGTTTATCTACTTGCACAGCTCACCAATCCGGGTTAGCACCTGTTCCTAGTGAGTGGTGTGGAGGATTGTTCATGGCAAGCTCCCCTTGAGCAGCAGCTTTACTATTTACAACACACTGGACAGGTTTGTTGCTAGGTCCAGAGATCCTTGAGCCTTCACAATGGATGCTCCAGTGATACCATGAGATCAGTTCAGCCTAATCTATGCCTTTCTGAGTCTCCAGATTTTTCCCTCACCTGCTTCACAAGATCAAGATGGAGGGTATTCCATTGAGTCGTATTGCACTGAATTGGCCCAGGAAAACATGATAGACTTAATAACTATATAAAATAATTGGTTGCGCCTTCCCTAGATAAGAGATATGTGCATCAATAAACATGTGACTATATATAATGTCATAAGTAATCATCAATATCAAATAACAATATTGCAAACTCAAGCCACCAAATGTTCCTCAGTCCTGATTAATAATATCAAATAAAACTTGTGTTACGCTAAGTGAAATTTAAATACCTCAAGAAAATTCATAAATTATATACTAATAATGTACATCCAATAAAGGATAAACAAGAAAGTGCTCAAGAGTGAACCATTGCCACAAAATAAATAAATGAAATAAACATAAATCAAACAGTCCTTGTAAAGTGTATAGAACAGTCCCCCTTTTCTGTGATGAATGATGAAAAATCTTCATTCCAATCTAACCACCAGCGTGAATCTGCACCACTGTGATATCAAATTGGAGGCTTATCAGATCCTTTCACCTCTTAATTATAGGGGGTCAATACACTCCCAATATATATAATCCTATTCAGGCTCATGTGTCTCAGATCGAAACACGTGCACCACCCGAGGCTCCTCAGGCCGTCCCAATGTTATGGGGTCAACATATACTCATATAAAATTAGAGGTGCCTTTCCTAGTGCAGTAAGTTAAGGCTAATTTATTAAATGAACGAAAATGCACTTACAAGCATAATAGCTTAAGAGCATCAATCATCAAAAACATGCTAAAATGGCGATCCTTACACAATGACGTCAGTAGGGAGGCTCTGCTCGACGCGTTTCATCATAACCAGCCTGCAGTTTCATATCACGGTGGTGCAAATTCACGTTGGTGGTTATATTGGAATGAAGATTTTTCATCATTCATCACAGAAAAAGGGGAATTTTCTATACACTTTATAAGGACTGTTTTATGTATGTTTATTTATTTTTTTTGTGGCAATGATTCACTCTTGAGCACTTTCTTGTTTATCCTTTATTGGACATACATTATTTGTATATCATTTATACATTTTCTTGAGATATTTATATTTTACTTAGCGCAACACGAGTTTATTTGATTTGTGATTTAGAGGGGATATCCTCTTGGTGTGTTTACTGCTTTGTATACAATTAGGGTGGGGTATTTGCTCAGTTTATTTAATCATCAATATCAAATAATAATATTGCAAACTCAAGCCGCCAAGTGTTACTCAGTCCTGATTAATAATATGCAAACATCTGTAAAAATAGTCCCATATATGTAAATAACAGTGATTTTCAAACACTATTTCATTGTGACATCTTCCACTATCCGTGTTCATACATGAAGTGACTTCCACCACCATTCAAAATTGTGCTCACCGTTAACTTTGACCCGCAATCAGCTAGGTCAAATGTGCTTTCCCAGGGGTAGGTCTCAAATCTCGTTCCTCTAATGCAGGTACTCCCCCAATCATCTACATTGACACCACACTTCCCGGGTGTATGGCCATTAAAGTGTTACTAAAACCACAACAGTAAAATCAGTCTGCATATTTGCAGTAAAGCATGCTTGTTATACTTACTGTGGAATCTAAGGGGTTAATACTCTGCATTGTGTGAAAAGGCTGTTTGATCCTTTCTTCTCTGCCCCTCCTCTTGTTGAAATAACCACCTGATACAGACTGAATCCATAGTCTCATACATGTGCTCAGTTTGGTGTGTTTTGCTAGAGAGTTTTTTTTCTTCTTTGGGGAGTGCATGTAATCAGCACAGGGCCAATCAGCACTGTCCAGACACAGGGTCAGGGGGTTTCACACCCTCCTAGAGCAGAAAGAAAACTCCTCCTACAAGCTTTAACCAGTGCTCTGCTGAAGTCACAAGACTGCTTTAACTGCTGATGAGAAAAGGTATTTAGCAATTTATATTTACTAAAATAATTGCATTTCCATGTTCTGTGTACTGTGAGAGACCAGATATACTGCATGCAGGGTCTTGGATTTAGTAACACTTTAAAGATTGCGATGTCCATTCTGCAACCAAGCTCAGCAAGAGAAAGGATACCCTCGTGGTATAGTAATTTCTTAAAACAAATTTTATTAAAAGTATTGCACTTGCATAGAGAATACAGCCATCAACCAGTAATATATAGACAGTAGGCGGCCAGGAGCACGTCTCCTCCCTAAATACTGATCCTGGCCGCCATGTTCTTGGAGACCAAAGATCTTAAGCATGCATACTAAACATGCCACCATATTCTTGGAGACCAAAGTAAAAAGCGATATACTTAAACACATATTGCACAAAACATTAATAAATTGACAGACCCCTGATCTTCAAGCACAGAAAAAATAAAAAGACCCAACATTAGAACCTTCCTGAACAACTCTTTTGGGCACCTTTCCATGGGCTATAGCTAAAACCTATAATTGACCCATCTTGTGGGCAAAAAAATATTGCACATGGAGATAGATATATATAGATAGATAGATATATAGATAGATATATATATATATATATATATATATATAGATACGTCCAGGGTGTAATTCATTAAATAGCTAAGACTAGGAATTTAAGGAGGAAGGACTCCTTATACATAACATTATAAAATATATGAATAAAAAAACTTTAGTATTAAAATCATTAAAATTTCAGAGAGAGCTATGAACTGAAGTGAGAAAAAGTGGGGTTCTACTGTATTTCCTCAAAAGTTGCTGATAAAACAATTAAAATCAAATTCAGTGTTTAACCCCTTGGGTTAGTCTAGAGTTCATATGTCCACTTAGATTCCAGTTGACTTAAAACTCTCACCTTATTGTTACCTCGCCAGTGTGTGTTATATTTTTCTATTCCCCAAAATTGTAATTTAGAGGGGTACTGATTGTGGTAGACCCAAAAATGCTTGGATACACTATGGTTCTTAAAACCTGTTCATATGTTATGGATATGATCATGTATCCTCTTTGATAGTAACCTCTTTATCCCTCCTACGTACTGATAACTACATTCGCATTGTAAGGCATATACCACCCCTCCAATGTTAAATGTAATCATCTCATTGATATACTTTTTGTTGACTCAAAGTCAGTCCTCCTCCTTGGATTAGCTTTAGTATTCTTGCATGCATAGCAACTTCCACATTTATAGAACCCTAGTATTTCTGCAAAGGAGAATTTTTTACCTTCTTTGGTGGATCCGGAATATTCTTTATTAACCTATTTCGTAAGTTTGGGGCTTTTCTATACACAAACTTTGGTTTCTCTGGTAGTGCTTTCCCTAAGATCCTGTCCACTTTCAAAATAGACCAATGCTTCTTGATAATCTCAAATTTCTTTGTTGTACATTGTAAATTAATATCAGGGCAGTCCCCATCTCTATCTCATCTTGTCTGTTTTTGTCTTGAATCAAACTCTTTCCAAAACATGAAACCGAAATGTATTAAAAAAGGCTATAAGAATGAATATATCTAGGAACAGATACAAACGGTGGGAGAAATGGACCGGTAAGGTAGTTTGATTCAAGACAAGTCAATATGTTTTTTGCCCACAAGATGGAGCACTTATAGTTTTAGCTATAGTCTGTGGAAATGTGCCCAAAGAGTTGTTTAGGAAGGTTCTAATGTTGGGCCTTTTATTTATTTTATTTATTGCAGGTACTTATATAGCGCCATCAATTTACGCAGCGCTTTACATATATATTGTACATTCACATTAGTCCCTAACCCTTAAGGAGCATACAATATAAAGTCCCTAACTTACATTCATACTTACACATACTAGTGCCAATTTGGACAGGAGCCAATTAACCTACAGCATGTCTTTGGAGTGTGGGAGGAAACCGGAGTACCCAGCGGAACCCTACATGGGCACAGGGAGAACATGCAAAATCTAGGCAGGTGATGCTGCCTAATATTTTTATTTTTACTCTGCTTGCAAATTAAGGGTCTGTCAATTTATTAATACTTTGTGCAATATGTATATATGTGTTTTAGTATATTGATTTTTACTTTAGTCTTCAAGAATATGGTGGCATGTTTAGTATGCATGCTTAAGACCTTTGGTCTTCAAGAACATAGCGGCCAGAATCAGTATTTAGGGAGGAGAATGGCACCAGGCCTGTACCCCTGAAGAAGTCACCTGACCGTGACGACACATATTGGGCAGAGTCGGGTGCCAATACCAGAAATGGCGCAGGAACCGCGGCCCCGCTGTCTATATATTACTGATTGATGCCTGTTAATTTATATATTACTGATTGATGCCTGTTAATTTATTTTCTATGTACACTTTATTGCCAAAAGTATTGGGACACCCCTCCAAATCATTGGAGTCGGGTGTTCCAATTACCTCCATGGCCCCAGATGTATAAAATCAAGCACCTAGGCATACAGACTGCTTCTACAAACTTTTGTAAAAGAATGGGTCGCTCTCAGGAGCTCAGTGAATTCAAGCATGGTAGGTTGCCACCTGTGCAATAAGTCCATCCGTGAAATTTCCTTGCTGCTAAATGTTCCACAGTCAACTGTTAGTGGTATTATAACAAAGTGGAAGCAACTGGGAACAACAGCACCTAATTCACGAAGTGTTAGCCCATGTAAAATGACATGGCGGGGTCATTGCCTTCTGAAGCACACAAAAGTCACCAACTGTCCGCAGAGTCAATAGCTAAAGACCTCCAAACTTCCTGTGGCCTTCAGATTAGCACAACAGCAGTGTGTAGAGAGCTTTATGGAATGGGTTTCCATGGCCGAGCAGCTGCATACAAGCCTTACATCACCAAGTGCAATGCAAAGCGTCAGATGCAGTGCTGTAAAGCACGCCACCACTGGACTCTAGAGCAATGGAGACGTGTTCTCTGTAGTGATGAATCACGCTTCTCTGGCTGGCAAACCGATGGACATGTGTGGGTTTGGCAGTTGCCAGGAGAACGGTACTTGCCTGACTACATTGTACCAAGTGTAAAGTTTGGTGGAGGGGGATTATGGTGTGGGGTTGTTTTTCAGAGGTTGGGCTTGGCCCCTTAGTTCCAGTGGAGGGAACTCTTAAGGCGTCAGCATACCAAGACATTTTGGACAATTTCATGCTCCCGCTGCGGGAACAGTTTGGGGATGGCCCCTTCCTGTTCCAACATGACTGCGCACCAGTTCACAAAGCAAGGTCCATAAAGACATGGATAAGCGAGTTTGGGGTGGAGGAATAGACACTCCTAAACCTTGTGAACAACCTTCCCAGAAGAGTTGAAGCTGTTATAGCTGCAAAGGGCGGGCCAACTCAATATTGGACCCTACGGACTAAGAATGGGAAGTCATTAAAGTTCATGTGCGTGTAAAGTCAGGTGTCCCAATACTTTTGGCAATATAGTGTAAGTGCAATACTTTTAATAAAACTTGTGTTAAGAAACTACTACACTATGAGGGTACCCCTTCTCTTGCTGAGCTTGGTTGCAGAACGGACATCGTGGTCTTAAAGGGCCAAACACCCAGGAAGTGTGGTGTCCTTGTAGATGTTTGGGAGAGTACCTGCATTGGAGGATCGAAATCTGAGACCTACCCTAGGCTGGGGAAAGCGCATCTGAGCTAGCTGATTGCGCTCACCGTTAACTTTGACCTGCAATTTTGAACGGTGGTGGGAGTCACTTCATCTATGAACACGGATAGTGGAAGATGTCACAATGAAATAGTGTTTGAAAATCACTGTTATTTACATATATGGGACTATTTATACAGATGTTTGCACATTATTAATCAGGACTGAGTATCACTTGGCAGCTTGAGTTTGCAATATTGTTATTTGATATTGATGATTACTTATAACTATATATAGTCACATGTTTTTTGGTGCACATATCACTTAGGCACAACCAATTTTTTTATTTATTTATTTTGATTGTGAGCCTAGGGAGCACTGTCCTTTGGTTGCAGCTACCCATTTAAGGAAGTTTTGCAGCCTTTTTTTTTTTAATCTTTTTCGTCCAATTGAAAGTGGCCTTGTGGTAGCACGGGATAACACATTATTATTATTATTATTATTCATGGTAGTCAGGCATATTTAAGCACCTGGAAGATGCTCTGTGGGCCCTTCTTGATTTACCACACTTTCTGACCCAAGGGCCAGTGTTCCATCTTGCTTCTCACTTGTTGGCTTTATTGGCATAGCTATTAAAACCATAGTCCTGAGGAACAGGAGCCTTTTGGATTCCGTCATCCCTAGCTTCTTCAGGACTAGGAAATCAACTTCTTGCAAAGTCTACTGTTGCATGTTCGCTTATTTTGCTTAGTGTAAATCAAGGAATGTTCATCCTTGAGAGAACTCAGTGGGATGTATTCTGTCTTTTCTTCAGTCTAGTATGAGTCAGCATCTGGCTTTGAATACCATCAAAGGACAAATCTTGGTCTTGACTGTTCTGTTTCAGAGACCTTTGACCTCTCACTCTCTAGCCTTTGTACAGAGCTTGGCTCATGTTTTTTCCTCCACTGTTTTCCTTCTGGACCTCAGTGTCTTGGTCCATTTCTTTCATCTTTTCAGAGATCTCCCTTGATTCTATAAAGGATATTCTGATGTCTGACCTTACTCCTAAAATGACTTGTCTTGTTATCTCTCCTGCGCAGAGAGTCTGTGAGTTAGTGGCATTTTCCTGTAAAGAACCTTCCTTCGTGTTGAACAAGGACAAAGTTGCTCTAAGGCCTAATACCTCTTTCCTCCTGAAGGTGGTGTCTGCTTTCCATCTTAACCAGGATTCACTCTTTTTTTCCTGCTCTGAAACATCCAAAGGAAATTTCTCCTCACTGCCTGGATGTGGTACGCACCGTTTACTTCTCAGCCACTGCCTGCTGCAGCATGCCAGTCATAATGAAGAGTCTGTGACGTGTATGACTAGGAAAATAGGATTTTTTAAAAAATAAAATACATTTCCTGGAGTACTATACAGGACACAGGTTCTTGAATTTTTACAACTGGGTTACATGCAGCTACTGTACCTTCAGTTGACCACTCTGAGCTATCCACAGTTTTGTAGAAATCAAATCAAGAGATAAGAACAGAGGGAAGAAACTTGTGTCCTGTGCTGTACTCAGTGAAACAGATTTTACTGGCAAGTCAAAAATCCATTATTTTTCTGTGTGTTTTGCAATGTAATGTCAAAAGGGGAATACGTTTTCTTAAATGTAACAGCAAACATCTGTTGTGAGCTTACTATTCCACTGTTACATTAAAATTGCACTATATGAAAACCTGTTATTTACAGACCTTTGCTGATTGGGGTAAAAATATGGTGCTCTGCGAATTGTGTAAAAGTTGCCTTGTGCAAAATGACAGGACAATGCTTTTTTTTTTCTAATATTCTCCTATTTATTCCTGATAAGAACCTAAAACGTAAAAATATGTATCTAAACTTGCTATTAAATTGTGGCCCTCTTTGTATAAAAAACTATGTATAATTTGTTTGGGTAGACTGCAAAAGGTTATAATGAGAAAAAAAAAACACCATGGGTGGCAAAGGAAGAAAAGCATCTCGTGGCTAAAGGTTTTTGCACTATCGCAGCAAGTTCTGGTTCTCTAAGCCCTGTCATGTTAGAGAACAGAAGATATTGATGCCCACTTCCTCAGTTGCTTATTGTGTTGTGATTTGGACTTTTATGAGCAGGCTGTCCCAGTCACTTTGAAAATCCCAGTTGCCAGATTGCAATAGTGATTGGTAGGATTTTCTAATCCAGTTAGGTCCATATATGTTTGGACACAGACACAATTTTAGTTTTTTTTCAGGTATTTACCAAAACATATTCAAGCTATAGTTATATAATGAATATGGGCTGAAAGTGCACACTCTCAGGTTTAATTTGAGGGTATGTACATCCACATTGGAGGAAGCGTTTAGGAATAACAGCTCTTAAGATTATCCATCCCCCCTTTTTCAAGGGACCAAAAGTAATTGCATAATTGAATCAAAAGCTGTTTCATGGCCAGGTGTGGGCTACTCCTTTGTTATTTCTTCATCAATTAAGCAGGTAAAAGGTCTGGAGTTGATTCTAAGTGCGGTATTTGCATTTAGAATCTATTGCTGTGAACCTACATCATGCGTTCAAAGGAGCTGTCCATGCAAGTGAAACGGCCACTGTAAGGCTTAAAAAATTAAACAAATCCATCAAAGAGATATCAGCAACATTAGGAGGGGCCAAATCAACAGTATGGTACATTCTGAGGAAAGAACGCACTGGTGAGCTCAGAAACATAAGGCATGGACGTCCAGAGAAGACAACAGTGGTGGATGAGGTCGCAGGATCCTCTCTATGGTAAAGAAAAACCCATTCACAACATCCAGAGAAGGATACTCTCCAGGAGGTGGATGTATATTGTCAAAGTCTACAAGCAAGAGAAGACTTCACGAGAGCAAATAAAGAGGGTTTACCACAAAGTGCAAACCATTCATAAGCCTGAAGAATAGAAAAGCCAGATTAGACTTTGTCAAAAAACATCTAAAAAGGCCAGACCAGTTCTGGAAAAGCATTCTTTGGACGGATGAAACTAAGATTATTCTGTACCAGAATGACAGGAAGAAAAAAAGTGTGAGGAAGGCTTGGAACAGCTCATGATCCAAAGCACATATCTGTAAAAGATGATGGAGGCAGTGTGATGGCATGGGCATGCATGGCTTCCAGTGGCACTGGGTCATTGGTGTTTATTGATGATGTGACAAAAGACACAAGCAGCCGTTTGAATTCTGCAGTGTTTAGAGATATACTGTCAGCCCAGATTCAGCCAAATGCAGCAAAGTTGATTGGATGGTGCTTCACAGTACAGATGGGCAATGATCCAAAACACACTGCATAAGCAACCCAGGAGCTTTTGAAGTAAAGGAAGTGGAATATTCTGCAATGGCCGAGTCAATCACCTGATCTCAACCCAACTGAGCACGCATTTCACTTGCTGAAGGCAGAAATAAAGGTAGAAAGACCCACAAACAAAGAACAACTGAAGACAGTGGCAGTTAGAGCCTGGCAACGCATCAGAAAGGAGGAAACCCAGTCTTTGGTAATGTCCATGGGTTCCAGACTTCAGGCAGTCATTGCCAGTAAAGGATTCTCAACTAAATATTAAAAATGAACATTTTATTTATGATTATATTCATTTGTCCAATTACATTTGAGCCCCTGAAAATTGAGGGACTGTGTATAAAAATGGTTGCAGTTCCTAAAATTTGTACTTGATATTTATGTTCAACCCCTTGAATTAAAGCTGAAAGTCTGCACTTCAAATTTATTTGGATTGTTTCGTTTTAATTCATGCTGGTGGCATACAGAGCCAAAAGTATGAAAATTGTGCCTGTGTCCAAATATATATGGACCTAACTGTATATGAATATGTAAATATGCTTTTGTTTTTGCAACTAGTGTATCTAATTTTAACAGATTGGGATACAGATAGCTTGATATTAAGCACTAGATGGATTTCAATCCTGCAGGGGTGGGTAGTACATATGACACCACAGCTTCACAAAAAGATGAGGATAATCATAGGTTTTGTTTGGTGGCAGTTTCATAATATTGTTGGGTAGAGAGGTGTGTTTGCTGACTTCAAGCAAACCTGTGGAAGCTCCATCACACTGAAACTGACTAATCAAATTAGGATTTTACCTTTTTAATTGACCCTAATAGACTTGTGTGTTGTGTATTCCTGTCTATGCATTTCCAAAACAAAAAACGATGATGAATCTTCTTTTATATGTTGTAGATACAAAGCAACCATTCATCAGTGTGAAGTATGCAAAAAAGTCTTTAAGGGGAAATCAAGCCTTGAAATGCACTTCAGAACACATTCTGGTAATATTTATTTATATTGTAAAGTATTATCAAGATTATCTCTATGCTATTTAGCCACTTCACCTCAAGCAATTTGAAATTTTTTTGCACACATGTAAAAATTTGCATTCTTGGCCATAAAATTTATTAAAACACCCAGAGCATTTATGTTGTATGGTGTTTGTACAGCTGTTTATCTAACACATATTTTCAGTAAAAATATAATAAAATGAATTTTAGTGTGCACAAACACAATATAATACCCAAGTTTTTTGTAAAATATAAAAGATGGGATTGCGTCGAGTAAATAGATACCAAACGTGTCAAGTCTTAAAATTGTGAGTACCTGTGTTATATTGAAAAAAATACTATGATACCTAAAAATCTCCATAGGTGACACTGTAATAGTCTTTACTGTACATCAGTTTAGAATTAACTGTTAGGAATGGACTGGCCAGCAATGGTGGGACTCACCTGCCTTTTGATCTGCAGTACCAGGGCTGGCCAGCGGGTGCTCCCAGCAATCAGAGACTCAACCTTTCAGCCAGCTAACACCTGGAACTGATGATGCTGGGGTATTTAAGGGATGGCCAGACCCACAGACTCTGCCTTGGTGTTGTGTTTCTCTTGGGCCCTGTATCCTGTTCCTGCTCTCTGTTCCTGTCTGATTCTCTGCTACCTGTCCTGATCCCTGGCTTGTGACCCTGACCATCCCTCTGCTTGACCCTCTGTACTACGCTGCTTGCTACCTGCTGAACCTGGCCTGTGACCCCGACCATTCTGTGCTTGCTCCCCCTGTACCTACCTACCCAATTGATATTGACCCGGCCTGCCTGACGACGCTTGCTTGTATATACTGTTATCTGTGGGTGGTTGGTTTGGTTTGTTTGCACTGTGTTATGTTTTAGTATTGCACTGCGTTTATGTTTGTATTGTTAGTGTTAATAAATTACATTGTTAATCACATATCTGAAGTCTGCATTTCCCTGCATCAGTCACACACCTCTGGTCATACCTGGGAGCCCTGACATTACACCAAGGCCAATCCTGACCAGAAGTGGCTGCACAGGGAAGCCATCTTGGCTTGTTGATGGGAAGGATGGATCTGGATGAGGTTGAATATTTATATCTGCTAGTGTTTGATGACAGGGAGTATGCTTATCAGACTCTGAAGGAGTATACCCGGGATGAACTGCTAGAATGTATACGGCTCGCTCATGTTCTAGTAGATCAGGGCACAGAGTTCTCTGAGGTGCAGCCTTTGATTGAAGTTTGTGCTGAGTTGGTTTCATCTGGTTCCCCCGAATGCAGGGATGAATTTTTGCCACCATTTAGTGCAGACCAGGTAGAGTCCCTGGTGTGGTTATTAGAGGATGATGTGGGTTACTTTCTGGAGCGTTATTCCACATGTTCACCACAGACACTAAGAGATTGTATAAACGCAGTACAGTCATTGACCAGACAGGCTTTGTGTAAGCTCAGCTTTGTTCAACCCATACTGCAGACATGGACAGATTTGTTGCACCCAGCCTCAGTCAGCTTACAAAGACCCAGTCCTGCTTCTAATCTATTTCCTCAAAACTCTATTCCTGCATTCCCAACAGCTCCTCCTGCCCTGCTATCTACCGCATGTCAGTCCCCTGTTCCCACTCGCTGCACCTATCCTGCCTTTAACCCTGTAAAAGAGCCCTCTGTAGCAACCGCTCCCTCTCCTGTTCCATCCTCCAGTTCTTCTCTGTCTCCAGCTGCTCCATTCGTTTGCAGACCTGCGTTTACTTGCAGTGCTCCAGTAGTTAAAACCAGAAAAAAGCGAAAATTCTTTCCAACCAATACCATCCTGCCAGTATCCAAACCGGTGAGCCTGCCTTCCGTGGTTCAGCCTGAAGCCTCTCTTCAGCCTGATGCCGGTACGCAGCCTGATGCCTCTCTTCAGCCTGATGCCTGTACGCAGCCTGATGCCTCTCTTCAGCCTGATGCCTCTACTCGGCCTGAAGCCTCTACTCGGCCTGATGCCTCTACTCGGCCTGATGCCTCTACTCGGCCTGAAGCCTCTACTCGGCCTGATGCCTCTACTCGGCCTGATGCCTCTACTCGGCCTGATGCCTCTACTCGGCCTGATGCCTCTACTCGGCCTGATGCCTCTACTCGGCCTGAAGCCTCTACTCGGCCTGAAGCCTCTACTCGGCCTGAAGCCTCTACTTGGCCTGATGCCTCTACCCAGCATGATGAACTGATCCAGCCTGACGATCCTATTAGGCCAGTTGACTCGATGCCCGCTGTTGATCCAGATGATCCGGTACCTGATCCGGTGCCCGCTGTCGAGCCAAATGACCTGATGCCTGGTGACCCAGTGCCCGCTGTCATACCTGGTGACCCGATGCCCGCTGTCGAGCCAGACAATCCGGTACCTGATGACCCGGTGCTCACTGTCGTGCCTGTTGACTCGGAGCCCACTGCCTTGCCAGATGACGCGGTGCCCGCTGTCAAGCCAAATGACCTGATGCCTGGTGACCCAGTGCCCGCTGTCCAGCCAGACGATCCAATGTCTGACCCAGTGCCCGCGGTCATACCAGTTGACTCGGAGCCCACTGCCTTGCCAGATGACGCGGTGCCCGCTGTCGAGCCAGACAATCCGGTACCTGATGACCCGGTGCTCACTGTCGTGCCTGTTGACTCGGAGCCCACTGCCTTGCCAGATGACGCGGTGCCCGCTGTCAAGCCAAATGACCTGATGCCTGGTGACCCAGTGCCCGCTGTCCAGCCAGACGATCCAATGTCTGACCCAGTGCCCGCGGTCATACCAGTTGACTCGGAGCCCACTGCCTTGCCAGATGACGCGGTGCCCGCTGTCGAGCCAAATGACCTGATGCCTGGTGACCCGATGCCCGCTGTCCAGCCAGACGATCCAATGTCTGACCCAGTGCCAGCGGTCATCCCAGTTGACTCGGAGCCCACGGTTGTGCCTGGTGACTCGGTGCCCGCCGCCCCGCCTGGGGGCCTGAGACCTGTCGTTCCGCCTGGGGGTCCGGCACCCGCCACTCCGCCTGAGGGTCCGAGACCTGTCGCTCCGCCTGGGGGTCCGGCGCCCGCCGCTCCGCTTGAGGGCCCGAGACCTGTCGCTCCTCCTGGGGGTCCGGCGCCCGCCGCTCCGCCTGAGGGCCCGAGACCTGTCGCTCCGCCTGGGGGTCCGGCGCCCGCCGCTCCGCCTGAGGGCCCGAGACCTGTCGCTCCATCTGGGGGTCCGGCGCCCGCCGCTCCGCCTGAGGGTCCGAGACCTGTCGCTCCGCCTGGGGGTCCGGCGCCCGCCGCTCCGCTTGAGGGCCCGAGACCTGTCGCTCCTCCTGGGGGTCCGGCGCCCGCCGCTCCGCCTGAGGGCCCGAGACCTGTCGCTCCGCCTGGGGGTCCGGCGCCCGCCGCTCCGCCTGAGGGCCCGAGACCTGTCGCTCCACCTGGGGGTCCGGCGCCCGCCGCTCCGCCTGAGGGCCCGAGACCTGTCGCTCCATCTGGGGGTCCGGCGCCCGCCGCTCCGCCTGAGGGCCCGAGACCTGTCGCTCCTCCTGGGGGTCTGGCGCCCGCCGCTCCGCCTGAGGGCCCGAGACCTGTCGCTCCATCTGGGGGTCCGGCGCCCGCCGCTCCGCCTGAGGGCCCGAGACCTGTCGCTCCGCCTGGGGGTCCGGCGCCCGCCGCCCCGCCTGGGGGCACGATGCCCGTCGCCCCGCCTGGGGGCACGATGCCTGTCGCCCCGCCTGGGGGCACGATGCCTGTCGCCCCGCCTGGGGGCACGATGCCTGTCGCCCCGATGCCTGTCGCCCCGCCTGGGGGCCCGATGCCTGTCGCCCCGCCTGGGGGCCCGGTGCCTGTCGCCCCGCCTGGGGGCCCGGTGCCTGTCGCTCCGCCCGGGGGCCCGGTGCCTGCTGCTCCGCCCGGGGGCCCGGTGCCTGCTGCTCCGCCCGGGGGCCCGGTGCCTGCTGCTCCGCCCGGGGGCCCGGTGCCTGCTGCTCCGCCCAGGGGCCCGATGCATGTCGCCCCGCCCGGGGGCCCGGTGCCTGCTGCTCCGCCTGGTGGCCCGCTGCCTGCTGCTTCGCCTGGTAAACCGATGTGCCTCTGCCCGGAGTCCTGTCCGATGTGCCTCTGCCCGGAGTGCTGCCCGATGTGCCTCTGCCCGGAGTCCTGCCCGATGTGCCTCTGCCCGGAGTCCTGCCTGATGTGCCTCTGCCTGATGTGCCTCTGCCTGATGTGCCTCTGCCTGATGTGCCTCTGCCTGGTGTGCCTCTGCCTGATGTGCCTCTGCCCGGTGTGCCTCTGCTCGATGTGCCTCTGCCCGGAGTCCTGCCCGATGTGCCTCTGCCCGATGTGCCTCTGCCCGATGTGCCTCTGCCCGATGTGCCTCTGCCCGATGTGCCTCTGCCCGGTGTGCCTCTGCTCGATGTGCCTCTGCCCGGAGTCCAGCCCGGTGTGCCTCTGCCCGGAGTCCAGCCCGGTGTGCCGCTGCCCGGAGTCCTGCCCGGTGTGCCAGTCTTTGATATCCCGCCAGTTACCAGACCCGGGCGGTGGAACATTTTGCCCAGCTAGGACTGTTTGGAGCGTCCTGAGGCCGCTCCTTGGGGGGGGGGTACTGTTAGGAATGGACTGGCCAGCAATGGTGGGACTCACCTGCCTTTTGATCTGCAGTACCAGGGCTGGCCAGCGGGTGCTCCCAGCAATCAGAGACTCAACCTTTCAGCCAGCTAACACCTGGAACTGATGATGCTGGGGTATTTAAGGGATGGCCAGACCCACAGACTCTGCCTTGGTGTTGTGTTTCTCTTGGGCCCTGTATCCTGTTCCTGCTCTCTGTTCCTGTCTGATTCTCTGCTACCTGTCCTGATCCCTGGCTTGTGACCCTGACCATCCCTCTGCTTGACCCTCTGTACTACGCTGCTTGCTACCTGCTGAACCTGGCCTGTGACCCCGACCATTCTCTGCTTGCTCCCCCTGTACCTACCTACCCAATTGATATTGACCCGGCCTGCCTGACGATGCTTGCTTGTATATACTGTTATCTGTGGGTGGTTGGTTTGGTTTGTTTGCACTGTGTTATGTTTTAGTATTGCACTGCGTTTATGTTTGTATTGTTAGTGTTAATAAATTACATTGTTAATCACATATCTGAAGTCTGCGTTTCCCTGCATCAGTCACACACCTCTGGTCATACCTGGGAGCCCTGACATTAACTATAAACTATGGTACTATAATTATCTCATTCTAACATTCCTGGCGATGCCCCGCGTGTGTAGTGCGGTTTACTTACATGTGACCACGCTATGTGCGCGTTTGCATTTGTGGGTGTACAGTTAATTTTTTTTGTTAATACGTTCTATTTTTGTTTTAACACATTTTATTATGATTTGTTTTAAAAATGTATTGATTTTTATTTAACTTTTATTGTTTTTCTTTGTTTCTATTAGAAAAGTTTGCAAACAGGTAAATTTTCTCCTTCGCTGATGTGTGTTGATGAGGCTACACTGATGGGCAGCACTGATGGGCACCAATGAGACGGCATTGATAGGCAGCACTTATGGGCACTGATAGGCTGCACTGAAGAGGCAGCACTGGTGGGAATTGATGAGGAGGTACTGATGATGCTGCACTGATGGGCACTGATGGGTTGCACTGCTGGGCGGCCTTCTGGGCACTGATGGGTATCACTGCTGGGCACTCTTGGGGCTCCACTGATAATCAGAGCACTGATAATCGGTGCAGATGTCCTCTGTGATACTTGCAGATTATCGGCAGTACTTTCCTCACGCTGTGTCAGTATGAGGAAAGTGCAGCCGATAAACGACAACTGTATTTACTTTGTGATCAGCTGTGTCATTGGACACAGCTGATCACGTGGTAAAAGGCCGCTGTAATTGGCCTTTTACCTTGTCATGTGATCAGCTGTGTCCGTAGGACACAGCGATCACAGACAGTGTAGGGTGCGTGCCGCTGGCGGCACATTTTGGGAGGACATCGTGTGACGCCCTTCCATAACTGGACAACTGTGCTGTAGCTGTCATTCAGCTATAGCCTGGTTGTCAAGTGGTTAAACGTGTGCAAAAAATGGCACTAGCAGCGAAAGGGTTACAGCATCACCTATGAAGATTTTTAGGTACTGTAGTTTTTTGCACGATCATGGGTGACTTGACCTGTTTGGTATCTATTTGTTCGGCACAACTTCATCATGTATATTTTACCAAAAAATTGGGAAATATATTGTGTGTACTTGCACTAAAATGAATGCCATTTTTTTTTCCTGAAAATTTGTCTTTGATAAACAGCTGCACAAATATTGTATGACAAAAAAAAATTCCAACTATCATCTTTTTATTCTACAGGGTCTTTGCTTTCAGAAAATATATAATGTTCTGGACGTTTAAGTGATTTTATGGGCAAAAATGAAGATGTCTGCAAACACTGAAAAAAAATAGCTCTAATGTAATTAGCAATAAAGGTCTGCACACCACTATTACCTAAACAAGAACCAATCATATATTATTATTTAGGGCGCTCAAGCTTCTCAACAATGTATGAATCTGTTAGTACAATAGTTTTTAATGTATAGAGTAAGCACACCACGTAGCCAAACTGCTTTAGCTATAAGTATGTATTAGGCATATTCAATACATACAATCACCTAGCAGGTATAGAAAACCAAGTATGTCATCTACCCTCAAGCATAATACAACAAAGATGTACACTTCATTTTTGAATAACAGCAAAGAACATGCATGCATATAGGTGCAATGAGCTACACTTAAAATGTATAAGTGTTGCTGTTCAGGAATACATACAGGAATGCAATACCCAGCATAGAGTAAAAAAAGGAAAGCTGAGCCAGACCCTGGTGAAAAGAGAGAGGAAGTGGGAAAAAAACAACATTTTGGGGAGAACCTCTTACCTAATATCCCACTGGAGCACATCTCTTACATACATTGGTAGCCATTGCCAGCTTCTTCCCCTAGCCGGCTGTATTTCACATCACTTCTGGATCCTGTTTCTGAGAGTGACATCACTTCTGGTTCTTCCCTGCTCCCAAGACTTGCCAACCATAGCATGGCTGAACCATATGCCAACCAACTTCTGATATTCTGATAAGGCAAGACTGCACGGGAGCAGGGTGAAACCTAGTTTGTCTAAGCACAACAGAAATAAAACATAAAGATGCATATAATGTGGTACAGATAATTCTTAGCAAAAACTGAGGGCAAAGTTTCAGGGAGCAGCTTCCAAAAGATGGCTTGTTGAAGATTCACAAAAATTACAAACAGAATAACCAATGATTAACTACTTCCAGTCCAGCCCATGTATATAAACGGCCGGATGGGAGCAGTGCAGGGGCGGGTGGCCGTTTATAAATTTCCTCCCCGCTTCCCTGCCTGTGCGTGTTCTCGCTGTACGGGACCTCTGTGTGAGGTCCTGATCATGTGATCACGGATTGGCCAATCAGTGATCACATGAATAGTAGTAAGAAAGATGTCACTTCTGACATCATTGTTTACTACGTGTGAAATCTGTGAATGATCACAGAGGTCACATGGTACAGGGCTAGTCACAACAGCCTTGTACCATGTGACAACTGTGACTAATCACAGCTCACACAGTATTTCTCAATGGCTGCAAGAATGCAGCCAGAGAGAAGGAGAAATGATTGCTTTTACAGCCTTTATGGGTGTAAAAGCAATCAGTGTAAAAGAAAAAAAAAAAAAATCTTCATCACCCCCCACAAGAAGCATAGTGTCACTATGGTGACACTGTACTGATAGGGTGACCGTATCTTAAAAAAAAAAGCAAATAATATAAAAAAAATAAAATAAAACTCAAATTTTTTGAGAAATTATAATTTTTGGTTATAAACTAATTTGGGTTATTTTATTTTTTTTACTAAAAAGGTAGGTGAATACATTTTGGCCAACATTTATGAAGAACAATTATTTATTTGCTAAATGTTTTAAGAAAAACACTTTTTTTCAAAATGTTTGGACTTTTTCATTTATATAACAAAAAAAATGGCAAATAAATACAACCAAAATAAAGTTTTATCCATCTAAAAAATGCTAAAAAATTCATATGGGTATAGTGTTGCATTACCATGCAATTGTCATTCAAAGTGTGATAGCACTGAAAGCTGAAAATTGGCCTGGACAGGAAGGGGGTGAAAGTGTTCAGACTTCAAGTGGTTAAGAAAGGAACATGTGTACAGCAGGTAAAAATGTTCAAAAAGAAAGCAGTGTGCACCCACTTTAAAAGACTACAGATATTTCATCTAAAATATATATATAAAGAAAAAACAGTAAATAATACATACCGTATTTTTCGCTCCATAAGACGCACCTGACCATAAGGAGGAGAAAAACAAGAAAAAAAATATTCTGAACTAATGGACTGCAGACACAGTACAGGAGATGACCAGAGACTGCGGACACAGTACAGGAGATGACCAGAGACTGCGGACACAGTACAGATGACCAGAGACTGCGGACATAGTACAGGAGATGACCAGAGACTGCAGACGGTACAGGGGATGACCAGAGACTGTGGACACGGTACAGGAGATGACCAGAGACTGCGGACACGGTACAGGAGATGACCAAGAGACTGCAGACGGTACAGGGGATGACCAAGAGACTGCGGACACAGTACAGGAGATGACCAAGAGACTGCGGACACGGTACAGGAGATGACCAGAGACTGCGGACACGGTACAGGGGATGACCAAGAGACTGCAGACGGTACAGGGGATGACCAAGAGACTGCAGACGGTACAGGGGATGACCAAGAGACTGCAGACGGTACAGGGGATGACCAAGAGGCTACAGACGGTACAGGGGATGACCAAGAGGCTACAGACGGTACATGGGATGACCAGAGACTGCAGACGGTACATGGGATGACCAGAGACTGCAGACGGTACAGGGGATGACCTGAGACTGCAGACACAGTAAAGGAGATGACCAGTGACTGCGGACACAGTACAGGAGATGACCAGAGACTGCGGATACAGTACAGGAGATGACCAGAGACTGCAGACACAGTACAGGAGATGACCAAAGACTGCAGACACAGTACAGGAGATGACCTGAGACTGCGGACACAGTACAGGAGATGACCTGAGACTGCGGACACAGTACAGGAGATGACCTGAGACTGCGGACACAGTACAAGAGATGACCTGAGACTGCGGACACAGTACAGGAGATGACCTGAGACTGCGGACACAGTACAGGAGATGACCTGAGACTGCGGACACAGTACAGGAGATGACCTGAGACTGCGGACACAGTACAGGAGATGACCTGAGACTGCGGACACAGTACAGGAGATGACCTGAGACTGCGGACACAGTACAGGAGATGACCTGAGACTGCGGACACAGTACAGGAGATGACCTGAGACTGCGGACACAGTACAGGAGATGACCAGAGACTGCGGACACAGTACAGGAGATGACCTGAGACTGCGGACACAGTACAGGAGATGACCTGAGACTGCGGACACAGTACAGGAGATGACCTGAGACTGCGGACACAGTACAGGAGATGACCTGAGACTGCGGACACAGTACAGGAGATGACCTGAGACTGCGGACACAGTACAGGAGATGACCTGAGACTGCGGACACAGTACAGGAGATGACCTGAGACTGCGGACACAGTACAGGAGATGACCTGAGACTGCGGACACAGTACAGGAGATGACCTGAGACTGCGGACACAGTACAGGAGATGACCTGAGACTGCGGACACAGTACAGGAGATGACCTGAGACTGCGGACACAGTACAGGAGATGACCTGAGACTGCAGACACAGTACAGGGGATGACCTGAGACTGCAGACACAGTACAGGAGATGACCTGAGACTGCAGACGGTACAGGGGATGACCAAGAGGCTGCAGACGGTACATGGGATGACCAGAGACTGCAGACACCGTACCGGAGATGACCAGAGACTGCAGATGGTATAGGAGATGACCAGAGACTGCAGACGGTACAGGGGATGACCAAGGGACTGCGGACCTTTGGGAGGGAAGGGAAGCGGGCACCTGAATTTGACAGGTACCCGCTCCCACTTCCGCGGAGTTGTCCTCCCTTTAGTATGGGCACCCGCCTGGGACAGCCGGGTGCCCACACTAAAGATGCCGACGACGCAGGAAGACTGCACAGTGCTGGACCGAGGAACAGGTAAGGTCCTGCTGTAGAGAAGAGCTGAGCGGCCGGCTCGGTATTCTGACACGGTGGCGGCTGCGGAACTACCGACCGGCCGCTCCATATTCGCTCCATAAGACGCACTAACATTTTCCCCCCTTTTTTGGAAGGAGAAAAGTGTCATATGGAGCGAAAAATACGTTATATACGGCAGAGAGAAAACCCTTCTCTATAGCTGGCTATATACCATACAATCCGACTGTCCAATCTCTGCACAATCCAACAGGTGTTTTTTGTAGCATCTTTCCATCTTATGCTACATGCATTCATGTTCTTTGCTGTTATTTAACAATGAAGTGTACATCTTTGTTTGTTGAGGGTAGATGACATACTTGGTTTTCTATACCTGCTAGGTGATTGTATGTATTGAATATGCCTAATACAAACTTATTGCTAAAGCAGTTTGGCTACGTGGTGTGCTTACTCTATTCATTAAAATAATTGCTTTAATGCCAAACTCATTAAACAGGAACTATTGTCTTTTTAATTGTTTGCACATATACAGTTGTGTTCAAAATAATAGCAGTCAGACATCACTAACCTGATCAATCACTGTTTTTGGTAGAAATGATATTTCTACATGGCAAATAATTTACTAGCAGGTGTAGTAGAGTAATAGAAATCCAACAGACCCAACAGTCATGACATGCATGCTGCTGATTCTGTGTAATTGAATCACTAATTTAAAGGGGCATGTTCAAAATAATAGCAGTGTGGAGTTCTATTAGTGAGGTCATTCATTCTTTGTAAAACAGGTGGCAATTATTGCCCTTATTTAAGGAAGGAAGGCAGCAAATGTTGTACATGCTGGTTACAGTGCATTTCTCTCTGAAATTCTGAGGAAAATGGGTCATTCAAGACATTGTTCAGAAGAACAGCGTACCTTGATTAAAAAGTTGATTGGAGAGGGGAAAACATATAAAGAAGTGCAGAAAATGATAGGCTGCTCAGCTAAAATGATCACAAATGCTTTAAAATGGCAACCAAAACCTGAAAGATGTGGAAGAAAGCGAAAAACTACCATTCGAATGGATAGAAGAATAGCCAAAATGGCAAGGACTCAGCCAACAATCAAAGAAGGTCTAAAGTTACCTGTGAGTACTGTTACAATTAGAAGACGCCTATGTGAAGCCAAGCTATCTGCAAGAAGCCCCCGCAAAGTCCCACTGTTGAAAAAAAGACATGTGCTGAAGAGATTACAATTTGCCAAAGAGCACATTGACTGGCCTAAAGAGAAATGGTGCAACATTTTGTGGACTGATGAAAGTAAGATTGTTTTTTTTGGGTCTAGTGGCCGGAGACAGTTTGTCAGACGACCCCCAAACACTGAATTCAAGCCACAGTACACTGTGAAGACAGTGAAGCATGGTTGCGCAAGCATCATGATATGGGGATGTTTCTCATACTACGGTGTTGGGCCTATTTATCGCATACCAGGGATCATGGATCAGTTTGAATACATCAGAATACTTGAAGAGGCCATGCTGCCTTATGCTGAAGAGGAAATGCCCTTGAAATGGGTGTTCCAACAAGACAATGAACCCAAACACACCAGTAAACGTGCAACATCTACAGTCAGGTCCATAAATATTGGGACATCGACACAATTCTAACATTTTTGGCTCTATACACCACCACAATGGATTTGAAATGAAACGAACAAGATGTGCTTTAACTGCAGACTATCAGCTTTAATTTGAGGGTATTTACATCCAAATCAGGTGAACGGTGTAGGAATTACAACAGTTTGCATATGTGCCTCCCACTTGTTAAGGGACCAAAAGTAATGGGACAATTGGCTTCTCAGCTGTTCCATGGCCAGGTGTGTGTTATTCCCTCATTATCCCAATTACAATGAGCAGATAAAAGGTCCAGAGTTCATTTCAAGTGTTCTATTTGCATTTGGAATCTTTTGCTGTCAACTCTCAAGATGAGATCCAAAGAGCTGTCACTATCAGTGAAGCAAGCCATCATTAGGCTAAAAAAAACAAAACAAACCCATCAGAGAGATAGCAAAAACATTAGGTGTGGTCAAAACAACTGTTTGGAACATTCTTAAAAAGAAGGAACGCACCGGTGAGCTCAGCAACACCAAAAGACCCAGAAGGCCATGGAAAACAACTGTGGTGAATGACCAAAGAATTCTTTCTCTGGTGAAGAAAACACCTTTCACAACAGTTGGCCAGATCAAGAACACTCTCCAGGGAGGTAGGTGTATGTGTGTCAAAGTCAACAATCAAGAGAAGACTTCACCAGAGTGAATACAGAGGGTTCACCACAAGATGTAAACCATTGGTGAGCCTCAAAAACAGGAAGGCCAGATTAGAGTTTGCCAAACGACATCTAAAAAAACCTTCACAGTTCTGGAACAACATCCTATGGATAGATGAGACCAAGATCAAGTTGTACCAGAGTGATGGGAAGAGAAGAGTATGGAGAAGGAAAGGAATTGCTCATGATCCTAAGCATACCACCTCATCAGTGAAGCATGGTGGTGGTAGTGTCATGACGTGGGTATGTATGGCTGCCAATGGAACTGGTTCTCTCTTATTTATTGATGATGTGACTGCTGACAAAAGCAGCAGGATAAATTCTGAAGTGTTTCTGGCAATATTATCTGCTCATATTCAGCCAAATGCTTCAGAACTCATTGGACGCCGCTTCACAGTGCAGATGGACAATGACCCAAAGCATACTGCAAAAGCAACCAAAGAGTTTTTTAAGGGAAAGAAGTGGAATGTTATGCAATGGCCAAGTCAATCATCCGATTGAGCATGCATTTCACTTGCTGAAGACAAAACTGAAGGGAAAATGCCCCAAGAACAAGCAGGAACTGAAAACAGTTGCAGTAGAGGCCTGGCAGAGCATCACCAGGGATGAAACCCAGCGTCTGGTGATGTCTATGCGTTCCAGACTTCAGGCTGTAATTGACTGCAAAGGATTTGCAACCAAGTATTAAAAAGTGAAAGTTTGATTTATGATTATTATTCTGTTCCAATACTTTTGGTCCCTTAACAAGTGGGAGGCACATATGCAAACTGTTGTAATTCCTACACCGTTCACCTGATTTGGATGTAAATACCCTCAAATTAAAGCTGACAGTCTGCAGTTAAAGCACATCTTGTTCGTTTCATTTCAAATCCATTGTGGTGGTGTATAGAGCCAAAAATTTTAGAATTGTGTCGATGTCCCAATATTTATGGTCCTGACTGTAGGTTCCTTCCAGACCAACAAGATTGACGTTATGGAGTGGCCAGCCCAATCCCCGGATCTTAATCCAATAGAAAACTTGTGGGGTGACATCAAAAATGCAGTTTCTGAGGCAAAACCAAGAAATAGAGAAGAACTATGGAATGTAGTCCAATCATCCTGGGCTGGAATACCTGTTCACAGGTGCCAGAAGTTGGTTGACTCCATGCAACACAGATGTACAGCAGTTCTCAGAAACAGTGCTTATACAACTAAATATTAATTAATGATTCAAAGGAAAGCAAAATCTTCAAACATTTTTCAGTTTATATAGTGAATGTTTGAGTTTGTAAAGAAGAATACAAACACTGCTATTTTTTTGAACAGTCTAATATTCACTTTTCTTCAATTTTTTTAGAGGAACAACACAAATTTTGATATATTTTTCTTCATGTTTTGATTTGGAATAGAATGTGTAGTGTTCCCAATGCATTTGTGTGTATGGAAATAAAAGCTATTAGAAGGATTTTGAGCTTTATTCACTTTTTTCAACACACTGCTATTATTTTGAACACAACTGTACATGTGAAATAGATTTGGTCTAATGCTGGGGTTTTTAAACTTTTTAAAGAAATTTTAGAGGGGCCAAATTGTGCCCAGTGGTAATAAACAATGCCCAATTGTCAATATTAGAGGGAGAAATAGTTGTTGTGAGTGGATGGAATTCTGCCCCATCATCAGTGTCAGTGAAAAGAATAGTGCCCCATTTTTGTTGTCAGTGGAAGGAATTATTCCCCAACGTTGGTGTCAGTGGAAGGAACAGTTCCCTATTCTTGGTGTCAATGGCAGGAATAATGCCTCAAGGGCCGGATAAAGGCAAGCAAAGGGCCTCAGTTTGGAGACCACCGGTCTAATGTAAGTATTCTTAGTAGTTGTTAAGGCTGGGTTCACATCTATGTGGGTGCGGTACTCTGTGCGCTTTAGCCATTACCGTAGGTTCACACTACTGCAGACCGTGTGGCTCATGTTTGCTCGGGCATGGCAGCCCATTCATAAAAAATGGTGCTTGCACCTTTTTAAAAACGGAGCTGCAGAGTGTGGTTTTGCTGCGGTTCCTGCACCTGCAAATTTGCTGCGGGCTCAGATGCGTGGGGGTGCCATTCAGAATGAATGGCAGCCATGTGTGTCTCGTTAGAGCAGTGCAGTTTTGCTGTGGGTGATTGCGGGTGTGGGAACAGCTGCAATTCCTGCACCCGCAACCAGAGTGCAGCCAAGTGTGAAACTGCAGCGGCTACAGGGAAACAGCAAAAAATATGCTCTTAGATAGGATAGCAAGAAGAATGACCTGGGTATTTTATTGTGGGAATTAATTGGGGGGGGGGGTTTGAATATATTTTTGGTTTCAGAATTTGATCTTCTGGAATGTCCCATATTTCTTTTAAACTGTATACATACAGGCAATGTATTTGTACCAAAGGTGTGAACTGCACTATAAGCTACTTATTCTGTCTTCAACAGGAGAAAAACCATATAAATGTCAGGTCTGCAATCAAGCTTTTCGTATTAAAAAGACGCTAACAAAACACATGGTCATACATTCAGATGCCCGTCCATTCAACTGCCAGTTTTGCAGTGCAACTTTTAAACGCAAGGACAAGCTCAAGTACCACATAGACCATGTTCATAGTTTAAAGACCGAGGAAGATGGTACAAATGAAGAAAGCAAGTTCTACCCAGCTGCTTCACAGAGCTCAGAGACTGATGTCTGTGTGCCTCTTACCCTGGTACCTGTGGAGATTGCAGAAAGTGAAGGTGAATTAGAGACCCATACTGGCTCTTCTGTATTACCACAGGATGCACAATACCAGCGTCCTTCTGACTTAACTTTCCTAGAAAAGTACACTCTTACACCACAGCCAGCAACCCTTTTACATCCAGTCAGACCTGAGCAGATAATCGAGACTCGAGAACACTCCTACTTGGGGACACTGCTTGGCCTGGAGTCACAGCCTTCTGTGCAGGCTGTTTCCAGCAGTGACCACCAGTGAAAATGACACTTTGCAGACTTTAATCTGTGGAGGTTGCTGCTTGGAAGGGTTATGGGCAGGCACCACCCTTAGCATTCATTTGACTGTTTCTGTAGACTACTTTCTCCATTCCCCACCACCCACATAACTCAATGTGCTGTGTTACATTAGATCTACCTAATTAATGATATAATAAGTGCAAAAAAGTGGAAGAAATTAAAATTGTGTTAGTAGGGGCAGTCAGTAAGGCTCTGTCATTTGTCTACTGTATGATCTGTATAGAAAAACACCTTCCTCTTGTGTATAAATCTGCCTGTAGTGTTTTTAAATGGTGATTTTTCTTCTTTTGAGTGATTGTTAAATGAACCTTCCATGGTATACATGTAAGAGTTGCCACTGTGGATTTGTTTTATAAGGTGCAAGATGCTGGGCTGTATTCTGTTTACTACCATAATTTCTAGCTCAGTTGCTGATCCAGTGGAGTTGGTTTACTAAAGAAACAGAGGCTGTTCCTTTAGCAAAGTGAATGTAAGTGAACATAGTGAACCAGTAGTCACTTTGAATACCCAAACACGTGCGATGGAAATGAAAGAAAAAAATTGATTTTTGCTGGCAAATGTGTGGTTGATTGAAGAGAACTCCGCTTCAATCTTTGTATTTAGCAAAATGTATGGTTCACTGAGTTAAATTAACAGTTTCTATACCTTTAGTATATCAACCCGAGTGTGCATATCATGTGCCAATGCTTCATTAGCTGCATGATTGTTCCAAGACAGGAACTCACTAGATCGTGAAAGAAGGCTAAAATGTCAGCCGGTGCGTTTGTCACAATAACACATTTTGCCATGAAGACCCCTGTATTTCATCTTGACAAATAACCTTAAAAGCATTTCTGGGTATCCTTGAATGTACAGCAATAATTAGGTAAGTGTTAATTAAAGAGAATGCCTTTCTTGCTTTAAAGATTTTAAATTAAACCTTGTTTTATTATAGATTTTTTTGTTGTACAAAAAAAGGATACATTTTAAGCAAACTAAAACTTGAATCCAAAGAACATACCCATAGAAAGAGTTTGATGATTATGTCTACTCATTTTTGAGGTTTTTTAAGGTGTCCAGGTTTTAAACAAAAACGTAATTACTTCATTAAACAGTAAAATCATGTAAGCAAAATATTCAAATATATATTGTTTGAATTACTTGCATGATCAATTCCGTGAAATCAGACCTTTGTTTGTGTCTAAACCTATAAAAAGATTATAAATGAATTTGGCAAAATCCTGTGCACTAAATTGCCTTTTTTTTCACATACTTTGAGATGAGTAGTACAGGGATTAATGTCCATTGGGATATTGTGCTAATCAATGATCCTAGCTCCAAATAAAGAACTCATGTTTATTCTTTACTTAGTTATGTCCTTCTCGTTGTTTATCCTGCTCTAGGGCCTGGTTCCCACAGGCATAATCTTGTAAAAACTAGTCTCAAATGCATAAGCAAACCATTACTGAATACGACCTTAGAGTGGACTTGGAACACCATTCAAAGCCAGGAATTCCATTCCCATGATCCACAGATGAAGGAATGCATGCTGGCAATATGCCCATCCAGAGTGATGTGTGCTGTAAATTGAGAAAATGCTGCTGCCCCAGCCAGCCACCATAACCTGTATATGAGGAATGAATCGATTTAACCTGATGAAGCCACGTGACCCTGTGGCGTAACGCGTAGAGGAGGGGCTCTGATGTATCGACGCCACTGCGGATTAACGGCGAGTACAGACAGAGGGCTTTTGGCATACACTATAGCGTTTTTGTCAATTTTAATGTGTTAGTGCGCTTTTTGAATAATAAAAGCACTTTATAGTAAAAAGATAAGGCACTATGTATACACATTGTTTTGCATGACATCTTAATACACGGAGAGGTGGAGGCAGTACACAGACCCCTGCAGGACGAGGAGAGGTTTACCCAATCCACCCACTGAGGCACAGTGTGGCCAGAAAGGAGTGTGGGAGACCCCCAGTGGGAGAAAGGTGGCAGTACAGTACATCCACCAAATCCTGGAGATAACTGTTTACATGGCAAATACCATCTAATCCTATTAGGACAAAAAGCATTATTAGCCTTACCTAACAGTTTGGCTATATGTGAGGTGAGCGCATACTTTATTTCTCAGCACAGCAAGTGTTTTACGACACAATTATTGGCACAGCAAGATTGGAAGCACAGAGTGGACTTTTTTGTTATCTCATATAATTAATTTAATTGATTCAATTTATATTAATTTCTGCACATTTTTAGCACTATTTAAAGCACCTTTTTGCACTATTGATATTAGTGTGGCTATTTTTTTTAATATATAACATTGATCTTTTTATCTTTTACAGCTTTTGGAATTAATGATTTTTATTTATTTACTTACTGTATCACTATATGAATTAATTTTACATAGAATCACAAATTCACTGTGGAGCACGACACACAGACACACATATATATATATTATTTTTATTTTTTTTTACTGTATGTGAGGAATGGCTTCAGCCTACGTCTCCACCAAAAGACCACTGATGTGTTTTGCCCCACCCACTGGGGCCTCCTACCTCCATTTCCACACTGCTGCATGGTTGTTTGTTTGCCCCTCTTTATTTTAAGGGAATTATGCCTTTTGGAGCCGGATCTCCCTTTCCTGCTTGAGCCCATCCTTCCAATTTGGTGGCGTTCTGAGAACAATACAGTCCATGGAGGTTATGCTCCTCCTTAAGCAGGGCCTCCACCTATATTGGTACTTGTTCCTTTGCAGATTAGACTAAAAATAAAGAGAAATGTAGAATTTCAGAGTTGTCATCAGAGAAAAAGCTGAAGTCTGATCTTCCGACTGGAATTAATGTTCCTGTAACTGTCTAAGATGGAAATTGCCCTCCTTAAGTGACCTTTCTTTTAACGTTCTGTTAAATAATCTGATAAAGGGGTTAACCCTCTTGTACTCTATCCAAAACACCAACAAAAAAGAAATTTGATACAGTACACTTAAATAATATATATCCCTTGATATTTTCCACATTTTGTTATGTTGCAACCCAGAAGTGGCACATAATTGTGAAGTGGATGGAAGATGATAAATGGTTTTCAAAATTTTTTACAAATAAATATCTGAAAAGTGTGGCTTGTATTTGTATTCAGCCCCCTTTACTCTGGGGCTGAATACATTACTTAACAAAGAAAACCCGTTCCCATTTCATGCTGTCAGCAATGGCACCACATGGAAGAGAAATGCCACAAGGTCTGAGAAAGAAAATAATTTCTTTACACAAGAAAGGTGAAGGCTACAAGAAGATCAGCAAAGCTCTCCTTATCAGTCAGAATACTGTAGCAAAAGTGATACAAAAATTTAACAAAGCTGGAACTGCAACCATCTCACAGAGAAGCCTAACCCGTCCACGGAAGTTACTTATTTTAAGTTAAAGGCTGCAACATCGGGTAGAGTTTTGTGGAAAAAAAGGCACAGAACCCTCTACACAAGAGGGGGATGTAGCTCAGTGGTAGAGCGCACGCTTTGCATGTGTGAGGCCCCGGGTTCAATCCCCGGCATCTCCAACCAATCCTTCACGATGAGGCAGAATGGTCCCCTGGGCGAAGCCCCCACCCGGCTCCCCAAATGAGCTCTTTGCGCAATACAGACTTAATGGTAAATGGAAGGCCGTTTCCCTTTTATACAGTAAATATGCAAAGCCCAATGGAGGAACATTTTTCAATCTGGAGACTCTGGGAGCCTCTTAACCGACACACACAAATCATGATAAACAGGCTTACTTCTGTCTCCCAAAGGTTACAGGTGCTCCACAGCTAATTTTTCAGAGGACGGTGAAAGGTGTGTGAAGGAGCCCTCAAAATAGCACTCTCTTGAAACTCAGTAATCTAAGCAGTAATTGGTCGATTCCATACTTCATTTTCCAGTCACTCCCTGATCGTCATGACTCATGACATACTGAAATCAATGCCATAGCAGTCTGCACTTCCACATATTGGCTGCTTTTGTACATGTACTACTACTATGATAAATTCCCCCGTAGACTGTGTAAACTGACTATTGCGGAAGGACAAGCATCCCTTGGCCAAGCTCGTATAAATATCCGGGTGGCACTTATGATACTCCAAGGGAAGCAGCCGCAACTCAGATGCTGCTACACAGGTACATGACTAAAAAACATTTTGCCACAACAACCCTTACATACACATTTCTGGGCTCACCCTCCTAAGCCATTAGCATGTAGGAGTGGAGAAGACAGACTGGGGTTGTTAACTTTGACCTTTGTCTCATTTTGCACTTTTGCATCACACCAAGCATAACGCCACTACAGAGCATGGGGGATGTAGCTCAGTGGTAGAGCGCACGCTTCGCATGTGTGAGGTCCCGGGTTCAACCCCCGGCATCTCCACTCTTTATCTCAAACAGAGTTAAGTCACCCTCCAGCACATGCTGCTTTGCCTAATGATCAGCGCAATGGACTTTGACCCTGATGAGAACTTGTCTGGATTGGTAAAAAATGGTGGAATTAATAGGAAACAAGCCGCAAGGAAGAATTCCCTAGAAAGCATTCTGACCGCTCTGTTTCGACTTGTTGTTAACGTTGGCGCCTTGCTGTTCCCATGAAAAGTGCATGCAAACCATGTGTTTTGTAGCTATTTGTCCAACAGCTACCTCACAGTGGAAATGGGCAACAAAACTTCTCCATGCACTGTCAAATGCAAAAATCTACATTTTAACCATCTGAATCTCCATTGTGTCTGCGTCTCTTTATGGTCTGTTGGAAAGGGAATTTGTGTTTCTCTTTTTCCTTTTGCAAAAACAGCCAGTCTTCATTGTTTCCATGAGTTTCTGGTAGCCAGCTGACAAACACAAATAGGAATAAGCCGGGTTTCTTCTGTCTCTCCAAAGTCCAAGTTCCTCCTGAAAAGAAAAGAAAAAACCAAGCTGTGGTTGGAATTGGGAAGTGAAGGAACCCAAACTACTGCTTTGGAATGCTAGTGGGAGGGCCTGGTGCCGAGATCAAGGGTGCCGCACTATGTACTGTTTTGTGAGGAAAAAAAGGCACACAGTCTAGGTTAGCAAGGGGGATGTAGCTCAGTGGTAGAGCGCACGCTTTGCATGTGTGAGGCCCCGGGTTCAATCCCCGGCTTCTCCAGCCTTTGCTTTAAACGGCCTTGTCGGCACATGGTGAGATGGTTGTGACCAGGTGCAAAACCCTCCTGAGTGCTTCTCTGGACGGGGCAAAATTAGTGGCAGCAATCAAGACTTTTCTCGGAAGCATACTAACCACATATTTCGACTTGCGGTTGACATTGGCTGTCTACTGTACATGTGAAGCTTATAGGATGACTCCACTTTCATGGGAAGCAAATAAGAAAATATAGCATATACAATTGCAACACACGCCGTATTAAAAAGGGACCTTTCCATTTCAAACTGCAGCACTGTCATTTTCTGTACAATTCAATGCAATAAGGCAACCTAAAGGAGTTGCGTACAAAGTTGGTATAGGGAACGCCCTCAGAGATGTCATTTACTGCTTGTGTGATTGGCTCACTGATTTTCCCAGATGTCTGCACTAAGATACAAGTCAGATTCTAGTCATCCTCTGCAACAAAAATGTCAGCTCACCTGAGATTCTCCTCAAGGGTTAATCACATCTAAGGGAACGCAGGCCATGACACTCTCCCCATTATAGCCCCGCAAGTGCTTCATCTGATCTGAAGAAAAAAAAAAAAAAAAATCACTCCCGTTCAGGAATCAGTCCTGCACAAGACATGATCTAACAAAGAGCAATTTCTTCAGAGCAGAAACAGGTAGGACTCTGCAACAAAGTTTGTTCAAATCCTTGCAATGTACACTGATCGCCAAAGGGAATTGTTTTTTTCTCAACAAAAGAGGAGTTATTCTTTTAAAGGCACGGTAAACCTTCCTCCCTGCAAAAATGATGCACTGATCATGTAGTTTGATAGTGTCATTTGTTGAACTGTACGCACAGTCTATAGTAGAGTAAATCTTCACATTCCTGTTTCAGCAGATTCTGTTTGTGCTGAATCATTAGGCATTCGGCATGGCTTTGCACAGGTTAATGCATGACCCCTCTCTGTAGTGTGGAAACTGACACTTCCTGTGAAGAAACCACATTTCGCATAATCTCTGGCTCTCTCAGACTAGTGCTCATGCAGGTGAGAGCCACACAGTAATTAGATGTGACACAGGTACAGGGAGAACTCACTCGTGCAGCCGGGAGACGATGTGTCGTCAGCTAACTGACAAACACAAATCAGAAGAAACTGGGTTTCTTTTGGCTCTTGAAGGCCGATAGTCCTTCCTGGAAAAAAAAGGAAGCTCTGTTTGGTTTTGGGAAGTGATGGAGGCCCTGAGAACTGCTAGTGGAACACAGATGTGAGGGACTGCTGCAAAGTTAAAGGTTGCAACATCGGGTAGAGTTTTGTGGAAAAAATAAAGGCACAGAATACTCTACACAAGAGGGGGATGTAGCTCAGTGGTAGAGCGCACGCTTTGCATGTGTGAGGCCCCGGGTTCAATCCCCGGCATCTCCAACCAATCCTTCACGATGAGGCAGAATGGTCCCCTGGGCGAAGCCCCCACCCGGCTCCCCAAATGAGCTCTTTGCGCAATACAGACTTAATGGTAAATGGAAGGCCGTTTCCCTTTTATACAGTAAATATGCAAAGCCCAATGGAGGAACATTTTTCAATCTGGAGACTCTGGGAGCCTCTTAACCGACACACACAAATCATGATAAACAGGCTTACTTCTGTCTCCCAAAGGTTACAGGTGCTCCACAGCTAATTTTTCAGAGGACGGTGAAAGGTGTGTGAAGGAGCCCTCAAAATAGCACTCTCTTGAAACTCAGTAATCTAAGCAGTAATTGGTCGATTCCATACTTCATTTTCCAGTCACTCCCTGATCGTCATGACTCATGACATACTGAAATCAATGCCATAGCAGTCTGCACTTCCACATATTGGCTGCTTTTGTACATGTACTACTACTATGATAAATTCCCCCGTAGACTGTGTAAACTGACTATTGCGGAAGGACAAGCATCCCTTGGCCAAGCTCGTATAAATATCCGGGTGGCACTTATGATACTCCAAGGGAAGCAGCCGCAACTCAGATGCTGCTACACAGGTACATGACTAAAAAACATTTTGCCACAACAACCCTTACATACACATTTCTGGGCTCACCCTCCTAAGCCATTAGCATGTAGGAGTGGAGAAGACAGACTGGGGTTGTTAACTTTGACCTTTGTCTCATTTTGCACTTTTGCATCACACCAAGCATAGCGCCACTACAGAGCATGGGGGATGTAGCTCAGTGGTAGAGCGCACGCTTCGCATGTGTGAGGTCCCGGGTTCAACCCCCGGCACTCTTTATCTCAAACAGAGTTAAGTCACCCTCCAGCACATGCTGCTTTGCCTAATGATCAGCGCAATGGACTTTGACCCTGATGAGAACTTGTCTGGATTGGTAAAAAATGGTGGCATTAATAGGAAACAAGCCGCAAGGAAGAATTCCCTAGAAAGCATTCTGACCGCTCTATTTCGACTTGTTGTTAACGTTGGCGCCTTGCTGTTCCCATGAAAAGTGCATGCAAACCATGTGTTTTGTAGCTATTTGTCCAACAGCTACCTCACAGTGGAAATGGGCAACCAAACTTCTCCCTGCACTGTCAAATGCAAAAATCTACATTTTAACCATCTGAATCTCCATTGTGTCTGCGTCTCTTTATGGTCTGTTGGAAAGGGAATTTGTGTTTCTCTTTTTCCTTTTGCAAAAACAGCCAGTCTTCATTGTTTCCATGAGTTTCTGGTAGCCAGCTGACAAACACAAATAGGAATAAGCCGGGTTTCTTCTGTCTCTCCAAAGTCCAAGTTCCTCCTGAAAAGAAAAAAAAAACCAAGCTGTGGTTGGAATTGGGAAGTGAAGGAACCCAAACTACTGCTTTGGAATGCTAGTGGGAGGGCCTGGTGCCAAGATCAAGGGTGCCGCACTATGTACTGTTTTGTGAGGAAAAAAAGGCACACAGTCTAGGTTAGCAAGGGGGATGTAGCTCAGTGGTAGAGCGCACGCTTTGCATGTGTGAGGCCCCGGGTTCAATCCCCGGCATCTCCAGTCTTTGCTTTAAACGGCCTTGTCGGCACATGGTGAGATGGTTGTGACCAGGTGCAAAACCCTGCTGAGTGCTTCTCTGGACGGGGCAAAATTAGTGGCAGCAATCAAGATTTTTCTTGGAAGCATACTAACCACATATTTCGACTTGCGGTTGACATTGGCTGTCTACTGTACATGTGAAGCTTATAGGATGACTCCACTTTCATGGGAAGCAAATAAGAAAATATAGCATATACAATTGCAACACACGCCGTATTAAAAAGGGACCTTTCCATTTCAAACTGCAGCACTGTCATTTTCTGTACAATTCAATGCAATAAGGCAACCTGAAGGAGTTGCGTACAAAGTTGGTATAGGGAACGCCCTCAGAGATGTCATTTACTGCTTGTGTGATTGGCTCACTGATTTTCCCAGATGTCTGCACTAAGATACAAGTCAGATTCTAGTCATCCTCTGCAACAAAAATGTCAGCTCACCTGAGATTCTCCTCAAGGGTTAATCACATCTAAGGGAACGCAGGCCATGACACTCTCCCCATTATAGCCCCGCAAGTGCTTCATCTGATCTGAAGAAAAAAAAAAAAAAAAATCACTCCCGTTCAGGAATCAGTCCTGCACAAGACATGATCTAACAAAGAGCAATTTCTTCAGAGCAGAAACAGGTAGGACTCTGCAACAAAGTTTGTTCAAATCCTTGCAATGTACACTGATCGCCAAAAGGAATTGTTTTTTTCTCAACAAAAGAGGAGTTATTCTTTTAAAGGCACGGTAAACCTTCCTCCCTGCAAAAATGATGCACTGATCATGTAGTTTGATAGTGTCATTTGTTGAACTAACGCACAGTCTATAGTAGAGTAAATCTTCACATTCCTGTTTCAGCAGATTCTGTTTGTGCTGAAACATGATGTATTCGGCATGGCTTTGCACGGGTTAATGCATGACCCCTCTCTGTAGTGTGGAAACTGACACTTCCTGTGAAGAAACCACATTTCGCATAATCTCTGGCTCTCTCAGACTAGTGCTCATGCAGGTGAGAGCCACACAGTAATTAGATGTGACACAGGTACAGAGAGAACTCACTCGTGCAGCCGGGAGACGATGTGTCGTCAGCTAACTGACAAACACAAATCAAAAGAAACTGGGTTTCTTTTGGCTCTTGAAGGCCGATAGTCCTTCCTGGAAAAAAAAAGGAAGCTCTGTTTGGTTTTGGGAGGTGATGGAGGCCCTGAGAACTGCTAGTGGAACACAGATGTGAGGGACTGCTGCAAAGTTAAAGGTTGCAACATCGGGTAGAGTTTTGTGGAAAAAATAAAGGCACAGAACCCTCTACACAAGAGGGGGATGTAGCTCAGAGGTAGAGCGCACGCTTTGCATGTGTGAGGCCCCGGGTTCAATCCCCGGCATCTCCAACCAATCCTTCACGATGAGGCAGAATGGTCTCCTGGGCGAAGCCCCCACCCGGCTCCCCAAATGAGCTCCTTGCACAATACAGACTTAATGGTAAATGGAAGGCCGTTTCCCTTTTATACAGTAAATATGCAAAGCCCAATGGAGGAACATTTTTCAATCTGGAGACTCTGGGAGCCTCTTAACCGACACACACAAATCATGATAAACAGGCTTACTTCTGTCTCCCAAAGGTTACAGGTGCTCCACAGCTAATTTTTCAGAGGACGGTGAAAGGTGTGTGAAGGAGCCCTCAAAATAGCACTCTCTTGAAACTCAGTAATCTAAGCAGTAATTGGTCGATTCCATACTTCATTTTCCAGTCACTCCCTGATCGTCATGACTCATGACATACTGAAATCAATGCCATAGCAGTCTGCACTTCCACATATTGGCTGCTTTTGTACATGTACTACTACTATGATAAATTCCCCCGTAGACTGTGTAAACTGACTATTGCGGAAGGACAAGCATCCCTTGGCCAAGCTCGTATAAATATCCGGGTGGCACTTATGATACTCCAAGGGAAGCAGCCGCAACTCAGATGCTGCTACACAGGTACATGACTAAAAAACATTTTGCCACAACAACCCTTACATACACATTTCTGGGCTCACCCTCCTAAGCCATTAGCATGTAGGAGTGGAGAAGACAGACTGGGGTTGTTAACTTTGACCTTTGTCTCATTTTGCACTTTTGCATCACACCAAGCATAGCGCCGCTACAGAGCATGGGGGATGTAGCTCAGTGGTAGAGCGCACGCTTTGCATGTGTGAGGTCCCGGGTTCAACCCCCGGCATCTCCACTCTTTATCTCAAACAGAGCTAAGTCACCCTCCAGCACATGCTGCTTTGCCTAATGATCAGCGCAATGGACTTTGACCCTGATGAGAACTTGTCTGGATTGGTAAAAAATGGTGGCATTAATAGGAAACAAGCCGCAAGGAAGAATTCCCTAGAAAGCATTCTGACCGCTCTATTTCGACTTGTTGTTAACGTTGGCGCCTTGCTGTTCCCATGAAAAGTGCATGCAAACCATGTGTTTTGTAGCTATTTGTCCAACAGCTACCTCACAGGGGAAATGGGCAACAAAACTTCTCCCTGCACTGTCAAATGCAAAAATCTACATTTTAACCATCTGAATCTCCATTGTGTCTGCATCTCTTTATGGTCTGTTGGAAAGGGAATTTGTGTTTCTCTTTTTCCTTTTGCAAAAACAGCCAGTCTTCATTGTTTCCATGAGTTTCTGGTAGCCAGCTGACAAACACAAATAGGAATAAGCCGGGTTTCTTCTGTCTCTCCAAAGTCCAAGTTCCTCCTGAAAAGAAAAAAAAAACCAAGCTGTGGTTGGAATTGGGAAGTGAAGGAACCCAAACTACTGCTTTGGAATGCTAGTGGGAGGGCTTGGTGCCGAGATCAAGGGTGCCGCACTATGTACTGTTTTGTGAGGAAAAAAAGGCACACAGTCTAGGTTAGCAAGGGGGATGTAGCTCAGTGGTAGAGCGCACGCTTTGCATGTGTGAGGCCCCGGGTTCAATCCCCGGCATCTCCAGTCCTTGCTTTAAACGGCCTTGTCGGCACATGGTGAGATGGTTGTGACCAGGTGCAAAACCCTGCTGAGTGCTTCTCTGGACG
Source organism: Staurois parvus (assembly GCF_062004578.1). NCBI lineage: Eukaryota > Metazoa > Chordata > Amphibia > Anura > Ranidae > Staurois > Staurois parvus. The sequence goes on along the minus strand of NW_028318246.1, from coordinate 138,057 downwards.
GGGCAAAATTAGTGGCAGCAATCAAGATTTTTCTTGGAAGCATACTAACCACATATTTCGACTTGCGGTTGACATTGGCTGTCTACTGTACATGTGAAGCTTATAGGATGACTCCACTTTCATGGGAAGCAAATAAGAAAATATAGCATATACAATTGCAACACACGCCGTATTAAAAAGGGACCTTTCCATTTCAAACTGCAGCACTGTCATTTTCTGTACAATTCAATGCAATAAGGCAACCTGAAGGAGTTGCGTACAAAGTTGGTATAGGGAACGCCCTCAGAGATGTCATTTACTGCTTGTGTGATTGGCTCACTGATTTTCCCAGATGTCTGCACTAAGATACAAGTCAGATTCTAGTCATCCTCTGCAACAAAAATGTCAGCTCACCTGAGATTCTCCTCAAGGGTTAATCACATCTAAGGGAACGCAGGCCATGACACTCTCCCCATTATAGCCCCGCAAGTGCTTCATCTGATCTGAAGAAAAAAAAAAAAAAAATCACTACCGTTCAGGAATCAGTCCTGCACAAGACATGATCTAACAAAGAGCAATTTCTTCAGAGCAGAAACAGGTAGGACTCTGCAACAAAGTTTGTTCAAATCCTTGCAATGTACACTGATCGCCAAAGGGAATTGTTTTTTTCTCAACAAAAGAGGAGTTATTCTTTTAAAGGCACGGTAAACCTTCCTCCCTGCAAAAATGATGCACTGATCATGTAGTTTGATAGTGTCATTTGTTGAACTGTACGCACAGTCAATAGTAGAGTAAATCTTCACATTCCTGTTTCAGCAGATTCTGTTTGTGCTGAAACATGAGGCATTCGGCATGGCTTTGCACGGGTTAATGCATGACCCCTCTCTGTAGTGTGGAAACTGACACTTCCTGTGAAGAAACCACATTTCGCATAATCTCTGGCTCTCTCAGACTAGTGCTCATGCAGGTGAGAGCCACACAGTAATTAGATGTGACACAGGTACAGAGAGAACTCACTCGTGCAGCCGGGAGACGATGTGTCGTCAGCTAACTGACAAACACAAATCAGAAGAAACTGGGTTTCTTTTGGCTCTTGAAGGCCGATAGTCCTTCCTGGAAAAAAAAAGGAAGCTCTGTTTGGTTTTGGGAAGTGATGGAGGCCCTGAGAACTGCTAGTGGAACACAGATGTGAGGGACTGCTGCAAAGTTAAAGGTTGCAACATCGGGTAGAGTTTTGTGGAAAAAATAAAGGCACAGAACCCTCTACACAAGAGGGGGATGTAGCTCAGTGGTAGAGCGCGCACTTTGCATGTGTGAGGCCCCGGGTTCAATCCCCGGCATCTCCAACCAATCCTTCACGATGAGGCAGAATGGTCCCCTGGGCGAAGCCCCCACCCGGCTCCCCAAATGAGCTCTTTGTGCAATACAGACTTAATGGTAAACACAAGACTGGAAGGCCGTTTCCCTTTTATACAGTAAATATGCAAAGCCCAATGGAGGAACATTTTTCAATCTGGAGACTCTGGGAGCCTCTTAACCGACACACACAAATCATGATAAACAGGCTTACTTCTGTCTCCCAAAGGTTACAGGTGCTCCACAGCTAATTTTTCAGAGGACGGTGAAAGGTGTGTGAAGGAGCCCTCAAAATAGCACTCTCTTGAATCTCAGTAATCTAAGCAGTAATTGGTCGATTCCATACTTCATTTTCCAGTCACTCCCTGATCGTCATGACTCATGACATACTGAAATCAATGCCATAGCAGTCTGCACTTCCACATATTGGCTGCTTTTGTACATGTACTACTACTATGATAAATTCCCCCGTAGACTGTGTAAACTGACTATTGCGGAAGGACAAGCATCCCTTGGCCAAGCTCGTATAAATATCCGGGTGGCACTTATGATACTCCAAGGGAAGCAGCCGCAAATCAGATGCTGCTACACAGGTACATGACTAAAAAACATTTTGCCACAACAACCCTTACATACACATTTCTGGGCTAACCCTCCTAAGCCATTAGCATGTAGGAGTGGAGAAGACAGACTGGGGTTGTTAACTTTGACCTTTGTCTCATTTTGCACTTTTGCATCACACCAAGCATAGCGCCACTACAGAGCATGGGGGATGTAGCTCAGTGGTAGAGCACACGCTTCGCATGTTTGATGTCCCAGGTTCACCCCCCGGCATCTCCACTCTTTATCTCAAACAGAGCTAAGTCACCCTCCAGCACATGCTGCTTTGCCTAATGATCAGCGCAATGGACTTTGACCCTGAAGAGAACTTGTCTGGATTGGTAAAAAATGGTGGCATTAATAGGAAACAAGCCGCAAGGAAGAATTCAATAGAAAGCATTCTGACCACTCTATTTTGACTTGTTGTTAACGTTGGCGCCTTGCTGTTCCCATGAAAAGTGCATGCAAACCATGTGTTTTGTAGCTATTTGTCCAACAGCTACCTCACAGTGGAAATGGGCAACAAAACTTCTCCCTGCACTGTCAAATGCAAAAATCTACATTTTAACCATCTGAATCTCCATTGTGTCTGCGTCTCTTTATGGTCTGTTGGAAAGGGAATTTGTGTTTCTCTTTTTCCTTTTGCAAAAACAGCCAGTCTTCATTGTTTCCATGAGTTTCTGGTAGCCAGCTGACAAACACAAATAGGAATAAGCCAGGTTTCTTCTGTCTCTCCAAAGTCCAAGTTCCTCCTGAAAAGAAAAAAAAAACCAAGCTGTGGTTGGAATTGGGAAGTGAAGGAACCCAAACAACTGCTTTGGAATGCTAGTGGGAGGGCCTGGTGCCGAGATCAAGGGTGCCGCACTATGTACTGTTTTGTGAGGAAAAAAAGGCACACAGTCTAGGTTAGCAAGGGGGATGTAGCTCAGTGGTAGAGCGCACGCTTTGCATGTGTGAGGCCCCGGGTTCAATCCCCGGCATCTCCAGCCTTTGCTTTAAACGGCCTTGTCGGCACATGGTGAGATGGTTGTGACCAGGTGCAAAACCCTGCTGAGTGCTTCTCTGGACGGGGCAAAATTAGTGGCAGCAATCAAGATTTTTCTTGGAAGCATACTAACCACATATTTCGACTTGCGGTTGACATTGGCTGTCTACTGTACATGTGAAGCTTATAGGATGACTCCACTTTCATGGGAAGCAAATAAGAAAATATAGCATATACAATTGCAACACACGCCGTATTAAAAAGGGACCTTTCCATTTCAAACTGCAGCACTGTCATTTTCTGTACAATTCAATGCAATAAGGCAACCTGAAGGAGTTGCGTACAAAGTTGGTATAGGGAACGCCCTCAGAGATGTCATTTACTGCTTGTGTGATTGGCTCACTGATTTTCCCAGATGTCTGCACTAAGATACAAGTCAGATTCTAGTCATCCTCTGCAACAAAAATGTCAGCTCACCTGAGATTCTCCTCAAGGGTTAATCACATCTAAGGGAACGCAGGCCATGACACTCTCCCCATTATAGCCCCGCAAGTGCTTCATCTGATCTGAAGAAAAAAAAAAAAAAAAATCACTCCCGTTCAGGAATCAGTCCTGCACAAGACATGATCTAACAAAGAGCAATTTCTTCAGAGCAGAAACAGGTAGGACTCTGCAACAAAGTTTGTTCAAATCCTTGCAATGTACACTGATCGCCAAAGGGAATTGTTTTTTCTCAACAAAAGAGGAGTTATTCTTTTAAAGGCACGGTAAACCTTCCTTCCTGCAAAAATGATGCACTGATCATGTAGTTTGATAGTGTCATTTGTTGAACTGTACGCACAGTCTATAGTAGAGTAAATCTTCACATTCCTGTTTCAGCAGATTCTGTTTGTGCTGAAACATGAGGCATTCGGCATGGCTTTGCACGGGTTAATGCATGACCCCTCTCTGTAGTGTGGAAACTGACACTTCCTGTGAAGAAACCACATTTCGCATAATCTCTGGCTCTCTCAGACTAGTGCTCATGCAGGTGAGAGCCACACAGTAATTAGATGTGACACAGGTACAGAGAGAACTCACTCGTGCAGCCGGGAGACGATGTGTCGTCAGCTAACTGACAAACACAAATCAGAAGAAACTGGGTTTCTTTTGGCTCTTGAAGGCCGATAGTCCTTCCTGGAAAAAAAAAGGAAGCTCTGTTTGGTTTTGGGAGGTGATGGAGGCCCTGAGAACTGCTAGTGGAACACAGATGTGAGGGACTGCTGCAAAGTTAAAGGTTGCAACATCGGGTAGAGTTTTGTGGAAAAAATAAAGGCACAGAACCCTCTACACAAGAGGGGGATGTAGCTCAGTGGTAGAGCGCACGCTTTGCATGTGTGAGGCCCCGGGTTCAATCCCCGGCATCTCCAACCAATCCTTCACGATGAGGCAGAATGGTCCCCTGGGCGAAGCCCCCACCCGGCTCCCCAAATGAGCTCTTTGCGCAATACAGACTTAATGGTAAACACAAGACTGGAAGGCCGTTTCCCTTTTATACAGTAAATATGCAAAGCCCAATGGAGGAACATTTTTCAATCTGGAGACTCTGGGAGCCTCTTAACCGACACACACAAATCATGATAAACAGGCTTACTTCTGTCTCCCAAAGGTTACAGGTGCTCCACAGCTAATTTTTCAGAGGACGGTGAAAGGTGTGTGAAGGAGCCCTCAAAATAGCACTCTCTTGAAACTCAGTAATCTAAGCAGTAATTGGTCGATTCCATACTTCATTTTCCAGTCACTCCCTGATCGTCATGACTCATGACATACTGAAATCAATGCCATAGCAGTCTGCACTTCCACATATTGGCTGCTTTTGTACATGTACTACTACTATGATAAATTCCCCCGTAGACTGTGTAAACTGACTATTGTGGAAGGACAAGCATCCCTTGGCCAAGCTCGTATAAATATCCGGGTGGCACTTATGATACTCCAAGGGAAGCAGCCGCAACTCAGATGCTGCTACACAGGTACATGACTAAAAAACATTTTGCCACAACAACCCTTACATACACATTTCTGGGCTCACCCTCCTAAGCCATTAGCATGTAGGAGTGGAGAAGACAGACTGGGGTTGTTAACTTTGACCTTTGTCTCATTTTGCACTTTTGCATCACACCAAGCATAGCGCCACTACAGAGCATGGGGGATGTAGCTCAGTGGTAGAGCGCACGCTTCGCATGTGTGAGGTCCCGGGTTCAACCCCCGGCATCTCCACTCTTTATCTCAAACAGAGTTAAGTCACCCTCCAGCACATGCTGCTTTGCCTAATGATCAGCGCAATGGACTTTGACCCTGATGAGAACTTGTCTGGATTGGTAAAAAATGGTGGCATTAATAGGAAACAAGCCGCAAGGAAGAATTCCCTAGAAAGCATTCTGACCGCTCTATTTCGACTTGTTGTTAACGTTGGCGCCTTGCTGTTCCCATGAAAAGTGCATGCAAACCATGTGTTTTGTAGCTATTTGTCCAACAGCTACCTCACAGTGGAAATGGGCAACCAAACTACTCCCTGCACTGTCAAATGCAAAAATCTACATTTTAACCATCTGAATCTCCATTGTGTCTGCGTCTCTTTATGGTCTGTTGGAAAGGGAATTTGTGTTTCTCTTTTTCCTTTTGCAAAAACAGCCAGTCTTCATTGTTTCCATGAGTTTCTGGTAGCCAGCTGACAAACACAAATAGGAATAAGCCAGGTTTCTTCTGTCTCTCCAAAGTCCAAGTTCCTCCTGAAAAGAAAAAAAAAACCAAGCTGTGGTTGGAATTGGGAAGTGAAGGAACCCAAACTACTGCTTTGGAATGCTAGTGGGAGGGCCTGGTGCCAAGATCAAGGGTGCCGCACTATGTACTGTTTTGTGAGGAAAAAAAGGCACACAGTCTAGGTTAGCAAGGGGGATGTAGCTCAGTGGTAGAGCGCACTCTTCGCATGTGTGAGGTCCCGGGTTCAACCCCCGGCATCTCCACTCTTTATCTCAAACAGAGTTAAGTCACCCTCCAGCACATGCTGCTTTGCCTAATGATCAGCGCAATGGACTTTGACCCTGATGAGAACTTGTCTGGATTGGTAAAAAATGGTGGCATTAATAGGAAACAAGCCGCAAGGAAGAATTCCCTAGAAAGCATTCTGACCGCTCTATTTCGACTTGTTGTTAACGTTGGCGCCTTGCTGTTCCCATGAAAAGTGCATGCAAACCATGTGTTTTGTAGCTATTTGTCCAACAGCTACCTCACAGTGGAAATGGGCAACCAAACTACTCCCTGCACTGTCAAATGCAAAAATCTACATTTTAACCATCTGAATCTCCATTGTGTCTGCGTCTCTTTATGGTCTGTTGGAAAGGGAATTTGTGTTTCTCTTTTTCATTTTGCAAAAACAGCCAGTCTTCATTGTTTCCATGAGTTTCTGGTAGCCAGCTGACAAACACAAATAGGAATAAGCCGGGTTTCTTCTGTCTCTCCAAAGTCCAAGTTCCTCCTGAAAAGAAAAAAAAAACCAAGCTGTGGTTGGAATTGGGAAGTGAAGGAACCCAAACTACTGCTTTGGAATGCTAGTGGGAGGGCCTGGTGCCAAGATCAAGGGTGCCGCACTATGTACTGTTTTGTGAGGAAAAAAAGGCACACAGTCTAGGTTAGCAAGGGGAATGTAGCTCAGTGGTAGAGCGCACGCTTTGCATGTGTGAGGCCCCGGGTTCAATCCCCGGCATCTCCAGTCTTTGCTTTAAACGGCCTTGTCGGCACATGGTGAGATGGTTGTGACCAGGTGCAAAACCCTGCTGAGTGCTTCTCTAGACAGGGCAAAATTAGTGGCAGCAATCAAGATTTTTCTTGGAAGCATACTAACCACATATTTCGACTTGCGGTTGACATTGGCTGTCTACTGTACATGTGAAGCTTATAGGATGACTCCACTTTCATGGGAAGCAAATAAGAAAATATAGCATATACAATTGCAACACACGCCGTATTAAAAAGGGACCTTTCCATTTCAAACTGCAGCACTGTCATTTTCTGTACAATTCAATGCAATAAGGCAACCTGAAGGAGTTGCGTACAAAGTTGGTATAGGGAACGCCCTCAGAGATGTCATTTACTGCTTGTGTGATTGGCTCACTGATTTTCCCAGATGTCTGCACTAAGATACAAGTCAGATTCTAGTCATCCTCTGCAACAAAAATGTCAGCTCACCTGAGATTCTCCTCAAGGGTTAATCACATCTAAGGGAACGCAGGCCATGACACTCTCCCCATTATAGCCCCGCAAGTGCTTCATCTGATCTGAAGAAAAAAAAAAAAAAAATCACTCCCGTTCAGGAATCAGTCCTGCACAAGACATGATCTAACAAAGAGCAATTTCTTCAGAGCAGAAACAGGTAGGACTCTGCAACAAAGTTTTTTCAAATCCTTGCAATGTACACTGATCGCCAAAAGGAATTGTTTTTTTCTCAACAAACGAGGAGTTATTCTTTTAAAGGCACGGTAAACCTTCCTCCCTGCAAAAATGATGCACTGATCATGTAGTTTGATAGTGTCATTTGTTGAACTAACGCACAGTCTATAGTAGAGTAAATCTTCACATTCCTGTTTCAGCAGATTCTGTTTGTGCTGAAACATGATGTATTCGGCATGGCTTTGCACGGGTTAATGCATGACCCCTCTCTGTAGTGTGGAAACTGACACTTCCTGTGAAGAAACCACATTTCGCATAATCTCTGGCTCTCTCAGACTAGTGCTCATGCAGGTGAGAGCCACACAGTAATTAGATGTGACACAGGTACAGAGAGAACTCACTCGTGCAGCCGGGAGACGATGTGTCGTCAGCTAACTGACAAACACAAATCAGAAGAAACTGGGTTTCTTTTGGCTCTTGAAGGCCGATAGTCCTTCCTGGAAAAAAAAGGAAGCTCTGTTTGGTTTTGGGAGGTGATGGAGGCCCTGTGAACTGCTAGTGGAACACAGATGTGAGGGACTGCTGCAAAGTTAAAGGTTGCAACATCGGGTAGAGTTTTGTGGAAAAAATAAAGGCACAGAACCCTCTACACAAGAGGGGGATGTAGCTCAGTGGTAGAACGCACGCTTTGCATGTGTGAGGCCCCGGGTTCAATCCCCGGCATCTCCAACCAATCCTTCACGATGAGGCAGAATGGTCCCCTGGGCGAATCCCCCACCCGGCTCCCCAAATGAGCTCTTTGCACAATACAGACTTAATGGTAAATGGAAGGCCATTTCCCTTTTATACAGTAAATATGCAAAGCCCAATGGAGGAACATTTTTCAATCTGGAGACTCTGGGAGCCTCTTAACCGACACACACAAATCATGATAAACAGGCTTACTTCTGTCTCCCAAAGGTTACAGGTGCTCCACAGCTAATTTTTCAGAGGACGGTGAAAGGTGTGTGAAGGAGCCCTCAAAATAGCACTCTCTTGAAACTCAGTAATTAGAGATGAGCGAATCGAACCAGGCGAACCGGAATTCGAGTCGAATTTCAGGAAATATTCGATTCGCGGCGAAACCGAAATTTTGCCTACTTCGGGTGCGCGAATCGAACATTTCCCGATCAGCCGGCAAAAGTGTCCCTGCAGTGAGCTCCGCTATTTCTGACAGTTCTCTGACAGAAGGAACACATGTTTAGCGGTTGAAACATTGTATCTATTAGTTTACATTTAGGATACAGATGTTTCAACCACTGTTCATGTGAAGAAGCTGTGAGAGAACTGTCAGAAATAGAGGAACTCTGCACATACACTTTTTGCCGGCTTGGAATTATTCTTCTTTTCATCCTACTTCTTCTTCTTCTTCATCTTCATCCTCAGAAGAAGAGGATGAGGATGAGGATGAAGAAGAAGAAGAAGAAGTAGGATGAAAAGAAGAATAATTCCAAGCCGGCAAAAAGTGTATGTGCAGAGTTCCTCTATTTCTGACAGTTCTCTCACAGCTTCTTCACATGTACAGCGGTTGAAACATCTGTATCCTAAATGGAAACTAATAGATACAATTTGTATCTATTAGTTTCCATTTAGGATACAGATGTTTCAACCGCTGTACATGTGAAGAAGCTGTGAGAGAACTGTCAGAAATAGAGGAACTCTGCACATACACTTTTTGCCGGCTTGGAATTATTCTTCTTTTCATCCTACTTCTTCTTCTTCTTCTTCTTCATCCTCATCCTCATCTTCTGAGGATGAGGATGAGGATGAAGAAGAAGAAGAAGCAGTAGGATGAAAATAAGAATAATTCCAAGCCGGCAAAAAGTGTATGTGCAGAGTTCCTCTATTCTGCAGATACACTTAGAGGAGCTCTGCACATACACTTTTTGCCTGTTTGGAATTAATCTTATTTTCATCCTACTTCTTCTTCTTCTTCTTCTTCTTTATCCTCATCCTCAGAAGAAGAAGAAGAGGATGAAGAAGAAGAAGAAGAAGAAGAAGAAGTAGGATGAAAATAAGAATAATTGCAAGCCGGCAAAAAGTGTATGTGCAGAGTTCCTCTATTCTGCAGATACACTTAGAGGAGCTCTGCACATACACTTTTTGCCGGCTTGGAATTAATCTTATTTTCATCCTACTTCTTCTTCTTCTTCTTCTTCTTCATCCTCATCCTCATCCTCAGAAGAAGAAGAAGAGGATGAGGATGAGGATGAAGAAGAAGAAGAAGAAGAAGTAGGATGAAAATAAGAATAATTCCAAGCCGGCAAAAAGTGTATGTGCAGAGCTCCTCTAAGTGTATCTGCAGAGCTCCTCTAAGTGTATCTGCAGAATAGAGGAACTCTGCACATACACTTTTTGCCGGAAACCGCTGTATGGAGGGAATGTCCCAGAACTGTCAGAAATAGTCTATTTCTGACAGTTCTGGGACATTACCTCCATACAGCTGTTTCAACCGCTGTATGGAGGGAATGTCATAGAACTGTCAGAAATAGACTATTAATGACAGTTCTGGGACTGTCCTTCCATACAGCGGTTGAAACATTGTATGTATTTGTTTCCATAAATGGATCCATTTATGGAAACAAATACATACAATGTTTCAACCGCTGTATGGAAGGACAGTCCCAGAACTGTCATTAATAGTCTATTTCTGACAGTTCCATGACATTCCCTCCATACAGCGGTTGAAACAGCTGTATGGAGTGAATGTCCCAGAACTGTCAGAAATAGACTATTTCTGACAGTTCTGGGACAATCACTCCATACAGCTGTTTCAACCGCTGTATGGAGGGAATGTCATGGAACTGTCAGAAATAGACTATTAATGACAGTTCTGGGACTGTCCTTCCATACAGCGGTTGAAACATTGTATGTATTTGTTTCCATAAATGGATCCATTTATGGAAACAAATACATACAATGTTTCAACCGCTGTATGGAAGGACAGTCCCAGAACTGTCATAAATAGTCTATTTCTGACAGTTCTATGACATTCCCTCCATACAGCGGTTGAAACAGCTGTATGGAGTGAATGTCCCAGAACTGTCAGAAATAGACTATTTATGACAGTTCTGGGACATTCACTCCATACAGCGGTTGAAACATTGTATCTATTTTTTTCCATAAATGACATTCTGCAGATACACTTAGAGGAGCGCTGCAGATACACTTTTTGCCGGCTTGGAATTATTCTTATTTTCATCCTACTTCTTCTTTTTCTTCTTATGAGGATGAGGATGAAGAAGAAGAAGTAGGATGAAAATAAGATTAATTCCAAGCCGGCAAAAAGTGTATCTGCAGCGCTCCTCTAAGTGTATTTGCAGAATGTCATTTATGGAAAAAAATAGATACAATGTTTCAACCGCTCTATGGAAGGACAGTCCCAGAACTGTCATAAATAGTCTATTTCTGACAGTTCTGGGACATTCACTCCATACAGCTGTTTCAACCGCTGTATGGAGGGAATGTCATGGAACTGTCAGAAATAGACTATTAATGACAGTTCTGGGACTGTCCTTCCATACAGCGGTTGAAACATTGTATGTATTTGTTTCCATAAATGGATCCATTTATGGAAACAAATACATACAATGTTTCAACCGCTGTATGGAAGGACAGTCCCAGAACTGTCATTAATAGTCTATTTCTGACAGTTCCATGACATTCCCTCCAGACAGCGGTTGAAACAGCTGTATGGAGTGAATGTCCCAGAACTGTCAGAAATAGACTATTTATGACAGTTCTGGGACAATCACTCCATACAGCTGTTTCAACCGCTGTATGGAGGGAATGTCATGGAACTGTCAGAAATAGACTATTAATGACAGTTCTGGGACTGTCCTTCCATACAGCGGTTGAAACATTGTATGCATTTGTTTCCATAAATGGATCCATTTATGGAAACAAATACATACAATGTTTCAACCGCTGTATGGAAGGACAGTCCCAGAACTGTCAGAAATAGTCTATTTCTGACAGTTCTGGGACATTCACTCCATACAGCTGTTTCAACCGCTGTATGGAGGGAATGTCATAGAACTGTCAGAAATAGACTATTAATGACAGTTCTGGGACTGTCCTTCCATAGAGCGGTTGAAACATTGTATCTATTTGTTTCCATAAATGGATCCATTTATGGAAACAAATAGATACAATGTTTCAACCGCTGTATGGAAGGACAGTCCCAGAACTGTCATTAATAGTCTATTTCTGACAGTTCTATGACATTCCCTCCATACAGCGGTTGAAACAGCTGTATGGAGTGAATGTCCCAGAACTGTCAGAAATAGACTATTTATGACAGTTCTGGGACATTCACTCCATACAGCGGTTGAAACATTGTATCTATTTTTTTCCATAAATGACATTCTGCAGATACACTTAGAGGAGCGCTGCAGATACACTTTTTGCCGGCTTGGAATTATTCTTATTTTCATCCTACTTCTTCTTTTTCTTCTTATGAGGATGAGGATGAAGAAGAAGAAGTAGGATGAAAATAAGATTAATTCCAAGCCGGCAAAAAGTGTATCTGCAGCGCTCCTCTAAGTGTATTTGCAGAATGTCATTTATGGAAAAAAATAGATACAATGTTTCAACCGCTGTATGGAAGGACAGTCCCAGAACTGTCATAAATAGTCTATTTCTGACAGTTCTGGGACATTCACTCCATACAGCTGTTTCAACCGCTGTATGGAGGGAATGTCATAGAACTGTCAGAAATAGACTATTAATGACAGTTCTGGGACTGTCCTTCCATACAGCGGTTGAAACATTGTATCTATTTGTTTCCATAAATGGATCCATTTATGGAAACAAATACATACAATGTTTCAACCGCTGCATGGAAGGACAGTCCCAGAACTGTCATTAATAGTCTATTTCTGACAGTTCCATGACATTCCCTCCATACAGCGGTTGAAACAGCTGTATGGAGTGAATGTCCCAGAACTGTCAGAAATAGACAGAAACTGTCACAGAACTGTCCTTCTTCTCATCCTTCTCCTTCTTCTCATCCTTCTTCTCATCCTTCTTCTCATCCTTCTCCTTCTTCTCATCCTTCTCCTTCTTCTCATTCTTCTCCTTCTCCTTCTTCTCATCCTTCTCCTTCTCCTTCTTCTCATCCTTCTCCTTCTCCTTCTTCTCATCCTTCTCCTTCTCCTTCTTTTCATCCTTCTCCTTCTCCATCTTCTCATCCTTCTCCTTCTTCTCATCCTTCTCCTTCTCCTTCTTCTCATCCTTCTCCTTCTCCATCTTCTCATCCTTCTCCTTTTCCTTCTTCTCATCCTTCTCCTTCTGCTTCTCCTTCTCCTTCTTCTCATCCTTCTCCTTCTTCTCATCCTTCTCCTTCTCCTTCTTCTCATCCTTCTCCTTCTTCTCATCCTTCTCCTTCTTCTCATCCTTCTCCTTCTCCTCATCCTTCTCCTTCTCCTCATCCTTCTCCTTCTTCTCATCCTTCTCCTTCTCCTTCTTCTCATCCTTCTCCTTCTTCTCATCCTTCTCCTTCTCCATCTTCTCATCCTTCTCCTTCTCCTTCTTCTCATCCTTCTCCTTATTCTCATCCTTCTCCTTCTTCTCATCCTTCTCCTTCTTCTCATCCTTCTCCTTCTCCTCATCCTTCTCCTTCTCCTTCTTCTCATCCTTCTCCTTCTCCTTCTTCTCATCCTTCTCCTTCTCCTTCTTCTCATCCTTCTCCTTCTCCTTCTTCTCATCCTTCTCCTTCTTCTCATCCTTCTCCTTCTCCTTCTCTTTCCTCATCTCCAAGGGCATTTAAATTAAAGGTACAGTGTTCTGCACTAATTTAAAGTCTCTCTGAAGCCTAGAAACCCTTTTTATAAGTCATCTTCGTAGCGAAGAAATTCGCATCGAATCGAATTTCACACTGGAATTCGCCGAATCAGCCGAATCGAATTTTTGAGAAATTCGCTCATCTCTATCAGTAATCTAAGCAGTAATTGGTCGATTCCATACTTCATTTTCCAGTCACTCCCTGATCGTCATGACTCATGACATACTGAAATCAATGCCATAGCAGTCTGCACTTCCACATATTGGCTGCTTTTGTACATGTACTACTACTATGATAAATTCCCCCGTAGACTGTGTAAACTGACTATTGCGGAAGGACAAGCATCCCTTGGCCAAGCTCGTATAAATATCCGGGTGGCACTTATGATACTCCAAGGGAAGCAGCCGCAACTCAGATGCTGCTACACAGGTACATGACTAAAAAACATTTTGCCACAACAACCCTTACATACACATTTCTGGGCTCACCCTCCTAAGCCATTAGCATGTAGGAGTGGAGAAGACAGACTGGGGTTGTTAACTTTGACCTTTGTCTCATTTTGCACTTTTGCATCACACCAAGCATAGCGCCACTACAGAGCATGGGGGATGTAGCTCAGTGGTAGAGCGCACGCTTCGCATGTGTGAGGTCCCGGGCTCAACCCCCGGCATCTCCACTCTTTATCTCAAACAGAGTTAAGTCACCCTCCAGCACATGCTGCTTTGCCTAATGATCAGCGCAATGGACTTTGACCCTGATGAGAACTTGTCTGGATTGGTAAAAAATGGTGGCATTAATAGGAAACAAGCCGCAAGGAAGAATTCCCTAGGAAGCATTCTGACCGCTCTATTTCGACTTGTTGTTAACGTTGGCACCTTGCTGTTCCCATGAAAAGTGCATGCAAACCATGTGTTTTGTAGCTATTTGTCCAACAGCTACCTCACAGTGGAAATGGGCAACAAAACTTCTCCCTGCACTGTCAAATGCAAAAATCTACATTTTAACCATCTGAATCTCCATTGTGTCTGCGTCTCTTTATGGTCTGTTGGAAAGGGAATTTGTGTTTCTCTTTTTCCTTTTGCAAAAACAGCCAGTCTTCATTGTTTCCATGAGTTTCTGGTAGCCAGCTGACAAACACAAATAGGAATAAGCCGGGTTTCTTCTGTCTCTCCAAAGTCCAAGTTCCTCCTGAAAAGAAAAGAAAAACCAAGCTGTGGTTGGAATTGGGAAGTGAAAGAACCCAAACTACTGCTTTGGAATGCTAGTGGGAGGGCCTGGTGCCGAGATCAAGGGTGCCGCACTATGTACTGTTTTGTGAGGAAAAAAAGGCACACAGGCTAGGTTAGCAAGGGGGATGTAGCTCAGTGGTAGAGCACACGCTTTGCATGTGTGAGGCCCCGGGTTCAATCCCCGGCATCTCCAGCCTTTGATTTAAACCGGCCTTGTCGGCACATGGTGAGATGGTTGTGACCAGGTGCAAAACCCTCCTGAGTGCTTCTCTGGATGGGGCAAAATAAGTGGCAGCAATCAAGATTTTTCTTGATAGCATACTAACCACATATTTCGACTTGCGGTTGACATTGGCTGTCTACTGTACATGTGAAGCTTATAGGATGACTCCACTTTCATGGGAAGCAAATAAGAAAATATAGCATATACAATTGCAACACACGCCGTATTAAAAAGGGACCTTTCCATTTCAAACTGCAGCACTGTCATTTTCTGTACAATTCAATGCAATAAGGCAACCTGAAGGAGTTGCGTACAAAGTTGGTATCGGGAACGCCCTCAGAGATGTCATTTACTGCTTGTGTGATTGGCTCACTGATTTTCCCAGATGTCTCCACTAAGATACAAGTCAGATTCTAGTCATCCTCTGCAACAAAAATGTCAGCTCACCTGAGATTCTCCTCAAGGGTTAATCACATCTAAGGGAACGCAGGCCATGACACTCTCCCCATTATAGCCCCGCAAGTGCTTCATCTGATTTGAAGAAAAAATAATAAAAAAATCACTCCCGTTCAGGAATCAGTCCTGCACAAGACATGATCTAACAAAGAGCAATTTCTTCAGAGCAGAAACAGGTAGGACTCTGCAACAAAGTTTGTTCAAATCCTTGCAATGTACACTGATCGCCAAAGGGAATTGTTTTTTTCTCAACAAAAGAGGAGTTATTCTTTTAAAGGCACGGTAAACCTTCCTCCCTGCAAAAATGATGCACTGATCATGTAGTTTGATAGTGTCATTTGTTGAACTGTACGCACAGTCTATAGTAGAGTAAATCTTCACATTCCTGTTTCAGCAGATTCTGTTTGTGCTGAATCATTAGGCATTCGGCATGGCTTTGCACGGGTTAATGCATGACCCCTCTCTGTAGTGTGGAAACTGACACTTCCTGTGAAGAAACCACATTTCACATAATCTCTGGCTCTCTCAGACTAGTGCTCATGCAGGTGAGAGCCACACAGTAATTAGATGTGACACAGGTACAGGGAGAACACACTCGTGCAGGCGGGAGACGATGTGTCGTCAGCTAACTGACAAACACAAATCAGAAGAAACTGGGTTTCTTTTGGCTCTTGAAGGCCGATAGTCCTTCCTGGAAAAAAAAAGGAATCTCTGTTTGGTTTTGGGAAGTGATGGAGGCCCTGAGAACTGCTAGTGGAACACAGATGTGAGGGACTGCTGCAAAGTTAAAGGTTGCAACATCGGGTAGAGTTTTGTGGAAAAAATAAAGGCACAGAACCCTCTACACAAGAGGGGGATGTAGCTCAGTGGTAGAGAGCATGCTTTGCATGTGTGAGGCCCCGGGTTCAATCCCCGGCATCTCCAACCAATCCTTCACGATGAGGCAGAATGGTCCCCTGGACGAAGCCCCCACCCGGCTCCCCAAATGAGCTCTTTGCGCAATACAGACTTAATGGTAAATGGAAGGCCGTTTCCCTTTTATACAGTAAATATGCAAAGCCCAATGGAGGAACATTTTTCAATCTGGAGACTCTGGGAGCCTCTTAACCGATACACACAAATCATGATAAACAGGCTTACTTCTGTCTCCCAAAGGTTACAGGTGCTCCACAGCTAATTTTTCAGAGGACGGTGAAAGGTGTGTGAAGGAGCCCTCAAAATAGCACTTTCTTGAAACTCAGTAATCTAAGCAGTAATTGGTCGATTCCATACTTCATTTTCCAGTCACTCCCTGATCGTCATGACTCATGACATACTGAAATCAATGCCATAGCAGTCTGCACTTCCACATATTGGCTGCTTTTGTACATGTACTACTACTATGATAAATTCCCCCGTAGACTGTGTAAACTGACTATTGCGGAAGGACAAGCATCCCTTGGCCAAGCTCGTATAAATATCCGGGTGGCACTTATGATACTCCAAGGGAAGCAGCCGCAACTCAGATGCTGCTACACAGGTACATGACTAAAAAACATTTTGCCACAACAACCCTTACATACACATTTCTGGGCTCACCCTCCTAAGCCATTAGCATGTAGGAGTGGAGAAGACAGACTGGGGTTGTTAACTTTGACCTTTGTCTCATTTTGCACTTTTGCATCACACCAAGCATAGCACCACTACAGAGCATGGGGGATGTAGCTCAGTGGTAGAGCGCACGCTTCGCATGTGTGAGGTCCCGGGCTCAACCCCCGGCATCTCCACTCTTTATCTCAAACAGAGTTAAGTCACCCTCCAGCACATGCTGCTTTGCCTAATGATCAGCGCAATGGACTTTGACCCTGATGAGAACTTGTCTGGATTGGTAAAAAATGGTGGAATTAATAGGAAACAAGCCGCAAGGAAGAATTCCCTAGAAAGCATTCTGACCGCTCTGTTTCCACTTGTTGTTAACGTTGGCGCCTTGCTGTTCCCATGAAAAGTGCATGCAAACCATGTGTTTTGTAGCTATTTGTCCAACAGCTACCTCACAGTGGAAATGGGCAACAAAACTTCTCCATGCACTGTCAAATGCAAAAATCTACATTTTAACCATCTGAATCTCCATTGTGTCTGCGTCTCTTTATGGTCTGTTGGAAAGGGAATTTGTGTTTCTCTTTTTCCTTTTGCAAAAACAGCCAGTCTTCATTGTTTCCATGAGTTTCTGGTAGCCAGCTGACAAACACAAATAGGAATAAGCCGGGTTTCTTCTGTCTCTCCAAAGTCCAAGTGCCTCCTGAAAAGAAAAGAAAAAACCAAGCTGTGGTTGGAATTGGGAAGTGAAGGAACCCAAACTACTGCTTTGGAATGCTAGTGGGAGGGCCTGGTGCCGAGATCAAGGGTGCCGCACTATGTACTGTTTTGTGAGGAAAAAAAGGCACACAGTCTAGGTTAGCAAGGGGGATGTAGCTCAGTGGTAGAGCACACGCTTTGCATGTGTGAGGCCCCGGGTTCAATCCCCGGCATCTCCAGCCTTTGCTTTAAACGGCCTTGTCGGCACATGGTGAGATGGTTGTGACCAGGTGCAAAACCCTGCTGAGTGCTTCTCTGGACGGGGCAAAATTAGTGGCAGCAATCAAGACTTTTCTTGGAAGCATACTAACCACATATTTCGACTTGCGGTTGACATTGGCTGTCTACTGTACATGTGAAGCTTATAGGATGACTCCACTTTCATGGGAAGCAAATAAGAAAATATAGCATATACAATTGCAACACACGCCGTATTAAAAAGGGACCTTTCCATTTCAAACTGCAGCACTGTCATTTTCTGTACAATTCAATGCAATAAGGCAACCTAAAGGAGTTGCGTACAAAGTTGGTATAGGGAACGCCTTCAGAGATGTCATTTACTGCTTGTGTGATTGGCTCACTGATTTTCCCAGATGTCTGCACTAAGATACAAGTCAGATTCTAGTCATCCTCTGCAACAAAAATGTCAGCTCACCTGAGATTCTCCTCAAGGGTTAATCACATCTAAGGGAACGCAGGCCATGACACTCTCCCCATTATAGCTCCGCAAGTGCTTCATCTGATCTGAAGAAAAAAAAAAAAAAAAATCACTCCCGTTCAGGAATCAGTCCTGCACAAGACATGATCTAACAAAGAGCAATTTCTTCAGAGCAGAAACAGGTAGGACTCTGCAACAAAGTTTGTTCAAATCCTTGCAATGTACACTGATCGCCAAAGGGAATTGTTTTTTTCTCAACAAAAGAGGAGTTATTCTTTTAAAGGCACGGTAAACCTTCCTCCCTGCAAAAATGATGCACTGATCATGTAGTTTGATAGTGTCATTTGTTGAACTGTACGCACAGTCTATAGTAGAGTAAATCTTCACATTCCTGTTTCAGCAGATTCTGTTTGTGCTGAATCATTAGGCATTCGGCATGGCTTTGCACGGGTTAATGCATGACCCCTCTCTGTAGTGTGGAAACTGACACTTCCTGTGAAGAAACCACATTTCGCATAATCTCTGGCTCTCTCAGACTAGTGCTCATGCAGGTGAGAGCCACACAGTAATTAGATGTGACACAGGTACAGGGAGAACTCACTCGTGCAGCCGGGAGACGATGTGTCGTCAGCTAACTGACAAACACAAATCAGAAGAAACTGGGTTTCTTTTGGCTCTTGAAGGCCGATAGTCCTTCCTGGAAAAAAAAGGAAGCTCTGTTTGGTTTTGGGAAGTGATGGAGGCCCTGAGAACTGCTAGTGGAACACAGATGTGAGGGACTGCTGCAAAGTTAAAGGTTGCAACATCGGGTAGAGTTTTGTGGAAAAAATAAAGGCACAGAACCCTCTACACAAGAGGGGGATGTAGCTCAGTGGTAGAGCGCACGCTTTGCATGTGTGAGGCCCCGGGTTTAATCCCCGGCATCTCCAACCAATCCTTCACGATGAGGCAGAATGGTCCCCTGGGCGAAGCCCCCACCCGGCTCCCCAAATGAGCTCTTTGCACAATACAGACTTAATGGTAAATGGAAGGCCGTTTCCCTTTTATACAGTAAATATGCAAAGCCCAATGGAGGAACATTTTTCAATCTGGAGACTCTGGGAGCCTCTTAACCGACACACACAAATCATGATAAACAGGCTTACTTCTGTCTCCCAAAGGTTACAGGTGCTCCACAGCTAATTTTTCAGAGGACGGTGAAAGGTGTGTGAAGGAGCCCTCAAAATAGCACTCTCTTGAAACTCAGTAATCTAAGCAGTAATTGGTCGATTCCATACTTCATTTTCCAGTCACTCCCTGATCGTCATGACTCATGACATACTGAAATCAATGCCATAGCAGTCTGCACTTCCACATATTGGCTGCTTTTGTACATGTACTACTACTATGATAAATTCACCCGTAGACTGTGTAAACTGACTATTGCGGAAGGACAAGCATCCCTTGGCCAAGCTCGTATAAATATCCGGGTGGCACTTACGATACTCCAAGGGAAGCAGCCGCAACTCAGATTCTGCTACACAGGTACATGACTAAAAAACATTTTGCCACAACAACCCTTACATACACATTTCTGGGCTCACCCTCCTAAGCCATTAGCATGTAGGAGTGGAGAAGACAGACTGGGGTTGTTAACTTTGACCTTTGTCTCATTTTGCACTTTTGCATCACACCAAGCATAGCACCACTACAGAGCATGGGGGATGTAGCTCAGTGGTAGAGCGCACGCTTCGCATGTGTGAGGTCCCGGGCTCAACCCCCAGCATCTCCACTCTTTATCTCAAACAGAGTTAAGTCACCCTCCAGCACATGCTGCTTTGCCTAATGATCAGCGCAATGGACTTTGACCCTGATGAGAACTTGTCTGGATTGGTAAAAAATGGTGGCATTAATAGGAAACAAGCCGCAAGGAAGAATTCCCTAGGAAGCATTCTGACCGCTCTATTTCGACTTGTTGTTAACGTTGGCACCTTGCTGTTCCCATGAAAAGTGCATGCAAACCATGTGTTTTGTAGCTATTTGTCCAACAGCTACCTCACAGTGGAAATGGGCAACAAAACTTCTCCCTGCACTGTCAAATGCAAAAATCTACATTTTAACCATCTGAATCTCCATTGTGTCTGCGTCTCTTTATGGTCTGTTGGAAAGGGAATTTGTGTTTCTCTTTTTCCTTTTGCAAAAACAGCCAGTCTTCATTGTTTCCATGAGTTTCTGGTAGCCAGCTGACAAACACAAATAGGAATAAGCCGGGTTTCTTCTGTCTCTCCAAAGTCCAAGTTCCTCCTGAAAAGAAAAGAAAAACCAAGCTGTGGTTGGAATTGGGAAGTGAAAGAACCCAAACTACTGCTTTGGAATGCTAGTGGGAGGGCCTGGTGCCGAGATCAAGGGTGCCGCACTATGTACTGTTTTGTGAGGAAAAAAAGGCACACAGGCTAGGTTAGCAAGGGGGATGTAGCTCAGTGGTAGAGCACACGCTTTGCATGTGTGAGGCCCCGGGTTCAATCCCCGGCATCTCCAGCCTTTGATTTAAACCGGCCTTGTCGGCACATGGTGAGATGGTTGTGACCAGGTGCAAAACCCTCCTGAGTGCTTCTCTGGACGGGGCAAAATAAGTGGCAGCAATCAAGATTTTTCTTGGAAGCATACTAACCACATATTTCGACTTGCGGTTGACATTGGCTGTCTACTGTACATGTGAAGCTTATAGGATGACTCCACTTTCATGGGAAGCAAATAAGAAAATATAGCATATACAATTGCAACACACGCCATATTAAAAAGGGACCTTTCCATTTCAAACTGCAGCACTGTCATTTTCTGTACAATTCAATGCAATAAGGCAACCTGAAGGAGTTGCGTACAAAGTTGGTATAGGGAACGCCCTCAGAGATGTCATTTACTGCTTGTGTGATTGGCTCACTGATTTTCCCAGATGTCTCCACTAAGATACAAGTCAGATTCTAGTCATCCTCTGCAACAAAAATGTCAGCTCACCTGAGATTCTCCTCAAGGGTTAATCACATCTAAGGGAACGCAGGCCATGACACTCTCCCCATTATAGCCCCGCAAGTGCTTCATCTGATCTGAAGAAAAAATAATAAAAAAATCACTCCCGTTCAGGAATCAGTCCTGCACAAGACATGATCTAACAAAGAGCAATTTCTTCAGAGCAGAAACAGGTAGGACTCTGCAACAAAGTTTGTTCAAATCCTTGCAATGTACACTGATCGCCAAAGGGAATTGTTTTTTTCTCAACAAAAGAGGAGTTATTCTTTTAAAGGCACGGTAAACCTTCCTCCCTGCAAAAATGATGCACTGATCATGTAGTTTGATAGTGTCATTTGTTGAACTGTACGCACAGTCTATAGTAGAGTAAATCTTCACATTCCTGTTTCAGCAGATTCTGTTTGTGCTGAATCATTAGGCATTCGGCATGGCTTTGCACGGGTTAATGCATGACCCCTCTCTGTAGTGTGGAAACTGACACTTCCTGTGAAGAAACCACATTTCACATAATCTCTGGCTCTCTCAGACTAGTGCTCATGCAGGTGAGAGCCACACAGTAATTAGATGTGACACAGGTACAGGGAGAACTCACTCGTGCAGCCGGGAGACGATGTGTCGTCAGCTAACTGACAAACACAAATCAGAAGAAACTGGGTTTCTTTTGGCTCTTGAAGGCCGATAGTCCTTCCTGGAAAAAAAAGGAAGCTCTGTTTGGTTTTGGGAAGTGATGGAGGCCCTGAGAACTGCTAGTGGAACACAGATATGAGGGACTGCTGCAAAGTTAAAGGTTGCAACATCGGGTAGAGTTTTGTTGAAAAAATAAAGGCACAGAACCCTCTACACAAGAGGGGGATGTAGCTCATTGGTAGAACGCATGCTTTGCATGTGTGAGGCCCCGGGTTCAATCCCCGACATCCCCAACCAATCCTTCACAATGAGGCAGAATGGTCCCCTGGGCGAAGCCCCCACCCGGCTCCCCAAATGAGCTCTTTGCACAATACAGACTTAATGGTAAATGGAAGGCCGTTTCCCTTTTATACAGTAAATATGCAAAGCCCAATGGAGGAACATTTTTCAATCTGGAGACTCTGGGAGCCTCTTAACCGACACACACAAATCATGATAAACAGGCTTACTTCTGTCTCCCAAAGGTTACAGGTGCTCCACAGCTAATTTTTCAGAGGACGGTGAAAGGTGTGTGAAGGAGCCCTCAAAATAGCACTTTCTTGAAACTCAGTAATCTAAGCAGTAATTGGTCGATTCCATACTTCATTTTCCAGTCACTCCCTTATCGTCATGACTCATGACATACTGAAATCAATGCCATAGCAGTCTGCACTTCCACATATTGGCTGCTTTTGTACATGTACTACTACTATGATAAATTCCCCCGTAGACTGTGTAAACTGACTATTGCGGAAGGACAAGCATCCCTTGGCCAAGCTCGTATAAATATCCGGGTGGCACTTATGATACTCCAAGGGAAGCAGCCGCAACTCAGATGCTGCTACACAGGTACATGACTAAAAAACATTTTGCCACAACAACCCTTACATACACATTTCTGGGCTCACCCTCCTAAGCCATTAGCATGTAGGAGTGGAGAAGACAGACTGGGGTTGTTAACTTTGACCTTTGTCTCATTTTGCACTTTTGCATCACACCAAGCATAGCACCACTACAGAGCATGGGGGATGTAGCTCAGTGGTAGAGCGCACGCTTTGCATGTGTGAGGTCCCGGGCTCAACCCCCGGCATCTCCACTCTTTATCACAAACAGAGTTAAGTCACCCTCCAGCACATGCTGCTTTGCCTAATGATCAGCGCAATGGACTTTGACCCTGATGAGAACTTGTCTGGATTGGTAAAAAATGGTGGCATTAATAGGAAACAAGCCGCAAGGAAGAAATCCCTAGGAAGCATTCTGACCGCTCTATTTCGACTTGTTGTTAACGTTGGCGCCTTGCTGTTCCCATGAAAAGTGCATGCAAACCATGTGTTTTGTAGCTATTTGTCCAACAGCTACCTCACAGTGGAAATGGGCAACAAAACTTCTCCCTGCACTGTCAAATGCAAAAATCTACATTTTAACCATCTGAATCTCCATTGTGTCTGCGTCTCTTTATGGTCTGTTGGAAAGGGAATTTGTGTTTCTCTTTTTCCTTTTGCAAAAATAGCCAGTCTTCATTGTTTCCATGAGTTTCTGGTAGCCAGCTGACAAACACAAATAGGAATAAGCCGGGTTTCTTCTGTCTCTCCAAAGTCCAAGTTCCTCCTGAAAAGAAAAGAAAAACCAAGCTGTGGTTGGAATTGGGAAGTGAAAGAACCCAAACTACTGCTTTGGAATGCTAGTGGGAGGGCCTGGTGCCGAGATCAAGGGTGCCGCACTATGTACTGTTTTGTGAGGAAAAAAAGGCAGACAGGCTAGGTTAGCAAGGGGGATGTAGCTCAGTGGTAGAGCGCACGCTTTGCATGTGTGAGGCCCCGGGTTCAATCCCCGGCATCTCCAGCCTTTGATTTAAACCGGCCTTGTCGGCACATGGTGAGATGGTTGTGACCAGGTGCAAAACCCTCCTGAGTGCTTCTCTGGACGGGGCAAAATTAGTGGCAGCAATCAAGATTTTTCTTTCATATTTCGACTTGCGGTTGACATTGGCTGTCTACTGTACATGTGAAGCCTATAGGATGACTCCACTTTCATGGGAAGCAAATAAGAAAATATAGCATATACAATTGCAACACACGCCGTATTAAAAAGGGACCTTTCCATTTCAAACTGCAGCACTGTCATTTTCTGTACAATTCAATGCAATAAGGCAACCTGAAGGAGTTGCGTACAAAGTTGGTATAGGGAACGCCCTCAGAGATGTCATTTACTGCTTGTGTGATTGGCTCACTGATTTTCCCAGATGTCTGCACTAAGATACAAGTCAGATTCTAGTCATCCTCTGCAACAAAAATGTCAGCTCACCTGAGATTCTCCTCAAGGGTTAATCACATCTAAGGGAACGCAGGCCATGACACTCTCCCCATTATAGCCCCGCAAGTGCTTCATCTGATCTGAAGAAAAAAAAATAAAAAAATCACTCCCGTTCAGGAATCAGTCCTGCACAAGACATGATCTAACAAAGAGCAATTTCTTCAGAGCAGAAACAGGTAGGACTCTGCAACAAAGTTTGTTCAAATCCTTGCAATGTACACTGATCGCCAAAGGGAATTGTTTTTTTCTCAACAAAAGAGGTGTTATTCGGTAAACACGGTAAACCTTCCTCCCTGCAAAAATGATGCACTGATCATGTAGTTTGATAGTGTCATTTGTTGAACTGTACGCACAGTCTATAGTAGAGTAAATCTTCACATTCCTGTTTCAGCAGATTCTGTTTGTGCTGAAACATGAGGCATTCGGCATGGCTTTGCACGGGTTAATGCATGACCCCTCTCTGTAGTGTGGAAACTGACACTTCCTGTGAAGAAACCACATTTCGCATAATCTCTGGCTCTCTCAGACTAGTGCTCATGCAGGTGAGAGCCACACAGTAATTAGATGTGACACAGGTACAGAGAGAACTCACTCGTGCAGCCGGGAGACGATGTGTCGCCAGCTAACTGACAAACACAAATCAGAAGAAACTGGGTTTCTTTTGGCTCTTGAAGGCCGATAGTCCTTCCTGGAAAAAAAAAGGAAGCTCTGTTTGGTTTTGGGAAGTGATGGAGGCCCTGAGAACTGCTAGTGGAACACAGATGTGAGGGACTGCTGCAAAGTTAAAGGTTGCAACATCGGGTAGAGTTTTGTGGAAAAAATAAAGGCACAGAACCCTCTACACAAGAGGGGGATGTAGCTCAGTGGTAGAGCGCACGCTTTGCATGTGTGAGGCCCCGGGTTCAATCCCCGGCATCTCCAACCAATCCTTCACGATGAGGCAGAATGGTCCCCTGGGCGAAGGCCCCACCCGGCTCCCCAAATGAGCTCTTTCGCAATACAGACTTATTGGTAAATGGAAGGCCGTTTCCCTTTTATACAGTAAATATGCAAAGCCCAATGGAGGAACATTTTTCAATCTGGAGACTCTGGGAGCCTCTTAACCGACACACACAAATCATGATAAACAGGCTTACTTCTGTCTCCCAAAGGTTACAGGTGCTCCACAGCTAATTTTTCAGAGGACGGTGAAAGGTGTGTGAAGGAGCCCTCAAAATAGCACTCTCTTGAAACTCAGTAATCTAAGCAGTAATTGGTCGATTCCATACTTCATTTTTCAGTCACTCCCTGATCGTCATGACTCATGACATACTGAAATCAATGCCATAGCAGTCTGCACTTCCACATATTGGCTGCTTTTGTACATGTACTACTACTATGATAAATTCCCCCGTAGACTGTGTAAACTGACTATTGCGGAAGGACAAGCATCCCTTGGCCAAGCTCGTATAAATATCCGGGTGGCACTTATGATACTCCAAGGGAAGCAGCCGCAACTCAGATGCTGCTACACAGGTACATGACTAAAAAACATTTTGCCACAACAACCCTTACATACACATTTCTGGGCTCACCCTCCTAAGCCATTAGCATGTAGGAGTGGAGAAGACAGACTGGGGTTGTTAACTTTGACCTTTGTCTCATTTTGCACTTTTGCATCACACCAAGCATAGCACCACTACAGAGCATGGGGGATGTAGCTCAGTGGTAGAGCGCACGCTTCGCATGTGTGAGGTCCCGGGCTCAACCCCCGGCATCTCCACTCTTTATCTCAAACAGAGTTAAGTCACCCTCCAGCACATGCTGCTTTGCCTAATGATCAGCGCAATGGACTTTGACCCTGATGAGAACTTGTCTGGATTGGTAAAAAATGGTGGAATTAATAGGAAACAAGCCACAAGGAAGAATTCCCTAGAAAGCATTCTGACCGCTCTGTTTCCACTTGTTGTTAACGTTGGCGCCTTGCTGTTCCCATGAAAAGTGCATGCAAACCATGTGTTTTGTAGCTATTTGTCCAACAGCTACCTCACAGTGGAAATGGGCAACAAAACTTCTCCCTGCACTGTCAAATGCAAAAATCTACATTTTAACCATCTGAATCTCCATTGTGTCTGCGTCTCTTTATGGTCTGTTGGAAAGGGAATTTGTGTTTCTCTTTTTCCTTTTGCAAAAACAGCCAGTCTTCATTGTTTCCATGAGTTTCTGGTAGCCAGCTGACAAACACAAATAGGAATAAGCCGGGTTTCTTCTGTCTCTCCAAAGTCCAAGTTCCTCCTGAAAAGAAAAGAAAAAACCAAGCTGTGGTTGGAATTGGGAAGTGAAGGAACCCAAACTACTGCTTTGGAATGCTAGTGGGAGGGCCTGGTGCCGAGATCAAGGGTGCCGCACTATGTACTGTTTTGTGAGGAAAAAAAGGCACACAGTCTAGGTTAGCAAGGGGGATGTAGCTCAGTGGTAGAGCGCACGCTTTGCATGTGTGAGGCCCCGGGTTCAATCCCCGGCATCTCCAGCCTTTGCTTTAAACGGCCTTGTCGGCACATGGTGAGATGGTTGTGACCAGGTGCAAAACCCTGCTGAGTGCTTCTCTGGATGGGGCAAAATTAGTGGCAGCAATCAAGACTTTTCTTGGAAGCATACTAACCACATATTTCGACTTGCGGTTGACATTGGCTGTCTACTGTAAATGTGAAGCTTATAGGATGACTCCACTTTCATGGGAAGCAAATAAGAAAATATAGCATATACAATTGCAACACACGCCGTATTAAAAAGGGACCTTTCCATTTCAAACTGCAGCACTGTCATTTTCTGTACAATTCAATGCAATAAGGCAACCTAAAGGAGTTGCGTACAAAGTTGGTATAGGGAACGCCTTCAGAGATGTCATTTACTGCTTGTGTGATTGGCTCACTGATTTTCCCAGATGTCTGCACTAAGATACAAGTCAGATTCTAGTCATCCTCTGAAACAAAAATGTCAGCTCACCTGAGATTCTCCTCAAGAGTTAATCACATCTAAGGGAACGCAGGCCATGACACTCTCCCCATTATAGCCCCGCAAGTGCTTCATCTGATCTGAAGAAAAAAAAATAAAAAAATCACTCCCGTTCAGGAATCAGTCCTGCACAAGACATGATCTAACAAAGAGCAATTTCTTCAGAGCAGAAACAGGTAGGACTCTGCAACAAAGTTTGTTCAAATCCTTGCAATGTACACTGATCGCCAAAGGGAATTGTTTTTTTCTCAACAAAAGAGGAGTTATTCTTTTAAAGGCACGGTAAACCTTCCTCCCTGCAAAAATGATGCACTGATCATGTAGTTTGATAGTGTCATTTGTTGAACTGTACGCACAGTCTATAGTAGAGTAAATCTTCACATTCCTGTTTCAGCAGATTCTGTTTGTGCTGAATCATTAGGCATTCGGCATGGCTTTGCACGGGTTAATGCATGACCCCTCTCTGTAGTGTGGAAACTGACACTTCCTGTGAAGAAACCACATTTCGCATAATCTCTGGCTCTCTCAGACTAGTGCTCATGCAGGTGAGAGCCACACAGTAATTAGATGTGACACAGGTACAGGGAGAACTCACTCGTGCAGCCGGGAGACGATGTGTCGTCAGCTAACTGACAAACACAAATCAGAAGAAACTGGGTTTCTTTTGGCTCTTGAAGGCCGATAGTCCTTCCTGGAAAAAAAGGAAGCTCTGTTTGGTTTTGGGAAGTGATGGAGGCCCTGAGAACTGCTAGTGGAACACAGATATGAGGGACTGCTGCAAAGTTAAAGGTTGCAACATCGGGTAGAGTTTTGTGGAAAAAATAAAGGCACAGAACCCTCTACACAAGAGGGGGATGTAGCTCAGTGGTAGAGCGCACGCTTTGCATGTGCGAGGCCCCGGGTTCAATCCCCGGCATCTCCAACCAATCCTTCACGATGAGGCAGAATGGTCCCCTGGGCGAAGCCCCCACCCGGCTCCCCAAATGAGCTCTTTGCGCAATACAGACTTAATGGTAAATGGAAGGCCGTTTCCCTTTTATACAGTAAATATGCAAAGCCCAATGGAGGAACATTTTTCAATCTGGAGACTCTGGGAGCCTCTTAACCGACAACACAAATCATGATAAACAGGCTTACTTCTGTCTCCCAAAGGTTACAGGTGCTCCACAGCTAATTTTTCAGAGGACGGTGAAAGGTGTGTGAAGGAGCCCTCAAAATAGCACTCTCTTGAAACTCAGTAATCTAAGCAGTAATTGGTCGATTCCATACTTCATTTTCCAGTCACTCCCTGATCGTCATGACTCATGACATACTGAAATCAATGCCATAGCAGTCTGCACTTCCACATATTGGCTGCTTTTGTACATGTACTACTACTATGATAAATTCCCCCGTAGACTGTGTAAACTGACTATTGCGGAAGGACAAGCATCCCTTGGCCAAGCTCGTATAAATATCCGGGTGGCACTTATGATACTCCAAGGGAAGCAGCCGCAACTCAGATTCTGCTACACAGGTACATGACTAAAAAACATTTTGCCACAACAACCCTTACATACACATTTCTGGGCTCACCCTCCTAAGCCATTAGCATGTAGGAGTGGAGAAGACAGACTGGGGTTGTTAACTTTGACCTTTGTCTCATTTTGCACTTTTGCATCACACCAAGCATAGCACCACTACAGAGCATGGGGGATGTAGCTCAGTGGTAGAGCGCACGCTTCGCATGTGTGAGGTCCCGGGCTCAACCCCCGGCATCTCCACTCTTTATCTCAAACAGAGTTAAGTCACCCTCCAGCACATGCTGCTTTGCCTAATGATCAGCGCAATGGACTTTGACCCTGATGAGAACTTGTCTGGATTGGTAAAAAATGGTGGCATTAATAGGAAACAAGCCGCAAGGAAGAAATCCCTAGGAAGCATTCTGACCGCTCTATTTCGACTTGTTGTTAACGTTGGCGCCTTGCTGTTCCCATGAAAAGTGCATGCAAACCATGTGTTTTGTAGCTATTTGTCCAACAGCTACCTCACAGTGGAAATGGGCAACAAAACTTCTCCCTGCACTGTCAAATGCAAAAATCTACATTTTAACCATCTGAATCTCCATTGTGTCTGCGTCTCTTTATGGTCTGTTGGAAAGGGAATTTGTGTTTCTCTTTATCCTTTTGCAAAAACAGCCAGTTTTCATTGTTTCCATGAGTTTCTGGTAGCCAGCTGACAAACACAAATAGGAATAAGCCGGGTTTCTTCTGTCTCTCCAAAGTCCAAGTTCCTCCTGAAAAGAAAAGAAAAAACCAAGCTGTGGTTGGAATTGGGAAGTGAAGGAACCCAAACTACTGCTTTGGAATGCTAGTGGGAGGGCCTGGTGCCGAGATCAAGGGTGCCGCACTATGTACTGTTTTGTGAGGAAAAAAAGGCACACAGTCTAGGTTAGCAAGGGGGATGTAGCTCAGTGGTAGAGCGCACGCTTTGCATGTGTGAGGCCCCGGGTTCAATCCCCGGCATCTCCAGCCTTTGCTTTAAACGGCCTTGTCGGCACATGGTGAGATGGTTGTGACCAGGTGCAAAACCCTGCTGAGTGCTTCTCTGGACGGGGCAAAATTAGTGGCAGCAATCAAGACTTTTCTTGGAAGCATACTAACCACATATTTCGACTTGCGGTTGACATTGGCTGTCTACTGTACATGTGAAGCTTATAGGATGACTCCACTTTCATGGGAAGCAAATAAGAAAATATAGCATATACAATTGCAACACACGCCGTATTAAAAAGGGACCTTTCCATTTCAAACTGCAGCACTGTCATTTTCTGTACAATTCAATGCAATAAGGCAACCTAAAGGAGTTGCGTACAAAGTTGGTATAGGGAACGCCTTCAGAGATGTCATTTACTGCTTGTGTGATTGGCTCACTGATTTTCCCAGATGTCTGCACTAAGATACAAGTCAGATTCTAGTCATCCTCTGCAACAAAAATGTCAGCTCACCTGAGATTCTCCTCAAGGGTTAATCACATCTAAGGGAACGCAGGCCATGACACTCTCCCCATTATAGCCCCGCAAGTGCTTCATCTGATCTGAAGAAAAAAAAAAAAGAAAAATCACTCCCGTTCAGGAATCAGTCCTGCACAAGACATGATCTAACAAAGAGCAATTTCTTCAGAGCAGAAACAGGTAGGACTCTGCAACAAAGTTTGTTCAAATCCTTGCAATGTACACTGATCACCAAAGGGAATTGTTTTTTTCTCAACAAAAGAGGAGTTATTCTTTTAAAGGCACGGTAAACCTTCCTCCCTGCAAAAATGATGCACTGATCATGTAGTTTGATAGTGTCATTTGTTGAACTGTACGCACAGTCTATAGTAGAGTAAATCTTCACATTCCTGTTTCAGCAGATTCTGTTTGTGCTGAATCATTTGGCATTTGGCATGGCTTTGCACGGGTTAATGCATGACCCCTCTCTGTAGTGTGGAAACTGACACTTCCTGTGAAGAAACCACATTTCGCATAATCTCTGGCTCTCTCAGACTAGTGCTCATGCAGGTGAGAGCCACACAGTAATTAGATGTGACACAGGTACAGGGAGAACTCACTCGTGCAGCCGGGAGACGATGTGTCGTCAGCTAACTGACAAACACAAATCAGAAGAAACTGGGTTTCTTTTGGCTCTTGAAGGCCGATAGTCCTTCCTGGAAAAAAAAGGAAGCTCTGTTTGGTTTTGGGAAGTGATGGAGGCCCTGAGAACTGCTAGTGGAACACAGATGTGAGGGACTGCTGCAAAGTTAAAGGTTGCAACATCGGGTAGAGTTTTGTGGAAAAAATAAAGGCACAGAACCCTCTACACAAGAGGGGGATGTAGCTCAGTGGTAGAGCGCACGCTTTGCATGTGTGAGGCCCCGGGTTCAATCCCCGGCATCTCCAACCAATCCTTCACGATGAGGCAGAATGGTCCCCTGGGCGAAGCCCCCACCCGGCTCCCCAAATGAGCTCTTTGCGCAATACAGACTTAATGGTAAATGGAAGGCCGTTTCCCTTTTATACAGTAAATATGCAAAGCCCAATGGAGGAACATTTTTCAATCTGGAGACTCTGGGAGCCTCTTAACCGACACACACAAATCATGATAAACAGGCTTACTTCTGTCTCCCAAAGGTTACAGGTGCTCCACAGCTAATTTTTCAGAGGACGGTGAAAGGTGTGTGAAGGAGCCCTCAAAATAGCACTCTCTTGAAACTCAGTAATCTAAGCAGTAATTGGTCGATTCCATACTTCATTTTCCAGTCACTCCCTGATCGTCATGACTCATGACATACTGAAATCAATGCCATAGCAGTCTGCACTTCCACATATTGGCTGCTTTTGTACATGTACTACTACTATGATAAATTCCCCCGTAGACTGTGTAAACTGACTATTGCGGAAGGACAAGCATCCCTTGGCCAAGCTCGTATAAATATCCGGGTGGCACTTATGATACTCCAAGGGAAGCAGCCGCAACTCAGATGCTGCTACACAGGTACATGACTAAAAAACATTTTGCCACAACAACCCTTACATACACATTTCTGGGCTCACCCTCCTAAGCCATTAGCATGTAGGAGTGGAGAAGACAGACTGGGGTTGTTAACTTTGACCTTTGTCTCAGTTTGCACTTTTGCATCAAACCAAGCATAGCGCCACTACAGAGCATGGGGGATGTAGCTCAGTGGTAGAGCGCACGCTTCGCATGTGTGAGGTCCCGGGTTCAACCCCCGGCATCTCCACTCTTTATCTCAAACAGAGTTAAGTCACCCTCCAGCACATGCTGCTTTGCCTAATGATCAGCGCAATGGATTTTGACCCTGATGAGAACTTGTCTGGATTGGTAAAAAATGGTGGCATTAATAGGAAACAAGCCGCAAGGAAGAATTCCCTAGAAAGCATTCTGACCGCTCTATTTCGACTTGTTGTTAACGTTGGCGCCTTGCTGTTCCCATGAAAAGTGCATGCAAACCATGTGTTTTGTAGCTATTTGTCCAACAGCTACCTCACAGTGGAAATGGGCAACAAAACTTCTCCCTGCACTGTCAAATGCAAAAATCTACATTTTAACCATCTGAATCTCCATTGTGTCTGCGTCTCTTTATGGTCTGTTGGAAAGGGAATTTGTGTTTCTCTTTTTCCTTTTGCAAAAACAGCCAGTCTTCATTGTTTCCATGAGTTTCTGGTAGCCAGCTGACAAACACAAATAGGAATAAGCCGGGTTTCTTCTGTCTCTCCAAAGTCCAAGTTCCTCCTGAAAAGAAAAGAAAAACCAAGCTGTGGTTGGAATTGGGAAGTGAAGGAACCCAAACTACTGCTTTGGAATGCTAGTAGGAGGGCCTGGTGCCGAGATCAAGGGTGCCGCACTATGTACTGTTTTGTGAGGAAAAAAAGGCACACAGTCTAGGTTAGCAAGGGGGATGTAGCTCAGTGGTAGAGCCCACGCTTTGCATATGTGAGGCCCCGGGTTCAATCCCCGGCATCTCCAGCCTTTGCTTCAAACCGGCCTTGTCGGCACATGGTGAGATGGTTGTGACCAGGTGCAAAACCCTGCTGAGTGCTTCTCTGGACGGGGCAAAATTAGTGGCAGCAATCAAGATTTTTCTTGGAAGCATACTAACCACATATTTCGACTTGCGGTTGACATTGGCTGTCTACTGTACATGTGAAGCTTATAGGATGACTCCACTTTCATGGGAAGCAAATAAGAAAATATAGCATATACAATTGCAACACACGCCGTATTAAAAAGGGACCTTTCCATTTCAAACTGCAGCACTGTCATTTTCTGTACAATTCAATGCAATAAGGCAACCTGAAGGAGTTGCGTACAAAGTTGGTATAGGGAACGCCCTCAGAGATGTCATTTACTGCTTGTGTGATTGGCTCACTGATTTTCCCAGATGTCTGCACTAAGATACAAGTCAGATTCTAGTCATCCTCTGCAACAAAAATGTCAGCTCACCTGAGATTCTCCTCAAGGGTTAATCACATCTAAGGGAACGCAGGCCATGACACTCTCCCCATTATAGCCCCGCAAGTGCTTCATCTGATCTGAAGAAAAAAAAAAAAAAAATCACTCCCGTTCAGGAATCAGTCCAGCACAAGACATGATCTAACAAAGAGCAATTTCTTCAGAGCAGAAACAGGTAGGACTCTGCAACAAAGTTTGTTCAAATCCTTGCAATGTACACTGATCGCCAAAGGGAATTGTTTTTTTCTCAACAAAAGAGGAGTTATTCTTTTAAAGGCACGGTAAACCTTCCTCCCTGCAAAAATGATGCACTGATCATGTAGTTTGATAGTGTCATTTGTTGAACTGTACGCACAGTCTATAGTAGAGTAAATCTTCACATTCCTGTTTCAGCAGATTCTGTTTGTGCTGAATCATTAGGCATTCGGCATGGCTTTGCACGGGTTAATGCATGACCCCTCTCTGTAGTGTGGAAACTGACACTTCCTGTGAAGAAACCACATTTCGCATAATCTCTGGCTCTCTCAGACTAGTGCTCATGCAGGTGAGAGCCACACAGTAATTAGATGTGACACAGGTACAGGGAGAACTCACTCGTGCAGCCGGGAGACGATGTGTCGTCAGCTAACTGACAAACACAAATCAGAAGAAACTGGGTTTCTTTTGGCTCTTGAAGGCCGATAGTCCTTCCTGGAAAAAAAAGGAAGCTCTGTTTGGTTTTGGGAAGTGATGGAGGCCCTGAGAACTGCTAGTGGAACACAGATATGAGGGACTGCTGCAAAGTTAAAGGTTGCAACATCGGGTAGAGTTTTGTGGAAAAAATAAAGGCACAGAACCCTCTACACAAGAGGGGGATGTAGCTCAGTGGTAGAGCGCACGCTTTGCATGTGTGAGGCCCCGGGTTCAATCCCCGGCATCTCCAACCAATCCTTCACGATGAGGCAGAATGGTCCCCTGGGCGAAGCCCCCACCCGGCTCCCCAAATGAGCTCTTTGCGCAATACAGACTTAATGGTAAATGGAAGGCCGTTTCCCTTTTATACAGTAAATATGCAAAGCCCAATGGAGGAACATTTTTCAATCTGGAGACTCTGGGAGCCTCTTAACCGACACACACAAATCATGATAAACAGGCTTACTTCTGTCTCCCAAAGGTTACAGGTGCTCCACAGCTAATTTTTCAGAGGACGGTGAAAGGTGTGTGAAGGAGCCCTCAAAATAGCACTCTCTTGAAACTCAGTAATCTAAGCAGTAATTGGTCGATTCCATACTTCATTTTCCAGTCACTCCCTGATCGTCATGACTCATGACATACTGAAATCAATGCCATAGCAGTCTGCACTTCCACATATTGGCTGCTTTTGTACATGTACTACTACTATGATAAATTCCCCCGTAGACTGTGTAAACTGACTATTGCGGAAGGACAAGCATCCCTTGGCCAAGCTCGTATAAATATCCGGGTGGCACTTATGATACTCCAAGGGAAGCAGCCGCAACTCAGATTCTGCTACACAGGTACATGACTAAAAAACATTTTGCCACAACAACCCTTACATACACATTTCTGGGCTCACCCTCCTAAGCCATTAGCATGTAGGAGTGGAGAAGACAGACTGGGGTTGTTAACTTTGACCTTTGTCTCATTTTGCACTTTTGCATCACACCAAGCATAGCACCACTACAGAGCATGGGGGATGTAGCTCAGTGGTAGAGCGCA
Organism: Staurois parvus; assembly: GCF_062004578.1. Lineage (NCBI taxonomy): Eukaryota > Metazoa > Chordata > Amphibia > Anura > Ranidae > Staurois > Staurois parvus. Next base: position 103,294 of record NW_028318246.1, on the reverse strand, counting down.
CGCTTCGCATGTGTGAGGTCCCGGGCTCAACCCCCGGCATCTCCACTCTTTATCTCAAACAGAGTTAAGTCACCCTCCAGCACATGCTGCTTTGCCTAATGATCAGCGCAATGGACTTTGACCCTGATGAGAACTTGTCTGGATTGGTAAAAAATGGTGGCATTAATAGGAAACAAGCCGCAAGGAAGAAATCCCTAGGAAGCATTCTGACCGCTCTATTTCGACTTGTTGTTAACGTTGGCGCCTTGCTGTTCCCATGAAAAGTGCATGCAAACCATGTGTTTTGTAGCTATTTGTCCAACAGCTACCTCACAGTGGAAATGGGCAACAAAACTTCTCCCTGCACTGTCAAATGCAAAAATCTACATTTTAACCATCTGAATCTCCATTGTGTCTGCGTGTCTTTATGGTCTGTTGGAAAGGGAATTTGTGTTTCTCTTTTTCCTTTTGCAAAAACAGCCAGTCTTCATTGTTTCCATGAGTTTCTGGTAGCCAGCTGACAAACACAAATAGGAATAAGCCGGGTTTCTTCTGTCTCTCCAAAGTCCAAGTTCCTCCTGAAAAGAAAAGAAAAACCAAGCTGTGGTTGGAATTGGGAAGTGAAAGAACCCAAACTACTGCTTTGGAATGCTAGTGGGAGGGCCTGGTGCCGAGATCAAGGGTGCCGCACTATGTACTGTTTTGTGAGGAAAAAAAGGCACACAGTCTAGGTTAGCAAGGGGGATGTAGCTCAGTGGTAGAGCGCACGCTTTGCATGTGTGAGGCCCCGGGTTCAATCCCCGGCATCTCCAGCCTTTGATTTAAACCGGCCTTGTCGGCACATGGTGAGATGGTTGTGACCAGGTGCAAAACCCTGCTGAGTGCTTCTCTGGACGGGGCAAAATTAGTGGCAGCAATCAAGATTTTTCTTGGAAGCATACTAACCACATATTTCGACTTGCGGTTGACATTGGCTGTCTACTGTACATGTGAAGCTTATAGGATGACTCCACTTTCATGGGAAGCAAATAAGAAAATATAGCATATACAATTGCAACACACGCCGTATTAAAAAGGGACCTTTCCATTTCAAACTGCAGCACTGTCATTTTCTGTACAATTCAATGCAATAAGGCAACCTAAAGGAGTTGCGTACAAAGTTGGTATAGGGAACGCCTTCAGAGATGTCATTTACTGCTTGTGTGATTGGCTCACTGATTTTCCCAGATGTCTGCACTAAGATACAAGTCAGATTCTAGTCATCCTCTGCAACAAAAATGTCAGCTCACCTGAGATTCTCCTCAAGGGTTAATCACATCTAAGGGAACGCAGGCCATGACACTCTCCCCATTATAGCCCCGCAAGTGCTTCATCTGATCTGAAGAAAAAAAAATAAAAAAATCACTCCCGTTCAGGAATCAGTCCTGCACAAGACATGATCTAACAAAGAGCAATTTCTTCAGAGCAGAAACAGGTAGGACTCTGCAACAAAGTTTGTTCAAATCCTTGCAATGTACACTGATCGCCAAAGGGAATTGTTTTTTTCTCAACAAAAGAGGAGTTATTCTTTTAAAGGCACGGTAAACCTTCCTCCCTGCAAAAATGATGCACTGATCATGTAGTTTGATAGTGTCATTTGTTGAACTGTACGCACAGTCTATAGTAGAGTAAATCTTCACATTCCTGTTTCAGCAGATTCTGTTTGTGCTGAAACATGAGGCATTCGGCATGGCTTTGCACGGGTTAAAGCATGACCCCTCTCTGTAGTGTGGAAACTGACACTTCCTGTGAAGAAACCACATTTTGCATAATCTCTGGCTCTCTCAGACTAGTGCTCATGCAGGTGAGAGCCACACAGTAATTAGATGTGACACAGGTACAGAGAGAACTCACTCGTGCAGCCGGGAGACGATGTGTCGTCAGCTAACTGACAAACACAAATCAGAAGAAACTGGGTTTCTTTTGGCTCTTGAAGGCCGATAGTCCTTCCTGGAAAAAAAAAGGAAGCTCTGTTTGGTTTTGGGAGGTGATGGAGGCCCTGAGAACTGCTAGTGGAACACAGATGTGAGGGACTGCTGCAAAGTTAAAGGTTGCAACATCGGGTAGAGTTTTGTGGAAATAATAAAGGCACAGAACCCTCTACACAAGAGGGGGATGTAGCTCAGTGGTAGAGCGCACGCTTTGCATGTGTGAGGCCCCGGGTTCAATCCCCGGCATCTCCAACCAATCCTTCACGATGAGGCAGAATGGTCCCCTGGGCGAAGCCCCCACCCGGCTCCCCAAATGAGCTCTTTGCGCAATACAGACTTAATGGTAAATGGAAGGCCGTTTCCCTTTTATACAGTAAATATGCAAAGCCCAATGGAGGAACATTTTTCAATCTGGAGACTCTGGGAGCCTCTTAACCGACACACACAAATCATGATAAACAGGCTTACTTCTGTCTCCCAAAGGTTACAGGTGCTCCACAGCTAATTTTTCAGAGGACGGTGAAAGGTGTGTGAAGGAGCCCTCAAAATAGCACTCTCTTGAAACTCAGTAATCTAAGCAGTAATTGGTCGATTCCATACTTCATTTTCCAGTCACTCCCTGATCGTCATGACTCATGACATACTGAAATCAATGCCATAGCAGTCTGCACTTCCACATATTGGCTGCTTTTGTACATGTACTACTACTATGATAAATTCCCCCGTAGACTGTGTAAACTGACTATTGCGAAAGGACAAGCATCCCTTGGCCAAGCTCGTATAAATATCCGGGTGGCACTTATGATACTCCAAGGGAAGCAGCCGCAACTCAGATGCTGCTACACAGGTACATGACTAAAAAACATTTTGCCACAACAACCCTTACATACACATTTCTGGGCTCACCCTCCTAAGCCATTAACATATAGGAGTGGAGAAGACAGACTGGGGTTGTTAACTTTGACCTTTGTCTCATTTTGCACTTTTGCATCACACCAAGCATAGCGCCACTACGGAGCATGGGGGATGTAGCTCAGTGGTAGAGCGCACGCTTCGCATGTGTGAGGTCCCGGGCTCAACCCCCGGCATCTCCACTCTTTATCTCAAACAGAGTTAAGTCACCCTCCAGCACATGCTGCTTTGCCTAATGATCATCGCAATGGACTTTGACCCTGATGAGAACTTGTCTGGATTGGTAAAAAATGGTGGAATTAATAGGAAACAAGCCGCAAGGAAGAATTCCCTAGAAAGCATTCTGACCGCTCTGTTTCGACTTGTTGTTAACGTTGGCGCCTTGCTGTTCCCATGAAAAGTGCATGCAAACCATGTGTTTTGTAGCTATTTGTCCAACAGCTACCTCACAGTGGAAATGGGCAACAAAACTTCTCCATGCACTGTCAAATGCAAAAATCTACATTTTAACCATCTGAATCTCCATTGTGTCTGCGTCTCTTTATGGTCTGTTGGAAAGGGAATTTGTGTTTCTCTTTTTCCTTTTGCAAAAACAGCCAGTCTTCATTGTTTCCATGAGTTTCTGGTAGCCAGCTGACAAACACAAATAGGAATAAGCCGGGTTTCTTCTGTCTCTCCAAAGTCCAAGTTCCTCCTGAAAAGAAAAGAAAAAACCAAGCTGTGGTTGGAATTGGGAAGTGAAGGAACCCAAACTACTGCTTTGGAATGCTAGTGGGAGGGCCTGGTGCCGAGATCAAGGGTGCCGCACTATGTACTGTTTTGTGAGGAAAAAAAGGCACACAGTCTAGGTTAGCAAAGGGGATGTAGCTCAGTGGTAGAGCGCACGCTTTGCATGTGTGAGGCCCCGGGTTCAATCCCCGGCATCTCCAGCCCTTGCTTTAAACGGCCTTGTCGGCACATGGTGAGATGGTTGTCACCAGGTGCAAAACCCTGCTGAGTGCTTCTCTGGACGGGGCAAAATTAGTGGCAGCAATCAAGACTTTTCTTGGAAGCATACTAACCACATATTTCGACTTGCGGTTGACATTGGCTGTCTACTGTACATGTGAAGCTTATAGGATGACTCCACTTTCATGGGAAGCAAATAAGAAAATATAGCATATACAATTGCAACACACGCCGTATTAAAAAGGGACCTTTCCATTTCAAACTGCAGCACTGTCATTTTCTGTACAATTCAATGCAATAAGGCAACCTAAAGGAGTTGCGTACAAAGTTGGTATAGGGAACGCCCTCAGAGATGTCATTTACTGCTTGTGTGATTGGCTCACTGATTTTCCCAGATGTCTGCACTAAGATACAAGTCAGATTCTAGTCATCCTCTGCAACAAAAATGTCAGCTCACCTGAGATTCTCCTCAAGGGTTAATCACATCTAAGGGAACGCAGGCCATGACACTCTCCCCATTATAGCCCCGCAAGTGCTTCATCTGATCTGAAGAAAAAAAAATAAAAAAATCACTCCCGTTCAGGAATCAGTCCTGCACAAGACATGATCTAACAAAGAGCAATTTCTTCAGAGCAGAAACAGGTAGGACTCTGCAACAAAGTTTGTTCAAATCCTTGCAATGTACACTGATCACCAAAGGGAATTGTTTTTTTCTCAACAAAAGAGGAGTTATTCTTTTAAAGGCACGGTAAACCTTCCTCCCTGCAAAAATGATGCACTGATCATGTAGTTTGATAGTGTCATTTGTTGAACTGTACGCACAGTCTATAGTAGAGTAAATCTTCACATTCCTGTTTCAGCAGATTCTGTTTGTGCTGAATCATTTGGCATTTGGCATGGCTTTGCACGGGTTAATGCATGACCCCTCTCTGTAGTGTGGAAACTGACACTTCCTGTGAAGAAACCACATTTCGCATAATCTCTGGCTCTCTCAGACTAGTGCTCATGCAGGTGAGAGCCACACAGTAATTAGATGTGACACAGGTACAGGGAGAACTCACTCGTGCAGCCGGGAGACGATGTGTCGTCAGCTAACTGACAAACACAAATCAGAAGAAACTGGGTTTCTTTTGGCTCTTGAAGGCCGATAGTCCTTCCTGGAAAAAAAAAGGAAGCTCTGTTTGGTTTTGGGAAGTGATGGAGGCCCTGAGAACTGCTAGTGGAACACAGATGTGAGGGACTGCTGCAAAGTTAAAGGTTGCAACATCGGGTAGAGTTTTGTGGAAAAAATAAAGGCACAGAACCCTCTACACAAGAGGGGGATGTAGCTCAGTGGTAGAGCGCACGCTTTGCATGTGTGAGGCCCCGGGTTCAGTCCCCGGCATCTCCAACCAATCCTTCACGATGAGGCAGAATGGTCCCCTGGGCGAAGCCCCCACCCGGCTCCCCAAATGAGCTCTTTGCGCAATACAGACTTAATGGTAAATGGAAGGCCGTTTCCCTTTTATACAGTAAATATGCAAAGCCCAATGGAGGAACATTTTTCAATCTGGAGACTCTGGGAGCCTCTTAACCGACACACACAAATCATGATAAACAGGCTTACTTCTGTCTCCCAAAGGTTACAGGTGCTCCACAGCTAATTTTTCAGAGGACGGTGAAAGGTGTGTGAAGGAGCCCTCAAAATAGCACTCTCTTGAAACTCAGTAATCTAAGCAGTAATTGGTCGATTCCATACTTCATTTTCCAGTCACTCCCTGATCGTCATGACTCATGACATACTGAAATCAATGCCATAGCAGTCTGCACTTCCACATATTGGCTGTTTTTGTACATGTACTACTACTATGATAAATTCCCCCGTAGACTGTGTAAACTGACTATTGCGAAAGGACAAGCATCCCTTGGCCAAGCTCGTATAAATATCCGGGTGGCACTTATGATACTCCAAGGGAAGCAGCCGCAACTCAGATGCTGCTACACAGGTACATGACTAAAAAACATTTTGCCACAACAACCCTTACATACACATTTCTGGGCTCACCCTCCTAAGCCATTAACATATAGGAGTGGAGAAGACAGACTGGGGTTGTTAACTTTGACCTTTGTCTCATTTTGCACTTTTGCATCACACCAAGCATAGCGCCACTATAGAGCATGGGGGATGTAGCTCAGTGGTAGAGCGCACACTTTGCATGTGTAAGGTCCCGGGTTCAACCCCTGGCATCTCCACCCTTTATCTCAAACAGAGTTAAGTCACCCTCCAGCACATGCTGCTTTGCCTAATGATCAGCGCAATGGACTTTGACCCTGATGAGAACTTGTCTGGATTGGTAAAAAATGGTGGCATTAATAGGAAACAAGCCGCAAGGAAGAATTCCCTAGAAAGCATTCTGACCGCTCTATTTCGACTTGTTGTTAACGTTGGCGCCTTGCTGTTCCCATGAAAAGTGCATGCAAACCATGTGTTTTGTAGCTATTTGTCCAACAGCTACCTCACAGGGGAAATGGGCAACAAAACTTCTCCCTGCACTGTCAAATGCAAAAATCTACATTTTAACCATCTGAATCTCCATTGTGTCTGCATCTCTTTATGGTCTGTTGGAAAGGGATTTTGTGTTTCTCTTTTTCCTTTTGCAAAAACAGCCAGTCTTCATTGTTTCCATGAGTTTCTGGTAGCCAGCTGACAAACACAAATAGGAATAAGCCGGGTTTCTTCTGTATCTCCAAAGTCCAAGTTCCTCCTGAAAAGAAAAAAAAAACCAAGCTGTGGTTGGAATTGGGAAGTGAAGGAACCCAAACTACTGCTTTGGAATGCTAGTGGGAGGGCCTGGTGCGAGATCAAGGGTGCCGCACTATGTACTGTTTTGTGAGGAAAAAAAGGCACACAGTCTAGGTTAGCAAGGGGGATGTAGCTCAGTGGTAGAGCGCACGCCTTGCATGTGTGAGGCCCCGGGTTCAAACCCCGGCATCTCCAATCTTTGCTTTAAACGGCCTTGTCGGCACATGGTGAGATGGTTGTGACCAGGTGCAAAACCCTGGTGAGTGCTTCTCTGGACGGGGCAAAATTAGTGGCAGCAATCAAGATTTTTCTTGGAAGCATACTAACCACATATTTCGACTTGCGGTTGACATTGGCTGTCTACTGTACATGTGAAGCTTATAGGATGACTCCACTTTCATGGGAAGCAAATAAGAAAATATAGCATATACAATTGCAACACACGCCGTATTAAAAAGGGACCTTTCCATTTCAAACTGCAGCACTGTCATTTTCTGTACAATTCAATGCAATAAGGCAACCTGAAGGAGTTGCGTACAAAGTTGGTATAGGGAACGCCCTCAGAGATGTCATTTACTGCTTGTGTGATTGGCTCACTGATTTTCCCAGATGTCTGCACTAAGATACAAGTCAGATTCTAGTCATCCTCTGCAACAAAAATGTCAGCTCACCTGAGATTCTCCTCAAGGGTTAATCACATCTAAGGGAACGCAGGCCATGACACTCTCCCCATTATAGCCCCGCAAGTGCTTCATCTGATCTGAAGAAAAAAAAAAATCACTCCCGTTCAGGAATCAGTCCTGCACAAGACATGATCTAACAAAGAGCAATTTCTTCAGAGCAGAAACAGGTAGGACTCTGCAACAAAGTTTGTTCAAATCCTTGCAATGTACACTGATCACCAAAGGGAATTGTTTTTTTCTCAACAAAAGAGGAGTTATTCTTTTAAAGGCACGGTAAACCTTCCTCCCTGCAAAAATGATGCACTGATCATGTAGTTTGATAGTGTCATTTGTTGAACTGTACGCACAGTCTATAGTAGAGTAAATCTTCACATTCCTGTTTCAGCAGATTCTGTTTGTGCTGAATCATTTGGCATTTGGCATGGCTTTGCACGGGTTAATGCATGACCCCTCTCTGTAGTGTGGAAACTGACACTTCCTGTGAAGAAACCACATTTCGCATAATCTCTGGCTCTCTCAGACTAGTGCTCATGCAGGTGAGAGCCACACAGTAATTAGATGTGACACAGGTACAGGGAGAACTCACTCGTGCAGCCGGGAGACGATGTGTCGTCAGCTAACTGACAAACACAAATCAGAAGAAACTGGGTTTCTTTTGGCTCTTGAAGGCCGATAGTCCTTCCTGGAAAAAAAAAGGAAGCTCTGTTTGGTTTTGGGAAGTGATGGAGGCCCTGAGAACTGCTAGTGGAACACAGATGTGAGGGACTGCTGCAAAGTTAAAGGTTGCAACATCGGGTAGAGTTTTGTGGAAAAAATAAAGGCACAGAACCCTCTACACAAGAGGGGGATGTAGCTCAGTGGTAGAGCGCACGCTTTGCATGTGTGAGGCCCCGGGTTCAATCCCCGGCATCTCCAACCAATCCTTCACGATGAGGCAGAATGGTCCCCTGGGCGAAGCCCCCACCCGGCTCCCCAAATGAGCTCTTTGCGCAATACAGACTTAATGGTAAATGGAAGGCCGTTTCCCTTTTATACAGTAAATATGCAAAGCCCAATGGAGGAACATTTTTCAATCTGGAGACTCTGGGAGCCTCTTAACCGACACACACAAATCATGATAAACAGGCTTACTTCTGTCTCCCAAAGGTTACAGGTGCTCCACAGCTAATTTTTCAGAGGACGGTGAAAGGTGTGTGAAGGAGCCCTCAAAATAGCACTCTCTTGAAACTCAGTAATCTAAGCAGTAATTGGTCGATTCCATACTTCATTTTCCAGTCACTCCCTGATCGTCATGACTCATGACATACTGAAATCAATGCCATAGCAGTCTGCACTTCCACATATTGGCTGCTTTTGTACATGTACTACTACTATGATAAATTCCCCCGTAGACTGTGTAAACTGACTATTGCGGAAGGACAAGCATCCCTTGGCCAAGCTCGTATAAATATCCGGGTGGCACTTATGATACTCCAAGGGAAGCAGCCGCAACTCAGATGCTGCTACACAGGTACATGACTAAAAAACATTTTGCCACAACAACCCTTACATACACATTTCTGGGCTCACCCTCCTAAGCCATTAGCATGTAGGAGTGGAGAAGACAGACTGGGGTTGTTAACTTTGACCTTTGTCTCAGTTTGCACTTTTGCATCACACGAAGCATAGCGCCGCTACAGAGCATGGGGGATGTAGCTCAGTGGTAGAGCGCACGCTTCGCATGTGTGAGGTCCCGGGTTCAACCCCTGGCATCTCCACTCTTTATCTCAAACAGAGTTAAGTCACCCTCCAGCACATGCTGCTTTGCCTAATGATCAGCGCAATGGATTTTGACCCTGATGAGAACTTGTCTGGATTGGTAAAAAATGGTGGCATTAATAGGAAACAAGCCGCAAGGAAGAATTCCCTAGAAAGCATTCTGACCGCTCTATTTCGACTTGTTGTTAACGTTGGCGCCTTGCTGTTCCCATGAAAAGTGCATGCAAACCATGTGTTTTGTAGCTATTTGTCCAACAGCTACCTCACAGTGGAAATGGGCAACAAAACTTCTCCCTGCACTGTCAAATGCAAAAATCTACATTTTAACCATCTGAATCTCCATTGTGTCTGCGTCTCTTTATGGTCTGTTGGAAAGGGAATTTGTGTTTCTCTTTTTCCTTTTGCAAAAACAGCCAGTCTTCATTGTTTCCATGAGTTTCTGGTAGCCAGCTGACAAACACAAATAGGAATAAGCCGGGTTTCTTCTGTCTCTCCAAAGTCCAAGTTCCTCCTGAAAAGAAAAGAAAAACCAAGCTGTGGTTGGAATTGGGAAGTGAAGGAACCCAAACTACTGCTTTGGAATGCTAGTAGGAGGGCCTGGTGCCGAGATCAAGGGTGCCGCACTATGTACTGTTTTGTGAGGAAAAAAAGGCACACAGTCTAGGTTAGCAAGGGGGATGTAGCTCAGTGGTAGAGCGCACGCTTTGCATATGTGAGGCCCCGGGTTCAATCCCCGGCATCTCCAGCCTTTGCTTTAAACCGGCCTTGTCGGCACATGGTGAGATGGTTGTGACCAGGTGCAAAACCCTGCTGAGTGCTTCTCTGGACGGGGCAAAATTAGTGGCAGCAATCAAGATTTTTCTTGGAAGCATACTAACCACATATTTCGACTTGCGGTTGACATTGGCTGTCTACTGTACATGTGAAGCTTATAGGATGACTCCACTTTCATGGGAAGCAAATAAGAAAATATAGCATATACAATTGCAACACACGCCGTATTAAAAAGGGACCTTTCCATTTCAAACTGCAGCACTGTCATTTTCTGTACAATTCAATGCAATAAGGCAACCTAAAGGAGTTGCGTACAAAGTTGGTATAGGGAACGCCTTCAGAGATGTCATTTACTGCTTGTGTGATTGGCTCACTGATTTTCCCAGATGTCTGCACTAAGATACAAGTCAGATTCTAGTCATCCTCTGCAACAAAAATGTCAGCTCACCTGAGATTCTCCTCAAGGGTTAATCACATCTAAGGGAACGCAGGCCATGACACTCTCCCCATTATAGCCCCGCAAGTGCTTCATCTGATCTGAAGAAAATAAAATAAAAAAATCACTCCCGTTCAGGAATCAGTCCTGCACAAGACATGATCTAACAAAGAGCAATTTCTTCAGAGCAGAAACAGGTAGGACTCTGCAACAAAGTTTGTTCAAATCCTTGCAATGTACACTGATCGCCAAAGGGAATTGTTTTTTTCTCAACAAAAGAGGAGTTATTCTTTTAAAGGCACGATAAACCTTCCTCCCTGCAAAAATGATGCACTGATCATGTAGTTTGATAGTGTCATTTGTTGAACTGTACGCACAGTCTATAGTAGAGTAAATCTTCACATTCCTGTTTCAGCAGATTCTGTTTGTGCTGAATCATTAGGCATTCGGCATGGCTTTGCACGGGTTAATGCATGACCCCTCTCTGTAGTGTGGAAACTGACACTTCCTGTGAAGAAACCACATTTCACATAATCTCTGGCTCTCTCAGACTAGTGCTCATGCAGGTGAGAGCCACACAGTAATTAGATGTGACACAGGTACAGGGAGAACTCACTCGTGCAGGCGGGAGACGATGTGTCGTCAGCTAACTGACAAACACAAATCAGAAGAAACTGGGTTTCTTTTGGCTCTTGAAGGCCGATAGTCCTTCCTGGAAAAAAAAAGGAAGCTCTGTTTGGTTTTGGGAAGTGATGGAGGCCCTGAGAACTGCTAGTGGAACACAGATGTGAGGGACTGCTGCAAAGTTAAAGGTTGCAACATCGGGTAGAGTTTTGTGGAAAAAATAAAGGCACAGAACCCTCTACACAAGAGGGGGATGTAGCTCAGTGGTAGAGCGCACGCTTTGCATGTGTGAGGCCCCGGGTTCAATCCCCGGCATCTCCAACCAATCCCTCACGATGAGGCAGAATGGTCCCCTGGGCGAAGCCCCCACCCGGCTCCCCAAATGAGCTCTTTGCGCAATACAGACTTAATGGTAAATGGAAGGCCGTTTCCCTTTTATACAGTAAATATGCAAAGCCCAATGGAGGAACATTTTTCAATCTGGAGACTCTGGGAGCCTCTTAACCGACACACACAAATCATGATAAACAGGCTTACTTCTGTCTCCCAAAGGTTACAGGTGCTCCACAGCTAATTTTTCAGAGGACGGTGAAAGGTGTGTGAAGGAGCCCTCAAAATAGCACTTTCTTGAAACTCAGTAATCTAAGCAGTAATTGGTCGATTCCATACTTCATTTTCCAGTCACTCCCTGATCGTCATGACTCATGACATACTGAAATCAATGCCATAGCAGTCTGCACTTCCACATATTGGCTGCTTTTGTACATGTACTACTACTATGATAAATTCCCCCGTAGACTGTGTAAACTGACTATTGCGGAAGGACAAGCATCCCTTGGCCAAGCTCGTATAAATATCCGGGTGGCACTTATGATACTCCAAGGGAAGCAGCCGCAACTCAGATGCTGCTACACAGGTACATGACTAAAAAACATTTTGCCACAACAACCCTTACATACACATTTCTGGGCTCACCCTCCTAAGCCATTAACATGTAGGAGTGGAGAAGACAGACTGGGGTTGTTAACTTTGACCTTTGTCTCATTTTGCACTTTTGCATCACACCAAGCATAGCACCACTACAGAGCATGGGGGATGTAGCTCAGTGGTAGAGCGCACGCTTCGCATGTGTGAGGTCCCGGGCTCAACCCCCGGCATCTCCACTCTTTATCTCAAACAGAGTTAAGTCACCCTCCAGCACATGCTGCTTTGCCTAATGATCAGCGCAATGGACTTTGACCCTGATGAGAACTTGTCTGGATTGGTAAAAAATGGTGGCATTAATAGGAAACAAGCCGCAAGGAAGAATTCCCTAGAAAGCATTCTGACCGCTCTATTTCGACTTGCTGTTAACGTTGGCGCCTTGCTGTTCCCATGAAAAGTGCATGCAAACCATGTGTTTTGTAGCTATTTGTCCAACAGATACCTCACAGTGGAAATGGGCAACAAAACTTCTCCCTGCACTGTCAAATGCAAAAATCTACATTTTAACCATCTGAATCTCCATTGTGTCTGCGTCTCTTTATGGTCTGTTGGAAAGGGAATTTGTGTTTCTCTTTTTCCTTTTGCAAAAACAGCCAGTCTTCATTGTTTCCATGAGTTTCTGGTAGCCAGCTGACAAACACAAATAGGAATAAGCCGGGATTCTTCTGTCTCTCCAAAGTCCAAGTTCCTCCTGAAAAGAAAAAAAAACCAAGCTGTGGTTGGAATTGGGAAGTGAAGGAACCCAAACTACTGCTTTGGAATGCTAGTGGGAGGGCCTGGTGCCGAGATCAAGGGTGCCGCACTATGTACGGTTTTGTGAGGAAAAAAAGGCACACAGTCTAGGTTAGCAAGGGGGATGTAGCTCAGTGGTAGAGCGCACGCTTTGCATGTGTGAGGCCCCGGGTTCAATCCCCAGCATCTCCAGCCTTTGCTTTAAACCGGCCTTGTCAGCACATGGTGAGATGGTTGTGACCAGGTGCAAAACCCTGCTGAGTGCTTCTCTGGACGGGGCAAAATTAGTGGCAGCAATCAAGACTTTTCTTGGAAGCATACTAACCACATATTTCGACTTGCGGTTGACATTGGCTGTCTACTGTACATGTGAAGCTTATAGGATGACTCCACTTTCATGGGAAGCAAATAAGAAAATATAGCATATACAATTGCAACTCACGCCGTATTAAAAAGGGACCTTTCCATTTCAAACTGCAGCACTGTCATTTTCTGTACAATTCAATGCAATAAGGCAACCTAAAGGAGTTGCGTACAAAGTTGGTATAGGGAACGCCTTCAGAGATGTCATTTACTGCTTGTGTGATTGGCTCACTGATTTTCCCAGATGTCTGCACTAAGATACAAGTCAGATTCTAGTCATCCTCTGCAACAAAAATGTCAGCTCACCTGAGATTCTCCTCAAGGGTTAATCACATCTAAGGGAACGCAGGCCATGAGACTCTCCCCATTATAGCCCCGCAAGTGCTTCATCTGATCTGAAGAAAAAAAAAAAAAAAAATCACTCCCGTTCAGGAATCAGTCCTGCACAAGACATGATCTAACAAAGAGCAATTTCTTCAGAGCAGAAACAGGTAGGACTCTGCAACAAAGTTTGTTCAAATCCTTGCAATGTACACTGATCGCCAAAGGGAATTGTTTTTTTCTCAACAAAAGAGGAGTTATTCTTTTAAAGGCACGGTAAACCTTCCTCCCTGCAAAAATGATGCACTGATCATGTAGTTTGATAGTGTCATTTGTTGAACTGTACGCACAGTCTATAGTAGAGTAAATCTTCACATTCCTGTTTCAGCAGATTCTGTTTGTGCTGAATCATTAGGCATTCGGCATGGCTTTGCACGGGTTAATGCATGACCCCTCTCTGTAGTGTGGAAACTGACACTTCCTGTGAAGAAACCACATTTCACGTAATCTCTGGCTCTCTCAGACTAGTGCTCATGCAGGTGAGAGCCACACAGTAATTAGATGTGACACAGGTACAGGGAGAACTCACTCGTGCAGGCGGGAGACGATGTGTCGTCAGCTAACTGACAAACACAAATCAGAAGAAACTGGGTTTCTTTCGGCTCTTGAAGGCCGATAGTCCTTCCTGGAAAAAAAAGGAAGCTCTGTTTGGTTTTGGGAAGTGATGGAGGCCCTGAGAACTGCTAGTGGAACACAGATGTGAGGGACTGCTGCAAAGTTAAAGGTTGCAACATCGGGTAGAGTTTTGTGGAAAAAATAAAGGCACAGAACCCTCTACACACGAGGGGGATGTAGCTCAGTGGTAGAGCGCACGCTTTGCATGTGTGAGGCCCCGGGTTCAATCCCCGGCATCTCTAACCAATCCTTCACGATGAGGCAGAATGGTCCCCTGGGCGAAGCCCCCACCCGGCTCCCCAAATGAGCCCTTTGCGCAATACAGACTTAATGGTAAATGGAAGGCCGTTTCCCTTTTATACAGTAAATATGCAAAGCCCAATGGAGGAACATTTTTCAATCTGGAGACTCTGGGAGCCTCTTAACCGACACACACAAATCATGATAAACAGGCTTACTTCTGTCTCCCAAAGGTTACAGGTGCTCCACAGCTAATTTTTCAGAGGACGGTGAAAGGTGTGTGAAGGAGCCCTCAAAATAGCACTCTCTTGAAACTCAGTAATCTAAGCAGTAATTGGTCGATTCCATACTTCATTTTCCAGTCACTCCCTGATTGTCATGACTCATGACATACTGAAATCAATGCCATAGCAGTCTGCACTTCCACATATTGGCTGCTTTTGTACATGTACTACTACTATGATAAATTCCCCCGTAGACTGTGTAAACTGACTATTGCGGAAGGACAAGCATCCCTTGGCCAAGCTCGTATAAATATCCGGGTGGCACTTATGATACTCCAAGGGAAGCAGCCGCAACTCAGATTCTGCTACACAGGTACATGACTAAAAAACATTTTGCCACAACAACCCTTACATACACATTTCTGGGCTCACCCTCCTAAGCCATTAGCATGTAGGAGTGGAGAAGACAGACTGGGGTTGTTAACTTTGACCTTTGTCTCATTTTGCACTTTTGCATCACACCAAGCATAGCACCACTACAGAGCATGGGGGATGTAGCTCAGTGGTAGAGCGCACGCTTCGCATGTGTGAGGTCCCGGGCTCAACCCCCGGCATCTCCACTCTTTATCTCAAACAGAGTTAAGTCACCCTCCAGCACATGCTGCTTTGCCTAATGATCAGCGCAATGGACTTTGACCCTGATGAGAACTTGTCTGGATTGGTAAAAAATGGTGGCATTAATAGGAAACAAGCCGCAAGGAAGAAATCCCTAGGAAGCATTCTGACCGCTCTATTTCGACTTGTTGTTAACGTTGGCGCCTTGCTGTTCCCATGAAAAGTGCATGCAAACCATGTGTTTTGTAGCTATTTGTCCAACAGCTACCTCACAGTGGAAATGGGCAACAAAACTTCTCCCTGCACTGTCAAATGCAAAAATCTACATTTTAACCATCTGAATCTCCATTGTGTCTGCGTGTCTTTATGGTCTGTTGGAAAGGGAATTTGTGTTTCTCTTTTTCCTTTTGCAAAAACAGCCAGTCTTCATTGTTTCCATGAGTTTCTGGTAGCCAGCTGACAAACACAAATAGGAATAAGCCGGGTTTCTTCTGTCTCTCCAAAGTCCAAGTTCCTCCTGAAAAGAAAAGAAAAACCAAGCTGTGGTTGGAATTGGGAAGTGAAAGAACCCAAACTACTGCTTTGGAATGCTAGTGGGAGGGCCTGGTGCCGAGATCAAGGGTGCCGCACTATGTACTGTTTTGTGAGGAAAAAAAGGCACACAGCCTAGGTTAGCAAGGGGGATGTAGCTCAGTGGTAGAGCGCACGCTTTGCATGTGTGAGGCCCCGGGTTCAATCCCCGGCATCTCCAACCAATCCTTCACAATGAGGCAGAATGGTCCCCTGGGTGAAGCCCCCACCCGGTTCCCCAAATGAGCTCTTTGAGCAATACAGACTTAATGGTAAACGCAAGACTGGAAGGCCGTTTCCCTTTTATACAGTAAATATGCAAAGCCCAATGGAGGAACATTTTTCAATCTGGAGACTCTGGGAGCCTCTTAACCGACACACACAAATCATGATAAACAGGCTTACTTCTGTCTCCCAAAGGTTACAGGTGCTCCACAGCTAATTTTTCAGAGGACGGTGAAAGGTGTCTGAAGGAGCCCTCAAAATAGCACTCTCTTGAAACTCAGTAATCTAAGCAGTAATTGGTCGATTCCATACTTCATTTTCCAGTCACTCCCTGATCGTCATGACTCATGACATACTGAAATCAATGCCATAGCAGTCTGCACTTCCACATATTGGCTGCTTTTGTACATGTACTACTACTATGATAAATTCCCCCGTAGACTGTGTAAACTGACTATTATGGAAGGACAAGCATCCCTTGGCCAAGCTCGTATAAATATCTGGGTGGCACTTATGATACTCCAAGGGAAGCAGCCGCAACTCAGATGCTGCTACACAGGTACATGACTAAAAAACATTTTGCCACAACAACCCTTACATACACATTTGTGGGCTCACCCTCCTAAGCCATTAGCATGTAGGAGTGGAGAAGACAGACTGGGGTTGTTAACTTTGACCTTTGTCTCATTTTGCACTTTTGCATCACACGAAGCATAGAGCCACTACAGAGCATGGGGGATGTAGCTCAGTGGTAGAGCGCACGCTTCGCATGTGTGAGGTCCTGAGTTCAACCCCCGGCATCTCCACTCTTTATCTCAAACAGAGTTAAGTCACCCTCCAGCACATGCTGCTTTGCCTAATGATCAGCGCAATGGACTTTGACCCTGATGAGAACTTGTCTGGATTGGTAAAAAATGGTGGCATTAATAGGAAACAAGCCGCAAGGAAGAATTCCCTAGAAAGCATTCTGACCGCTCTATGTTGTTAACGTTGGCACCTTGCTGTTCCCATGAAAAGTGCATGCAAACCATGTGTTTTGTAGCTATTTGTCCAACAGCTACCTCACAGTGGAAATGGGCAACAAAACTTCTCCCTGCACTGTCAAATGCAAAAATCGACATTTTAACCATCTGAATCTCCATTGTGTCTGCGTCTCTTTATGGTCTGTTGGAAAGGGAATTTGTGTTTCTCTTTTTCCTTTTGCAAAAACAGCCAGTCTTCATTGTTTCCATGAGTTTCTTGTAGCCAGCTGACAAACACAAATAGGAATAAGCCGGGTTTCTTCTGTCTCTCCAAAGTCCAAGTTCCTCCTGAAAAGAAAAAAAAAAACAAGCTGTGGTTGGAATTGGGAAGTGAAGGAACCCAAACTACTGCTTTGGAATGCTAGTGGGAGGGCCTGGTGCCGAGATCAAGGGTGCCGCACTATGTACTGTTTTGTGAGGAAAAAAAGGCACACAGTCTAGGTTAGCAAGGGGGATGTAGCTCAGTGGTAGAGCGCACGCTTTGCATGTGTGAGGCCCCAGGTTCAATCCCCGGTATCTCCAGCCTTTGCTTTAAACCGGCCTTGTCGGCACATGGTGAGATGGTTGTGACCAGGTGCAAAACCCTGCTGAGTGCTTCTCTGGATGGGGCAAAATTAGTGGCAGCAATCAAGATTTTTCTTGGAAGCATACTAACCACATATTTCGACCTGCGGTTGACATTGGCTGTCTACTGTACATGTGAAGCTTATAGGATGACTCCACTTTCATGGGAAGCAAATAAGAAAATATAGCATATACAATTGCAACACACGCCGTATTAAAAAGGGACCTTTCCATTTCAAACTGCAGCACTGTCATTTTCTGTACAATTCAATGCAATAAGGCAACCTGAAGGAGTTGCGTACAAAGTTGGTATAGGGAACGCCCTCAGAGATGTCATTTACTGCTTGTGTGATTGGCTCACTGATTTTCCCAGATGTCTGCACTAAGATACAAGTCAGATTCTAGTCATCCTCTGCAACAAAAATGTCAGCTCACCTGAGATTCTCCTCAAGGGTTAATCACATCTAAGGGAACGCAGGCCATGACACTCTCCCCATTATAGCCCCGCAAGTGCTTCATCTGATCTGAAGAAAAAAAAATAAAAAAATCACTCCCGTTCAGGAATCAGTCCTGCACAAGACATGATCTAACAAAGAGCAATTTCTTCAGAGCAGAAACAGGTAGGACTCTGCAACAAAATTTGTTTCAAATCCTTGCAATGTACACTGATCGCCCAAGGGAATTGTTTTTTTCTCAACAAAAGAGGAGTTATTCTTTTAAAGGCACGGTAAACCTTCCTCCCTGCAAAAATGATGCACTGATCATGTAGTTTGATAGTGTCATTTGTTGAACTGTACGCACAGTCTATAGTAGAGTAAATCTTCACATTCCTGTTTCAGCAGATTCTGTTTGTGCTGAAACATGAGGCATTCGACATGGCTTTGCACGGGTTAATGCATGACCCCTCTCTGTAGTGTGGAAACTGACACTTCCTGTGAAGAAACCACATTTCACATAATCTCTGGCTCTCTCAGACTAGTGCTCATGCAGGTGAGAGCCACACAGTAATTAGATGTGACACAGGTACAGAAAGAACTCACTCGTGCAGCCGGGAAACACAAATCAGAAGAAACTGGGTTTCTTTTGGCTCTTGAAGGCCGATAGTCCTTCCTGGAAAAAAAAAGGAAGCTCTGTTTGGTTTTGGGAAGTGATGGAGGCCCTGAGAACTGCTAGTGGAACACAGATGTGAGGGACTGCTGCAAAGTTAAAGGTTGCAACATCGGGTAGAGTTTTGTGGAAAAAATAAAGGCACAGAACCCTCTACACAAGAGGGGGATGTAGCTCAGTGGTAGAGCGCACGCTTTGCATGTGTGAGGCCCCGGGTTCCATACTTCATTTTCCAGTCAACAACAGAGGGGAAAGTGAACAGCCCTGTCTGGTTCCATTTGACATTGAAAAAGTCTCTGATCTTTCTCCATTTACCATTACCATCGCGGACGGTCCTTCATACAATCTTCCAATCCACTTTCTCATCCTAATACCCAATCCCAGGACCTCTAGTGTATCCATCATAAAGCTCCAGTTAACCCTATCGAACGCCTTCTCCGCATCTATCGAGAGCAGCACTACTGGATTTTTTTCCATTTTACTTTTATGCATAAGCAACAGGGATCTCAACCCATTATCTCGACCCCCTCTTCCTCTAACAAAGCCCACCTGATCTCCATGTATCCAATCTGGCATCAGATCTTTTAGCCTATTCGCCAACACCTTTGCATACAACTTCGTATCTATGTTCAGTAGCGATATCGGTCTATAACTTGAGCACTGGGTGATGTCTTTACCTTCCTTATGTATTAGAACCACCTGTGCCAGTAGGGATTCCTGTCTTATCTCCATCTCTCCCCCCAGCGCGTCCATATATAACTTTAACTTAGGTAGCAGTAAGTCACTGTATTTTTTATAAAAGCTCACGGTATACCCGTCTGGACCAGGGCTTTTTCCCTTCATAAAGCTTTTTAATGCTATTTTTAGTTCTTCCTGTGTAATTTCAGATTCTAAGGAGTTTAATAGTTCTTCACTTAATTTTGGTAGTCCTGCATTTCTTAAATAGTCCCTTCTTTTTTCAATGTTTACCATTTTATCTTTATTTATAGCATCCTTGGGGGCAATATTATATAATTTACTGTAGTACTCCTTAAATACCTTTGCAATGTCTTTGGTTGAATGGACTAACTCTCCCTTGGAGTTTTTTATTTTATCTATGTAGTTCCTATTCTTCTTTCTCCTCAAGGCTCTCATCAGATACTTTCCCGATCTATCTCCCCATCTATATCTTTCCCCAGTATTCTTATTAAAAGTTCTCATTTTTTCTTCCTCCATTACTTTCTCTACTTCTTCCCTATTTTTTATCACTTTTTGCTCTCTTTCCTTATGTTGTTTTTATGTAGGAGTTCCATCTCAGCTATTTCCTTCAAAAGCCCACTAATCTTCTCTCGCCTTTCCCTTTTTTTCTTTGCCCCGATCGCAATAAGGATTCCTCTTATATATGCTTTATGCGCCTCCCACACTGTAGCTAGTGATACATCTCCCTTTTCATTTTCTTCAAAAGAACCTCTCTATCTCTTCTCTGATCTTCCGGTCGGTATCTTGGTCCATGAGGAGTGCCTCATTCAGCCTCCACGATAGGCTCCTATTAGGGCAATATATGTTTGCGAGCGTACACTCAGTGTCCTGCAATTTACCTTTCAAGAACAAAAACCTCCCCTCCGGGTCCGTCTTTCTATCCTCCAGTTCAAACCTAATGTTTTTTGCAATTCCTATAACCACACCCTTCGCTCTCTTAACTGGGGAATCTGCATAATACCATGTCGGGTGATGCCTAGAGTTCAGCTTAATATTTTTTTTTAACTCTAGGTGTGTTTCCTGCAAAAATACAACTGAGGCCTCTCTATATAGTCTAAATCTTTTACCTGGGCAATTTAACCCATTTACATTATGGGTTACAAACCGTATTTCCTCCATATTTTATTTGTCTTCTTCCTATTTTACCATTTCCTTTCTTCTTCCCCTTCCTTATACCTCTTCTCTCATACAAGATGTCAGTTTTAAAACCCCCTCTCCCTGCTCCCTCCCCAGTTCTCTCCCTCCCATCCACCCCTCCTCCCTCGCTCCACCTCCCCTCCCTCCCTCCCTCTCCCACCCCTCCCTTATTTAGGCTTTCCATTTGCCTATTCATCTTTTGAGGGATCCACCCCTCCATAGATGTATACGTTGGGGTTGAGCTCCACCCATACACGGCGCCCTCTACCCCCCCCCGGATACCCTTGGTCTATCTTTTAAGATTTCGTTAGGTTCCAGCAAAGTTCTAAAGTCTCAGAAGAATATTATAAAAAAACCCTTCTATATTAATAAAGAGAGAGAGAGAGGGGAGAAGAAGAAGAAAAAAACACAAAAAAACCCCCACAAATCTCCCCTATTAAATCCTTCTTCTAACTAATTTCCAATCTTCTTTTTCTCTAGCTTCACAATCCCCTTTTTCCTCCTCCTTCCCTGGGATCTCCACTATTTGTAAATCAAGTCTCTTAAAAAAGTCTCTCAAGTCTTCAGGGAATCTCAAATGGGCTGTTACTCCTTTCTTCCACCCGATTAAGCATTCTGGTATACCCCATCTATAGTGCACATTCTGGTTTCTCATCTGCTCTAACAGGGGTTTCAACGTTCTCCTTCTCCATATTGTCTCTGGTGTCAAGTCCGCATAAATCTGTATATCCATATCTTTATATTTGATATTTGCTTTTCCTTTTGTCTTTTTCCAAATCTCTTCTTTATCTCCTCTTATCTGGAATTGGACAATTATATCTCTTGGTTTCTCTATTCCACCTCTTTGTTGCATTCTTCCTACTCTATATGCACTTTCAAGATTCACCGCTTCTGTTTCTGGTTTATCCAATATAAAGTTTACAATTTTACATATTATGCTACGTATCTCTTCTCCCTTTATGAACTCTGGTACTCCTCTTACTCTGAGATTGTTTCTCCTATCTCTATTTTCTTGTACCTCCATCTTATAGAGTAGTTTCTTTTGTTCTTTCCTGATATCAAATTGTTCTCTTTTCCAGTTCAGATATATCTTGGGTGTGGTTTTTAACTCTTTCCTCTGTCTTCTCTACCCTCAATAATATCTGCCCCAGATCACTCCGAATATTTACCAGTTCTTGCTTTATCGTTCTTTCTAAATTTTTAAACATATCAGCCATCTCCTTCTTGTTTGGTACTTGTAGCTCCTTTTCTAGTTCTCTTATCTCCAAATTTTCTTTTGTTTGTTGGTTGCTATATTGTATTCCCACCGAGGGTTTAGGGCTACCTTCCAGGCTTATTTCCAGTTCACTTTTTTCCCCAATCACTTGAGACCTTTCTGGGGTAATATTACCTTGAGACGTATATTTTTTTTATTGTACATGTCTGAGACCCCTTTGTCCCACTACTTTTCACGCTTTTGTTTTTCATCTTCTAGGCTCGACTTTTCCTCCTTTTCTCCTTACGCACGCCTAAAAAGGCTGGAACCACACTAAGATCTAGACACCTTAGGCCTGGTGCTCAAATTTCAATCCTATTTATTATTTTGTCCACTTTTCCAAGCTATTTCTTTTCTATATCTTTTGTTATCACATTTAGATCACTTGCATCCCCCCCTTTTACGTGTCCTCTTTATCTTTCCAGTAACAGTATACTTTTATGCAATTTTTACCATCCCAGACTGTCCACACTCACCCTCTCCTTGTGATTCTCTCCAGTGGATTTATTTGAGACAGTTTGGGCCTCCGACAAAGAGCTTTAATCCTCTTTTTCTTCAGGGGGATTCCTTTGGGCTTCTCCTCCTGTAGTTCACTTCCCAGTTCTCTTTGATTTAATATCTCTTCACCCAGGGGCGCTAGGGGCTCACTGGCTGTTTATGTCACAATACTGGGGGGAGAAGCATCATCGTCTCTCTCCTTCCTCGGACGCCGGCCGGCTTTCTCCCTTTCCCAGAGCTCCTCTGCGGCTGATCGTATGATACCGCCCCGTCTCCTCGTCCTCCCAGCAGCCCCCCTCCTTGGGTCTCACTTCCTCCAGCTTCCTCGTCTCAGCACTCTCTCTCTCCGGCGCAGCCAGGATCGCCAATCGCCGACCCGGTCACCAGTGGACAAATCCCTGGCTCAGTGTCCCCATCCCTACAGGCATCCGAGGTAAGGCAGAGGCATCAGGGAGCACTCACTCCGTGCTCATCCACGCCGCCATAGCCAGGCTCCGCCCCCTTTTGATAGGCGATTTGACTGTTGTGGGTTTAGTAACACTAAAGGTAAAAAAATGTTTAGGTATCATAAACCCACCGCACCCCTTTTACTTACCCGATCAAGCGATGTGCACATCTACAGCTCTTCTCTCCCCTCAGTTCCGGGTTCACTGGCTTTGCTGGGGCATTGGGTGCCACTGGCGTCCGCTGCTGTCAAAGCCAGTTCTCCTCCCTGTTGGAGATGCTCGGTAATCACAGCCCAGGACATGGTGATTGACAGACACAAATGGCCGTGCGGGTAGGGTGGGTGTGCATGCTCCCTACTGTCTTAGAAATTCGCTTTAACGACTTTCTCCTTACCGTGAGTACTCGCAGTTGGATGCGCAGAAATCCCCCATAAAGCTTTGCGAATCTCGCTTACCACGACTGCAGCTAAACTACACGATTCCTGCCCCTCCAAATGCTTTAGCTTCTGTTGAGATGTGGGGAATGGAGCTCCCTATACCCCAGAATAATCACACGACACTCTCAGGTTGCTGTTGAAATCCACATAGAGAGCGTTTTCATTCTCACCCTCTGGTTTTATTACAAATACACACACGCCCCCCCCACATGAATAAGGTCAATCCCCTCCCACAGAACAATGCATGGGGAGTGCCTATACACAGGATGTACATTCCGATTGGAGCATAGCCTTTCCTATTATCCAACACTGGTCCTCCCCCATGAGCCCTCTGAGGTCAGCAGCCTTCCTTCCCTTCCACCCATGAGCCCTCTGAGGTCAGAAGACTTTCTCCCCTTCCCCCCAATGAGCCCTCTATGGAGAGCATATTTCCTGTCCTAGCTCCTAGCAGTATGTTCATTCTCTGTACAAGCATCCCCCAGGCTAAACACCACTCTGTACCTGGATGGGCCCGATACGATCTTTATTAAAACACATCCATCCAGATACAGTTTCAGGTCGGTAATGGCTTGTATGATATGCATAAGCCTACACGCGGAGTTCACACCGCTTGGCGCCTTGCGTTATGAAGTCCATGTGGTACTATGCTGCTGATATGTGGATACAGGCCCGCGGCCTACCGCCAGCGGCATTCGCATCGAATGCTGTGGTGGCATACACACCGGTCTATAAGCGCAGATCTGCCATCTCATCCATTACCGAGCCGAGTACTGTAATACATACATTGTACATGCGCATGGCCCAATTGCAGCCTTCAGAGCTTTAATTAAGCCACACAAGAGACATATGAATAACACTCATATATGACACATTTAAAGTTCAACCAAAAATACAAAATTTCCATGACATTCCCTCCTGTTTTATCATATTCTCCTCGTGTCCCTTCTTGATCTTCTTCAGCTTGATGGGTGTAGTCTCAAAACCTCAAAGAGTTGGTCTTAGACCAGAGTTCCTGTAGTTGTCCCTGAGAATAAAGCTCTACGGGGTACCTGAAACAACAAGACTCGACGCAAACAGGCTTGATTGAAGCAATGATCCTCAAGAGCGTTGGAACCTTCACTACAGGAAGGCTCTTGCAAAAACCACAAACAGACTTGTGGTATGAATAAAGCTTGTAATCCCACGGTGGTCTGGGGAGATCCAGCAGCAGATTCTCAAATTGCCCCTGCAGACGGGGCCACACAAGGCTGGTCTCGACCCAGTTTTCCAAATCGCAGACACAAACCATGATGAGGCTTGAAGCTTGCTTGGAGGTCTTGGAGAATGTGGTCTTCAGGGAGATAAATTAGAGGGAAGCCAGGACGTAATCTGTAGAGAAGGTGGTTGGTTGGTGAGGTCTTCCTCTGATCAGTGGTTGGAGTGGGATCCCAGGAGCGGGCATGGAGATGTGGTCGTCTGCCCGAGCTTGGCTTACAAGGTCGATGAGGCAACAGGAACATCTCACCGCGGCATATAAGAGGCAGAGGAAAAAGAGAAGCATCAGGATATACAATCCCACTTCCTTCAACCAAGATCCGATGGAGAACAGGAAATCTCCCAATCCTCCCAAACCCTTGAACGGATTCCAACCCTCACTAGCTATAGCTCTAGCTTTTCCCTGTAGTTCACTAACTTTGTCCATATGGGCCTGGACCTTGTCATCGGTGTCTTCTATCCAAGTACAACAATCCTCTCCGATGAACTCACAGAACCCCCCTTTGGCAGCTAAAAGATAATCAAGGGCCATCTTCTCCTGAAGCACTAAAATTCCCATCTGCCGTTGTTCTTGGGCAATTTCTCTGACAGCCTCTACGGTCTCGTTAAACATACTATCCACGATGACAGAAAAATTGTTCAGGCGCTTCATAAGTTCTATTCCCGAACCTGTCCATGAGGGGAACCAAGCCCATGCTTGGTCGCCCTCAGAGAACAGCTCCCTGCGAACTCTCCCTGCCATCCTTACCTTCTTGTGGACCATCAACTCTTCATGATCCATCACTACATAGGATGCGGGGACTAGCTTTATGAGGGCACACGAACCTTTCGCGTTCTGGGGAAATGTCGAACCACACAGAAAATAGTATGGACCTGTCAGAGCAGAGCAGGAGGAGTTCCTCGTTCGGCCTCTGGCACTGAGCAACAGTTGCACAGACTGGGGGATTGCTCCCTCAGTCTGCACATCACATCCGTCCTTCCAACAAACATGGTCTGGTCGGTCAGTGTGGTTACTCAGAAGGGAAGTCTGGTTAGTCAGATTGACAGTTATACCTCCCTCACAGGTGGTAGTCCCAACAAACTTGTTACCTGTGCCAAAGCTGATGTTAAAGCACACCTGAGGGCTGCCTAGCTGTCCAGTTACCCATAATGGACTGACGAGGGCCCTACAGGAGCTAGAGCTATTAATGGTGCTAAAACTGATGTTACCTGCTCAAAATGTGTCATTAAGTTCTACAGACAAATGTCTACGTGGGGGCTGACCAGGGGTCCCTTGCTTTTTCATGCCGACGCGGATGTCATATAGGGCATGAACAGCGGCCATTGCGGATATGTGATGACTGGGTGGGGGCTTAGAGCATACCCAACAGTTGGTTTTGTTGGTGGTTCTGGCTAAACGCAGATGCATTTTAAATAAAAGGTTAGGGTATCTGCCGTCTTTTCCTCCGTTCACACACATGTAAGACATACAAACAAAAAGAAAAAGGAAAATGACACCCCTCATTCTCTGGTGTAGCTGAAAAGCTTCTTGCAGTGGCTTGCGTGCACCCAGTTGTCTCGTCCCTCGAGCTTGAGTGAGGTAGGTGTCGTCAGCTGGACTTGGTATGGTCCGGTGAACCGTGGCTCGAGTCCGGTTCTTTGATGTTTCTATAGGACGACCCAATCACCTGGCTCAATAGAAAGAACACCTGTTATTGCATTTGGATCGGGGAGCGATTCGCGAACCCGATGGTATATCTTCTGCAGCTCCCGTTGCAGAGATTGCACATAACCTGTAAGCTGTGAATGCAAAGACGACAACTGTTGAGGAAAGTACAACCCTGTTTTGGGAGGTCCCCCAAACAACACCTCGTAGGGTGACAGCCCATGTGGTTGCCGAGGGGCATTCCGGATGGAATAGGGGGCAATGGGGAGACACTCAGGCCAAGGTTTTTGGATATCGGCCACGATGTTGGAGATCCTGTTTTTAAGGATTCCGTTAAGACGTTCAACCTTACCGCTACTCTCGGGGTGATACGGGGTGTGTCGCCGCTGACTCCAGTTCCACCAAAGAAATGCAGTCGTGTCCTTTGGAAGAGAGGTTAGTAGTGGACAAAGAAGACATGTTAGCAGAAGAGGTGTTAGTATTGTTAGTCGTGTTGCAAAATTCAGCACTGTCGTTGCTGTCCCCCCCCCCTTCTCATCTTCCAACACAGAAAGAAGAGAAGCTGGGTTAAGAATAGTGCATCGTTTGATAGTGAGGTTAGTAGGGGTTAGGAGGGCTTTCCCCTGAGAGGGGTACCTTGCCTTGGATGTCCTGTTTTCGCAAGACCGTTCTTGCTGCACTGGTGTCGGTAAGGCAAGGGAGGGGATATTTTAATTCCTCTAGAAAAAGATGGACCTGGGCCGACACCGATTTGTCAACTTCCTATGAGGATTCATAGGAGTTACTTACCATTGTGGTGACAGGGGCGGAGGACTCATCAGGAATGAACTGCCACCGACCTTTAGGTAATTGGGGACAGCTCCTCCTCATGGGTCCCGTTTGGTGGCACTGGAAGCACCTGGGAGGGGGCCTATCCTTCCTGTGACCCAGATCCCTTGGTTTTTCGTGTGGGGTCTGGGACATAAGAACTTTGGCCTTGTCCTGTTTTCTTCTATCCATTTCCCTCTCTATTGCCGCAAGAGTGGAAAGGATAGCAGGGATAGACATCTTATTATATTCGGGTCGGGCCAGAACCAGCCTTTCCCGAATTTTAGTATCGATGCCTTCCAAAAATTTGGCCCGCAACAGAATGTGCGTCGCGGTCACCTTTACCCCTTCAGTTGGAGCATCAGGTCCAACTTCCAGATCCGCATCCAGTGCCGTCTGCTTGAGACGGCGCCAGAAGCAAGCGCTTTCCTCATTAGGACCCTGGGTGAGCTTCATCATGTCCGTAGTAGAGGTAGCACCATACATTTCTGGAAGCTTTGCCTTTAGCTGTACACAAAACTCTTTGCCCCCTGAAGTCATCTCCTCATGAGTGGTTATAGAGCACCCTGCAATCACTGTACTGGCCACTTCCATGCCCACCTTCGCCCGCAGGATCTGCGCACAATCTGACCCGCTCATACCATAGCTGAACTGGTTTTGTCCAAACATTCGAGCAAATCCTCTCGGATTGAGTCGATAGTCCGGGAGCTCAGCCAGAAGAGTGCAGATCTATGCCGGGGTGAAGGGGACATGCCAAACTACCCGTTCCCCTAAAGTCCGTTCCCCCTGTGCATTGGGAGGATCTTCAAATTGTTGGAAACAGAAGGAGCTGGGGTGAAGCAAGGAGAAGGGAGAGGCTGAGGCATAGATATAGAAGACACGGAAGGTACGTCAAGAGTGACATCACTAACAGAAGAGACAGGTGCAGTTATACTTATCTCAGCCACTGTTGGTTGTTCGGGAACCCCAGCAGACCCTGACCCTGCCTGCCTTAGTAGAGTCAGCCCTGAAAGAGCTTCCTTCACCTCTGACACCGGATCCTCCCATTTTATTCCCTCTGGAGGCCAGGTATACATCAACTGGTTCTTCCGGACAGACACCAGTTTATGAATGCCCTGCTTCCCTAATCGGATTGACCTGTGAAGCCATAGCTGTGCGATCTCTAGTTCTGACGCCTGCATCCGTGGTCCAAATTCAGAGATGAATTTTTCCCACCTCCATGCGTCAAATGTACCTTCCCGGGGAATTTCCCATCTGGTACCCTTCGACCATTTATTCCACCTTTTGAGGGGTTCTGTAGACTTCCCCCCCAAACTCACCTTCATCAGTTGTGCAGCTGTCCTTACCCTGAAGAGGGCTGGTTCCCCCTCTCTCTTCATGGACTGACTACTGCCCATCGTGACTAGTCACTGGTATATATCCCGCGTCCGGGTACCTGTTTACCCCCTGGAGCACTCGGTGGGATCCTACCGAGAGGCCTGATTCCACCACTTTCCCAGCACAGCGTAATTTATGTGATTCTTATCGATCACCCGAAGCGCATCAAGTGGCGGTCAGACTGAGAGCACACCTCCCACTCCCACAGCGCAATTTATGTGATCCTGACCACCCAAAGTGTTTGTGGTAACCAAGCTAAGCGTTACACTTCCCTGGACCGCCCACTCGCACAGCGTAATTTATGTGGTTCTCATCACCCAGTGTGTTTGGCAGGCCACACCGCACAATGATGAAAGTGGCTTTTCTCTCCCTGCACACAGTAGCTAACACAAGTCAAAACAAAAAGAGGGGTTCTTGGATGTTACTTAGGGGTCACTGGTTGGCCGGAAACCTGCTAACTGACCTTTAGGAAAGATCGTGTAAAGAAAAAACTTCTCTAATACACACAGAAAAAAACCCTTTTCAACTAGAAAAAACGTTAAAAAAAGGACAAAAGTGGAACCTTATGGAAAACACGGGACGTTTCGCAGTAAAACAATTACACAGAGGTAAACCGAAAAACTGCTCCAAGAATAACCCTGTTGCAGACGCGAGAATCACTCCTATCAGCGCCGCTAAACGATCTGCGCTACACACGCGATCTTTGCTGCAACCACCTAAAACTGTTTACACAAAAAGTCTGCTGGACGCGAAACACGCAACGCAGCAGCTTTAAAACAAACCCGCTTTACAATAAGGAACTACTTTTAACAAGAAAAACATAATCACTATACAAGAAATCTATGTGCAAAAACCCAAACTTCACCACGCTCACTAAATGTGGAACACGTGAGGGAAAAACTCGCTTAACACACTTTAAATTGGCTGGCAATACGCAAATTCAAAGCTAAAAGCAAACAAATTAAACTGTAAAAAATTTGGATTAAAAACACAATTTGGGTCAAATGCATATAGAAAGCTGCATACACATTGCATCGAGATCATTGAAACTCAAAGTGAAACTTGGAAAAAGGAATGGTGGAGAAGCCACATGGCAGTCACAACTGGTTGTCAAACAAAGCAGCACATGTGGTTAGTCAAGAAAATGGCCCCCCACAGAGAAGCACATGGCAGAAACTAAAGTGGCCCCCCCACAGGGAAGCACATGGCAGAAACTAAAGTGGCCCCCCCACAGGGAAGCACATGGCAGAAACTAAAGTGGCCCCCCCACAGGGAAGCACATGGCAACACTAGCCTCATAAATTGCCTCTAACCTCTTACATAAAACAGACTTTTGGACAGAACATACACTGGACAATTACACAACAATATGCAGTACACATACAACACAATTTGGGCACAGTCACAGAACAGACATAAAACACCAACATATCACACTAACATGCACATGTAATAGAAAGGACCCCCTGCTGCATGCTTGCTGGGAGCAGTAATACAGACAAAACACTGCACAGACTACATACACACAAAGATCTTACAACAGTTAAAAATTAACCTAAACCTTTCAGCACTGTAATAATTACCTCATGTGGAGGGAGGTAAAGCAATTACCACAGTACCTACAAGCCGCAAATACTTACCTAACACTATGCAACAACTTTTACCCACTAAAACATATACCCGTTTAATTTTTGGTTGGAAGATTTTTAAACTTGACCAAATCCAGCCAACCAAACCCACCCCTCTGCTGCTCTCAGCAGAGAAAAACCCTCGTCTTTCACCCACAAATCAAGATTTTAGGATAAAGATCCTTGCTAAGCGGAAATCACGTTAGCTAACAGAGAGCGAAATCAGCCACACGAACATGCAAAAAGCGATCCTCTTAATGGCAGAGAGACCTGAAATGTGCCGGCATACTTTTTGCTAGTTCATGATGGCTCATTCCCCCCTTGTACTCGGTTAGCTATCCCATAATTCGCGTTAGTATGCACTGGCTCGCCAAACTGTCTTGGAAATTCGCTTTAACGAATTTCTCCTTACCGTGAGTACTCGCAGTTGGATGCGCAGAAATCCCCCATAAAGCTGTGCGAATCTCACTTACCACGACTGCAGCTAAACTACACAATTCCTGCCCCTCCAACTGCTTTACCTTATGTTGAGATGTGGGGAATGGAGCTCCCTATACCCCAGAATGATCACACGACACTCTCAGGTTGCTGTTGGAATCCACATAGAGAGCGTTTTCATTCTCACCCTCTGGTTTTATTACAAATACACACACGCCCCCCACATGAATAAGGTCAATCCCCTCCCACAGAACAATGCACGGGGAGTGCCTATACACAGGATGTACATTCCGATTGGAGCATAGCCTTTCCTATTATCTACCACTGGTCCTCCCCCATGAGCCCTCTGAGGTCAGCAGACTTCCTCCCCTTCCACCCATGAGCCCTCTGAGGTCAGCAGACTTCCTCCCCTTCCCCCCATGAGCCCTCTATGGAGAGCATATTTCCTGTCCTAGCTCCTAGCAGTATGTTCATTCTCTGTACAAGCATCCCCCAGGCTAAACACCAGTCTGTACCTGGATGGGCCCGATACGATCTTTATTAAAACACATCCATCCAGATACAGTTTCAGGTCGGTAATGGCTTGTATGATATGCATAAGCCTACACGCGGAGTTCACACCGCTTGGCGCCTTGCGTTATGAAGTCCATGTGGTACTATGCTGCTGATATGTGGATACAGGCCCGCGGCCTACCGCCGGCGGCATTCGCATCGAATGCCGTGGTGGTATACACACCGGTCTATAAGCGCAGATCTGCCATCTCATCCATTACCGAGCTGAGTACTGTAATACATACATTGTACATGCGCATGGCCCAATTGCAGCCTTCAGAGCTTTAATTAAGCCACACGAGAGACATATAAATAACACTCATATATGACACATTTAAAGTTCAACCAACAATACAAAATTTCCATGACACTGCCCAAAAATCACACACACACACACACACACACACACTATATATATACACACACCCCTGTTGCCCTGCAGCAGTATATCTGCTATACTACTACTATAGTACTACTGCTATAGGGTGGTTGGGAAGCGGTTAAGCTTCAGTTAGGAGTGAACTGGGCTATGGTTGGTTGCACTTGGTGAACTTGTCTGTGCATTGATTTGCTTCAATAAAGCTAAACGTTTAACAGTGATTGGCTTTTTGTTTCTTCTAAGGACTGAGGTGTAGTAAATAATTATCTAAGCTCGGGTGGAGCGACTTCCTGCAGGTGGTCCAAAGACATTATATTCCCTCCATGCCCCCTTCTCCAGTTTTTCTATCAAGATCAATAGCACAACTGTCAGTCAATGTCCTTATGCCAGGGTGCTAGGTGTAATCCTGGACTCTGACCTACTTCCAGAGTGTTGGGCTGGACGTTCGAGTCAAATGTAACTTCGCCGAAGACACGAATGGTAAGGGCATTTGGCGCCTGCCTAGCGCCCCACAATGCACTGTGCTCTCACAGTGCACTATGCTAACCATGATTGGCCAAAGCAATGCACCTGACCACCACTTTGGCCAATCATAGCACAATGCACTGTGAGAGCCATGATTGTCACGGTGACTTTGGCCAATCAAGTCCACACCCACACTATATAAGGCTGCTTATACTGCGGAAGACAGAGGGGAGAATACTCTCCCTGAAAAAAAAAAAACATTAAAAAAAAACAAAAAAAAAACATTAAAAAAACCAAAAAAAAAACAAAGTGTGGGGTCCCCAGATTGCGGCGAGTGCTCGGTGGGTGTCTTTTTTTTTTTTTTAATTTCGACAAGTTGGCATCATTGTGACACCGCTGGACGCCATGATTGACAATGGATTACATCGATGGAGCCATCTTTTTTTTCTTTAAGGACTTGTCAAAAACGGTTTTCCATACTCATCTTTTCTGTTTTTCACTAGTTTTGCATTTGACTAAAGTCAGTATCACTGCTGGTAGCATGAGGCCATACCTGGACCCCACAGAGGTTGCACAGGCAGTCCAACTCCTCCAGGATTGCACATCAATACGTGCCATTACCAGAAGGTTTGCTGTGTCTCTCAGCACAGTCTCAAGAGCACAGAGGAGATTCCAGGAGACCGGCAATTACTCTAGGAGAGATGGACAGGGCTGTAGAAGGTTCTTAGCCCATCAGCAGGACCAGTATCTGCTCCTTTGTGCAAGGTTGAACAGGGTGAGCACTGCCAGAGCCCTACAAAATGACCCCCAGCAGGCTACTGGTGTAAATGTCTCTGACTAGACTATCAGAAACAGACTTCATGAGGGTGACCAGAGGGCCCGACATCCTCTATTGGGCCCTGTGCTCACTGCCAGGCACCATACAGCTCGATTGGCATTTGCCATTGAACACCAGAATTGGCAGGTCCGCCACTGGCGCCCTGGACTTTTCATAGATGAGAGCAGGTTCACCCTGAGCACATGTGACAGATGTGAAAGTGGGTGGAGAAGCTGTGGGGAATGTTATACTGCCTGTAACATCGTTCAGCATGACCATTTTGCTGGTGGGTCAGTGATGGTCTGGGGAGGCATATCCATGGAGGGATGCACAGACCTCTACAGGCTAGACAATGGCACCCTAAATGCCATTAATTACATTAATCACATGACTGGAATGCTTGCTTCTACCTCCCAGAATTTTGATCCAGTTAAAGGGCTGGGAGGCAGCAGCAGGAAGGGTTTAAAAAATGCACTGCATTCAGATTGCACTGTA
Source organism: Staurois parvus (assembly GCF_062004578.1). Lineage (NCBI taxonomy): Eukaryota > Metazoa > Chordata > Amphibia > Anura > Ranidae > Staurois > Staurois parvus. Next base: position 70,418 of record NW_028318246.1, on the reverse strand, counting down.
TCTTGGGATCTGGTGCAGGAAAATGCTTTGCGTTTGCAACCTGTATTTGGGGTGTCATTAACATTGATGCCCACTATAGTGCATTTTGAATGAGGTGCAGAAAATGCGCATGGAACACGTTTCCTATAATAGGCAGCATTGCAGGGCACAGACTGGCAGCACTGCTGAGCACTGATTGGCAATGATAGGCAGCACTGATGGACACTATTTGGGCTGCACTGATAATCAGGGCACTGAAATCGGTGCCCTGATTATCAATGCAGATTTCTCCTTTCACACTTGTCGGTTATCAGCACTACTTTCCTCACACTGTGACAGCATGAGAAAAGCACTGCCAATAACCGGCAAGTGTGTTCACATCATAATCAGGACACAGCAATCACAGTGAACGCCATGTTTGTGCTGCAGAAGGCATAGGTTCTAGGAAGACGTCATATGACGCTCTCCCTGAACTGGACAACTGCTGAAGCCGTCTTTCAGCTATAGCGCGGTCAGCAGGTGCTTAAATAAACATCTGTACACACACTCACCACAGACAAGTATGTCCAGAGATTTACCATGTAGCTGTACACTTCAAGAGACAGGGATTCTTTAAGTTTTGCATTAGAGACAATTTTAATACTTTTCAAAATATGGTGTAATAATGAAAAGGTAAAAAATGATGCAAATAAAATATTTACAGAAAAAAAGATATTACAAAAAGGTAACAAAGAGAAAACAGTGCAACAGTAAAACAAAAGGGTTGAAACATGAAAGTACTTATCAAACCCTGGTTTGCAGAGTCCAGTCAACAGGCAAGATGGTACAGAGGCTCTCCTCAAACTTTACAGATCTTCCTTCTTTTGATGGCACAGGAGAGCTGTCAACTGCAGGGCAGCCCCATTTTTCATGTCTGTGAGGAGGGTGATGACAGAAATGATCTAACCGTGGAGTGGCCATGGGATATCACTGTTTACGATCATACCACAGCTCGAGTTTTCTATTGTTATCAATATATTTGAATACCTACACGTTACAGTCTGCTAACTAGCTTATTATTGTCCAGCATGCACCCACCGTTTGAATGGATATCAATATGACAGGTTTCGGATGCCCAGTTTACCTAGGAGAAGAATGGGGCTGGTTCTGCTCCCAGTACTTCTAGGATAGCGGTGTTTGGGTTGAAAACATTACCAATTACCTAATGGAGGTAAATATGTCCTTATCCTTTACTGTACTGTTGTTATATCTGTTATATCAGAAAATATGAACTACACTGGACTTATTGATTATACCAGGGAAGAGGGTAATGTGTATTGCTAAAGACTCCAGCTGAAGTATTTATGATAGAGGGAGTGATCTGGCAGGATATGTTTGCTTTCCTGATTGCTCAAGCTTGCAAGTTTAACAGTTTTGCTAGGACACTTCGACTGAAGTGTGGATTCTGATAATAGGCGAGAGGGTCTGCATGTGTCCTCTCAAGGAATGATAATATTCTGGTATGCAGCCTAAAGTTATCGGCGTGTATCAAATGTCTTCCTCGGAGGATGTACAGGGAATCAATGCTGTTATTATGTCTCCTTGCTGTTACAGACTGTCATGGCTGTCTAGGACCTCTGAAAAACATGGTCACCCGTTTGGAATGCTCAGTACGTTTTATCATTTCAAAGTGTGCAACTGGTTGCAGGTGAGATACCACTACACCTGAGATGGACAGATTCATCACAGAGAACACTCCCTGGTACCTGGGATCATCAGTAACACTGACTGGGTCGCTGACTAGTTGTTGGTCCCTGTTGTTAATACCTGTCAAGGTCCTATCTTTCCTCAGGGCTTGTGCTGCTCCATGTGCTGGCATCCATCTTAGGTGTCTGCAAAGCATTGTGGGATCCTTTATGCTTTCAGCCCCCTGCAGCTCCTCCCCCAGGAGGTGGCGGCTTATCACATACAAGTCTGCTGTTTGTAGCTGTCCATTGCATTCGTGTCCTGTCTGTTGCACAGCAGCAAGCTCCTGTTTAGTTTCTCATTGCTCTCCTGGATACCGACTCGGCTTTGGCAAGGCTCCTTCCTGGCTTCTGACCCCAGCTCTGGCAACCATCCTTCCTGGCTTCTTACCCCGGCTCTGGCGACCATCCTTCCTGGCTTCTGACCCCGGCTCTGGCGACCATCCTTCCTGGCTTCTGACCCCGGCTCTGGCGACCATCTTCCTGGCTTCTGACCCCGGCTCTGGCGACCATCCTTCCTGGCTTCTGACCCCGGCTCTGGCGATCATCCTTCCTGGCTTCTGACCCCGGCTCTGGCGACCATCCTTCCTGGCTTCTTACCCCGGCTCTGGCGACCATCCTTCTTGGCTTCTGACCCCGGCTCTGGCGACCATCTTCCTGGCTTCTGACCCTGGCTCTGGCGACCATCCTTCCTGGCTTCTGACCCCAGCTCTGGCGATCATCCTTCCTGGCTTCTGACCCCGGCTCTGGGACCCTCCTTCCTGGCTACTGTTCTACCAAGTCATCTGCTGTTGCTGTTGGACTTGCATAGACTCTGTCTTGTTTTGTATAATAAACCTACCTTTAATTGCACCTCCTCGTGTGTCTGGCTCCTCACTCCCTGACAATACCCTGGTAAAAGGAACAGCACTGTATTGGAGAAACTTTATTGTGAGTGCTCCAACGTTAGATTTGTGTCCCAACGTGTTGGCCAGTGGGGAAAGGGGTTTAATATAAAGTGCTGAACTACTATTTTGGCACTACTCCCTTTAGGCAGGATTACCCCTAGCATAAGGTTTAAGAACTACGCTCTGTCCCACTTGCCTCCAATCGTATATCGTACTTTCTATTGTTTTACATATTTACTGAGCAATTACCACTGTTTTTTTCCTGTTAGACTGTTGGGTTACTGTATATACAGTATTTGCATTACTACTTGTCCTCCAGAGGATTTACCCCCCTTCCTGACAAGGCTATTTTTTGTGATAAGGTGCTGCATTAATTTAACTGACAATTGTGCGGTCATGCAGTGCTGTACATAAATTAATTTATGTCACTTTTTCCCCCCACAAATAGAGCTTTCTTTCAGTGGTATTTGATCACTTTTGCATTTTTTTTGTGTGTGCCATAATAAAAAAAAAAAAAAAAAAGACGGACAATTTTGAAAAAAATCAAAACAATATTTTTGACTTGATTGTAATGTGTATGGTAAGCCTAACAGAGACCCAGTTAGCATTAAAAACCCAACAGGGGTTTGTGACAATCACGGCGTCAGACCCCAGCCCTTCTCACCAAACTCGTGACCAAAGGACTAGCCAATCTAAAACCGCGCTGTCACGTGCGTAACAATGCCACATCCAGCTGCACTCTGCACAAAGATTTTCCAGCTAATGGACCGCAATCTGTGTATCTGCGGCCTGGGTGCGATTGTTACAGGGTCAGGTTAATTACGCAATTAACCCTTCACACTGCCACCACCTCCTTTTTGTACAGAGAAAGAGGAAACTCGGCAATATTAGCAATAACACTATAATGTTTGAATAATCGTTTGTATACACAATGTCACCGCAGACAAATGCATGCAGACGTTTAAAACACACAGTAGCGCTCTTCAGAGACAGGGGTTCTTAGTTTGCATTAAAGAGCTTTAGAAACAGTTCAACACTTTTCAAATAATAGGATTAATTACTAAAAAAGGTCAAAAGGTTGCAATAACAATATTTACAGAAAAAGATGTAGCCAATATATAAATATACAGAGAGCAATAACACAGCAAAGAGATAACAGAAAGAAATTTAGAGAGATAGAGTAGTTGCCAAAAGTCCTGGGTTAAGCAGCTTTCAAGTTTCAGAGCAAAAGGGTCCCTTATCCCCCAAAGTTAGTTCCGATGTTAAAAGGGAAGATTCTTCAACTTCAACATGACCTACTCAACTTAGCCCTCTGCTTAAAGCATAAAAGCTTTTCTAGGAACTCAGCAGGGTGTCTCCCTGAACCAATCGCCTCACTTGGGGAGGGTGTTGCAGGCAGAGACCCAAGCTAGAACAAAATTCCCAGCCTAGCCACTAGTGGATTAATATGCAGAAGCACCTGCTGAACGTCTAGATAGTAAATATGACATACCTGTGAAAAAATTATATATGTGTGACTTGCGAGCCAAACCTTCAATGGATCGCCAACATTAAACACATAACTTCAACTGTGCAAATTAAATGATATACCTATAAATGTAGCGCTCCTTATTACCACAATAACAAATTAATATATCCCTTCTGTGATATAACACACCATAAATTTAAACTAAAAAAATCAATTATAACAAGTGACAGTGTTACATAATCAAAATATTGTGACACAAAACAATTTCAAATTTTAAATAATAGTCCCATCAATCAATATAGTCTAATATTAGTGATAAGGTGATCATTAATCATCAATTTGTGACTTTCCGTGAATCCTCCAACTGATAAAGATGTATGCTCACCTCCTTTAATGCCTACAGTTAGGCTATACACACTTGTGGTTCACCATCCTTGGAACCTGCAAAATTATTTCTATATAGAATAGTTGTAAGGTCCTTCCTTATGGATTAATGCAGTTATCCTGTGTAAGATGCTTATCCCTGCAGGGATTGATCCCTCCTTCAGCTGTTATACATCACCTGCTACTCCTCTTTATTCGTTCCTCAGCATACAAAAAGAAAGTGGAGACATAGTGCTTTATCCTTAAAACATATATTTTATTCCCTCAATCCAGGTAAATCACACTCACATTTAAAATGTATAAAAAGCGCTCAATATCACGAAAGCCTGTGCCAGCCGCCGAGGCATGTACTTGCCGTCTGCCGTTTTGCTCTCTCTCCTTCCGAGTGACGTCGTAGCCCCACCCCTACGCGTTATGCCATAGGTCATGTGGCTATCACAACCCCCTGATAAAGCCACGTGACCTATGGCATAACGCGTATACTACCAGTATGCCTCATTTTTATAGCAAAACAGCACTGAGAGCATGATCATAAACACAGAGGGGGTGAGACCAATGTCCCTCACTGGGATACAGGAAATTATAAACCTTCAGGATGTCCGATAGCAGTCCAAATGGCAGGTATGCAACACAGTAAACAAAACGTTAACAAGCCCAAGGAAAACAAACAAAATAAAAACTGGGAACTGCCCCGAAGAGCTGCCTGAAAGACCTTACGCACAAAAGGTAGCATCAGATAAGGCTGAAATGTTCACCAGGTAGAACTTAGAGAATAAGGAAACAGAAGACTAGTTGGCAGCCTTATAAATCTGGGAAACACCAAAAAGCCCATAATGGCCTCTCTGAGCCACCAGGAAATGGTCAAGTGAGAAGCAGGGATGTCCTTCTGGAGTCCATATGAAATGACAAAAAGTGAATCAGTCTTTCTGATAGGAGCAGTGGATAAGAGATAGACTAGCAAAGTCAAACCACATGCAGACATTGGAGGTAAATTTATTTTTGATGAACCTGAGCTGGACAGGATAATGGATGAGCAATGTCGTGGTTGAAGTGAAAGGCAGAAAGGAAGTACTTGGCCTGAATACCACTTTGTCTCCAAGCAAGACTAAAATGGGTTTCTTTGCAGGATAAGGTCACCAGTTCAGGCACTGTCTTGGAAATTCGCTTTAACGAATTTCTCCTTACCGTGAGTACTCGCAGTTGGATGCGCAGAAATCCCCCATAAAGCTGTGTGAATCTCGCTTACCACGACTGTAGCTAAACTACACGATTCCTGCCCATCCAACTACTTTTAGCTTCTGTTGAAATGTGGGGATGATGGAGCTCCGTTACCCTAGAATGATCAAACGACACTCTCAGGATGATGGTTGAATTCACATAAGGGCTGGTTTCAGACTCAGCCCCTGGTTTTATTAAAAATACACACATGCCCCCCACATGAATAAAGTCAATCCCCTCCCACCGAACAATGTAATGGGGAGTGCCTATACACAGGATGTACATTCCGATTGGAGCATAGCCTTTCCTATTATCTATCACTGGTCCTCCCCCATGAGCCTTCTGAGGTCAGCAGACTTCCTCCCCTTCCCCCCCATGAGCCATCTGAGGTCATATTTCCTGTCCTACTAGCTCCCATTGGCATGCAAATCCTTTGTACAAGTATTCCCTAAGCTAAACACCAGTCTGTACCTGGATGGGCCCGATACGATCTTTATTAAAACACATCCATCCAAGATACAGTTTCAAGTTGGTAATGGGTTGTAAGATATGCATAAGCCTACACGTGGAGTTCACACCGCTTGGCGCCTTGCGTTATGAAGCCCATGTGGTACTATGCTGCTGATATGTGGATACAGGCCCACGGTCTACTGCCAGCGACATTCGCATCGAATGCCGTGGTGGTATACACGCCGGTCTATAAGCGCAGATCTGCCATCTCATCCATTACCAAGCTGAGTACTGTAATACATACATTGTACATGCGCATGGCCCAATTGCAGCCTTCAGAGCTTTAATTAAGCCACACGAGAGACATATGAATAACACTCATATATGACACATTTAAAGTTCGACCAACAATACAAAATTTCCATGACAGCACTTACCTTTCAGAGGTGGCTAAAAGAAACACCACCCTGTGGGTGAGAGTAGAGAAAGCTGTCTCTAATGGTTCAAAACAGTAGTTTTTGAAGTACAGAGAAAACCAGATTCAGATCCAACAAAGCTATGGGCAATGATCAGGGAGAGTCACATGGCAGAACCCCTGTACAAAGGTCTTATTTAAAGAGTGACACCAATGAACACTAAAAGAGAATGGAAGACTCTTGATAGTGCCAAATGCCATGTACTGCTCCAGACCCAGGAAGGAGAGGTTTTGTCCCAAGGAGAAGTTTCTGGGGTGAAAGCCTATAGAATCCCACGGAATCCCAAGTAAAATAAACCTTCAATGTATGATGACAAACCTTGTGGGAAGTAGACTTCTTAGTCTTCAGCATAGTGGGACTCACAAACTCAGAAAAGCCCCTGTCCCTTACAATCTGGGCTTCAACGGCCATGCCGTTTAAGCCGAAGACCATGAAGAAAGATGGCAAGTTTGCCCTTGGGACATCAGATCTGGACGGTCTGGCATGATCCATGATGTATCTGCCAGAAAACATACCAGGTCAGCATACCACATCCACTTAGGCCAGTCTGGAGCAAGGAGGATCACCAGAATGTTCTCCATCTCGATCCAACTGAGCAGACAAGGAAGTTTCAGGCAAATGCATAGATTAGGCTGTACTGATCCCAAAGAGTCATCAAAGCATCCACTGCTTCTGCCAGGGGATCCCTGCACCTGGATACAAACCTGTCCAGCTATTGTACCTAGAAGCCAGTAGGTCCACATCCAGCACCTGTGACTCCAGGACCACTTCTGGGTGTGGGTACCACTCTCCTGGGTCCAGGTGCTCACTGCCAGCTGAGGGGATCTGCCTGCCAATTGTCTATACCTTGATTCTACATGGCTGAAAAGACTGAAATGTGAAGATCTGCCAAGGACAGAATCTGCTCTACCTTTCTTGCCACAGAAAAACTTCTGGTTCCTCCCTGATGGCTGATGTATGCCACCGTCATGACGTTGTCCACATGAATTCAAAGGGACAGCCAAATCAGCTAAAGCTCCAGGAAGTTTATCGGGAGATGAGATTCCTTCTACTGACAGGGTGCTCAACAGGCTAGCATCCTTCGACCAGTCAGACATGATATGACAAAGTAAAGTCACAGTCAGAATCAGGTGCAAAGCAGGAGCTGCCAGTGAGACAAAGCTCTGGAAAGGGCTTTCAACAGCTTACACTGGCTAGATCCTTGAAGGCTGGTGCATCCTCCACCTGTATGGTAGTCCCCTTGAAAAGGTAAAACATGGCTGGATCCATTCTGAGAACAGACTATTTCTGAACAAAATACCCATAAAACGGAAACAAAGGCAATAAGCAGTCAGTGGGAATCAAACTACTTAGCAGGGTGCTTCTAATCTCAACAGATAAAGAGTTTATAAAGCAAGTTCAAAGGGCAAGCCTTGGCAGTCAAAGGGATCTTAAAGGACACAAGACTTGAAAAAGCACTAGTAGAAGCAGCAGTCTGCCCCTCTAGTTTCAGGAAAGTGCGTCTAAAACAGACTCTTCTTATTTGAATGTAATAGCAGCAGACTGCAACTCCACAGGGGTAAGCTCATCAGTCAAGGATCTGAGCAACTCAGAATCAGATTCCCTGCAGCCGATGTCTCAGAAGCTGATAAAGCTGCCAGTAAATCAGACAGAGTAGTGTGTTTTTGGCCTCTGCGATCAGAATTAGCAAACAAATCAGTAATCTGAATCATAAAACATGCATGAATGTGGTAGAAAAACATCAGCCAAAAGGGCAGAGGACTCAGCCATGCCCCACAGAACTCAAGAGGACTTGAAGATGGGAGATATCAGATAGCTGCAGAGTAATAAGCATGCTGCAAGCATCCCCTGACCCATTAGTAGAAAGTAAATTTGGGGCACCTGGTAGAGTTGGACCATTTTTCCTATGTCTAGAACTAGACATGCTGAGGCCAGAGCATGAATAGGCAACATATAGGCTCAGTGTAAGAGGCAAGGCCTCAAGTATTCATGAAATCTGGACTGCTGGTTACAGACAAGAATCAGCGACCAGTGTGTTGGATGGCTGGAAGTGGCAAAGTCAATGTAGGTGAGCAGCAGAAAAGGATTGAAGGCTGAATTTCCAACTGGTTGCTTGCAAGCAGGAGCAAGAGCAGCAGCAAGGAGATATCTTCTCATTGTTGCATGGTGGGAAAGAAAGCACAGAGCGAGCGTGCGCATCACTCAGCCCAGCACACATCAGTGTACTGTACAGTACCACAGCATTAACACCTTCCACAGCAAAGCTTACAGCAAATGAGGAATAATGGGCCCACCTGCCTACTCACTTAATAAATCTTTGGAGGTAGAGAAATTGCAGAAGCCATGTCTGCAGCATAGGACCTAGAAAGTACTATGCAGTTCTGGAAAGTGTCCCACGGGAATCCATTGCCTGAAGCTTACAACCAGGTTATCCACAAACCATCCAGTCCAGCAGGGTCTGCATGCAGTATGTTCCAAAAGCCAGGCTGAGGACTTCTGCAATGGATAGCTGCCCCAAGGATGGAATGTTGGGGAAACCACCCTGTTTTACTTATATAATGCCATAGAACCAGGTGGTTCCACAACTTTCAAACATCCCATCCCATTCCTGGACAATCAGCATCTCCTAAGACACATTCCATTGTGATTAGATTTAGGTGTGCATAAATGTTGGGATATCTTTCCGATACTCATTAAAACTGAATAAGTGGCTTGGATAAGCTGTGAAACATTTTCAACATTACAGAACTCTACTAGCTAGTGATTACAGAACAACTACTACTAGCTAGACCATGACCTAGATAAACAAGAGCCCTTACAGTCTTCTTTACAATGCCACCAAAATACAAAGCTTCAAAGCTGCCAATATCCTCTGTCTCATCATAGAGGAGGTACTATAGCCTGCAGATTACACACGCCTCTCACCTGCATTTTATCTGCCTTTGTTCTAGTTTCCAGCAGCTTTTTCTCAGTTGGGTTGATCCGTAAACCTACATCACACCACTTCAAAGCTTCTAAATAATTCTTGATTTCCATGTAGCATAAAACACCTGAGATACAGCAGAGAAAATGGTCACTACAATGGTGAACCTTTTATTGTCGTCTATTTCCATGTGACTGTGACATCCTGACCACCAGGGTATTGCTGGAATATGAATTTCCTGCATTCTTCATATATTGGTGTAGAGATGTGCCAGTTGCTTTAAATCTTAAACAGCAGTTGCAAAGCATTTTTTTTCTTTCCCCTCATTGTGAGTGACAGACAGGAAAAGCAGGACTGTACTCTGATTGGTTGTTGAGCTGAGAAGCTGAGAAGGATCGACCCATAGCAGCACTGTTGCAGCTGGATTTATGATTGGCTGTGGAGGAAAGGAGAGAGGAAAAAGGAAGAAGAAGCACATGTGGGGAGGCAGACATTTTCAGGGGACCGCATGGAGCAAGGGCTCCTGGTGTAAAGTCACAAAGCCTCACTCTCTGTGCTGTTGGAACCCATAAACTGGGCTGGGAGTGTGTAGCAGAGGAATTGTTGCAGGAGGACAGTGTGCAAATTAAGGAATGTCCTTCCTGACATTCAGGATTACAGCCACTCAAGTGCATGTGTCTAACAAAGTCTGGAGCTGCTGGAAGAGAGAGGATTTCTACTACTGTCTAATGCTATCTAGAGGACAATCCAGAAACAGTGAGTACTCTGTGATGAAAGGGGATTTTGATATTGCTGCATTTGCTGTTCATCTCTGGAGAATGGTCATGAGAAAGCCTGCTCTCTAATTCCCAGAGTGACACAGATCTTGGAAAGCTCAAGCTGCTCAGAATTAGCTATTCCTGCTGCTGATTGATGAGAGAACTCTGTCTCTGTATATTACTGGTTTGTCTCCTCAAGACTTGTGCTGTGGCTGAAGAGTGTGTTTAGTTCCAAGTCCCCACAGAAGCTTGCTGCTCTGAATATACTGAGCAAGTGTCAGTATATTAGGATTTCACCTGTATGGTAAAGATTTTGAAGTGTTGTTTTTCTTCTATTGCAATGTTCACTGGAAGATTCTGCTTAAAGGAGACTGTGCTATCCTGGATTACAAATACTCTCCCATTCAGAGAGTGAGCACTCTTCCATTGATTAAAGGGCCCCAACGTTGAGAGACTTTAAGTTTCATCCCACTGGCCAGTGGTTAGGTAGGACATTTCTGCTCTAGATAGTACTGCTATAGCAAATGTCAATAAGCTGCTAAACCTCATTAACAGTTATTGTTTCATGTGTCAATGTCACTCTCATATGTCATCCTAGTCAGTGTGATACTAGTCAGTTTTTGGAGTCTTTGGCAAGTGAATTGTGACTTCTGACTAACTGTGTTATGCAAAGTGGTATCTGTGTTTTATGTACATTACCTGTGTTAAATCAGCTAGTTCTTTTTCAGGGTTTGTCTTCAATAAAACCCATAAAAAATATTCTCAGAGTGTCGAAGTGTTCTGGGTGTAATCGGAGGTGTCACCAGATTCAGGTGGGAGCTGACCCTATATATCTAGCCAAGTACCACCCAAGGGTGTGTGACATTGGTCTACAGAATCCACAGCCAAAAGTTATTGACAATCTTACCGATCCCTAGCGGAGCCTGCATGGATATCTCTAAACATGAAGAATACAATACAGACAATGGAAACAGGAAGTTCAGCTTCCAAGAATGATATATGTATCACTGGCTCAAACTATAGAAATACAGAAAGGAGCGCCAGACCAAAACTAATGAAAAAAGTACAAGATCATTTTATTGATAGTCATATAAAATCCGGTCAATGCATTCTGAGCGCAACACCACTCCCTCTTCTTCAGGGCTGAACACAGGATAAAACATGGATGGATTAAGAGAAAACAGTGGACTTTAAAAGCCTCCATTGCTGCTTAGCAACTGTTGTTACTCCACCGAAGTTTTATCCTGTGTTGAGCCCTGAGGAAGAGGGAGTATATTGTCCCTGAAATGTGTTAAATGATTTATCATGACTATTTTTTTCTCCAACAATTAAACGGATTCTGGACGCTTTCATCCGGTTTTGGTCTGGTTCTTTCTGTATTTGTTTTGTTTGAGCTATTGTTGGGTGCCCACTGAGGGAAGCCGCTTCACCAGAACTATTGAGCTCATTTCCTTCATCTGACTACATGTGCAAATCTATAGGTTGCCAGCACCTTATTGGGTACGATAGATATCACTGGGACAGTTAGTGAAGAGAAAATCTCTCACAGTGCCACAGGCAGCAAAGAAAGCCTATTTCAAAGGGGTAAAAATGTGTGAAGCTTCACACACATTACCCCTAATTGAAATAGTACTACAAAGACAGATTCATTCTCTGTTTTTCTGCTGATATTTTGTTTTGATTTTATAGTACAGATGGGATATCCATTCCAGCTTTTTAATCCCCTGTACATGGCAGAGAAAACCTTAAGCTTAGATATGTTGTCTTAAAGTGAAACATTTAAAAAATAGAAATGGGTGAACAGACTTTTTAATGGCTCCCTAGCGGTCTGATTATGTCCATATTTCTGTGCTCAAAGCGGTACATTTTTTTTTGCATTGAAATATGTAGTGTTTTTATTGTAGGCCTGTAATTTTTAGGAATAACTCACTGAAATCTGTCCGAACAAGAGTCTAGTAAACATTCCGGGTATGTTAAAATTTGAAACATGAAATCATAAATTCTAATTTAATAAATAATCATAAAAAATAATATAATAATAATACATTTAATTAAGTGTTCTTGCAAGAACACTTATTGTTATCTCACATATATATTCTTATTAAGTGATCTTGCATGGCAAGAGCACTTATTGTTAACTCACATATACAGTTGCAAGAAAAAGTATGTGAACCCCTTGGGATTACGTGGAGTTTTGCATGAATTGGGCATAAAATGTGCTCTGAACGTCATCTAAGTCACAACAATAGAAGAACACAGTCTGCTGAACATAATACTACACAAACATTAGATGTTGCCATGGTTTAATTGCACATAACATGTAAACATTCACAGTGCAGGGAGGAAAAAGTATGTGAACCTTTGGACTTAATAACTGGTTGACTCTCCTTTGGCAGCAATAACCTCAACCAAACGTTTCCTGTAGTTGCAGATCAGACCTGCACAACGATCTGGAGTCATTTTGGACCACTCCTCTTCACAAAACTGTTTCAGTGTAGCAATATTCTTGGGATGTCTGGTGTGAATCGCTCTCTTAAGGTCATGCCACAGCATTTCAATCAGGTTGAGGTCAGGACTCTGACTGGGCCACTCCAGAAGGCGTATTCTGTGCTGTTGCAGCCATTGTTTTGTTGAATTACTTGTATGCTTTGGGTCATTGTCCTGTTGCATCACCCATCCTCTGTGGAGCTTCAGTTGGCAGACAGATGGTCGTACGTTTTCCTGCAAAATGTCTTGATAAACTCTGGAATTCATTTTCCCATCAATGACAACAATCCGTCCAGGCCCTGAGGCAGCAAAGCAGCCCCAAACCATGATGCTCCCTCCGCCATGTTTTACAGTGGGGATGAGGTTTTGATGTTGGTGTGCTGTGCCTTTTTTTCTCCACACATATTGTTGTGTGTTCTTCCCAAACAACTCAATCTTGGTTTCATCTGTCCACAGTATATTTTGCCAGTAGTGCTGTGGAACATCCAGGTGCTCTTTTGCAAACTTCAAACGTGCTGCAATATTCTTTTTGGACAGCAATGGCTTCCTCCGTGGTGTCCTCCCATGTACTCCATTCTTGTTTAATGTTTTCCTTATTGTAGATGTGTCAACAAAAATGTTAGCATGTGCCAGAGATTTCTGTAGGTCTTTAGCGGACACTCTGAGATTCTTCTTTACCTCATGCAGCATTCTGCGCTGTGCTCTTGCAGTCATTTTTACAGGACGACAACGCCTAGGGAGAGTAGCAACAGTGCTACACTTTCTCCATTTGTAGACAGTCTGTCCTACCGTGGACACATGAACATCAAGGCTTTTGGAGATACTTTTGTAACCCTTTCCAGCTTCATGCAAGTCAACAATTATTGATCGTAGGTCTTCTGAGAGCTCTTTTCTGCGAGGCATGGTTCACATCAGACAGTGCTTCTTGAAACCAGTAAACCCAAAACAGGTGTGTGTTTTTAAGGGTAGGACAGCTGTCAGCAACACATCCAATATCATCACACTGATTGGAGTCAAGGTTGGCTCACTCCTGGCTCCAATTAGCTCTGGGAGAAGTGATTAAGCTAGGGCCTCACATACTTTTTCCTCCCTGCACTGTGAATGTTTACATGTTATGTGCAATTAAACCATGGCAACATCTAATGTTTGTGTAGTATTATGTTCAGCAGACTGTGTTCTTCTATTGTTGTGACTTAGATGACGTTCAGAGCACATTTTATGTCCAATTCATGCAAAACTCCACGTAATCCAAAGGGGTTCACATACTTTTTCTTGCAATTGTATATTCTTATTCTTATTATAGCCAAATTTACCACCCTAACGCCTCCCACAGTTTTTACACTACATAGACAGTAATATACCAAAACGTGCGGATTGTTCCCGATTGGTGTGCTATTACTTTGTGGAACGTTTCGCCGAATGATTCAAGAAATATCGCCGTTTTTGTGGTGAAATTTATCCCATAGGAATGAATGGCGCAACTAGAGTGGCAGCTGACAAAAGCTAGAGTGTGAGATGAAAAATCAGAACATGATTTCTAAACTGCCATCACTCTGTCATTTTCAAGCCCACCTACACAAATCTTATATCAAAACGTTCAGCTATCCCTGCTGCCACTAAAAATGTTCACGGCTAAGTCATAACCCTGACAGTTTTCACAATATGACCTTTTGTTTGCAACTCATGCCGCCCATTGACTTTCATTGAAACTCCACTCCCAGCCACCTGAAATTTGAAGGGCAATTTCTAAACTGCGACCGTGCCTTCATTTTTAATATTTCAGAGACATACTATGCATCAAAATGTAGGTCTGGGTCTTGTGATTCTCACAATATAAAGCTCTTTGCTGTAGGAATTATACTTTAAAAACTACAACCGCTTGAAGATGGCAAACGCCAGTGAAGTTAGCAAGTTGGAGCAGTTTGTTTATAAAAAGTTCCTCTGAGCTTGCTGTGGAGTGAGTTGCCATAGCAACCCAAGGGGGGTCAGCAGCCAGCAGAGTGACCAAAGCTAGAGTGTGAGCTGAAAAATAAAAGTTGAAATGCATTTCTCACTCTATCAAGCTTGCCATGTGCACTTTTTAAATTTGATCAATCAATTGGTTAGTGTTGGAGGCAAGAACAATTCACACAATTTCCCTCGCTGTTCTCTAGCTGGTCTAAAACCACTTTTGACCTAAAAGGGACGCTTTTTGGACACCATGGACTTTTCTCAGTTTCAAGGCAGAAAGAACAGTAAAAATGCAGGCAGGGCACAGGCCAAAGCACTCGGGACAAAATGTAGGTGAAATGCTTTGATACAGTAATGTTTTACTATGTGATTTTAGTGTATTTAGTGAATGTCACTTTTCAAAATTTCCCGCCAGTTCCGTCCCCGTACGTCCTGACGTCGCAGGGAACGGAACCCGGAAGACAGATGCTGGCATCGGCCGGAAGACAGATGCTGGCATCGGCCGGAGGACATTGCCAGGGACACTGCAGGGGGGACATCGCTGGAGCGAAGGACAAGGTAAGTGAAGAAGAGATCCTGGAGCAGCGCTGCGGGGTATTCCCGAGTGTAGCTCGGGGTTACCGCTTGTGGTGCGGAAACTTTACCCCGAGCTACACTCGGGAATACCGCCAGGGAGGTTAAAGTTATTTACCTTCCTGTTCGCCCCTGCACAGTGACCTCGCTGTACAAGTTCCGCAGTGCCGAGAAGACTGAACTCCTGTGCATGTGCGTGAGCGTCATCATCTCAGCCCAGCCAATGAAAGCGACCGGCGATCTATACCCAGAAGCTGGTTGCCCAAAGAGGTCACTGGATGGTAGGGAGCTGCGGGATGCCTCATCACTGGGGTGAAGGTGATTAAAGCTGCTCTTTGTCCTGCAGCAGTTCGTTATTAAACCACTTCGCCCCTCAGAAGGTTTCCCCCCTTTGCTGACCAGGCCATTTTTTGTGATACGGCGCTGAGCTACTTTAGCTGACAATTGCGCGGTCATGCAATGCTGTACATAAATGAAATGTATGTCCTTTTTTTCCCACAAATAGAGCTTTCTTTCTATGGTATTTGATCACCTCTGCATTTTTTATTTTTTGCGTTATAGACAAAAAAAGACTGACAATTTTGAAAAAAGAATCCCTATACCTTTTTACTTTTTGCTATAAAACATACCCAAAAAAAAAAAAAAAAAAATCTAATTTCTTCATGAATTTAGGCCAAAATGTATTCTGCTACATGTCTTTGCTAAAATAAAATCCCAATACGTGTAAATTAATTTGTTTACATGAAAGTTATAGCGTCTACAAATGGCGGTATATATACTGGAATTTTTATCTTTATTTTTTTTATACTAGTAATGGCGGCGATCAGCTACATATAGTGGGACTGTGGCAGGCATTCTTTGCCTAAGCAGCTAGCCTGTGCCTCTAATTCAAACAGTTATATCAGTATATTAGTGAACCAAGCGGGTCGAAAAAGTATATAAGACCATTTATTGCTTTATTATAGGTTAGAAGCAAGGGGGACAAGGCTTAACCACATGCCGCCCAGCCACTGTAGAAATACGGCGGCAGGGCGGCACGGCTGGGCAAAACCACGTTTTAAAACGTGTGTTTTCAAAACAGGTAGGGGGCGTGCACGAGGCGCGCCGCCGCCCTACCTTTCCCGTCGATCAAGGCCGTGGATGTCAGTTGCTGTGTCACAGCCGATCGTTACCGGCTGTGTCCCGGCGATTAGCGGCAATCACTGACAGAGAGCAGGGCTGCAGTAGCTCTGCTCTGTCAGTTCCGTGACATGCTGATCGGGACAGAAGAGTTTATCTGTCCAGATCAGTGTGTCTCTGTGCAGTACACACCCCCGCCCCCTAGTAAAACACTCCCCTCACACAGTTAACCCTTTCACTGAATAATAAAGTTAACCGCTTCCTCCCCAGTGCCATTAGTAGTGTCAGTGTTTTTTTTTTGCACTGATCACTGTATTGGTGTCACTGGGGATGTCAGTGACCCCACGTCAGTTCCCCCCCAGTGTCAGAATGTCCGCCGCAGTCCCGCCATAACTCGCCGATCGCCGCCATAAGTCACTGACGCCGCCATAAGTCGCTGATCGCCGCCATTATTAGTATTAAAAAAAATTAAAAATCCCAGTATCTTTCCCGCCATTTGTAAACGCTATAACTTTCACATAAACCAAATTAATTTACACGTATTGGTTTTTTTTTTTTAGCAAAGACATGTCGCAGAATGAATTTTGGCAGAAATATGACTAAATTTGATTTTTACATTTTGTTTACTGGACATGTTTTATAGCAAAAAGTTCAAAATATTGTTTTTTTTCCTCAAAATTGTCAGCTTTTTTTTATAGCGCAAAAAATAAAAAAAACCGCACAGGCGATCAAATACCACCGAAAGAAAGCGCAATTTGTGGGGAAAAAAAAAGGATGTAAATTTCATTTATGTACCGTATTGCATGACCGCGCAATTGTCCGTTAAACTAGCGCAGCGCTGTATTGCAAAAAAATGGAAAAATGGCGTAAATTGCAGTATCTATATCATAGTTTGTAGACGCTATAACTTTCACACAAAGCAATCAATATACACGTATTGGGATTTTTTTTACCAAAAACATGGAGCAGAATTCATTTTGGCCTAAATTTTTAACTAACTTTGAGTTTACTATATATTTTTTATAGCTGAAAGTAAAAAATATCGTTCAAAATTTTGGGTCTTTTTTTGTTTATAGCGTGAAAAATAAAAAGCGCACAGGTAATCAAATACCACCGAAAGAAAGCTCTATTTGTGTGAAAAAAAGGACGTAAATTTTGTTTGGGTGCAGCATTGCATGACCGTGCAATTATCAGTTGAATTAGTGCAGCGCCGAGTAGCAAAAAGAGGCCTGGTCATTAGGGGGGTAAATCCTCAGGAGGGCAAGTGGTTAAAGGATAAGTTCTCCTTTGGAACTTATAACATGTTCCACCTCCTGCCACCGTTCTCCCCGATTCCCCCTCCTTGTGACAGTGGGCAGGGAATCTTCTCCCTACACCTGTTGTCAGAATTTAAAAACCGTGAATCTGTAGGGGGCTCAACCCACGCAGCCGTGTCATTCATCAACTGTGCCAAGCATTTGACCTCCTGTGTTTAGACCGCAGCAGGCCAGCTGCTCGGCCCAGGTCCTAGAAGTTAGAGGAGATCACTGGAGTAGCAATGTCTACTTCACTGATTTCCAGTTTACAGGAGCCTCGGCCAGGTATGATATTTACACAATTTTTCATATTGTGTTGCGCTCCTAATAATAGGTATCTCTTCTATATTCCTTAATACACCCAAAAATTGACAATGTGTAATCGAATAATCTGATACACAAAAATATATAAAAATGTAAAAAAACATTAGTATACAGTGATGCAAAAAAACTAAATATAATAAACACTTGTGTAGAGAATACCTAAATGTGAATATGATTCTCCTAAAAAAATACATGATATGATGGTTTGTACGTGATAATAAAAATAAATAAACCAATATTGCACCATAATTTGTGAAAAAACAAAAAATGTGAAATATATATAAATAAAATATATACTATATATATATATATATATATATATACTGGAAATAAATAAATAAAAAATATATATTAATAATGTCCTTTAAATTCAGTGACTCTGTGCTTGATTTAATCTTGAATTGGTGACTTTTTGTGAATCCGTGACTCTCTGTGAATCCTCTAATTAGTGCAGATGTATGCTCACCTCCTTATCTGCCTGCAATTAGGCTATATGCGCTTGTGGTTCACCTCCTATGGAACCTGCTTGGATGAAATTCCTCCTTAATAGACTGTGAAATATGGATATCCTTTATCATTAATTAGCCCATTCGGGATTGATCACTCCTTACGAAATTCAAATCCCCTTATGATCTCCTCTCCATGCGTTTCTCCATATGTGGGGACAAATTACCAAACATAGTGTTTTATCCTTTTAAAAAATTCCTGCTTTATTACTTCCAGAAGATACACTCACATTTGTTGTACAAAGTATGAGGCAATTTGTATATAACGAGTAGTCCGCCGACCGTTGAGTCATGCACCCGCCGTCTGTCAAAAACAAAAAAGTTTTTGACAGACGGCGGGTGCATGACTCAAGGGTCGGCGGACTACTCGTTATATACAAATTGCCTCATACTTTGTACAACAAATGTGAGTGTATCTTCTGGAAGTAATAAAGCAGGAATTTTTTAAAAGGATAAAACACTATGTTTGGTAATTTGTCCCCACATATGGAGAAACGCATGGAGAGGAGATCATAAGGGGATTTGAATTTCGTAAGGAGTGATCAATCCCGAATGGGCTAATTAATGATAAAGGATATCCATATTTCACAGTCTATTAAGGAGGAATTTCATCCAAGCAGGTTCCATAGGAGGTGAACCACAAGCGCATATAGCTTAATTGCAGGCAGATAAGGAGGTGAGCATACATCTGCACTAATTAGAGGATTCACAGAGAGTCACGGATTCACAAAAAGTCACCAATTCAAGATTAAATCAAGCACAGAGTCACTGAATTTAAAGGACATTATTAATATATATTTTTTATTTTTTATTTATTTATTTGCAGTATATATATATAGTATATATTTTATTTATATATATTTCACATTTTTTGTTTTTTCACAAATTATGGTGCAATATTGGTTTATTTATTTTTATTATCACGTACAAACCATCATATCATGTATTTTTTAGGAGAATCATATTCACATTTAGGTATTCTCTACACAAGTGTTTATTATATTTAGTTTTTTTGCATCACTGTATACTAATGTTTTTTTACATTTTTATATATTTTTGTGTATCAGATTATTCGATTACACATTGTCAATTTTTGGGTGTATTAAGGAATATAGAAGAGATACCTATTATTAGGAGCGCAACACAATATGAAAAATTAACTTTATGGACACAGTGGTAGTTGTGTGTTGAGTGTTTGCGATCCAATTATACTTGGGACATATTGTGTCCATTTTTGGCGTTCTTGGGGGGCTGTTATTTGGTGGATACAACTTGGCTCGCAAGTCATACAGATATCTACTTATAATGATATTTACACAGTTACAATGGATATAAAAAGTCTACACACCCCTGTTAAAATGTCAGGTTTCTGTGATGTGAAAAAAATGAGACAAAGATAAATCATTTCAGAACTTTTTCCACCTTTAATGTGATCTATAAACTGTGCAACTCAGTTGAACAACACACTGAAATCTTTTAGGTGGAGGGAAGTAAAAATAGAAAACTAAAATAATATGGTTGCATAAGTGTGCACACCCTTAAACTATAACTTTGTTGAAGCACCTTTTGATTTTATTACAGCACTCAATATTTTTGGGTATGAGTATCAGCATGGCACATCTTGACTTGGCAATATTTGCCCACTCCAAATCTATCAGATTGTGAGGGCATCTCCTGTGCACAGCCCTCGTCAGATCACCCCCAGGGGTGTGGAAATTTTTGAAAAAACTACTTGTTCAGGGACTAAATTGGTGTCCCAATCTACTTGTCCCTCATGACAATCTACTTGTCCTGATAAAAAAAACCCACAAATTTAACCAAAACTGTATTTAAATCTGCTTTAAGTCATGTCTGGGGCTCTTAAAAACAAAAAAAGGGCTTTATGGGGACTTAAACATTTAATATTTTTAACATTGCGCTGTTTATCTCCTCCTCACCTCCCTGCCTGTCTCCAGCCCCGCCCCCCGGGGACTAGCAGGGAGAGGAGAGAAGTTGCAGTGTAATGAGCACCGATTGGCTGCTCATCAGAAAAGGGGAGTGTCCGACTTATCCTTTATCCATTTCACTGCCAGAGCTGTTTTTGCGTTATTTGCACACGTTTAAAAAAATCATTTTAGGCCTGAAGATTACACAAACCCCCAAAACAGGATATATTTTCTGAAATCAGAGATCCTAGAGAATAAAATAGTGGTAGTTCCAATTTTTTATGTCACGATATTATCACAAAGGTTTCAGTAAAAAAATACACTTAAGTTAATTTTAGGGCACAAAAAGCAATACACAGTGCCAGCCTCTCCGTGCCCCCGGCGTGAAGTTTCCCGGGCTTGCAGATGAGCAAGCGGAGCCCGGGAAACCTCACGCCGGGGGCACGGAGAGGCTGGCACTGTGTGAAAGCAATCGGCAGCAGTGCTGCCGCCGATTGCTTCACCTGACAGGTGACTCCTGCTGCTTGCCTGCAGCAGGGCTAAAGGCCAAAAAAAAAAAAAACTACCTGCCTGACGCCCAGAACTACATGTCCTGGGTGCCAGACGATAGGAATTGCACATCCCTGACCCCACAGGTTTCTGATCGGATTAAGGTCTGTGCTCTGGCTGGGCCATTCCAAAACTTTAATCTTCTTCTGGTGAAGCCATTCCTTTGATTTGGATGTATGCTTTGGGTCGTTGTCATGCTGAAAGATGAAGTTCCTCTTCATGTTCACCTTTCTAGCAGAAGCCTGAAGGTTTTGTGTCAATATTGACTGGTATTTAAAAAACTGTTCATAATTCCCTTTACCTTGACTAATGCAGGCCATAGATGGGGAGAAAAACTGCAGATTTTTCTTTTAAAAAACGAAAAATCGGTTGTTCAAGTGGCCGACGTTACCATCAATGGTAAAAAAAAAAAAAAAAAAAAAAAAAAAAAAAAAATCGGCCGATTTCTACCCGTCTAGAGCTGGCAAAAAGTGTCCCTACAGAGAGCTCTGCTATTTCTTTGACAGTTCTCTGACAGTTCCTTGACATTTATAGAAGTTGCAACAATGTATCTATTTGTTTCCATTTAGGATACAGATGTTTTTATTCGGAAACAAATAGATACAATGTTTTAACCGCTGTAAATGTCAAGGAACTGTCAGAGAACTGTCAGAAATAGCGAGCTCTCTGCAGAGACACTTTTTGCTGGACTGGAATTCTTCTTCCTCTTCCTCATCCTCTTCTTCTTCTTCATCCTCATCCTCTTCTTCATCCTCATCCTCTTCTTCATCCTCTTCTTCATCCTCATCCTCTTCTTCATCCTCTTCTTCATCCTCATCCTCTTCTTCATCCTCTTCTTCATCCTCATCCTCTTCTTCATCCTCATCCTCTTCTTCATCCTCATCCTCTTCTTCATCCTCATCCTCTTCTTCATCCTCATCCTCGTCCTCTTCTTCTTCTGCATCCTCATCCTATTCTTCTTCTTCATCATCCTCATCTTCTTCATCATCATCCTCATCCTCTTCTTCTTCATCATCCTCATCCTCTTCTTCCTCATCCTCTTCTTCTTCATCATCCTCATCCTCTTCTTCATCCTCATCCTCTTCTTCATCCTCATCCTCTTCTTCATCATCATCCTCATCCTCTTCTTCTTCATCCTCTTCTTCTTCATCCTCATCCTCTTCTTCATCCTCATCCTCTTCTTCATCGTCTTCCTCTTCTTTTTGTCTTCCTCTTGCAGGTCACTGCTCATGCGCAGATTTTTTATCGGTAAAAAATCGGCCGATTTGCCCACTAATTGCCGCGAAAATCGGCCGATCGGCAAAATCGGCCGATTTTTTTCCAACTTTACCGAAAAAAAAAAACGGCCAAAATACCGAAAAACGGCCGACCAAATCGCCCACTAACGATCCGAAAATCGGCCGATTTTATTTTCGGCCGAAAAATCGGCCGATTTTCGACCCATCTATGGCCTGCATAAGGCCCCAATTCCAGCTGAAGAAAAACAGCCCCAAAGCATGATGCTGCCACCACCATGCTTCTCTGTGGGTACGGTGTTCTATTGGTGATGTGCAGTGTTGTTTTTGCGCCAAACATATCTTTTGGAATTATGGCCAAAAAGTTAAAACCTTGGTTTCATCAGACCATAACACATTTTCTCACATGCTTTTGGGAGACTTCAGATGTGTTTTTGCAAAATTTAGCCAGAAATGAATGTTTTTCTTTGTAGGAAAAGACTTCTGTCTTGCCACTCTACCACATAGCCCAGGCATATAAAGAATACGGGAGATTGCTGTCACATGTACCACACAGCCAGTACTTGCCAGATATTCCTGCAGCTCCTTAAATTTTGCTGTAGGTCTCTTGGCAGCCTTCCAGGCCAGTTTTCTTCTTGTCTTTTCATAAATTTTGGAGGGACGTCCAGTTCTTGGTAATGTCACTGTTGCACCATATTTTGTACACTTGATGAGGACTGTCTTCACTGTGTTCCACGGTATATCTAATGCCTTGGAAATTCTACTCCTGACTGATACCTTTTAACAATGAGATCCCTCTGATGTAGGATGCGACTAACAAAATGTCTGGAAAGACCTACTAGAACAGCTGAACTTTATTTGGGGTTAATCAGAGGCACTTTAAATGATTGCAGATGTGTACTGACTCCTATTTAACATGATTTTGAATGCGATTGCTTAATTCTGAACACAGCTACATCTCCAGTTATAAGAGGGTGTGCACACTTATGCAACCACATCATTTTATTTTTTTTGTTTGCTTCCCCCCCCCAAAAGATTTCAGTTTGTTTTTCAATTGAGCTGTACAGTTTATAGGTCAGGAAAAAGTTCTGAAATTATTTATCTTGGTCTCATTTTTTTGCATCACAGAAATCTGACATTTTAACAGGGGTGTGCAGACTTTTTATATCCACTGTATATTTGTCAAAGCTGGACCAATGTAACTATGTATAAAATATCCATACCTGGAATTCCTCTTTAATAAAAAATAATTTATAGCAGAGCTACAGTCAAAATAAAAAAAAAAACCAGACACTCACCTATCCTTCAATCCAGCGGTGTGTGTGTGTTCACACCGGCCGGGTTCACCAGCTATCCTGTATCCCCCGCATCTTCAGTGTGGGCAGTTGCGGCTTCATAACCTGGTTTCCACTGCATATGCACGAGTAGCGCTGAGCTTTGTGAATGGTCCAGTAATCTTCTGGGACCTGTCACATGTCCCAGAAGATAACAGGGAGGGAGGGGGGAGGATAACTTCCACTTCTGATTGCCTAGGCGATTGCAGTGGAAGTGGGAGCCAACACCTGTCAAATTTGGGTACCCTCTTCCCCCCCCTCACTCCCCAAAAGTGCCAATCCTTAACAGGGAGCGGGAGACAAAGCCTTAAAGTGTAACTTCCCCTTTTGGGTGGAGCTCCGCTTTAAGGAAAGGAAACTGCTGCAAGTAAGCATTTAAAATACTTGAATTTTCTGTAATGTATTAATGGGTTGATGGCAGGCTGTCTTTAACCAAAAGACGCCCGGCCAATAGCCATTTGGCGGCCGTCAAAATGCTCTAGATTTCCGAGGTGGATGCCAAATGGCGTCCTCCCGGGCATGCGCAGTTTTCCCGCTTGCAGAGCCGCGCAATCTGTCACCGGCTGTGTACCTCGGACACGGCCGATGACAGATCTGAGTACCGGCCCCCGTTGCCGGTACCATGCGACCTGCTGTGACCAATTACAGCAGGTCACATGACAGTTATATACAATGGATGGCTTCATTCATGCCATCCATTGTATACTAGTGTCTAGCTGTGAATGGTCACAGCGATCACATGCACATGCCATGTGATTAGCTGTGGCCAAATCACAGCTAAGCACGAAAAAAAAAAAAAAATCACTTCCCCAAAGTAGTACAATATTACTATGGTAACATTGTACTACTTTGGACATAGTGAAATATGAAAAAAAATCTTAAAAAAAAAAAAAAAAGAAAAATTTAAAATTAATTAAAAAAAAAAAAAAATTATATATTTTTTTTTCATACTGTCAGTGTCCCTGATCACCGCCATGCCAGTTATATGATGACGCTGTACTGCACTGGTGACAGTATGTAAAAAAAAAAAAATAGTGAAAATAATTTTAGTAATTTTCTGAAAAATTATGACAAAAAAATACAACTTCAAAAAACTTGCCATGTCTCTTATGAAGTACGTCGGACTGTCTACTTTGCAAAAAGTGGTCATTTGGGGGATATCTGTACTGTTCTGACATTCTTGGTCCTCAAGAAATTAGATTGGCTGTCAGTACTTCAGGATTGATCAATATTCAGATATATCCCATAGTTTGTGAACTCTATAATTTTCCTACAAACTATAAAATACATCCTAATTTGGGTTATTTTCACCAAAGACATGTAGCAGAATACATCTTGGTCTAAATTTATGAAGAACAATTATTTATTTTCAAACTTTTATAACAGAAACAAAGAAAAACGTGTTTTTTAAAAAAAAATATTCGGTCACTTTTTGTTAATTTAGCAAAAAATTAAAATCCCAGCGGTGATTAAATACCACCAAAAGAAAGCTCTAGTGTGAAGAAAATGATAAAATTTTAGTTTGGGTACAATGTTGTATGACCGCGCAATTGTCATTCAAAGTGTGAGCGCTGAAACATGAAAAATGGCCTGGGCAGGAAGGGGGTAAAAGTGCCCGGTATTGAATTGGTTAAGGTAAATGCCTCTTAAACTTATTATACTACCTTCAGGATTGTCAGTCAAAACTGACTGCAGACAAGCCAGCTCCGGCGTTTTCTCTCCATTGACTTCATCAGGAGCCTTCTTCATGAATATGGGGATCTTATCAAATTCCTTCCAGGAATGCAGAAACCACTCATAAATCCCACAGTAAAGCACTTTATGCCATTATAGAATAGATTTATATTATATAGAATATTTATTACTTTATTTATATTTATGTATTCAATGACCTCTCTGGCTGCCATACACAGCTCCACCAATTTCTGCTGAAATGTCCACAATTTTTGTTTGAAGGAGCAGAGTGGAAAATTGGTGGATGAACAGCAGCTGCATCCAATCAGATGCAGTCACTGTTTAGGTATTCTGACACTGGCTGTAAGAATAAAATAGTCCATAGCAGGGGATTTGTCTATCCATGTCATTTAGCAGGGATGGAGGATTCGGTTAGATTTCTTTTGTTCGGTCTGCAGGTTGTAGATAGAGTAATCCATAAAAGGGGTTCCCTGGCACTGGAAACACCATGGGGGAGATTTACTAAAACTAGTGCACACAGAATGAGGTGCAACTATGCATAGTAATCAATCAGCTTCTAGGTTTCATTGCCAAAGCTTAATTGAACAAGCTGAAGTTAGCAGCTGATTGGTTACTATGCACAGCTGCACCAGATTCTGTGTGCACCAGTTTCAGTAATGCAGGCCATACATGGGTCGAATTCCGAAAGAATTTTCTTTAGAAAATCGGAAATTTTTGCGTTTTGTAATCGGATGGTGCCACCATTGATTTCGAAATTCAGCCAACCAAGCCTTTAATTTCACCTCATGTTGCTACAGATAAGAATTTTCATGGCCGGGAATCTTCTTTTCTATCCAGGTCACAGCTCGCGCTCATTTCTTTTTCAATTACATTTCTTGCATGATTCTCCCATCATTGATTAGAAATTTGTTCGTTTTTCAAAAAATTTTCAACACACCCAGTCACTCAAATTCGATGGTCACTTGAAAATCGCCCATTGCTGTGGCCCTACTAATAGTGCGATATTCGAACAAAAATTCTTAGAAATGACTTTCTAAAGAAAATTCTTTTGGAATTCGACCCATGTATGCCTGGCTTAAATCTCTCCACATATTAAACATTTAGGAAAGGCTGATGTACAGACTGAATGACACAGCTGCCTTTTTCCTTCCCAGAAGTAGTCCTGCTACCCAAGAAATTAGGACAATAGCAAAGTTGGCCATGCACCAGTACATTTCCGAACAAATGTTTGTATGAACAACTTTACAAAAAAATTCTCATCAGTACATTCAATGACCTGACAGATGCCATTCAAACGTACTTCTCATTTTTGCTTGTAACATTCGATTTTGGAATGAATGCAATTTCCTGATTGAAAATGACATTCACTGCTCCTTCAAATCAACTGGGGTTGAAAATGAAAATCAATTTGAACCCACTAAGAATTTGAAAATCAAATGAGAGTTCCTGAAACAAGTTGATGAACAAAATTCTTGTAGAGTATGGCCATCTTAAGACACATACAGGTGATTTTGACACCCATTTGGTAAAGGGTTCCCCCTTTAGAGGTGATGAGCTGCCAGTGCCCATGCAGCTGCTCTTCTTCCCCTTCTCTCTGCAGGGCTTCTGCAATGGATCAGAGTGATTCTGACTGCTCAGCGGCAGCACAGAGAATTGCTCTGATCTGAAGGGTGTGGGGGTGTTCGTTCACCCTTTAATTTTTACTGAAAAGGGTGAACTTACCCTTTGAAAGCATCATTTAAGATTTATGTACGGAATTCATATCTGGATTATTTTTTTGGAGAGTTCCTCTTTAAAGCTGAGCTCCATGTATGGCTATTATTTCCACAGTTACATTGATCCAGCCAGGAACAATGTAAGTAGGTAGGTGCCATACCTGGCCAATCCCTGTGGAACCTGGGTCGATGCCGAGCTAGCAACCCATGTTCACAATGCAGCAGGGCAGCCACTTGGCATGGGACCTGAAAGCTAGTGGAACATCATTGAGGTAGCGGTGCCTACTCCAGTGGTTAGCTACGTATTGGCACAACCCATACGTACATTGGTCCAAGCTGGGCCAATGTAACTATGCAAAATAAGCCATACCTGAAATTCAGCTTTAGCCATGCCATACAGACTTGTCTATAACACAGCATACAAGGTGTAAATCATATTTGTGCCTCTACACTGCTTACTTATTAGAAATCCTCCAAACGAAGAGTTTCTCTGCAAATAATAGCCAATCAGATTTCATCATTACTTGGGCAGCAGGAACATAGGAAGAAGATTTGTCATTGGCTTCTTTCCTTTAGTACACCTCCTCGTTATCAAACAAAACCCCGAATCTTACCTCCTCCCATTGTTCTTCATTAAAGGCTCCCTTGTATTTGTGGTTGTGGAATTTATCTATAAAATGGTCCATGACTTCATCTTTCTCTTCTGGTTTAGGATCCATGGCAGCAACTAAACATATATGCAGGATGTTGCTAAGGGTCCATGTTGCACTACAATGTACAATCCTCCCACTGAAGCGTCTTCTACTAGACAAGTCTAAGACTGGACTTTGTAGTAAAACTGTTACGGTGACCATACACAATACAATCTGATTGTATAATACCTATTAGATCTACCATCAACCGTGCAGTGCAAAAGCCGGCCTGATTTGATACAAGTTCAATGAGTTGTTTAAGGTTTGCCCCATGTTACACAGTTTTGTTCAGTCTAAAGGAAATTGACAATCTGATTGTATAGTGTATGGCCAGCTTTAGGTTATAATGAAGTGTACCTTGTTCCTGCAGTACAGCGGCACTATAACCCATGTAACTAATCTGTTAGGAGGAGGCCAGCAATAGCAGCTCTCATGTGTCTGTATCACATATCCCAACTACAGGACAAAGCCTTTTAGTTTTATCACAGTGCAAGAGAGGGATACAGCCTCTGGAAATGGTTTACCGCTGCCTGCGTCTCTGCTGGGGGTTTTTTCCTCTTTTTTTAGTCAGGACAGGAAGTGATGGGAAACTTTTCCAACAGGGACACTTTCTATAAAGTGAGAAGGGGACAGAACTTCTGACAATGTTTTCATTGCTATTTGTGCCTTCCTGTTCTGGTGACAACCCCATTCCTTGTACTGGCATGACGATCAAAAATAAAGACCTGATAAAAATGTGAAGTGTATCTATAGCCTTTTTTCTAGCTTTGGATGGAGTGGGGAAGAAATAGAACTCTTGTTTTAATGCCCAGTCAAACCGGTGCGATTTGTGAATTGAAATTGCACCTGAAATTGCATCTAATGAATGTGAATGTCAGACATTTGCAATTTGCTGCACCGTGATATCTAAAGTAGTTTGTGCATTACTTTTTCTACAGTTTTGTTGAGATTTCACATACATTGACATAGTGCCCCATCACTGATGTCAGTGGGAAGAATAACGCTCCATTGTTGGAATCAGTGGGAGGAATAGTGCCCAAGGGACTGATAAAAGCAAGAAAAGGGCTGCAGTTTGGAGAACACTAGTGTAGAGTATCAAGCTGGGACAAGCAATGATGTGAGCCTAAGAAAAAAAGAATTTAATCCCAATGCCAAAAAATATCTAAATGATAATAATTGCCAATTTAAGCTGTGCACGCACCCAAATGTATTCCCACATCGAAAAATGGCAAAAATGAATCAAAACAATGCTGCACTGCTAATACATTCCCCAATAAAAATGTGATCGAAGATATAAAATTATGCAAAATAAATATATTAACACAGTACCAACAGGATCTCTAAGGCATAAATAAAACACAAACAACTTGCTGCCCTACTAGCACAGTATAACAATGTGACACAATATAATCACTAATATCAGTTATGCAAAAGTATGTATATCAACATAGTGCCACCCTACTATATAAAGCATACGTGTGTATACGTAAATCAAAGACACAAATACACACGTGCTGTCCTACTAACACACATGCAAATAAAAACAAAAGGTGTGCTAGAATAAGTAGAAAATAAATGTATATAGCACATATAGTTAAAAAAAGGGGCAACACAGTGGCTAAATGGTTAGCATTTCTGCCTGGCAGTGCTAGGGTCGCTGGTTCAAATCCCAACCACGGCACCACCTGCCTGGAGCTTACATGTTCTCCCTGTGCTTGCGTGGGTCTCCTCTGGGTACACCGGTTTCCTCCTACACTCCAAAGACATGCTGGTAGGTTACTTGGCTCTTATCTAAATTGGCCCTAGTATATGTATGAATGTAAGTTAGGGACCTTAGATTGTACACCCCTTGAGGGTTAGGGACTGATGTGAATGTACAATATATATGTAAAGTGCTGCGTAAATTGACGGCGCTATATAAGTACCTGAAATAAATAATAAAAAAGTCCAAAGACAGTGAGTCCATTCCTATGTGTTGGATCCAAGTGCATAAGATAATCCCACTTCTCAATATATCTTCAGTATACTACACCACTGTGCTCCTTCACCATCAGGTGTGCACGCTCACCTTAGTGCCCAGACATACCGGTGTGATTTGGGAATTGAAATCTAGAGAATGTCAGTGTCTTAATGTTTGCGATTTGCTGCAGTGCAATTTCTAAAGTAGTTCTTGCATTACTTTTCTACAGTTTTGTTGAGATTTCACATACATAGAATATAATGGAAATTGCACTGCTAATTGCAAGAAATTGTTGCAAAAGTAGCAATAAAGTCTTCAGAAATGGCGCTGAAATTGCACACAAATCGCAACGGTATGACCGATGACTTACTGCTATATGGGCCACTGTTAGAGAGACTTCCCCTCACCTACTATTCAGGTGACACAGTTTACTGTGTGAGGAAGTGAGAGCTAGCCAAATAGACAGTAGCAAAAATGATTTTTTTTTTCATTACGTAGGAGAATGCTAGAACCCCTGTCAGATTTGTATTGCTGTGTTTCCATGTTGTAGATTTTCCCTGACCTCCTGTCTAGTAAAAAAAAAAAAAAAAAAAAAAAAAAAAGGAAAAAGAAGAGGAAGAGGAAAAAGAAGAGGAAGAGGAAAAAGAAGAGGAAGAGGAAAAAGAAGAGGAAGAAGGTGTCCCCAGGACAGGAAGTGAAGGGAAATCTCTCTAGTGGAGCCCCAGACAGCAGTAAAAACCTGACAGGGAATCTAACCTTCTCCACTCTATTCCAACTAGAAAAAATAAAGATTGGTAGTAGATACACTTTAACCCCTTTGCGCCGGCCGCACACAAATGTGCGGCCTCCCGGCGTCTGGGCCTAGACGCTGAGTGACCGCACATTTGCGTCCATGTAACTAAATACATATGTGCTGAGAGGGCGCGCCCTGCGCGCTCCCAGCACACATGTGTGGTACTCACGGAAAGGTCCCGGTCCGCTCTTTCGAACGGGACCTTTCCCGATCATGTGACCGCCGTGACGCGTCATCACGGCGGTCACATGATTCCTAAGCCACGCCCCAACCGCCCCGCCTCCCGGCGCCTGAATCTCTTAAAGGGCCGGGAGGCATCGGCGGGAAGGGGTTAACTTTCCCTATTATGTCCAAAACTAAAAAAATTACTGTGAATAGGCTTTAAAAACTGTCATGTAAAGTTGGTAATAGCTGATGAAAAAGTGTTACAGATCTTAAAATTGGTAATACAGATTTGTATTTGTCTGATAAATGTACCAACACACAGAGTGAGGACCTGGATAACTGATCAGTTATACACAATCAGCCAACCCCTCACACGTCACAGCACTTGGGTGATCCTGATGAACTTACCAGCCAAAATCTGTTTGGTCAATCTACGAGCCAAAGATCTCACCACTGCTGGGACACCGGAGCTGCACACCCTGGAGGCCAGTAAGTAGTGAGTCCTGGCTGGGACTTGTAGTCCCACACTCTCCAGCCACAGGCGGCCTATATATGTAAACACCTGCTACTTGTAGGTGTAATCCCCTGATCAGAGTACTGAGTACGGCCTGGGACTTGTAGTCCCACACTCTTCAGGCACAACTTGCCTAAACATGTAAACAAACATCTGACGCCTGGAGGTCTAATCCCCTGATCTAAGTCATGAGTGTCAGCTGGGACTTGTATTGTCACACACTTCTGCCACAACTGGCCTTAACAGGTAAACAGGGCTTTTTTAAGCGGGAACACAGTTCCAGCACTGAATGTATGTAATGGCAAGGAGTGCTGAGGTGTGCTGAAGTGTCTGTTGTTGCTGGGTGAAATCTCCTGTTGAGGGAGGAGTCTATTGTTGCTAGCCGCTGGGAGATCTGTTGTTGTTGTGGGGGGGTCTATAATTACTGGGGTGGTATTTTGTTGTGGGGGGCCCATTGTTGCGGGGGGGGGGTCTATTGAGTGGGGGATTAATTGTTGCTGGCTGCAAGGGGTCTACTGTATTTTACGGCTTTTCATGTTATCATTGACACATTACATTCAAATTATGTAGCACCAAAAAAATTATACTTGGTTCTGTATTCTCTAAAAGGGGCAGTACTGGGAGGTGGGTAGGAGGTGGAACCAAGGGACGGTGCTTGGTAGTGGAGACAAGGGGTGACTCAAAAGGTGGGGAATTCCTGCACCTATTCTCTGAGAAAAAAAAGCCCTGCATGTAAACAAACAACTGATATCTGTAGGTCTAATCCCCTGATCTACAGTGAAGGAAATAAGTATTGGATGACCTGCTGATTTTGAAGTTTGCCCACTCACAAAGAAATGATCAGTCTAAAAATCGAAAAATTGAATGGGAAGTGTATTGTAACAGAAAAGCAAAAAATTCAAAAGAAATGCATATCTAACAAATTATGCACTGATTTGCATGTTCATGAGGGAAATAAGTATTTGATCCCCTTCACAAAACATGACTTAGTACTTGGTGGCAAATCCCTTGTTGGCAATCACAGAGGCCAGACGTTTCCTGTAGTTGGCCACCAGGTTTGCACACATCTCAGGAAGGATTTTGGCCCACTCCTCTTAGCAGATCCTCTCCAAGTCCTTAAGGTTTGGTGGGTGATGTTTGGCAACTCAAACTTTCAGCTCCCTCCACAGATTTTCAATCAGATTAAAGGCTGGAGACTGGCTAGGCCACTCCAGGACCTTAATGTGGTTCTTCTTGAGCCACTCTTTTGTTGCCTTGGATGTGTGTTTTGAGTCATTGTCATGCTGGAACACCCATCCACGACCCATTTTCAATGCCCTGGCTGAGGGAAGAAGGTTCTCACCCAAGATTTGACGGTACATTGCCTTGTCCCTTTGATGTGGTATAGTTGTCCTGTCCTCTTAGCAGAAAAACACCTCCAAAGCAGAATGTTTCTACCACCATGTTTGACAGTTGGGATGGTTTTCTTGGAGTCATAGGCAGTATTCCTCCTCCTCCAAACACGGCGAGTCGAGTTGATGCTCGATTTTGGTCTCATCTGACCACAACACTTTCAACCAGTCCTGTTCTGCATCATTCAGATGTTCAGTGGCAAACTTCAGATGGGCCTGGACATGTGCTTTCTTGAGCAGATGGACCTTGCGGGCACTGCAGGATTTCAATCCTTGTCGGCGTATTGTGTTACTAATTGTTTTCTTGGTGACTGTGGTCCCAGCTGCCTGGAGATCAAGATCCTCACGTGCAGTTCTGGGATGATTCCTCACTGTTCCCATGATCATTGACACTCCACGAGGTGAGATCTTGTATGGTGCACCAGACCTAGGGAGACTGACAGTTGTTTTGTGTTCCTTCCATTTGTGAATGATTGCACCAACTGTTGTCACCTTCTCACTAAGCTGCTTGGCGATAATTTGGTAGCCCTGTCCAGCCTTGTGTAGGTCTACAATCTTGTCCCTGACATCCTTAGACAGCTCTTTGGTCTTTGCCATGGTGGAGAGTTTGGAATCTGATTGTTTGATTGCTCCTGTGGACAGGTGTCTTTTATACAGACAACAAAATGAGATTAGCAACACTCCTTTTAAGAGACTGCTTCTAATCTCAGCTTGTTACCTCTATGAAAGACACCTGGTAGCCAGAAATCCTGTTGAATGGTAGGGGGTCAAATACTTCTTTCCCTCATGAACATGCAAATCGGTGCATAATTTGTTAGACATGCATTTCTTTTGAATTTTTTTGTTGCTATTCTGTCTCTCAGTGTTACAATACACCTACCATTCGATTTTTAAACTGATAATTTCTTTGTGAGTGGGCAAACATCCAAAATCAACAGGGGATCAAATACTTATTTCCTTCACTGTACATAGACCCTTTAGGGTCTGTTAAGTATTATGGGGAACTTTGGAGTGGTTTGTGCGCTGTGTTATTTTCTTTAAAAGGAAAATGCCAGCAATTTGAACTGTACCATTTATTTTCTTGTAAATGTCACTTTAGCTGTAGCATGTTCTATGGCAAGCATGATAAAGCATTTGCATAAAAGTCCACCCAAAATCCATACCGGATGCTTTGAGTCCAGTATGAAGTTTACTTGGGTACCTCATGCAGACAAACTAAGTGTGCTGCCCCCTAGGAAATCCATACAATAGAAATAAGATAGAAATTTTCTCAAATCAGACGCTAAAAGGATGTGACTACATGTTAGCACTAAACATTTTTAAAGCACCCACTGAACACTGCTATACGCCCTATCAAACTATGCATAAAAACAGGGATTTTTAGTTCACATACATTGCCAAACATGTTTAAGATGACCAAATGCATCACAGTAATCCCTTTCTGCCCAGTCCTTAATCTGTTCTGCACAATTCAAAATACTTACTTATGTCATGGAAATTTTGTATTGTTGGTTGAACTTTAAATGTGTCATATATGAGTGTTATTCATATGTCTCTCGTGTGGCTTAATTAAAGCTCTGAAGGCTGAAATTGGGCCATGCGCATGTACAATGTATGTATTACAGTACTCAGCTCGGTAATGGATGAGATGGCAGATCTGCGCTTATAGACCGGCGTGTATACCACCACGGCATTCGTATCAGCAGCATAGTACCACATGGACTTCATAACGCAAGGCGCCAAGCGGTGTGAACTCCGCGTGTAGGCTTATGCATATCTTACAACCCATTACTGACCTGAAACTGTATCTGGATGGATGTGTTTTAATAAAGATCGTATCGGACCCATCCAGGTACAGACTGGTGTTTAGCCTGGGGGATGCTTGTACAGAGAATGAACATACTGCTAGGAGCTAGGACAGGAAATATGCTCTCCATAGAGGGCTCATGGGGGGAAGGGAAGGAAGTCTGCTGACCTCAGAGGGCTCATGGGTGGAAGGGGAGGAAGTCTGCTGACCTCAGAGGGCTCATGGGGGAGGACCAGTGATAGATAAAAGGAAAGGCTATGCTCCAATCGGAATGTACATCCTGTGTATAGGCACTCCCCATTGCATTGTTCTGTGGGAGGGGATTGACCTTATTCATGTGGGGGGCATGTGTGTGTTTGTAATAAAAACCAGAGGCTGAGAATGAAAACTTCCTCTATGTGAATTCAAACATCATCCTGAGAGTGTCGCCTGATCATTCTTGGGTAACGGAGCTCCAATTCCCCACATCTCAACAGACGCTAACCCAGTTGGATGGGCAGGAATCGTGTAGTTTAGCTGCAGTCGTGGTAAGCGAGATTCGCACAGCTTTATGGGGGATTTCTGTGCATCCAACTGCGAGTACTCACGGTAAGGAGAAATTCGTTAAAGTGAATTTCCAAGACAGTTATAGTGTACTTCACTGGATATAGTGTAGGAGAGCTACAGGTTCAGATCTGGTCACAGAGCTGCACCATACAATAGACACCAATATATGCCCTTTCTAGTAACTTCTGAATACAAACGGGGATTTTTAGTTTGCATGCATTGCAATACATATTTAAGCTGGCCTACTGCGTCAAAGTAATCCCTTTCTGGCCAGGTCCTACACTACTTTACATTACTCTACACTACACTACAATACTCTGCTCTACTCTTTACTACTCTACTTTACACTTCTCTATTCCATATAACTCTACACTATACTGCAAATACTCTACACTACTCTACACAACTGTACCACACTACTCTACTTCTCTACAGTATACTACACTACTCTACGTTTCATTACTATGCTCTGTTCTACACATTACATTGCATTGCTACACTATACTATACTATACTATACTACGTTACTCTACACAGCCAGGCAGCCAGTAAATTGTTGATGTAATCACTAACATGTATAAAATTGTTGCTGGCTTGTCCCTAGAAGCAGTGCTGTGTTGACATAGGATTTTTAGGGACTATTCAGATGTTGCTTAGAGTTTTTGTGGGTGCTGGCATGTTCCCAGAGGTTGCCAAGATGTTATGGATACTGAGATTTTGCTGGTGACTGATGACTGCTGGAAGATGTTAAGGATGCTGAAAATTTTTGCTGGCGATGGTTGGAGACTGCTGGCAGATGTTAACAATGCAGAGATTTTGCTGGTAACTTATGGACACTGCTGGAAGATGTTAAGGATGCAAAGATTTTGCTGGTGACTGATGGAGACTGCTGGAAGATGTTAAAGATGCTAAAATGTTGTTGCTGACTGCTGGCAGATGTTAAGGATACTGACATTTTTTCTGGTGACTGATGGAAACTGCTGACATTTTGGTATTGGTCCTCAAAGTGGTTTAGAGTTGGTGGAGAATCATAGAGGTATATGTTAACGGAAGATTAAAATGCTGTTCTGGGTGGCAATTGCTGGAGATGACATTTACCACAATCTGCTGCAAATAAAAATGATTGGCTCGGTGATCTTACGTAGGCTACATACTTACCTGTCTTCATTCTTAAAGTCTTACCTGAGATGTTCTTCACACACTCTTTTCCAAACCTTGTGGGATTGTCCTTCCATGACATTGAAAACCATAAACGTGTTCAGTATAATGCAGTCTGTAGAAATGATTGTAACATCAGTTGGCCACAGAAACATTCTGGATGATAAATTTCAAGTTACACACATGGAAATTTGAAAACACTACTGCCATTCACTTGGGACAACACATCACCTTTATTTTACTACATTGACCCCTAACCTATATACTTATACCTGTCTTAGGGTGCTTCATAAATATCATTCTCCTTTTGCTTTACCAAAGGAATGGTTTTTGATGGTTATAGTGGAGCATATCTATTCATTAAATTGGAAATATCAAAAGAAACCTCATACATTTGATGAGGGTCTGTTAACTGCTTCCCCGCCACCCTAAAGCAAAACTGCTGCTGCAGGGCTGCGCAAAATCACGTATATATATGTGATTTTGAATTTTCGGGTAGGGGGCATGCACGTGCGCCACACCCTACCAGCGCCGTCATTGGCAGCTACAGTTGTCGATCAACGGGTCCTGGACGGAGATTCCCCACCAGCACCTGGCGATCACCAAGAAACACTGACAGGTGAGAGGTCTGTATGTAAACAACACAGGTCTCACCCGTCAGCACAAACATGCTGCTTTGTATTGCTCTGCATAGCAGAGCAATACAAAGCAGCATGCTTCCCTAGTAAAACACACAGCACGCATAGTAAAACAGCACATAGTTAACCCTTTGATTGACCCAGAAGTGCCCGGCAGGCAAGTGGTTAAACTGGATGACAGCGAAGGAACAAAGCAACTGCATCCTCAGTAAGTCAATGTTATTTCTATGCCTCAGAATCATAACCCGGAGACCTGCAGTCATTAACATGATGAAGTGTGAATGGATCCTAACGTGAATGAGAGGCTCAGGCAGATGTCTGCAATGGTATTCTAGACTGGATATATGGGATGTTGGGCTCTTCTTCTCTGAGCCCCTGTACAGCATCCTTTCCGTCTCCATGTTAACAGCACAAGTCAAAACCAGAAAAGCACAGCTACCCCGGAAGTGGTGTCCCTGAAGCTCACACATGTGTAGCGACTAGTGTACGTTTTCGTTCACCCAAGAGGGTCTGACTGCAGACTGGCGCTCCACTTTCAACAGGAAACACGTGACCTCCAGTCCACTTTTTTTTTTTAAAGAACTTTAATGTAACAAACAACCAATGGTCTGCAGACTGGAGCTCCACTCAACATGACCTCCATTCCAACATTTTTTAAATAACGTAAAAAACAAGAAGCCACGTTTCCTGTGAAGTGGAGCTCCAGTCTGCAGCAGGGCCGGATGTAGCTGGTCTGATGTGGGGTTGCAGTAAAAAATGTTAGCAGGGCAGAAGATAGGGTCAGCAGTTTGCAGGTTACTGTACAGGGGTCAGCAGGGCAGAGGATGGGGCAGAAGGGCAAAGGATGGAAAGTCAGCAGAAGAGTGTATAGGAATCAGTAGGGCAATGTACAGGGGCCCATAGGGCAGAGGACAGTGTTCAGAAGAGCAGTGTACAGGGTTCATCAGAGTCGCGAACAGGGGTCACTGGTGACAGGGCAGAGCCAGAGTATATGCAACAGATCTCCTCCTCCCTACAAAGCAGATAGCTGAAATTGGATTCCCTTACACAGCCACTTTCTGCACAGTATATAGCTGGCTACTGCGCTAGCGATCTGACCTAGGCGTTTCACAGGTCAGAACTGCAACATACTGTGATATAGGAGACATTCAGAGGCTGCGGACACGGTACAAGAGATGGTCAGGGACTATGGACATGTTACAGTATAGGAGACATTCAGATGCTGCGGACACGGTGCGGGAGACATTCAGATGCCGCGGACACGGCGCGGGAGACCGCCAGGGGCCACGGACACGGCGCGGGAGACCGCCAGGGGCCGCGGACACGGCGCGGGAGACCGCCAGGGGCCGCGGACATGCTACAGACTGCACCAGTCAGCACATATGTGGACAGAGTTTTACAAAATATAAGAAAGTGGCAGAAATCCGCAGCAGTTGAAATTTCTATCTTCCAGTCAATTGCTCAAACACATTTTGGAGGGCAGTAAATGGTTAACACGTCTGTGAAGCTGCCAGCCTGACCAGTCTAAATGGTGCAAAGGCAACATAAAGGAAAGCATGAAATAAATCATGGAGGGCTCACACAGGACATAAACAGCTGAAAGTCATCAGTAGAGATGTGTGACCCCCTCACATGGAATGCCAGCTGCAGCGTCTTCCACAAGTCTCCTGATCGGTAGTCCCCCTCCGGAGTGCAGTGCTAGAGTACACACAGAAACAAGGAGCCCAGCGGGACAAGAGCCAGGGGAGTTGTTCCCTAATCAGTGATCATTACCTGAGCTGCACAGTGCAGGCTGGAAGGGGGAACACACTGATCAGTGGCCTTCTTGAAGATGCTGCAGGTAACATGTCAGTGTGTTGATGATGATTGTCAGCTGCCTGTGCAGAGTTCCTTGTGTACAGTGATGTGATTCGTTTACTCCTTCTAGGGGGCCTGCATTTCCTGTCTACTCTCCCTCCAGCCCCACTTTGGAGGCCAGCGTCTTTAGAGTCAAATATGGCGGGCTGGGAAAGGGGCGGGTTACAGTGCTGTGCAGACTGAAAAGGAGGAGGAACAACTCATTAGCAGTCCCTCCCTCCTACTCAGATCAGCGGCACTATTGGTGACACACTGATCATCTACAATTACAATGATTTTACGGATAGTCAGCACAAACGGGCAAGCAAGGGTAAGGGGCGTGACCTAATACACTCGGCAGGGGCGTGGCTTTACGTTTGGAAAGGGGCGTGGCATGGGTTGCCAAGGACGCCGCGTCCCTAACAACCAATCAGTGTCTTTCAGCGCTCTGCGTCGCTTTCTCTCAGTGGAGTGCTGACACTGCTGGGATCAACACGTATGTGGCGCAGTGGAGTGTCATACAGACAGACCAATGGACTACGAAGCCTGCACAGGTAGGAGGAGCCACGAACATATGAGCGGGGTTGATCTGGTCTCTGGGTGGATGGGAGCGGATTGCGGAACGGAGGTGGAAAAGACAGTAGAATTACTGGGAGCGCCCTGTATGGTTCTCCCTGCAGAAGATGAGAGCTGGCGATTCGGACGGGGCTGTTCTGTACCCAGAACTGCAAAAT
Organism: Staurois parvus; assembly: GCF_062004578.1. Classification (NCBI taxonomy): domain Eukaryota; kingdom Metazoa; phylum Chordata; class Amphibia; order Anura; family Ranidae; genus Staurois; species Staurois parvus. The sequence goes on along the minus strand of NW_028318246.1, from coordinate 31,210 downwards.
TGCGTCTATTCATGTGATTTTGCGCAGAGCAGCCGCCCTGTAGCAATATATCTGCCATAGTGCAGTGATTGGTTAATAAATCACCTATTGACCAAAGCTGTCAAATCGCCGATGTCCATAGACAAGCCGACTGTGGGGCCTAGTACAATGTAATCGGTAGTAGATATCCCAGCACCAGGCTGGGCATATGGCTTTGACTTCATTCTGACTTGCTGCTTTGCCACACCTACCACAACACTAAGCCCCACCTCCACCACTGGGGTCTAATAATTTCTTAACCACTTGAGCTCCAGAGGATTTACCCCCCTTAATGACCAGGCCTCTTTTTGCTACTCGGCGCTGCACTAATTCAACTGATAATTGCGCGGTCATGCAATGCTGCACCCAAACGAAATTTACGTCCTTTTTTCACACAAATAGAGCTTTCTTTCGGTGGTATTTGATCACCTGTGCGCTTTTATTTTTCATGCTATAAACAAAAAAAGACCAAAACTTTTGAAGAAAAACAATATTTTTTTACTTTCAGCTATAAAAAATATATAGTAAACTCAAAGTTCGTTATAAATTTAGGCCAAAATGTATTCTGCTCCATGTTTTTGGTAAGAAAAATCCCAATGAGTGTATATTGATTGCTTTGTGTGGAAGTTATAACGTCTACAAACTATGGTATATACTGCAATTTACGCCATTTTTCTGCTATGCTGCGGTAGTTTAACGGACAATTGCGCGGTCATGCAATATGGTACATAAATTAAATTTACATCTTTTTTTTCCCCACAAATTGAGCTTTCTTTCGGTGGTATTTGATCGCCTGTGCGGTTTTTATTTGCGCTATAAAAAAAAAGGCTGACAATTTTGAGAAAAAAAAAACAATATTTTGGACTTTTTGCTATAAAACATGTCCAGTAAAAAAAAAATGCAAAAATCAAATTTAGTCATAAATTTCTGCCAAAATGCATTCTGCGACATGTCTTTGCTAAAAAAAAAACCCCAATACCTGTAAATTAATTGGTTTACGTGAAAGTTATAGCGTTTACAAATGGCGGGAAAGATACTGGGATTTTTAGGTTTTTTTATACTAATAATGGCGGCGATCAGCGATTTATGGCGGCGATCAGTGACTTATGGCGGGACTGCGGCGGACATTCTGACATTGGGGGGGTACTGACTTGAGGTCACTGACATCCCCAAAAACACTAATACAGTGATCAGTGCAAAAAAAACCCCACTGACACTGTACTAATGGCAATGGGGAGGAAGGGGTTAACTTTATTTTGCAGGGAAGGGTTATAGGAGTGAGGGGAGTGTTTTACTAGGGGGCGGGGGTGTGTGCTGGACTGGACAAGGCTGATGGGGAAAGAGAAACTGTTCTTTCTCGATCAGCTCATCCTCGAGCTGACAGGGTCAAAGACAGACAGCACAGCTACTGCAGCTGTGCTGTCTGTCACTGTTTGCCGCCGATCGCCGGGAAACAGCCGCTAAGGACCGGCTGTGACCCAGCGACTCACATCTGCGGCGGTGATCGGCGGGACAGATAGGGCGGCGGTGCGCCTCGCATGCGCCCCCCCCTATTTGTTTACAAAACACACATTTTAAAACGTGGTTTTGCCTGCGAGTGCCGCCGTATATCTACAGTGGCTGGGCGGCAAGTGGTTAAATGTGGCAGTTCTGTGCATTGGATGGTGATCTGCGATCATCTACTGCTGCCGAAAACCGTGACATGCGCAGATGTATCAGAGACACACATCTTCGTGGGGGAACTCATCTTGCCGTTACAACGGCATTGGGACCCACATGATCTCTAAGGCAGCAGGCATCGCAGAGGACCCTCTCGGGGCCTGTGGGTGCAGGCATCGCAGAGGACCCTCTCGGGGCCTGTGGGTGCAGGCATCGCAGAGGACCCTCTCGGGGCCTGTGGGTGCAGGCATCGCAGAGGACCCTCTCGGGGCCTGTGGGTGCAGGCATCGCAGAGGACCCTCTCGGGGCCTGTGGGTGCAGGCATCGCAGAGGACCCTCTCGGGGCCTGTGGGTGCAGGCATCGCAGAGGACCCTCTCGGGGCCTGAGGGTGCAGGCATCAGGACCCTCTCGGGGCCTGAGGGTGCAGGCTTCAGGACCCTCTCGGGGCCTGAGGGTGCAGGCTTCAGGACCCTCTCGGGACCTGAGGGTGCAGGCTTCAGGACCCTCTCGGGGCCTGAGGGTGCAGGCTTCAGCACCCTGTCGGGGCCTGAGGGTGCAGGCTTCAGGACCCTTCCCGGGGCCTGTGGGTGCAGGCATCGGCGGGACCCTTCCCGGGGCCTGTGGGTGCAGGCATCGGCGGGACCCTTCCCGGGGCCTGTGGGTGCAGGCATCGGCGGGACCCTTCCCGGGGCCTGTGGGTGCAGGCATCGGCGGGACCCTTCCCGGGGCCTGTGGGTGCAGGCATCGGCGGGACCCTTCCCGGGGCCTGTGGGTGCAGGCATCGGCGGGACCCTTCCCGGGGCCTGTGGGTGCAGGCATCGGCGGGACCCTTCCCGGGGCCTGTGGGTGCAGGCATCGCACAGACCCCGCACGGGGCCTGTGGGTGCAGGCATCGCACAGACCCCGCACGGGGCCTGTGGGTGCAGGCATCGCACAGACCCCGCACGGGGCCTGTGGGTGCAGGCATCGCACAGACCCCGCACGGGGCCTGTGGGTGCAGGCATCGCACAGACCCCGCACGGGGCCTGTGGGTGCAGGCATCGCAGAGGACCCTCTCGGGGCCTGAGGGTGCAGGCTTCAGGACCCTCTCGGGGCCTGAGGGTGCAGGCTTCAGGACCCTCTCGGGGCCTGAAGGTGCAGGCTTCAGGACCCTCTCGGGGCCTGAGGGTGCAGGCTTCAGGACCCTCTCGGGGCCTGAGGGTGCAGGCTTCAGGACCCTCTCGGGGCCTGAGGGTGCAGGCTTCAGGACCCTCTCGGGGCCTGAGGGTGCAGGCTTCAGGACCCTCTCGGGGCCTGAGGGTGCAGGCTTCAGGACCCTCTCGGGGCCTGAGGGTGCAGGCTTCAGGACCCTCTCGGGGCCTGAGGGTGCAGGCTTCAGGTCCCTCTCGGGGCCTGAGGGTGCAGGCTTCAGGACCCTCTCGGGGCCTGAGGGTGCAGGCTTCAGGACCCTCTCGGGGCCTGAGGGTGCAGGCTTCAGGACCCTCTCGGGGCCTGAGGGTGCAGGCTTCAGGACCCTCTCGGGGCCTGAGGGTGCAGGCTTCAGGACCCTCTCGGGGCCTGAGGGTGCAGGCTTCAGGACCCTCTCGGGGCCTGAGGGTGCAGGCTTCAGGACCCTCTCGGGGCCTGAGGGTGCAGGCTTCAGGACCCTTCCCGGGGCCTGTGTGTGCAGGCATCGGCGGGACCCTTCCCGGGGCCTGTGTGTGCAGGCATCGGCGGGACCCTTCCCGGGGCCTGTGTGTGCAGGCATCGGCGGGACCCTTCCCGGGGCCTGTGTGTGCAGGCATCGGCGGGACCCTTCCCGGGGCCTGTGTGTGCAGGCATCGGCGGGACCCCGCACGGGGCCTGTGGGTGCAGGCATCGGCGGGACCCCGCACGGGGCCTGTGGGTGCAGGCATCGGCGGGACCCCTCTCGGGGCCTGTGGGTGCAGGCATCGGCGGGACCCCTCTCGGGGCCTGTGGGTGCAGGCATCGCACAGACCCCTCTCGGGGCCTGTGGGTGCAGGCATCGCACAGACCCCTCTCGGGGCCTGTGGGTGCAGGCATCGCACAGACCCCTCTCGGAGCCTGAGGGTGCAGGCATCGCACAGGCCCCGCACGGGGCCTGTGGGTGCAGGCAGGCATCGCACAGACCCCACACGGGGCCTGTGGGTGCAGGCATCGCACAGACCCCTCGGGGTCTGAGGGTGCAGGCATCGGGACCCACCTTGGGACTGAGGGTGCAGGCATCGGGACCCTTCCCGGGGTCTGAGGGTGCAGGCATCGGGACCCTTCCCGGGGTCTGAGGGTGCAGGCATCGGGACCCTTCCCGGGGTCTGAGGGTGCAGGCATCGGGACCCTTCCCGGGGTCTGAGGGTGCAGGCATCGGGACCTTTCCCGGGGTCTGAGGGTGCAGGCATCGGGACCCTTCCCGGGGTCTGAGGGTGCAGGCATCGGGACCCTTCCCGGGGTCTGAGGTTGCAGGCATCGGGACCCTTTCCCGGGTCTGAGGTTGCAGGCATCGGGACCCTTTCCCGGGTCTGAGGGTGCAGGCATCGGGACCCTTTCCCGGGTCTGAGGGTGCAGGCATCGGGACCCTTTCCCGGGTCTGAGGGTGCAGGCATCGGGACCCTTTCCCGGGTCTGAGGGTGCAGGCATCGGGACCCTTTCCCGGGTCTGAGGGTGCAGGCATCGGGACCCACCTTGGGTCTGAGGGTGCAGGCATCGGGACCCTTTCCCGGGTCTGAGGGTGCAGGCATCAGGACCAACCTTGGGTCTAAGGGTGCAGGCATCGGGACCCTTCCCGGGGTCTGAGGGTGCAGGCATCGGGACCCTTCCCGGGGTCTGAGGTTGCAGGCATCGGGACCCTTCCCGGGGTCTGAGGTTGCAGGCATCGGGACCCTTTCCCGGGTCTGAGGGTGCAGGCATCGGGACCCTTTCCCGGGTCTGAGGGTGCAGGCATCGGGACCCTTTCCCAGGTCTGAGGGTGCAGGCATCGGAACCCACCTTAGGTCTGAGGGTGCAGGCATCGGGACCCTTTCCCGGGTCTGAGGGTGCAGGCATCGGGACCCTTTCCCGGGTCTGAGGGTGCAGGCATCGGGACCCTTTCCCGGGTCTGAGGGTGCAGGCATCGGGACCCTTTCCCGGGTCTGAGGGTGCAGGCATCGGGACCCTTTCCCGGGTCTGAGGGTGCAGGCATCGGGACCCTTTCCCGGGTCTGAGGGTGCAGGCATCGGGACCCTTTCCCGGGTCTGAGGGTGCAGGCATCGGGACCCTTTCCCTGGTCTGAGGGTGCAGGCATCGGGACCCTTTTTTGGGTCTGAGGGTGCAGGCATCGGGACCCTTTTTTGGGTCTGAGGGTGCAGGCATCGGGACCCTTTTTTGGGTCTGAGGGTGCAGGCATCGGTACCCTTCTTTGGGTCTGAGGGTGCAGGCATCGGGACCCTTTTTTGGGCCTGTGAGTGCAGGCATCGCACAGACCCCACACGGGGCCTGTGGGTGCAGGCATCGGGACCCACCTTGGGTCTGAGGGTGCAGGCATCGGCATCGGGACCCTTCCCGGGGTCTAAGGGTGCAGGCATCGGGACCCTTCCCGGGGTCTGAGGGTGCAGGCATCGGGACCCTTTCCCTGGTCTGAGGGTGCAGGCATCGGGACCCTTTCCCTGGTCTGAGGGTGCAGGCATCGGGACCCTTTTTTGGGTCTGAGGGTGCAGGCATCGGGACCCTTTTTTGGGTCTGAGGGTGCAGGCATCGGGACCCTTTCCCGGGTCTGAGGGTGCAGGCATCGGGACCCTTTCCCGGGTCTGAGGGTGCAGGCATCGGGACCCTTTCCCGGGTCTGAGGGTGCAGGCATCGGGACCCTTTCCCGGGTCTGAGGGTGCAGGCATCGGAACCCTTTCCCGGGTCTGAGGTTGCAGGCATCGGAACCCACCTTGGGTCTGAGGGTGCAGGCATCGGGACCCTTTCCCGGGTCTGAGGGTGCAGGCATCGGGACCCTTTCCCGGGTCTGAGGGTGCAGGCATCGGGACCCTTTCCCGGGTCTGAGGGTGCAGGCATCGGGACCCTTTCCCGGGTCTGAGGGTGCAGGCATCGGGACCCTTTCCCGGGTCTGAGGGTGCAGGCATCGGGACCCTTTCCCGGGTCTGAGGGTGCAGGCATCGGGACCCTTTCCCGGGTCTGAGGGTGCAGGCATCGGGACCCTTTCCCGGGTCTGAGGGTGCAGGCATCGGGACCCTTTCCCGGGTCTGAGGGTGCAGGCATCGGGACCCTTTCCCGGGTCTGAGGGTGCAGGCATCGGGACCCTTTCCCTGGTCTGAGGGTGAAGGCATCGGGACCCTTTCCCGGGTCTGAGGGTGCAGGCATCGGGACCCTTTCCCGGGTCTGAGGGTGCAGGCATCGGGACCCTTTCCCGGGTCTGAGGGTGCAGGCATCGGGACCCTTTCCCGGGTCTGAGGGTGCAGGCATCGGGACCCTTTCCCGGGTCTGAGGGTGCAGGCATCGGGACCCTTTCCCGTGTCTGAGGGTGCAGGCATCGGGACCCTTTCCCGGGTCTGAGGGTGCAGGCATCGGGACCCTTTCCCGGGTCTGAGGGTGCAGGCATCGGGACCCTTTCCCGGGGTCTGAGGGTGCAGGCATCGGGACCCTTTCCCGGGGTCTGAGGGTGCAGGCATCGGGACCCTTTCCCGGGGTCTGAGGGTGCAGGCATCGGGACCCTTTCCCGGGGTCTGAGGGTGCAGGCATCGGGACCCTTTCCCGGGGTCTGAGGGTGCAAACATCGGGACCCTTTCCCGGGGTCTGAGGGTGCAGGCATCGGGACCCTTTCCCGGGGTCTGAGGGTGCAGGCATCGGAACCCTTTCCCGGGGTCTGAGGGTGCAGGCATCGGGACCCTTTCCCGGGGTCTGAGGGTGCAGGCATCGGGACCCTTTCCCGGGGTCTGAGGGTGCAGGCATCGGGACCCTTTCCCGGGGTCTGAGGGTGCAGGCATCGGGACCCTTTCCCGGGGTCTGAGGGTGCAGGCATCGGGACCCTTTCCCGGGGTCTGAGGGTGCAGGCATCGGGACCCTTTCCCGGGGTCTGAGGGTGCAGGCATCGGGACCCTTTCCCGGGGTCTGAGGGTGCAGGCATCGGGACCCTTTCCCGGGGTCTGAGGGTGCAGGCATCGGGACCCTTTCCCGGGTCTGAGGGTGCAGGCATCGGGACCCACCTTGGGTCTGAGGGTGCAGGCATCGGGACCCACCTTGGGTCTGAGGGTGCAGGCATCGGGACCCACCTTGGGTCTGAGGGTGCAGGCATCGGGACCCACTCCCGGGTCTGAGGGTGCAGGCATCGGGACCCTTTCCCGGGTCTGAGGGTGCAGGCATCGGGACCCTTTCCCGGGTCTGAGGGTGCAGGCATCGGGACCCTTTCCCGGGTCTGAGGGTGCAGGCATCGGGACCCTTTCCCGGGTCTGAGGGTGCAGGCATCGGGACCCTTTCCCGGGTCTGAGGGTGCAGGCATCGGGACCCTTTCCCGGGTCTGAGGGTGCAGGCATCGGGACCCTTTCCCGGGTCTGAGGGTGCAGGCATCGGGACCCTTTCCCGGGTCTGAGGGTGCAGGCATCGGGACCCTTTCCCGGGGTCTGAGGGTGCAGGCATCGGGACCCTTTCCCGGGGTCTGAGGGTGCAGGCATCGGGACCCTTTCCCGGGGTCTGAGGGTGCAGGCATCGGGACCCTTTCCCGGGGTCTGAGGGTGCAGGCATCGGGACCCTTTCCCGGGGTCTGAGGGTGCAGGCATCGGGACCCTTTCCCGGGTCTGAGGGTGCAGGCATCGGGACCCTTTCCCGGGGTCTGAGGGTGCAGGCATCGGGACCCTTTCCTGGGTCTGAGGGTGCAGGCATCGGGACCCTTTCCCGGGTCTGAGGGTGCAGGCATCGGGACCCTTTCCCGGGTCTGAGGGTGCAGGCATCGGGACCCTTTCCCGGGTCTGAGGGTGCAGGCATCGGGACCCTTTCCCGGGTCTGAGGGTGCAGGCATCGGGACCCTTTCCCGGGTCTGAGGGTGCAGGCATCGGGACCCTTTCCCGGGTCTGAGGGTGCAGGCATCGGGACCCTTTCCCGGGTCTGAGGGTGCAGGCATCGGGACCCTTTCCCGGGTCTGAGGGTGCAGGCATCGGGACCCTTTCCCGGGTCTGAGGGTGCAGGCATCGGGACCCTTTCCCGGGTCTGAGGGTGCAGGCATCGGGACCCTTTCCCGGGTCTGAGGGTGCAGGCATCGGGACCCTTTCCCGGGTCTGAGGGTGCAGGCATCGGGACCCTTTCCCGGGTCTGAGGGTGCAGGCATCGGGACCCTTTCCCGGGTCTGAGGGTGCAGGCATCGGGACCCTTTCCCGGGTCTGAGGGTGCAGGCATCGGGACCCTTTCCCGGGCCTGAGGGTGCAGGCATCGGGACCCTTTCCCGGGCCTGAGGGTGCAGGCATCGGGACCCTTTCCCGGGGTCTGAGGGTGCAGGCATCGGGACCCTTTCCCGGGGTCTGAGGGTGCAGGCATCGGGACCCTTTCCCGGGGTCTGAGGGTGCAGGCATCGGGACCCTTTCCCGGGGTCAGAGGGTGCAGGCATCGGGACCCTTTCCCGGGTCAGAGGGTGCAGGCATCGGGACCCTTTCCCGGGTCTGAGGGTGCAGGCATCGGGACCCTTTCCCGGGTCTGAGGGTGCAGGCATCGGGACCCTTTCCCGGGTCTGAGGGTGCAGGCATCGGGACCCTTTCCCGGGTCTGAGGGTGCAGGCATCGGGACCCTTTCCCGGGTCTGAGGGTGCAGGCATCGGGACCCTTTCCCGGGTCTGAGGGTGCAGGCATCGGGACCCTTTCCCGGGTCTGAGGGTGCAGGCATCGGGACCCTTTCCCGGGTCTGAGGGTGCAGGCATCGGGACCCACCTTGGGTCTGAGGGTGCAGGCATCGGGACCCACCTTGGGTCTGAAGGTGCAGGCATCGGGACCCTTTCCCGGGTCTGAGGGTGCAGGCATCGGGACCCTTTCCCGGGTCTGAGGGTGCAGGCATCGGGACCCTTTCCCGGGTCTGAGGGTGCAGGCATCGGGACCCTTTCCCGGGTCTGAGGTTGCAGGCATCGGGACCCTTTCCCGGGTCTGAGGTTGCAGGCATCGGAACCCACCTTGGGTCTGAGGTTGCAGGCATCGGGACCCACCTTGGGTCTGAGGGTGCAGGCATCGGGACCCTTTCCCGGGTCTGAGGGTGCAGGCATCGGGACCCTTTCCCGGGTCTGAGGGTGCAGGCATCGGGACCCTTTCCCGGGTCTGAGGGTGCAGGCATCGGGACCCTTTCCCGGGTCTGAGGGTGCAGGCATCGGGACCCTTTCCCGGGTCTGAGGGTGCAGGCATCGGGACCCTTTCCCGGGTCTGAGGTTGCAGGCATCGGGACCCTTTCCCGGGTCTGAGGTTGCAGGCATCGGAACCCACCTTGGGTCTGAGGGTGCAGGCATCGGGACCCTTTCCCGGGTCTGAGGGTGCAGGCATCTGGACCCTTTCCCGGGTCTGAGGGTGCAGGCATCTGGACCCTTTCCCGGGTCTGAGGGTGCAGGCATCTGGACCCTTTCCCGGGTCTGAGGGTGCACGCATCGGGACCCTTTCCCGGGTCTGAGGGTGCAGGCATCCGGACCCTTTCCCGGGTCTGAGGGTGCAGGCATCGGGACCCTTTCCCGGGTCTGAGGGTGCAGGCATCGGGACCCACCTTGGGTCTGAGGGTGCAGGCATCGGGACCCTTTCCCGGGTCTGAGGGTGCAGGCATCGGGACCCTTTCCCGTGTCTGAGGGTGCAGGCATCGGGACCCTTTCCCGGGTCTGAGGGTGCAGGCATCGGGACCCTTTCCCGGGTCTGAGGGTGCAGGCATCGGGACCCTTTCCCGGGTCTGAGGGTGCAGGCATCGGGACCCTTTCCCGGGGTCTGAGGGTGCAGGCATCGGGACCCTTTCCCGGGGTCTGAGGGTGCAGGCATCGGGACCCTTTCCCGGGGTCTGAGGGTGCAGGCATCGGGACCCTTTCCCGGGGTCTGAGGGTGCAGGCATCGGGACCCTTTCCCGGGGTCTGAGGGTGCAGGCATCGGGACCCTTTCCCGGGGTCTGAGGGTGCAGGCATCGGGACCCTTTCCCGGGGTCTGAGGGTGCAGGCATCGGGACCCTTTCCCGGGGTCTGAGGGTGCAGGCATCGGGACCCTTTCCCGGGGTCTGAGGGTGCAGGCATCGGGACCCTTTCCCGGGGTCTGAGGGTGCAGGCATCGGGACCCTTTCACGGGGTCTGAGGGTGCAGGCATCGGGACCCTTTCCCGGGGTCTGAGGGTGCAGGCATCGGGACCCTTTCCCGGGGTCTGAGGGTGCAGGCATCGGGACCCTTTCCCGGGGTCTGAGGGTGCAGGCATCGGGACCCTTTCCCGGGGTCTGTGGGTGCAGGCATCGGGACCCTTTCCCGGGTCTGAGGGTGCAGGCATCGGGACCCATCTTGGGTCTGAGGGTGCAGGCATCGGGACCCACCTTGGGTCTGAGGGTGCAGGCATCGGGACCCACTTCCGGGTCTGAGGGTGCAGGCATCGGGACCCTTTCCCGGGTCTGAGGGTGCAGGCATCGGGACCCTTTCCCGGGTCTGAGGGTGCAGGCATCGGGACCCTTTCCCGGGTCTGAGGGTGCAGGCATCGGGACCCTTTCCCGGGTCTGAGGGTGCAGGCATCGGGACCCACCTTGGGTCTGAGGGTGCAGGCATCGGGACCCTTTCCCGGGTCTGAGGGTGCAGTCATCGGGACCCTTTCCCGGGTCTGAGGGTGCAGGCATCGGGACCCTTTCCCGGGTCTGAGGGTGCAGGCATCGGGACCCTTTCCCGGGTCTGAGTGTGCAGGCATCGGGACCCTTTCCCGGGGTCTGAGGGTGCAGGCATCGGGACCCTTTCCCGGGGTCTGAGGGTGCAGGCATCGGGACCCTTTCCCGGGGTCTGAGGGTGCAGGCATCGGGACCCTTTCCCGGGGTCTGAGGGTGCAGGCATCGGGACCCTTTCCCGGGGTCTGAGGGTGCAGGCATCGGGACCCTTTCCCGGGGTCTGAGGGTGCAGGCATCGGGACCCTTTCCCGGGTCTGAGGGTGCAGGCATCGGGACCCTTTCCCGGGTCTGAGGGTGCAGGCATCGGGACCCACATTGGGTCTGAGGGTGCAGGCATCGGGACCCACCTTGGGTCTGAGGGTGCAGGCATCGGGACCCACTCCCGGGTCTGAGGGTGCAGGCATCGGGACCCTTTCCCGGGTCTGAGGGTGCAGGCATCGGGACCCTTTCCCGGGTCTGAGGGTGCAGGCATCGGGACCCTTTCCCGGGTCTGAGGGTGCAGGCATCGGGACCCTTTCCCGGGTCTGAGGGTGCAGGCATCGGGACCCTTTCCCGGGTCTGAGGGTGCAGGCATCGGGACCCTTTCCCTGGTCTGAGGGTGCAGGCATTGGGACCCACCTTGGGTCTGAGGGTGCAGGCATCGGGACCCTTTTTTGGGTCTGAGGGTGCAGGCATCGGGACCCTTTTTTGGGTCTGAGGGTGCAGGCATCGGGACCCTTTCCCGGGTCTGAGGGTGCAGGCATCGGGACCCTTTCCCTGGTCTGAGGGTGCAAGCATTGGGACCCACCTTGGGTCTGAGGGTGCAGGCATCAGGACCCTTTTTTGGGTCTGAGGGTGCAGGCATCGGGACCCTTTCCTTGGTCTGAGGGTGCAGGCATCGGGACCCTTTTTTGGGTCTGAGGGTGCAGGCATCGGGACCCTTTTTTGGGTCTGAGGGTGCAGGCATCGGGACCCTTTTTTGGGTCTGAGGGTGCAGGCATCGGGACCCTTTTTTGGGTCTGAGGGTGCAGACATCGGGACCCTTTTTTGGGTCTGAGGGTGCCGGCATCGGGACCCTTTTTTGGGTCTGAGGGTGCAGGCATCGGGACCCTTTTTGGGTCTGAGGGTGCAGGCATCGAGACCCTTTTTTTGGGTCTGAGGGTGCAGGCATCGGGACCCACCTTGGGTCTGAGGGTGCAGGCATCGGGACCCACCTTGGGTCTGAGGGTGCAGGCATCGGGACCCACCTTGGGTCTGAGGGTGCAGGCATCGGGACCCTTTTCCGGGTCTGAGGGTGCAGGCATCGGGACCCTTTCCCGGGTCTGAGGGTGCAGGCATCGGGACCCTTTCCCGGGTCTGAGGGTGCAGGCATCGGGACCCTTCCCGGGGCCTGTGGGTGCAGGCATCGGGACCCTTCCCGGGGCCTGTGGGTGCAGGCATCGGCGGGACCCCGCACGGGGCCTGTGGGTGCAGGCATCGGCGGGACCCCGCACGGGGCCTGTGGGTGCAGGCATCGGCGGGACCCCGCACGGGGCCTGTGGGTGCAGGCATCGCACAGACCCCTCTCGGGACCTGAGGGTGCAGGCATTGCACAGACCCCTCTCGGAGCCTGAGGGTGCAGGCATCGCACAGGCCCCGCACGGGGCCTGTGGGTGCAGGCAGGCATCGCACAGACCCCGCACGGGGCCTTTGGGTGCAGGCATCGCACAGACCCCACACGGGGCCTGTGGGTGCAGGCATCGCACAGACCCCACACGGGGCCTGTGGGTGCAGGCATCGCACAGACCCCACACGGGGCCTGTGGGTGCAGGCATCGCACAGACCCCACACGGGCCCGGTGGGTGCAGGCATCGCACAGACCCCACATGGGTGCAGGCATCGCACAGACCCCACACGGGGCCTGTGGGTGCAGGCATCGCACAGACCCCACACGGGCCCTGTGGGTGCAGGCATCGCACAGACCCCACACGGGGCCTGTGAGTGCAGGCATCGCACAGACCCCACACGGGGCCTGTGGGTGCAGGCATCGCACAGACCCCACACGGGGCCTGTGGGTGCAGGCATCGCACAGACCCCACACGGGGCCTGTGGGTGCAGGCATCGCACAGACCCCACACGGGGCCTGTGGGTGCAGGCATCGCACAGACCCCACACGGGCCTGTGGGTGCAGGCATCGCACAGACCCCTCGGGGTCTGAGGGTGCAGGCATCGGGACCCACCTTGGGTCTTAGGGTGCAGGCATCGGCATCGGGACCCTTCCCGGGGTCTGAGGGTGCAGGCATCGGGACCCTTTCCCGGGTCTGAGGGTGCAGGCATCGGGACCCTTTCCCGGATCTGAGGGTGCAGGCATCGGGACCCTTTCCCGGGTCTGAGGGTGCAGGCATCGGAACCCTTTCCCGGGTCTGAGGGTGCAGGCATCGGGACCCTTTCCCGGGTCTGAGGGTGCAGGCATCGGGACCCTTTCCCGGGTCTGAGGGTGCAGGCATCGGGACCCTTTCCCGGGTCTGAGGGTGCAGGCATCGGGACCCTTTCCCGGGTCTGAGGGTGCAGGCATCGGGACCCTTTCCCGGGTCTGAGGGTGCAGGCATCGGGACCCTTTCCCGGGTCTGAGGGTGCAGGCATCGGGACCCTTTCCCTGGTCTGAGGGTGCAGGCATCGGGACCCTTTCCCTGGTCTGAGGGTGCAGGCATCGGGACCCTTTCCCGGGTCTGAGGGTGCAGGCATCGGGACCCTTTCCCTGGTCTGAGGGTGAAGGCATCGGGACCCTTTCCCGGGTCTGAGGGTGCAGGCATCGGGACCCTTTCCCGGGTCTGAGGGTGCAGGCATCGGGACCCTTTCCCGGGTCTGAGGGTGCAGGCATCGGGACCCTTTCCCGGGGTCTGAGAGTGCAGGCATCGGGACCCTTTCCCGGGGTCTGAGGGTGCAGGCATCGGGACCCTTTCCCGGGGTCTGAGGGTGCAGGCATCGGGACCCTTTCCCGGGGTCTGAGGGTGCAGGCATCGGGACCCTTTCCCGGGTCTGAGGGTGCAGGCATCGGGACCCTTTCCCGGGTCTGAGGGTGCAGGCATCGGGACCCACCTTGGGTCTGAGGGTGCAGGCATCGGGACCCTTTCCCGGGTCTGAGGGTGCAGGCATCGGGACCCACCTTGGGTCTAAGGGTGCAGGCATCGGGACCCTTTCCCGGGTCTGAGGTTGCAGGCATCGGGACCCACCTTGGGTCTGAGGGTGCAGGCATCGGGACCCTTTCCTGGGTCTGAGGGTGCAGGCATCGGGACCCTTTCCTGGGTCTGAGGGTGCAGGCATCGGGACCCTAACCTGGGTCTGAGGGTGCAGGCAGCGGGACCCTTTTTTGGGTCTGAGGGTGCAGGCATCGGGACCCTTTTTTGGGTCTGAGGGTGCAGGCATCGGGACCCTTTTTTGGGTCTGAGGGTGCAGGCATCGGGACCCTTTTTTGGGTCTGATGGTGCAGGCATCGGGACCCTTTTTTGGGTCTGAGGGTGCAGGCATCGAGACCCTTTTTTGGGTCTGAGGGTGCAGGCATCGGGACCCACCTTGGGTCTGAGGGTGCAGGCATCGGGACCCTTCCCCGGGTCTGAGGGTGCAGGCATCGGGACCCTTCCCCGGGTCTGAGGGTGCAGGCATCGGGACCCTTCCCCCGGGTCTGAGGGTGCAGGCATCGGGACCCTTCCCCGGGTCTGAGGGTGCATGCATCGGGACCCTTCCCAGGGTCTGAGGGTGCAGGCATCGGGACCCTTCCGGGCGTCTGAGGGTGCAGGCATCGGGACCCTTCCGGGCGTCTGAGGGTGCAGGCATCGGGACCCTTCCGGGCGTCTGAGGGTGCAGGCATCGGGACCCTTCCGGGCGTCTGAGGGTGCAGGCATCGGGACCCTTCCGGGCGTCTGAGGGTGCAGGCATCGGGACCCTTCCGGGCATCTGAGGGTGCAGGCATCGGACCCTTCCGGGGGTCTGAGGGTGCAGGCATCGGGACCCTTCCGGGGGTCTGACGGTGCAGGCATCGGGACCCTTTCCCGGGTCTGAGGGTGCAGGCATCGGGACCCTTTCCCGGGGTCTGAGGGTGCAGGCATTGGGACCCTTTCCCGGGTCTGAGGGTGCAGGCATCGGGACCCTTTCCCGGGTCTGAGGGTGCAGGCATCGGGACCCTTTCCCGGGTCTGAGGGTGCAGGCATCGGGACCCTTTCCCGGGTCTGAGGGTGCAGGCATCGGGACCCACCTTGGGTCAGAGGGTGCAGGCATCGGGACCCTTTCCCGGGTCTGAGGGTGCAGGCATCGGGACCCACCTTGGGTCTGAGGGTGCAGGCATCGGGACCCTTTCCCGGGTCTGAGGGTGCAGGCATCGGGACCCTTTCCCGGGTCTGAGGGTGCAGGCATCGGGACCCACCTTGGGTCAGAGGGTGCAGGCATCGGGACCCTTTCCCGGGTCTGAGGGTGCAGGCATCGGGACCCACCTTGGGTCTGAGGGTGCAGGCATCGGGACCCTTTCCCGGGTCTGAGGGTGCAGGCATCGGGACCCTTTCCCGGGTCTGAGGGTGCAGGCATCGGGACCCTTTCCCGGGTCTGAGGGTGCAGGCATCGGGACCCTTTCCCGGGTCTGAGGGTGCAGGCATCGGGACCCTTTCCCGGGTCTGAGGGTGCAGGCATCGGGACCCTTTCCCGGGTCTGAGGGTGCGGGCATCGGGACCCTTTCCCGGGTCTGAGGTTGCGGGCATCGGGACCCTTTCCCGGGTCTGAGGTTGCAGGCATCGGAACCCACCTTGGGTCTGAGGGTGCAGGCATCGGGACCCTTTCCCGGGTCTGAGGGTGCAGGCATCGGGACCCTTTCCCGGGTCTGAGGGTGCAGGCATCGGGACCCTTTCCCGGGTCTGAGGGTGCAGGCATCGGGACCCTTTCCCGGGTCTGAGGGTGCAGGCATCGGGACCCTTTCCCGGGTCTGAGGGTGCAGGCATCGGGACCCACCTTGGGTCTGAGGGTGCAGGCATCGGGACCCTTTCCCAGGTCTGAGGGTGCAGGCATCGGGACCCTTTCCCGGGTCTGAGGGTGCAGGCATCGGGACCCTTTCCCGGGGTCTGAGGGTGCAGGCATTGGGACCCTTTCCCGGGTCTGAGGGTGCAGGCATCGGGACCCTTTCCCGGGTCTGAGGGTGCAGGCATCGGGACCCTTTCCCGGGTCTGAGGGTGCAGGCATCGGGACCCTTTCCCGGGTCTGAGGGTGCAGGCATCGGGACCCACCTTGGGTCAGAGGGTGCAGGCATCGGGACCCTTTCCCGGGTCTGAGGGTGCAGGCATCGGGACCCACCTTGGGTCTGAGGGTGCAGGCATCGGGACCCTTTCCCGGGTCTGAGGGTGCAGGCATCGGGACCCTTTCCCGGGTCTGAGGGTGCAGGCATCGGGACCCTTTCCCGGGTCTGAGGGTGCAGGCATCGGGACCCTTTCCCGGGTCTGAGGGTGCAGGCATCGGGACCCTTTCCCGGGTCTGAGGGTGCAGGCATCGGGACCCTTTCCCGGGTCTGAGGGTGCGGGCATCGGGACCCTTTCCCGGGTCTGAGGTTGCGGGCATCGGGACCCTTTCCCGGGTCTGAGGTTGCAGGCATCGGAACCCACCTTGGGTCTGAGGGTGCAGGCATCGGGACCCTTTCCCGGGTCTGAGGGTGCAGGCATCGGGACCCTTTCCCGGGTCTGAGGGTGCAGGCATCGGGACCCTTTCCCGGGTCTGAGGGTGCAGGCATCGGGACCCTTTCCCGGGTCTGAGGGTGCAGGCATCGGGACCCTTTCCCGGGTCTGAGGGTGCAGGCATCGGGACCCACCTTGGGTCTGAGGGTGCAGGCATCGGGACCCTTTCCCAGGTCTGAGGGTGCAGGCATCGGGACCCTTTCCCGGGTCTGAGGGTGCAGGCATCGGGACCCTTTCCCGGGTCTGAGGGTGCAGGCATCGGGACCCTTTCCCGGGGTCTGAGGGTGCAGGCATCGGGACCCTTTCCCGGGTCTGAGGTTGCAGGCATCGGGACCCTTTCCCGGGTCTGAGGTTGCAGGCATCGGAACCCACCTTGGGTCTGAGGGTGCAGGCATCGGGACCCTTTCCCGGGTCTGAGGGTGCAGGCATCGGGACCCTTTCCCGGGTCTGAGGGTGCAGGCATCGGGACCCTTTCCCGGGTCTGAGGGTGCAGGCATCGGGACCCTTTCCCGGGTCTGAGGGTGCAGGCATCGGGACCCTTTCCTGGGTCTGAGGGTGCAGGCATCGGGACCCTTTCCCGGGTCTGAGGGTGCAGGCATCGGGACCCACCTTGGGTCTGAGGGTGCAGGCATCGGGACCCTTTCCCGGGTCTGAGGGTGCAGGCATCGGGACCCTTTCCCGGGTCTGAGGGTGCAGGCATCGGGACCCTTTCCCAGGTCTGAGGGTGCAGGCATCGGGACCCTTTCCCGGGTCTGAGGGTGCAGGCATCGGGACCCTTTCCCGGGTCTGAGGGTGCAGGCATCGGGACCCTTTCCCGGGGTCTGAGGGTGCAGGCATCGGGACCCTTTCCCGGGTCTGAGGTTGCAGGCATCGGGACCCTTTCCCGGGGTCTGAGGGTGCAGGCATCGGGACCCTTTCCCGGGGTCTGAGGGTGCAGGCATCGGGACCCTTTCCCGGGGTCTGATGGTGCAGGCATCGGGACCCTTTCCCGGGGTCTGAGGGTGCAGGCATCGGGACCCTTTCCCGGGTCTGAGGGTGCAGGCATCCGGGACCCTTTCCCGGGTCTGAGGGTGCAGGCATCGGGACCCACCTTGGGTCTGAGGGTGCAGGCATCGGGACCCACCTTGGGTCTGAGGGTGCAGGCATCGGGACCCACCTTGGGTCTGAGGGTGCAGGCATCGGGACCCACTCCCGGGTCTGAGGGTGCAGGCATCGGGACCCACCTTGGGTCTGAGGGTGCAGACATCGGGACCCTTTCCCGGGTCTGAGGGTGCAGGCATCGGGACCCTTTCCCGGGTCTGAGGGTGCAGGCATCGGGACCCTTTCCCGGGTCTGAGGGTGCAGGCATCGGGACCCTTTCCCGGGTCTGAGGGTGCAGGCATCGGGACCCTTTCCCGGGTCTGAGGGTGCAGGCATCGGGACCCTTTCCCGGGTCTGAGGGAGCAGGCATCGGGACCCTTTCCCGGGTCTGAGGGTGCAGGCATCGGGACCCTTTCCTGGGTCTGAGGGTGCAGGCATCGGGACCCTAACCTGGGTCTGAGGGTGCAGGCATCGGGACCCTTTTTTGGGTCTGAGGGTGCAGGCATCGGGACCCTTTCCCGGGTCTGAGGGTGCAGGCATCGGGACCCTTTCCCGGGTCTGAGGGTGCAGGCATCGGGACCCTTTTTTGGGTCTGAGGGTGCAGGCATCGGGACCCTTTCCCGGGTCTGAGGGTGCAGGCATCGGGACCCACCTTGGGTCTGAGGGTGCAGGCATCGGGACCCTTTCCCGGGTCTGAGGGTGCAGGCATCGGGACCAACCTTGGGTCTAAGGGTGCAGGCATCGGGACCCTTCCCGGGGTCTGAGGGTGCAGGCATCGGGACCCTTCCCGGGGTCTGAGGTTGCAGGCATCGGGATTCTTTCCTGGGACTGAGGGTGCAGGCATCGGGACCCTTTCCCGGGTCTGAGGGTGCAGGCATCGGGACCCTTTCCCGGGTCTGAGGGTGCAGGCATCGGGACCCTTTCCCGGGTCTGAGGGTGCAGGCATCGGGACCCTTTCCCGGGTCTGAGGGTGCAGGCATCGGGACCCTTTCCCGGGTCTGAGGGTGCAGGCATCGGGACCCTTTCCCGGGTCTGAGGGTGCAGGCATCGGGACCCACCTTGGGTCTGAGGGTGCAGGCATCGGGACCCTTTCCCGGGTCTGAGGGTGCAGGCATCGGGACCCTTTCCCGGGTCTGAGGGTGCAGGCATCGGGACCCTTTCCCGGGTCTGAGGGTGCAGGCATCGGGACCCTTTCCCGGGTCTGAGGGTGCAGGCATCGGGACCCTTTCCCGGGTCTGAGGGTGCAGGCATCGGGACCCACCTTGGGTCTGAGGGTGCAGGCATCGGGACCCTTTCCCGGGTCTGAGGGTGCAGGCATCGGGACCCTTTCCCGGGTCTGAGGGTGCAGGCATCGGGACCCTTTCCCGGGTCTGAGGGTGCAGGCATCGGGACCCTTTCCCGGGTCTGAGGGTGCAGGCATCGGGACCCTTTCCCGGGTCTGAGGGTGCAGGCATCGGGACCCTTTCCCGGGTCTGAGGGTGCAGGCATCGGGACCCTTTCCCTGGTCTGAGGGTGCAGGCATTGGGACCCACCTTGGGTCTGAGGGTGCAGGCATCGGGACCCTTTTTTGGGTCTGAGGGTGCAGGCATCGGGACCCTTTCCCGGGTCTGAGGGTGCAGGCATCGGGACCCTTTCCCGGGTCTGAGGGTGCAGGCATCGGGACCCTTTCCCTGGTCTGAGGGTGCAAGCATTGGGACCCACCTTGGGTCTGAGGGTGCAGGCATCGGGACCCTTTTTTGGGTCTGAGGGTGCAGGCATCGGGACCCTTTCCTTGGTCTGAGGGTGCAGGCATCGGGACCCTTTCCTTGGTCTGAGGGTGCAGGCATCGGGACCCTTTTTTGGGTCTGAGGGTGCAGGCATCGGGACCCTTTTTTGGGTCTGAGGGTGCAGGCATCGGGACCCTTTTTTGGGTCTGAGGGTGCAGACATCGGGACCCTTTTTTGGGTCTGAGGGTGCCGGCATCGGGACCCTTTTTTGGGTCTGAGGGTGCAGGCATCGGGACCCTTTTTGGGTCTGAGGGTGCAGGCATCGAGACCCTTTTTTTGGGTCTGAGGGTGCAGGCATCGGGACCCACCTTGGGTCTGAGGGTGCAGGCATCGGGACCCTTTCCCGGGTCTGAGGGTGCAGGCATCGGGACCCTTTCCCGGGTCTGAGGGTGCAGGCATCGGGACCCTTTCCCGGGTCTGAGGGTGCAGGTATCGGGACCCTTCCCGGGGCCTGTGGGTGCAGGCATCGGGACCCTTCCCGGGGCCTGTGGGTGCAGGCATCGGCGGGACCCCGCACGGGGCCTGTGGGTGCAGGCATCGGCGGGACCCCGCACGGGGCCTGTGGGTGCAGGCATCGCACAGACCCCTCTCGGGACCTGAGGGTGCAGGCATTGCACAGACCCCTCTCGGAGCCTGAGGGTGCAGGCATCGCACAGGCCCCGCACGGGGCCTGTGGGTGCAGGCAGGCATCGCACAGACCCCGCACGGGGCCTGTGGGTGCAGGCATCGCACAGACCCCACACGGGCCCGGTGGGTGCAGGCATCGCACAGACCCCACATGGGTGCAGGCATCGCACAGACCCCACACGGGGCCTGTGGGTGCAGGCATCGCACAGACCCCACACGGGGCCTGTGGGTGCAGGCATCGCACAGACCCCACACGGGCCCTGTGGGTGCAGGCATCGCACAGACCCCACACGGGGCCTGTGAGTGCAGGCATCGCACAGACCCCACACGGGGCCTGTGGGTGCAGGCATCGCACAGACCCCACACGGGGCCTGTGGGTGCAGGCATCGCACAGACCCCACACGGGGCCTGTGGGTGCAGGCATCGCACAGACCCCACACGGGCCTGTGGGTGCAGGCATCGCACAGACCCCTCGGGGTCTGAGGGTGCAGGCATCGGGACCCACCTTGGGTCTTAGGGTGCAGGCATCGGCATCGGGACCCTTCCCGGGGTCTGAGGGTGCAGGCATCGGGACCCTTTCCCGGGTCTGAGGGTGCAGGCATCGGGACCCTTTCCCGGGTCTGAGGGTGCAGGCATCGGGACCCTTTCCCGGGTCTGAGGGTGCAGGCATCGGAACCCTTTCCCGGGTCTGAGGGTGCAGGCATCGGGACCCTTTCCCGGGTCTGAAGGTGCAGGCATCGGGACCCTTTCCCGGGTCTGAGGGTGCAGGCATCGGGACCCTTTCCCGGGTCTGAGGGTGCAGGCATCGGGACCCTTTCCCGGGTCTGAGGGTGCAGGCATCGGGACCCTTTCCCTGGTCTGAGGGTGCAGGCATAGGGACCCTTTCCCGGGTCTGAGGGTGCAGGCATCGGGACCCTTTCCCTGGTCTGAGGGTGAAGGCATCGGGACCCTTTCCCGGGTCTGAGGGTGAAGGCATCGGGACCCTTTCCCGGGTCAGAGGGTGCAGGCATCGGGACCCTTTCCCGGGTCTGAGGGTGCAGGCATCGGGACCCTTTCCCGGGGTCTGAGAGTGCAGGCATCGGGACCCTTTCCCGGGGTCTGAGGGTGCAGGCATCGGGACCCTTTCCCGGGGTCTGAGGGTGCAGGCATCGGGACCCTTTCCCGGGGTCTGAGGGTGCAGGCATCGGGACCCTTTCCCGGGTCTGAGGGTGCAGGCATCGGGACCCTTTCCCGGGTCTGAGGGTGCAGGCATCGGGACCCACCTTGGGTCTGAGGGTGCAGGCATCGGGACCCTTTCCCGGGTCTGAGGGTGCAGGCATCGGGACCCACCTTGGGTCTAAGGGTGCAGGCATCGGGACCCTTTCCCGGGTCTGAGGTTGCAGGCATCGGGACCCACCTTGGGTCTGAGGGTGCAGGCATCGGGACCCTTTCCTGGGTCTGAGGGTGCAGGCATCGGGACCCTTTCCTGGGTCTGAGGGTGCAGGCATCGGGACCCTAACCTGGGTCTGAGGGTGCAGGCATCGGGACCCTTTTTTTGGTCTGAGGGTGCAGGCATCGGGACCCTTTTTTGGGTCTGAGGGTGCAGGCATCGGGACCCTTTTTTGGGTCTGAGGGTGCAGGCATCGGGACCCTTTTTTGGGTCTGATGGTGCAGGCATCGGGACCCTTTTTTGGGTCTGAGGGTGCAGGCATCGAGACCCTTTTTTGGGTCTGAGGGTGCAGGCATCGGGACCCACCTTGGGTCTGAGGGTGCAGGCATCGGGACCCTTCCCCGGGTCTGAGGGTGCAGGCATCGGGACCCTTCCCCGGGTCTGAGGGTGCAGGCATCGGGACCCTTCCCCGGGTCTGAGGGTGCAGGCATCGGGACCCTTCCCCGGGTCTGAGGGTGCATGCATCGGGACCCTTCCCAGGGTCTGAGGGTGCAGGCATCGGGACCCTTCCGGGCGTCTGAGGGTGCAGGCATCGGGACCCTTCCGGGCGTCTGAGGGTGCAGGCATCGGGACCCTTCCGGGCGTCTGAGGGTGCAGGCATCAGGACCCTTCCGGGCGTCTGAGGGTGCAGGCATCGGGACCCTTCCGGGCATCTGAGGGTGCAGGCATCGGACCCTTCCGGGGGTCTGAGGGTGCAGGCATCGGGACCCTTCCGGGGGTCTGACGGTGCAGGCATCGGGACCCTTTCCCGGGTCTGAGGGTGCAGGCATCGGGACCCTTTCCCGGGTCTGAGGGTTCAGGCATCGGGACCCTTTCCCGGGTCTGAGGGTGCAGGCATCGGGACCCTTTCCCGGGTCTGAGGGTGCAGGCATCGGGACCCTTTCCCGGGTCTGAGGGTGCAGGCATCGGGACCCTTTCCCGGGTCTGAGGGTGCAGGCATCGGGACCTTTTCCCGGGTCTGAGGGTGCAGGCATCGGGACCCTTTTTTGGGTCTGAGGGTGCAGACATCGGTACCCTTCCCCTGGTCTGAGGGTGCAGGCATCGGGACCCTTTCCCGGGTCTGACGGTGCAGGCATCGGGACCCTTTCCCGGGTCTGAGGGTGCAGGCATCGGGACCCTTTCCCGGGTCTGAGGTTGCAGGCATCGGGACCCACCTTGGGTCTGAGGGTGCAGGCATCGGGACCCTTTCCTGGGTCTGAGGGTGTAGGCATCGGGACCCTTTCCTGGGTCTGAGGGTGTAGGCATCGGGACCCTTTTTTGGGTCTGAGGGTGCAGGCATCGGGACCCTTTTTTGGGTCTGAGGGTGCAGGCATCGGGACCCTTTTTTGGGTCTGAGGGTGCAGGCATCGGGACCCTTTTTTGGGTCTGAGGGTGCAGGCATCGGGACCCTTTTTTGGGTCTGAGGGTGCAGGCATCTGGACCCTTTTTTGGGTCTGAGGGTGCAGGCATCGGGACCCACCTTGGGTCTGAGGGTGCAGGCATCGGGACCCACCTTGGGTCTGAGGGTGCAGGCATCGGGACCCACCTTGGGTCTGAGGGTGCAGGCATCGGAACCCTTCCCCGGGTCTGAGGGTGCAGGCATCTGTTCCCTTCCCCGGGTCTGAGGGTGCAGGCATCGGGACCCTTCCCCGGGTCTGAGGGTGCAGGCATCGGGACCCTTCCCCGGGTCTGAGGGTGCAGGCATCGGGACCCTTCCCCGGGTCTGAGGGTGCAGGCATCGGGACCCTTCCCCGGGTCTGTGGGTGCAGGCATCGGGACCCTTCCCCGGGTCTGAGGGTGCAGGCATCGGGACCCTTTCCCGGGTCTGAGGGTGCAGGCATCGGGACCCTTTCCCGGGTCTGTGGGTGCAGGCATCGGGACCCTTTCCCGGGATCTGAGGGTGCAGGCATCGGGACCGTTTCCCGGGTCTGAGGGTGCAGGCATCGGGACCCTTTCCCGCGTCTGAGGGTGCAGGCATCGGGACCCTTTCCCGGGTCTGAGGGTGCAGGCATCGGGACCCTTTCCCGAGCTGAGGGTGCAGGCATCGGGACCTTTTCCCTGGTCTGAGGGTGCAGGCATCGGGACCCTTTTTTATCTCTGAGGGTGCAGACATCGGGACCCTTCCCCTGGTCTGAGGGTGCAGGCATCGGGACCCTTCCCCTGGTCTAAGGGTGCAGGCATCGGGACCCTTTCCCGGGTCTGAGGGTGCAGGCATCGGGACCCTTTCCCGGGTCTGAGGGTGCAGGCATCGGGACCCTTTCCCGGGTCTGAGGTTGCAGGCATCGGGACCCACCCTGGGTCTGAGGGTGCAGGCATCGGGACCCTTTCCTGGGTCTGAGGGTGCAGGCATCGGGACCCTTTCCTGGGTCTGAGGGTGCAGGCATCGGGACCCTAACCTGGGTCTGAGGGTGCAGGCATCGGGACCCTTTTTTGGGTCTGAGGGTGCAGGCATCGGGACCCTTTTTTGGGTCTGAGGGTGCAGGCATCGGGACCCTTTTTTGGGTCTGAGGGTGCAGGCATCGGGACCCTTTTTTGGGTCTGAGGGTGCAGGCATCGGGACCCACCTTGGGTCTGAGGGTGCAGGCATCGGGACCCACCTTGGGTCTGATGGTGCAGGCATCGGGACCCTTCCCCGGGTCTGAGGGTGCAGGCATCGGGACCCTTCCCCGGGTCTGAGGGTGCAGGCATCGGGACCTTTTCCCTGGTCTGAGGGTGCAGGCATCGGGACCCTTTTTTGGGTCTGAGGGTGCAGACATCGGGACCCTTCCCCTGGTCTGAGGGTGCAGGCATCGGGACCCTTCCCCTGGTCTGAGGGTGCAGGCATCGGGACCCTTTCCCGGTCTGAGGGTGCAGGCATCGGGACCCTTTCCCGGGTCTGAGGGTGCAGGCATCGGGACCCTTTCCCGGGTCTGAGGTTGCAGGCATCGGGACCCACCTTTGGTCTGAGGGTGCAGGCATCGGGACCCTTTCCTGGGTCTGAGGGTGCAGGCATCGGGACCCTTCCCCTGGTCTAAGGGTGCAGGCATCGGGACCCTTTCCCGGGTCTGAGGGTGCAGGCATCGGGACCCTTTCCCGGGTCTGAGGGTGCAGGCATCGGGACCCTTTCCCGGGTCTGAGGGTGCAGGCATCGGGACCCACCTTGGTTTCTGAGGGTGCAGGCATCGGGACCCTTTCCTGGGTCTGAGGGTGCAGGCATCGGGACCCTTTCCTGGGTCTGAGGGTGCAGGCATCGGGACCCTAACCTGGGTCTGAGGGTGCAGGCATCGGGACCCTTTTTTGGGTCTGAGGGTGCTGGCATCGGGACCCTTTTTTTGGGTCTGAGGGTGCAGGCATCGGGACCCTTTTTTGGGTCTGAGGGTGCAGGCATCGGGACCCTTTTTTGGGTCTGAGGGTGCAGGCATCGGGACCCTTTTTTGGGTCTGAGGGTGCAGGCATCGGGACCCACCTTGGGTCTGAGGGTGCAGGCATCGGGACCCACCTTGGGTCTGAGGGTGCAGGCATCGGGACCCTTCCCCGGGTCTGAGGGTGCAGGCATCGGGACCCTTCCCCGGGTCTGAGGGTGCAGGCATCGGGACCTTTTCCCTGGTCTGAGGGTGCAGGCATCGGGACCCTTTTTTGGGTCTGAGGGTGCAGACATCGGGACCCTTCCCCTGGTCTGAGGGTGCAGGCATCGGGACCCTTCCCCTGGTCTGAGGGTGCAGGCATCGGGACCCTTTCCCGGTCTGAGGGTGCAGGCATCGGGACCCTTTCCCGGGTCTGAGGGTGCAGGCATCGGGACCCTTTCCCGGGTCTGAGGTTGCAGGCATCGGGACCCACCTTTGGTCTGAGGGTGCAGGCATCGGGACCCTTTCCTGGGTCTGAGGGTGCAGGCATCGGGACCCTTTCCTGGGTCTGAGGGTGCAGGCATCGGGACCCTTTCCTGGGTCTGAGGGTGCAGGCATCGGGACCCTTTCCTGGGTCTGAGGGTGCAGGCATCGGGACCCTTTCCTGGGTCTGAGGGTGCAGGCATCGGGACCCACCTTGGGTCTGAGGGTGCAGGCATCGGGACCCACCTTGGGTCTGAGGGTGCAGGCATCGGGACCCACCTTGGGTCTGAGGGTGCAGGCATCGGGACCCTTCCCCGGGTCTGAGGGTGCAGGCATCGGGACCCTTCCCCGGGTCTGAGGGTGCAGGCATCGGGACCCTTCCCCGGGTCTGAGGGTGCAGGCATCGGGACCCTTTCCCGGGTCTGAGGGTGCAGGCATCGGGACCCTTTCCCGGGTCTGAGGGTGCAGGCATCGGGACCCTTTCCTGGGTCTGAGGTTGCAGACATCCGAACCCACCTTGGGTCTGAGGGTGCAGGCATCGGGACCCTTTCCCGAGCTGAGGGTGCAGGCATCGGGACCTTTTCCCTGGTCTGAGGGTGCAGGCATCGGGACCCTTTTTTATCTCTGAGGGTGCAGACATCGGGACCCTTCCCCTGGTCTGAGGGTGCAGGCATCGGGACCCTTCCCCTGGTCTGAGGGTGCAGGCATCGGGACCCTTTCCCGGGTCTGAGGGTGCAGGCATCGGGACCCTTTCCCGGGTCTGAGGGTGCAGGCATCGGGACCCTTTCCCGGGTCTGAGGTTGCAGGCATCGGGACCCACCTTGGGTCTGAGGGTGCAGGCATCGGGACCCTTTCCCGGGTCTGAGGGTGCAGGCATCGGGACCCTTTCCCGGGTCTGAGGGTGCAGGCATCGGGACCCTTTCCCGGGTCTGAGGGTGCAGGCATCGGGACCCTTTTTTGGGTCTGAGGGTGCAGGCATCGTGACCCTTTTTTGGGTCTGAGGGTGCAGGCATCGGGACCCTTTTTTGGGTCTGAGGGTGCAGGCATCGGGACCCTTTTTTGGGTCTGAGGGTGCAGGCATCGGGACCCTTTTTTGGGTCTGAGGGTGCAGGCATCGGGACCCTTCCCCGGGTCTGAGGGTGCAGGCATCGGGACCCTTCCCCGGGTCTGAGGGTGCAGGCATCGGGACCTTTTCCCTGGTCTCAGGGTGCAGGCATCGGGACCCTTTTTTGGGTCTGAGGGTGCAGGCATCGAGACCCTTTTTTGGGTGTGAGGGTGCAGGCATCGGGACCCTTTTTTGGGTCTGAGGGTGCAGGCATTGGGACCCTTTTTTGGGTCTGAGGGTGCAGGCATCGGGACCCTTTTTTGGGTCTGAGGGTGCAGGCATCGGGACCCTTCCCCGGGTCTGAGGGTGCAGGCATCGGGACCCTTTTTTGGGTCTGAGGGTGCAGGCATCGGGACCCACCTTGGGTCTGAGGGTGCAGGCATCGGGACCCACCTTGGGTCTGAGGGTGCAGGCATCGGGTCCCACCTTGGGTCTGAGGGTGCAGGCATCGGGACCCACCTTGGGTCTGAGGGTGCAGGCATCGGGACCCTTCCCCGGGTCTGAGGGTGCAGGCATCGGGACCCTTCCCCGGGTCTGAGGGTGCAGGCATCGGGACCCTTCCCCGGGTCTGAGGGTGCAGGCATCGGGACCCTTCCCCGGGTCTGAGGGTGCAGGCATCGGGACCCTTTCCCGGGTCTGAGGGTGCAGGCATCGGGACCCTTTCCCGGGTCTGAGGGTGCAGGCATCGGGACCCTTTCCCGGGTCTGAGGGTGCAGGCATCGGGACCCTTTCCCGGGTCTGAGGGTGCAGGCATCGGGACCCTTTCCCGGGTCTGAGGGTGCGGGCATCGGGACCCTTTCCCGGGTCTGAGGTTGCGGGCATCGGGACCCTTTCCCGGGTCTGAGGTTGCAGGCATCGGAACCCACCTTGGGTCTGAGGGTGCAGGCATCGGGACCCTTTCCCGGGTCTGAGGGTGCAGGCATCGGGACCCTTTCCCGGGTCTGAGGGTGCAGGCATCGGGACCCTTTCCCGGGTCTGAGGGTGCAGGCATCGGGACCCTTTCCCGGGTCTGAGGGTGCAGGCATCGGGACCCTTTCCCGGGTCTGAGGGTGCAGGCATCGGGACCCACCTTGGGTCTGAGGGTGCAGGCATCGGGACCCTTTCCCAGGTCTGAGGGTGCAGGCATCGGGACCCTTTCCCGGGTCTGAGGGTGCAGGCATCGGGACCCTTTCCCGGGGTCTGAGGGTGCAGGCATTGGGACCCTTTCCCGGGTCTGAGGGTGCAGGCATCGGGACCCTTTCCCGGGTCTGAGGGTGCAGGCATCGGGACCCTTTCCCGGGTCTGAGGGTGCAGGCATCGGGACCCTTTCCCGGGTCTGAGGGTGCAGGCATCGGGACCCACCTTGGGTCAGAGGGTGCAGGCATCGGGACCCTTTCCCGGGTCTGAGGGTGCAGGCATCGGGACCCACCTTGGGTCTGAGGGTGCAGGCATCGGGACCCTTTCCCGGGTCTGAGGGTGCAGGCATCGGGACCCTTTCCCGGGTCTGAGGGTGCAGGCATCGGGACCCTTTCCCGGGTCTGAGGGTGCAGGCATCGGGACCCTTTCCCGGGTCTGAGGGTGCAGGCATCGGGACCCTTTCCCGGGTCTGAGGGTGCAGGCATCGGGACCCTTTCCCGGGTCTGAGGGTGCGGGCATCGGGACCCTTTCCCGGGTCTGAGGTTGCGGGCATCGGGACCCTTTCCCGGGTCTGAGGTTGCAGGCATCGGAACCCACCTTGGGTCTGAGGGTGCAGGCATCGGGACCCTTTCCCGGGTCTGAGGGTGCAGGCATCGGGACCCTTTCCCGGGTCTGAGGGTGCAGGCATCGGGACCCTTTCCCGGGTCTGAGGGTGCAGGCATCGGGACCCTTTCCCGGGTCTGAGGGTGCAGGCATCGGGACCCTTTCCCGGGTCTGAGGGTGCAGGCATCGGGACCCACCTTGGGTCTGAGGGTGCAGGCATCGGGACCCTTTCCCAGGTCTGAGGGTGCAGGCATCGGGACCCTTTCCCGGGTCTGAGGGTGCAGGCATCGGGACCCTTTCCCGGGTCTGAGGGTGCAGGCATCGGGACCCTTTCCCGGGGTCTGAGGGTGCAGGCATCGGGACCCTTTCCCGGGTCTGAGGTTGCAGGCATCGGGACCCTTTCCCGGGTCTGAGGTTGCAGGCATCGGAACCCACCTTGGGTCTGAGGGTGCAGGCATCGGGACCCTTTCCCGGGTCTGAGGGTGCAGGCATCGGGACCCTTTCCCGGGTCTGAGGGTGCAGGCATCGGGACCCTTTCCCGGGTCTGAGGGTGCAGGCATCGGGACCCTTTCCCGGGTCTGAGGGTGCAGGCATCGGGACCCTTTCCTGGGTCTGAGGGTGCAGGCATCGGGACCCTTTCCCGGGTCTGAGGGTGCAGGCATCGGGACCCACCTTGGGTCTGAGGGTGCAGGCATCGGGACCCTTTCCCGGGTCTGAGGGTGCAGGCATCGGGACCCTTTCCCGGGTCTGAGGGTGCAGGCATCGGGACCCTTTCCCAGGTCTGAGGTGCAGGCATCGGGACCCTTTCCCGGGTCTGAGGGTGCAGGCATCGGGACCCTTTCCCGGGTCTGAGGGTGCAGGCATCGGGACCCTTTCCCGGGGTCTGAGGGTGCAGGCATCGGGACCCTTTCCCGGGTCTGAGGTTGCAGGCATCGGGACCCTTTCCCGGGGTCTGAGGGTGCAGGGCATCGGGACCCTTTCCCGGGGTCTGAGGGTGCAGGCATCGGGACCCTTTCCCGGGGTCTGATGGTGCAGGCATCGGGACCCTTTCCCGGGGTCTGAGGGTGCAGGCATCGGGACCCTTTCCCGGGTCTGAGGGTGCAGGCATCCGGGACCCTTTCCCGGGTCTGAGGGTGCAGGCATCGGGACCCACCTTGGGTCTGAGGGTGCAGGCATCGGGACCCACCTTGGGTCTGAGGGTGCAGGCATCGGGACCCACCTTGGGTCTGAGGGTGCAGGCATCGGGACCCACTCCCGGGTCTGAGGGTGCAGGCATCGGGACCCACCTTGGGTCTGAGGGTGCAGACATCGGGACCCTTTCCCGGGTCTGAGGGTGCAGGCATCGGGACCCTTTCCCGGGTCTGAGGGTGCAGGCATCGGGACCCTTTCCCGGGTCTGAGGGTGCAGGCATCGGGACCCTTTCCCGGGTCTGAGGGTGCAGGCATCGGGACCCTTTCCCGGGTCTGAGGGTGCAGGCATCGGGACCCTTTCCCGGGTCTGAGGGAGCAGGCATCGGGACCCTTTCCCGGGTCTGAGGGTGCAGGCATCGGGACCCTTTCCTGGGTCTGAGGGTGCAGGCATCGGGACCCTAACCTGGGTCTGAGGGTGCAGGCATCGGGACCCTTTTTTGGGTCTGAGGGTGCAGGCATCGGGACCCTTTCCCGGGTCTGAGGGTGCAGGCATCGGGACCCTTTCCCGGGTCTGAGGGTGCAGGCATCGGGACCCTTTTTTGGGTCTGAGGGTGCAGGCATCGGGACCCTTTCCCGGGTCTGAGGGTGCAGGCATCGGGACCCACCTTGGGTCTGAGGGTGCAGGCATCGGGACCCTTTCCCGGGTCTGAGGGTGCAGGCATCGGGACCAACCTTGGGTCTAAGGGTGCAGGCATCGGGACCCTTCCCGGGGTCTGAGGGTGCAGGCATCGGGACCCTTCCCGGGGTCTGAGGTTGCAGGCATCGGGATTCTTTCCTGGGACTGAGGGTGCAGGCATCGGGACCCTTTCCCGGGTCTGAGGGTGCAGGCATCGGGACCCTTTCCCGGGTCTGAGGGTGCAGGCATCGGGACCCTTTCCCGGGTCTGAGGGTGCAGGCATCGGGACCCTTTCCCGGGTCTGAGGGTGCAGGCATCGGGACCCTTTCCCGGGTCTGAGGGTGCAGGCATCGGGACCCTTTCCCGGGTCTGAGGGTGCAGGCATCGGGACCCACCTTGGGTCTGAGGGTGCAGGCATCGGGACCCTTTCCCGGGTCTGAGGGTGCAGGCATCGGGACCCTTTCCCGGGTCTGAGGGTGCAGGCATCGGGACCCTTTCCCGGGTCTGAGGGTGCAGGCATCGGGACCCTTTCCCGGGTCTGAGGGTGCAGGCATCGGGACCCTTTCCCGGGTCTGAGGGTGCAGGCATCGGGACCCACCTTGGGTCTGAGGGTGCAGGCATCGGGACCCTTTCCCGGGTCTGAGGGTGCAGGCATCGGGACCCTTTCCCGGGTCTGAGGGTGCAGGCATCGGGACCCTTTCCCGGGTCTGAGGGTGCAGGCATCGGGACCCTTTCCCGGGTCTGAGGGTGCAGGCATCGGGACCCTTTCCCGGGTCTGAGGGTGCAGGCATCGGGACCCTTTCCCGGGTCTGAGGGTGCAGGCATCGGGACCCTTTCCCTGGTCTGAGGGTGCAGGCATTGGGACCCACCTTGGGTCTGAGGGTGCAGGCATCGGGACCCTTTTTTGGGTCTGAGGGTGCAGGCATCGGGACCCTTTCCCGGGTCTGAGGGTGCAGGCATCGGGACCCTTTCCCGGGTCTGAGGGTGCAGGCATCGGGACCCTTTCCCTGGTCTGAGGGTGCAAGCATTGGGACCCACCTTGGGTCTGAGGGTGCAGGCATCGGGACCCTTTTTTGGGTCTGAGGGTGCAGGCATCGGGACCCTTTCCTTGGTCTGAGGGTGCAGGCATCGGGACCCTTTCCTTGGTCTGAGGGTGCAGGCATCGGGACCCTTTTTTGGGTCTGAGGGTGCAGGCATCGGGACCCTTTTTTGGGTCTGAGGGTGCAGGCATCGGGACCCTTTTTTGGGTCTGAGGGTGCAGACATCGGGACCCTTTTTTGGGTCTGAGGGTGCCGGCATCGGGACCCTTTTTTGGGTCTGAGGGTGCAGGCATCGGGACCCTTTTTGGGTCTGAGGGTGCAGGCATCGAGACCCTTTTTTTGGGTCTGAGGGTGCAGGCATCGGGACCCCACCTTGGGTCTGAGGGTGCAGGCATCGGGACCCTTTCCCGGGTCTGAGGGTGCAGGCATCGGGACCCTTTCCCGGGTCTGAGGGTGCAGGCATCGGGACCCTTTCCCGGGTCTGAGGGTGCAGGTATCGGGACCCTTCCCGGGGCCTGTGGGTGCAGGCATCGGGACCCTTCCCGGGGCCTGTGGGTGCAGGCATCGGCGGGACCCCGCACGGGGCCTGTGGGTGCAGGCATCGGCGGGACCCCGCACGGGGCCTGTGGGTGCAGGCATCGCACAGACCCCTCTCGGGACCTGAGGGTGCAGGCATTGCA